>NC_133325.1:437788728-438426626 GCF_042186555.1 Aquarana catesbeiana | reverse complement strand
CTCACATGTGTGGTTTGACCACCGTTTTCATATGCGGGCGCTACTCGCGTATGCGTTCGCTTCTGCGCGCGAGCTCGTCGGGACAGGGGGGTTTTAAAAAAAAATTTTTATTTTTATTATTTATTTTAAAATATTTTATTTATTTTTACACTGTTTAAAAAAAAAAAAAAATTGTGTCACTTTTATTCCTATTACAAGGAATGTAAACATCCCTTGTAATAGAAAAAAGCATGGCAGGACCTCTTAAATATGAGATCTGGGGTCAAAAAGACCTCAGATCTCATATTTACACTAAAATGCAATAAAAAAAAGTCATTTAGAAAAATGACATTTGAAAAAATATGCCTTTAAGAGGCGTGGACGGAAGTGACGTTTTGACGTCGCTTCCGCCCAGCAGTGTCATGGAGACGAGTGAGCGCCATCTTGGCCTCACTTGTTTCCAGACCCACCACGCAGAAGGACGCGATCGCCTCCGCTGCTACCGACGGCTCCGGTAAGCGGCGGAGGGCACCGGATCGCGGCAGGAGGGGGGGCCCCTCTCCCGCCACCGATAAAAGTGATCTCGCGGCGAATCCGCCGCAGGGACCACTTTTATCTGAAAGCCGGCCGCCGCACGAAAACGGGGATACCGGGGTTATGGCAGCTAGCTGCTGCCATAACAATGATATCCCCGTTCAAACTTAGGACGTATATAGTCGTGCGGCGGTCGGGAAGTGGTTAAAGATCTTCATTGGTGGCCTGAGGAGCACATATCTAAGGGAGCGCAAGAAAGTCCTGGATTCACAGAGATCCGGAGCAGCAGATGACATCTATGTCCCCAGGATGTTTTACTACGACAGGCTGAATTTTATGGCAGGCCAGACTGAACCCAGGCCATCCCTCTCCAGTCTTCCTTCCACGCTTCCTTCCCCCCCGGCTGAGGCTTCTGATGCCCAACCTGGGCCTTCCAGGCCATATGTGGAGGAGCCCAGATTGAGCCAGGTATAGCATTCCTCTAAATATTTCTGCTTGTCCAATCAATGATGTTAACTAGATGTTAGTTGGGAGTACTAATTTAGGATTGTGATTGATGATGCAACAACTAAAACCATGTCCCTTTTTCATACACAGGGAAGTCTCAGCCAGGAGGTGGCCGGGCCAAGCCGGCTGGCTGATCTGCAGGTCCCTCCACCCCCCCTGAAAAGAGAAAGTGTCAGGAGGAGGAGTGCCCTAGAGGAGGCTGCCAGAGGACTCTTTTGGAGGGCTAGAGAGGTCCTGGGAGCACCACACACTGTGGAGGAGGACATTGCTGCCGTCACTGCATATAAAATGCAGAGGATGGAGGAGGGCCAACAAGCCATGTGTGAGGCGCTCATATTGGAGGCTCTTAACAAAGGTATGAGGGGCCAAATGACAGGTCAGACACACCTTTGCGATGGTCCTCCTCCTCCTGCAGGTCCTCCTCCTCCTCCTTCTTCTCCTCCAGGTCCTCCCAGTCCTCCTCCAGGTCCTACTCCTCCTCCTGCCACATCTCCAACTGCACAGCCACAGCCGGGAAGGAAGCATGAAAGGAAGACCAGAAAGTGAGGACCCTGGATCCAGTCTGGTCGGCCAAAAAATGCAGCCTCTTGTGATACCACAGCCTGGGGACTCACATGTCATCTGCTGCTATCCGGATCTCTTTGAATTATGGACCAGACTGCCCTCCCTTACATATGGACTCCTCAGGCCACCAATTTTGATGTTCAAGAATTGATGTCTGCCGTGGGGGTCCAAGGCTTCGCTAATTTCTCCTGTTGATCCAGTGTTGCCTTCCTCTTTGTTTGGTTCTGATCCCTTAATAAAGGATTTTTGTTTTGAATTATACTCTCCTATGTGTTTTACTTCAAAAATGACAGTTTGTTTGTGAGGATTCAGGTACATTTCAAATATACAATGTGAAATGAACAAGGGACACCAACAACAAACAATCTCCTTGAGATTAAATAATAAAAGATATCAATGGTGTTGGGGTAACTTGACACACAAAACACACACAAAAATATTCTGGAGTAAAAATAAAAATAACATTGAACAAAGATCAGCCTTTGAAAAAATCCAAACATTAAATAAAAAAAAGGCAAAAAAATTAAATAAAAAAAAAAAAAAAAAAAAAAAATTCTGTCAGATGTGACAACTAATAACAATATATTCAGGGAATCCCAATAAAAAAAACTAAAATAAAACTTTGTGAGAAGTGTGTGTGAATATGAGCAGCAAAACTACTTAATTCTTGTCACATTATAAAGAAGAAGAGAGTGCGCTGTATTAAACCATTTTTAACATTGCAACGTGACGAAAGTGCTGTATCCATTGCGAATGCTAAGTTTACCAGAACGAGCTGTTCCGTCTTGGAATTTCTTCTGAGCATGCGTGGCACTTTGTGTGTCAGAACAGGCCACACACGGTCGAAATTGACGAGATCGGATTTTGTTGTCGGAAAATTTTATCTCCTGCTCTCCAACTTTGTGTGTCGGAAAATCCGATGGAAAATGTCCGATGGAGCCCACACACGGTCGGAATTTCCGACAACACGCTCCGATCGGACATTTTCCATCGGAAAATCCGACCGTGTATACGGGGCATTAGTGTTACAAGGTCTCAGGTGTGAATGGAGAGCAGCTGTGATAAATTTCCTCTCACTTCCTGTTTTGGCAATGGGACAGGAAGTGAAGATAAATCTCCTCAATGGGACACTTTCAAGCAGCCTTTTTCAAATCCTTCAACACAGAGGAAATATTTTTTTTAGTCTAGCTAAAATTACTACAACTCATGGTACATTAGTGTGATAGTCAGTGGGAAGAATGTTCTTTACACTTGTGATAATTGGGAAGAATTACCCTCTTATAGATAGCTAAAAAGGTCAATGATGTCAGTGGGAACTTGTCAGTGGGAAGATATCTCTAAAAATAATTGTGAAAAAACAAAGTATCCCCACTACATATGACATATGTTCTAACAAGGGATTAGACCAATGTGATATGCATGTGCATTGTATTATGTTTCCGGTGATTAGGAGTTTTTTTGCAGTACATAATGTATATGCTTGTGTAGCTCCAGAGCTTAGTAAATGAGGGGGAGCACTGCTGACTTCTATCATCCTATTTAACTAAGGATGCACCAATACCGGTATTGGTGTTGATACCAAGCATTTCAGAGAGTACTGGTACTCACTAGACATGTGCATTTGTTTTTGTCGAATTTTGGGGATTTTCGTGTTCGTTTTAACAAAACGATAACGAACGCGCAGAGTCCGAAATCCGAAGGGTATGACATAAAAAAATGCTTTATTTTCTAGTTCATTATATTTTAGTATCATTGTGACAATGGTTTAATATAGATAGAGGATTCGACATGACAGTGACAAACAATAGCGATCTGTGTCTGTTGAACCTGCATTCGAATGTGTCTATCCTAACTCTATTAGTCTAAGATTATTCTACATAGACAGAAAAGATTTAACATTATAGAGACATTAGTAAAAAAAGGTCGAATGGGCCTAACCTAACTCTATTAGTCCAAGATTATTCTACATAGACAGAAAAGATTCGACATTATAGAGACAATAGTAAAAAAAAGAGCTGTTAGTGGTCGCTGCTGGAATGGGTGGGGGAAGTAAAATGATGATGATGAATGTTATTGGCTGATTGTAACCACAGAGGAGGAGCAGTAAAATAGCTAGAACTAAGTACACACGTACAGCCAACTTACTTTCACTTACGATTGCTAGCAGAGAAAGACACACACTAAATCATTTCAGGCAGTCAATCTTAGCTGGTCCGTTTGTTAAGCATAAGTACAGCAGCAAAACAGATAGTGAAGCAAGCTATAGTTCAACTCTGCTACTAGCTCTTCCTTAGGTACTGCTGACACTTCTGCCGCCACAAACATGTCGTCCACAACAGTGAGTGTCTCCACCACTGCCACCAGCAAAGCTAGTTCCACCACCACCAGCTCTACTAGTTTTCCAGCCAGACCACCAACATCTGCTGCCGCTTCCACTGCCAGTGCAGCTCCTTCTACTTCTACAGGTGTCATGGCTTCTTATTTTTATGGGATAGGCAAGAAAACTAGTATTAAACAAATAGAGTTGCCTTTACACTCACCACCACCAATGACACTGCCAGTGCCACTGCCTAGCCCCCCAAAGAAGCAATTGAGATAGAGAGTGAGGAGTTTTGTTGCCCCAAGAGAAAAGTTTCACTGAGGTAGACAACTCTATGCAACAAGTTTCAGCAATAACTTGGTTTTGGTGGTGATGATGATTTTGAATGTGATGCTCCTTTTTCCCCAACCACTGCAGATGTATTATACACTCTTACCCCACAAGATTTACAGTATGACCTAGAGGAAGTGCAGGAGCGATATTCTGTGAGGAGTAGGACAGATAGCTGTTAACTTTTTTCATCTGCTGCTAACTCCCCTCCTCCCTCTGTTATTAGGGAGGAAGAATCCTGTAATGATAACACCAGCCTTCCCAGTGCCCTTGCCATTAGCACTAGTTTACCAAGTGGAACTGTAGTGGCAACAGCTTCCACCACTGGTGTGCTATTTGCTGCAGCTACATCAGCCCTAAATAATACTAGAGATAAACAGGGTCAAGGGGATGCATCGCACCGCAGCAACGTTTGGAAATAATTTCACAGATTGGAAGGCAGGTTCTTTGGAAAGTGCAAGTTGTGTGGGAAGCAAGTGAGTAGGGGGAAAAAGTTGGGACATTTAACCAATACTGGTATGAACCTACACTTTAAAAATTACCACCACTCTACTTTACTGCGGGCAGAGGCAGAAAAAGTAGGTGGTAGCACAGGAAGCAGCATTATGGACTCTGACTGTACTGGTGGTACCTCCTCAACCTCACCACTTACTCAGAGCACAGCCAATAGAGAGGGTTCAAGTAAGACAAACAACATGCAGTAATTCCAGTACAGACCCAATCAGGCTCCTCATCCTCCCAAGGACATCATCAGCCTACCCATAGATAGCTTTGTTGGCTTTAGTTCCAAGGGCATGTCAAAACAGCAGTGGTCATTTGACCACTGATTTGTGAACAGCTCCCAGCGGTCAACACAGCTCCCAGTGGTCAACACGCTTTCCTGTCTTTGACTGCACATTGGTGACAGGCCCCTGTGCCTGTTAGTGGCGGCACTAGTGTAAGAGGTCAAACTTCATCATAAAGCAGGTCTGCAGCACAAGACTAGCGGTGTTATCAAGCTTTCCTGCTCCACACAGAAGTCCGTGATGATAAACACAGATCTGCCAACATATTGCAGGCAATTAGATTGATGTTGGCCAATTGGTTTGGAGAGCAGGCAGTCACCAATGTTTCTGTTGGGTTCATAGTGACAGACGGAGGTTCAAACATGGTGAAAGCGCTCCAAGATGGATCTTTTGTCGGTGTGCGCTGTTCTGCACACATACTGCATTTAGTGGTCAAGGGTGCAATCCCAGTGGAGAAAAACAACAAGATTGCTCAAATCTTGGACCTTTGCAGGAAGATCGCAGGGCATTTCCACCGCAGTGTAGGGGCTAATCAACAGTTGAGGGAGGAGCAAGAACAATCAGGGCTCCTCACACATCGCCTGAAAGAAGATGTCAGCACCCAGTGGAACTATACCCTGGAAATGCTTGAACGCAGTTTGAAGCAAAAGAAGGCCACCCACAATCTATCATCCCGCCACAGCATTGGGATTGATTCCACACTGGGACGTGATGACTGGTGTATAATTGGACAGCTCGTTTCTGTCTTAAAACCCTTTCTGGGTGTTACAGAAAACTTGAGTCAGAGCAATGCCAGCCTAGGACAGGTCACACCCTTGTTCACCTATCTCATGGAGAAGATGGGATCATTCCTAGGAAACAGGGAGCCTCTTTATGGCAGCCCACTTCATGCCAATGTAGCCTCTGTCATCAGAAAGCTACAAGACAACTTAAAAGATCGGCTTAATGATCGTGTCCACAAAAGCCCTGAGCTCATGCTGGCTTCCCTGTGTGATCCCAGGATCAAAGGTAAACTGGCACTCAGAGACAACAGCCTCTCCTACTGGAAAGAAAAACTGATTGAAAGGGTCTGTAATTTGCAGCAACAAAGACGTATGCCGGATGATGCCAGTTCACCTGCCATGTCTGCTATTCCAAGGCCTGGCACCATCACTCAAAAACAACTGAGTGCAGCATGTGCATGTTGGGTAGAGGCACTTGACAATCTGGTGGGTGCAAGTCCAGAAGCAGATAATCGAGAGGAGAGCAGTGCCTTTGAAATGGTCAGGGCCTACCTATATGAAGCACCTTTGCCTCCTACAGCAGACCCTTTGACCTATTGGGATGGTAAGAAAAGTGTGTAGCCTGCTTTTGCCTGGTTGCCCAGAAGCTACTATCCTGTCCTCCAACCACTGTGCAAAGTGAGAAAGTTTTCTTTATTACTGGGAACATCCTGAATCCACATCGTGCACAACTGCCACCCCATTTGATGGAACAAATAACTTTCCTCAAATTTAACCTCCCCATGCTGGGTTACCCTACCCTTAACTTGTGAGACCTGAATCGCTGTCACCATGTGAAGATAGATGGGAATCATCCAAATGTTGAGGAAAATCACATTTTTTAATCTGACAATAGCAGTTGTCTTTGGAGTGACCCCAAGATTTAAATTGAATTATATTGTTTTAAGCAATCCAAATGTTTCCCTTTATTCCTTCCATCACCCTTTTTTGGAAAATACAATGATGAGTGTTGTGTAGACTAGAGTGAGCATGATTGCATGAATGAATGTTGTGTGAATGGACAGTAGCAAGGGTTGAAGCCTTGACGTGGCGCTACTGCTCATGTGTTGCTGTCTTTGTATATACAAATAGCAGCTCGTGCTAATTTAACCATTTTTGTATGATGGTCTGGAAATAAGAGACAGTGATTAAAGATGTTTGGGGAAACTAACCTCAACAACATGACAGTTCCTCTTGATGGAGAGACTGTCAACTCAAGGATCAGAATATGTTACCAACATAGAACAAAGAAGCATACAGCTGGAAATGTGATTATATGCAAGATAGATGAGTTGGTCGCTGTTGAGCTGCATCCAGATGCCCAGGACCTATCCCATTTGCCTTCTCTGACCCTGGGGACACCAGTGCCCTCTCTGATCCTCCGCCTGTTTCATGACCATCTGCAATTGTCCGAAGTCACTAGTGTGAGCAATCTACCCTGCTGCCATGTTACTCAAGCCCTGGAAATGATGACTGCCCTATGAACTGTTACCTATGGGTCTGCCAGCCTTTGATCTGTTGCCCCTTGTGATTGCGCTAGCCTGTGAAACTCTGTCCAGTTAACTTTTGCCCTCATGATTGTAAGCCTGCAACCTATGCTCTGTGAACTGTTGAGGACTGTATCGTTAACCCCTGCTGTAACTAACTAACTGTATTCTGGCGGGGGGGAAAGCTGAACGGCATGACTGGACAAAATATACAATGGGGTTACCCTTTGCACATTGAAATATTGCAAAGAGAAATCTCTTAATTTTTTTCAGTTCAGCCTGATGGTTAAATGTAGAAAATCTACAATTGTAAGGCATCTAGTAAGTTAGTAACAATAAATAGACTAGTACATTTAGATAAACATCACATAATGAACCTAACAAGGAAAGCAAAACTCAAGAAACAATTAGTTCTGAAAATAACATTTTTATTTTGAACATAAATTAAAAAAAAAATTAGGAAAGCTGATTCTCCCCCATCCTGGTGAGCAGTAGCTGTAGGGACCTATTGATCCCAGCCATCTGGTCACCAAGGTAGGACCTACAAGCCTCCAGTTGCCTCCCAAGGCTACATTAGGACCTCTCAAAAAAAACATTGTGAAGGGGCTGCTGGCAATTGTGGAGAGCCACAGAGCAAAATAGCCTCCTGGTTACAGCATATTGTCGCTCTTGGACCTCCACAATGCGCCGCAGATACACATTCACATGTGGCTCTGGAAGGGGGATGTGCACTGGAGCTGGTGGAGAATCCTCAACAGGAGGCACTGGGGAGGAGGTACCAATGGGTGGGACCAGGTGGAGGGATGGTGGAGGGTGGAGGAGAACCTGCGCTGGAGAAACTGCTGGAGAGGAAAGATAGTGAGCCGAACCAGACACCGACAGGTCCAGAGCTTTGTCCAATGGTCGGAGGTGAAGGATGAAGACTTCACCTGTGAAGAAAAGAAAATACATCAGATAATACAATAGCTGCTTCACCCTAACATTATATAAATGCAATTATCTCCCAGCCCTTGTAGACAATCATGTAACATCTTGAGATGTTTTCACTTCTACATACCAGTTTTCCATTTTTGATATTCAGTGAGATGCACCTAATCAATTTGTGTGTAGGAGATAGTGGTGTCTGTCGATTCGCTGTGTCATCCGTCATCCCAAGTTTTCAGAGCTACGCAGGAAGGTGTAGTACTTTACTGTACGTTGACCGGAGCGGAGCTGAGTATCCACCCCAGCTAGAGTACAAAGGGATTCCCCTCCACACATCGAGCAGTGTAAAGTGGAATTTCCCAAAGATTTTATCCACTTGGTCACATGGCCGGCTGGAGAAAAACTTAAGGTGTAATGGACGCCTAAGTTCTGGCCACTAAGTAATCTACCTCATCCAGACTGACTGACTGACGAAAATCTGTAAGAACAGTTGCACTTGCAAGTAGAAACATATCAGCTATATCAGCTATTAACATTACACTTACCAAAAAGAAGCCATTCAAGCCATCGCATTAGGGATGACCTAATAAAAAGTTGTTTAATAAAATATAGCAGGCTACTTTTTAAAGTTGATAATTTTATATGGCCACTGAATAAACCCCACTCCTATTCTAGGCTAGGTAGGTTAGTCACTCCTGGTCTAGGCTACAAAGAATTTACAATTACTGATCCTCTGATCTCCCAGCAGCTGGTGCTTCATCTTCTCCCCTCTGCTACTGCAGTGGTCTCTCCCTGAGCCTTCAAGACCTATGCAGGTCTTAGTAACTTCAGATGCCTAGACCATTTAAGTGGAGGAGAGAGAGGGTACATGGATATGTGTGCGACCACTGGGGGATCCAAGGATCAGTATGTCTAGAACTTTTAAAACAAAAAATACTAGACAAATAGGAGCAGTTAAAGAAGAACTCCAGGATACATGTAAAATATATCAGTAAATAGCTTTGCCAATTTGCAACACAACACACTCTGGAGTCTGAACTATAGCCTAAAGACTCAACCTTTTGTAGATGTTTGCCTGCAAAGATCTACGAGGTCACAAGGTCATTTAGAATTTTTTGCTTTAGATGATGCCCTAGAGGATGCACCAGACATCATGAGGAAAGTGTTAATGCATGCATCAGGGGCATGCCAGAGATTGAACATGTCCAGGGACTGCCAGCCAATAGCTGGAGATTCTTGTCTGACACACCCCCTCCAGCCTGCTGTATTATTCACGACGATTAACAGTGATTGGCTCAGACTGGGAATCTGAACTGCAGCAAGAAGGTGGTGTGACCAGGGAAGGGACATTGAGGAAATAACAAGCACAGGTCACGCTTACAGGAAGACTGCAATCAGCTACCGAGGGGGACTAATAATTCCAGCTAAACCGAAGCCTTGCAGAATAAATCACAACCAGACAAGTTACGCCATTAGCATTTCATATTTAAAATACTATATTTGCCTGGAAAATACAAAAAAAGTTGTACTTACTCCCTGGATCTGCCGCGTCTGGCTGTTGCTCACCATCTTCCGCATCTCCAGCAGCCTCTACAAGGCAGGTCTCCTCCACCTCCTGCTCAGCCTCAGCAACTGTTGATTAATATAGAAAAGAACATTACAATCTGCAGTGTACAACAATCTCAAACATTCGTACAAGAACATTGAAACATGTATGATCAGCAGATACAAGCAAGATTATACTAACTTACATGTGGGAGTTGCTGCCTCAGCCGCCTCCTCATGAGTCTCCCCCTCTGACTGGATGACACCTATTTAATATATAGGAGAAATGATGAACGTTACAATGTTCAAGCTTCAAATACTATAAATAAATACTGTACATAGATAAAATTAATTTTCCATTAACATGGCAATACAGGGCAGCTCATTAACGTTTATCTACAGGGCAGGGATGTGCAGTGTCTCACCTGCCATTTAGGAAGAAAAAAAAAGAAAAATCAGTAAAAATAGAAAAAGAATGAGGCACTTACCTGTCCTGGTTCCAGCGGCGAGTGCTAGGCGCACCGCCGCTGATCTGGCACCTCAGTTCAGATAGAGCGGCGCTGTTCTGTCAGTTTACGTAAGTTACGCAAGCTCTTGCCTTACCTGACAGAATGTCACCGAGGCTCTATCTGTCACTGCTTCAGTGAGAAGCAGTGATGCTAGAATCGACAATGGAAGGCTGGACAAATGGAAAAGGACCCACTGTATTAGTGTCACTACTACAGTACTTACTGCACGATGATGAAGTGGAGGACTCCTGCTCCTCCGCCCTCTGCCTCTGGTGGCTGGGCCTGGATACGATCCTTAAATAAAATCAAACACAACATGGTAAATTACATGCTTGACAAAAAAAATGTCCTGCACAATGCAATGCTGACACCAACCTTGAGGAGCTGGATGATCTTGTCCTCTGCTACACACGCTAGGAGCTCCGCCTCTTGGGGGAGGAGAGACACCTGCTTCCCTCTGCGCCCCACCTGCCTGCGTTTACGCACTATGGCGCTGCAAAACAAAGAAGAAGAGAAACGGGTTCCAGAATTAAACTACAATTGTAATCTGAAAATGACATCAACACATGAAAAAAATGTAGAATGAACCCGTAGAATGAAACAATGCAAATGGAATTTTTTGGATTAGGCGCATTTTTTCATGTAGCACAAGATTTGCAATTTTTTTATTAACCAAATTTATTTTAGGATAAATAAAAATCATATGCTTTTTAGGTGCACAATAAAATATACAAGACAGGATTGTGCCGAGTAAATAGATGTCCAGTCCAGCTTTTTAATTACGCGCTTGTGTGAACTGTGAAATGGTGTAAATTTCCTTTCTTTTTTCCTTTGCAAAGTATTACCACTTGCGGATGCGGACCTGCTCATAGTAAACATACGGCAGGTCTGTAAGCTGGTTAAGTCCAGCCGCCGTAACACAACAATCTTTTTTTTTGTTTCAATAACAAAAATGTGAAACCCAGCGGTGATCTAATACCAAAAAAAAGCTCTATATGTGGTGGGAAAGGGCGTAAATTTAATTTGGGTACTACATCGCAGGAGCGTGCAATTGTCAGTTAAAGGTGCAGCTCGCTCAATAGCAAAATATGGCCTGGTCTGAAAGGGGGCGTAACTTACAGGTGGTCAAGTGGAACTTAAAAGCACTTACTGCTCATCAGTTTAGTGATAAGAACAAATAACGGCCATGAAAATATTCATCTCACAACGATCGTGGCGATAATATGTAACATATACAAATTATGCTTTCATGTGTAGGCTAGGCCCACCTATGCGCAATATAGGTTTTTCACAGGAGGGAGGATAATTTGAAAATTATTTTTTCCTTTTTAAAAAAAAAAAATCACTTAACTTTACTGACATCACATGTGATAGAAATAATATATGTTTATGTGTGTGTGGGGGGACTTGTTTTTGGGCATAATATTGAATTTTTAAAATGTAAAAAATAAAATAATCAGACACGTTACTTACCTTTTTATGTCGCTGAATTTTATACCACAGGCAGACGGGTCACCCTGATGGCACTGTATCACCTCAACTTTTCAGGAGATCTCCTCCCACTTCTGCTGCTTCCACTTTGAAGTGGTCTCCCTGGAGCGGGTGCCACACAGCTGCAAGGAAGTGTTTCCCTTACAAGGACCTGGGACTCAATGTCAGTCCACGTAAGGTTACGCTTCCTGCTGGTTGCAGCTTGTGTCCCCCTCCTGCACTTTTTTGATGGTGGGGGTGGTGCTGCTGCTGTCTTCCATTGAAGGGCCAAGAACTTCCATGGGGTTGAACTGCTTGGAGCCACTGTCGGATGCTGCCATCGCACTTGAACCAGAACCGTTAGGAGCGCAGAGCGAACAGGAAGGAAGTTATATGCTTGAATTTCGATACGCAATTCCATTGGCTGACTGTTGGGGTAGACCTTTCGACATGAACAGAAACAAACAAGTATTGTATCATTCGATACGATCATAATTATGTATAGTACTGTTCGACATTAAGATTTGACGAAGCAGCTAAAAACATACGATTGCCACGAGCGGACATTTACATTCAAATGCTCCGCCCATAGGCTATAGCAGAATTATAATGTTGTTTGACTAGCAATAATAATTAATAATTAAAATATTACTAGTCAAACAACATTACAATTCTACTATAACTTGTGGGCGGAGCATTCGACCGGGAATTATGATTGCGGCGTCGTACAGTTTAATTTAGCTGCTTCATCTAATCTTCTTAGAACATCCGACAGACACCATAAGCCTTCAGTTGACAGATCCAACCTTAATTTATTCGGATTTTCAGATGAATGCATTTTTTAACAAAACAAAATAAATTAAAAAAAAATTTGAAAGTAACAAAATAATTTTATTTTTTGGATGAAATTCCAAAAACAAAATATTTCAGTGTGCACATGTCTAGTACTCACCCAAATGCTCCTCATAGTGGAACTGGTAGAATTTGCGTCAATACAAAATGAATGGGCACAAATCGCACTGCAAAGAATTGCATTTGGTGCGATTCCTGTCCGAATCGCATGCAATTTCCCCCACTGTTCCTGTGTATGTATAGAAAGGGATTAAAGTGCCATCTAGTGGGCAGTTAAAACATTTTTATAGCTTTCAGTACATATCTGGCCACATGCAAAACAATCTACATCCTGTCAATGGTAGAAAATCAGGGCCACTGGAGGTGCTCACAGGGCTGGAGGAGATGTAGAGGAGGTCTGCCCCCCAAGATGACATCACTTCCACCCTATACCCATGTACTGTGAGTTCTAAAAAATGTAAACTGCCCACTAGATGGTGCTTAAATCCCTTTCTATATAGACACACACACAGGAGGAGTGAGGGAAATCGCATGAGATTGGGAAAAGATGCCTTTTTTTATCGGTGCAAATTGCATTGCAAAGAATCGCATTACTTTGAACAAGAATGCAGTGTGATTTGTGCCAATTTCTTTTTTGTATTGGAGCAAATCGCACCGCAAATTATCGTTATTTGGTAATTGACCGGAAGTATCAGTACTCGTACTTGCCGATAAAAAAATGGTATCGGTGCAAACCTAGTTATATTACCTGTCAGTTTTGTTTAAATTTTTTGTGTCCCCATTGGAAGATTTCCCCTCTATTAATTTTCTGTGGACAACCCAACATTTTAGATTTTTTTTTACTTTTACTTTCAATGATGGAGGTAAACAGGGCAAATAGAGAGGGTGAACATTTTTAATGGGGGCACAGACAACAATAAAAACCTTACAGGTGTCTTAATTCACCTTCACTCTATTCAAAACTAAAAAAAAGTTTTTCCTTTAGTTATACTTTAAAGTGATTGTAAAGTCATTTAAAAAAAATAACAAACATGTTATACTTACCACCTGTGCAGTGGATTTGCAGAAAGCAGCCCGGATCCTCTTCTTCTCGGGTCCCTCTTTGGTGCTCCTGGCCCATCCCTCTTCTTGAGTGCCTCCACAGCAAACAGCTTGCTATGGGGGCACCCGAGATACAGCTTCCTGTGTCCATTCAGACAAGGAGCTGCGACCCGGCCCCGCACCCTTTCTATTCTCATTGGCTGACTGTCTGGGGAGTCCCAGGCAGCCGAGACATTCCTACAACATTGCTGGATCTAGATGGGGCTCAGGTAAGTATGGGGGGGAGCTGCTGCACACAGAAGGCTTTTTACCTTAATACAGTAAGATAAAAAACCTTCTGCCTTTGCAATCACTTTAAGTAAATTAACCCCAAATATTTGTATATTTAGGTTTCTATGCATTACTGTTTAGAGAACTGATCCAAAATGGCAGAGACTACTCAAAATTGGCTAATATATTTTTACATTCCTTGAATACTGCATGCCTAGACCACTACTTAATTACCGCATGCATTTAATTATAAATTCCCTTCAGTGAATTGAGTTTAATGCCTTTTGATGTGGCACTTACAGAGCGTTTTCAGCTTCTTGTGGTAAATACTGCAAAACAGCATAGTGAATTGACAGTTTCAGGTTTGCATTATATATTTGTCCGGACACCTAAATACCGAATGCAATCTGCTTGAATGGAGCCCATTGTAACTAAACATTAGCAAAATATTGTGCTCTGAAATTCACTTTCTACTGGCAGATCTGATAATATTGAAATTATTAACTCATTCATGGAAATATGCAAAAAGGTCCTTTAGTAATACCACTATGTATTATTTCATTCCATGCTTCTGCAGCATGTTATCAGAAAGGAGGGAAACTATTGAAGATTTCCCCTTCAAACAAAAATGATGGCATTGTGCCATTAAATCAATACTAAAGACCTGTATTTTTTCTCTAAAATAACAAACGTGTTATACTTACCTGCTCTGTGCAGTGGTTTTGCACAGAGCAACCCAGATCCTCCTCTTCTCGAGTCCCAAGCTGGCGCTATTGGCCCTTCCCTCCTGCTGGGTGCCCCCACAGCAAGCAGCACCCAAGCAGGCGCTCCCAAGCCATGGCTCTGTGTGTCCATTTACACACGGAGCAGTGGCTCTGCCCCACCCCCTCCATCTCCTGATTGGCTCACTGGCTGTGATTGACAGCTGTGGGGGCCAATCGCTCCTGCTGCTGCCAAAAGCTAATCAGAAGTGCAAGTCCCTGGAGAGCCAAGGCTCTTGTGGACATCGTAGATCGAGAGGGGGCTCAGGTAAGTGATGGGGGGGCTGGGGGCTGCTGCACACAGAAGGTTTTTTACTTTCATGCATAGAATGCATGAAGGTAAAAAACCTTGTGCCTTTACAACCACTTTAAGTTGTTACTTACTAATACACTACTTACGCAATGAAGTTAGAGTCAAACGTGAATTTGTACTTATTATCTATCTAAATCCCAAATGTCTGGTTCTGCAAAATAATTACCAGGTTAGACTGATGGACTGCTGAATAAACAGATTTCTTCAAACTTGCTAATTTCTATTTATGATACTCTGATACTACAGGGCTTTTTAATGGAAAGCAATAAACTTTGCAACGCTTTGTTTTTTCACTGATTTTTTTTTTTTTATACTTGTATATATTTGCTCGACTAAAATCTTTTTGCCTGACTAAAATCTAAAATCTTGGATTCTGCATTTCAAAAAAGTAGGAAGAAAATGTAATATTTTCAGACAAAGAAATCATGACAGAATACTGAAAAGTTGAAAATTATCTTTAATATATGTTATCTGCAAATCTTTCATCTCTAAAGGAGATATTTTTGGTTCAGCTGTTAGATCTTGTTGCTGTTTAGCTGATAACTTGTAGTGTTGAAAAACATTATTTAAAAGCTAAAAGAATAAAAAAGCTAAAAAAACTCTAAAAAAAATCTTCAAGGAGCAGTATTATAGGTAATGTCAGGAAATTACAGCAAGAAGTGTGAGAAAAATATCCTGGCGTGAGTGATCTTATATCTTCTAAGTTCAAGGAAATGTATTTTAAGAGTCTAGTACATTTCTACATATTATTAATATATTTTTCAATTATTTTTTTTTTTTTTATCTTGGAAATAGCAGTAATGGCATATATTTCACAGAACAGTGATAATTCATTCTGTAGTTTAGAAATCTTGTTACATTTTTGTAACATACATGTATTTACAGAACATCCCTATGCCTGTACATTTTTGGTTACAAATTATAGATAAAACAATAACTGCAGACATACCGTAATTGCTTTCATGGACAACATGGTCACTTTTCTTATTTACTAAATTAAATATGTAAAGTCATATTTGTTTCAAACATTACGTTTTTAGAATAAACTATTTGTAATTCTGGAAAGCCCTCTTATCAAATTAAATTAGTTAGTTGTCTTTCTGCTTCTAAATGTCTCTCAGACATGCAGGGTTTTGGATGTTAGCTCTTGTGCGTAGTCACATTGTACCTCTAGCTGTTAGATTAAAAAATATTCAATAAAATCTTATTTTCATTTAAGACCCTTTTCACACAGGGCAGATTCCGTTCTGATCAGCAAGGGATCTGTGAGCTGATTCCCTGCTGATCAGAGGGGGTAGATGACACATCTGTGTCCCCTCAGTTACAGCAGAGCAGACACAGACAGATCCTGCTCAGCTCTATGGGTAGCCAGGAGTAAACACACTCTGTCAGTTTACATCCAGACACCTCTGATCTGCTCTGTTTTTAGTGGACCCAATAGGACCCGGAGGTAGGCAGGTGTAAACAGACACAAGTCAGGGGCGTGGCCTACTCATGGCGCCAAGTGAACGTGTTTGAGAAGAGCTCAGTCCAGCCATTGGCCTAAAAGTATCTAGCAATGCCATTTAAAGCCTTGGGTTCTCGCTCAACACTGGGTAAGTGACCCAGGAAGTCCACGGCTTCACACCAGTCTTCCGACGGCTCCATTAAGTTATTTCTCTCCACAGAACGAGCCAGCACACGGAGCGGACAGGCCAGAGCCTCGAGGTCAATTATCTTGCCATCCTCGCATGCCGCCTCCGCTCGTGAAAGCTCTCCAGCATCCTCCTGCTGCTGGGAGCTGATGGATGACCCCCAGATACTCCGCAGGTTCTGAAATGTCTTCACTGGTGAGTGAACTTAAAAAAGAAATAGCGGGCATGTTCCTCAGCATAGAGAAGTCCATTAAAAAGAACATTTTGGCAGTAAGAGCTGACATGTCACACCTGCTTGTTAGATTCGAGGAGACAGAGCAGCACCAGGATTCCCATGCGGTAGCCATTAAAGAATTACAAGAAACTGTTACTTAATTGGCATTTACACACAGGGCCTCATTATACAAACTCGAAGATCTCGAGAACCGCAATCGTAGAAACAACTTACGCATCCGAGGTCTGCCAGAAGCAACCAGGGACAATGACCTAGAACCCTCGATTCGCGTTATCCTCAACACCATTTTGGGCAACCCTGTCACTGACGCACTGAGATTTCATTGGGTACACTGTGCCCTGAGGCCACGCAATGTCACATCCGACCAGCCCAGGGATGTTATATGCCGCCTTCATTATTTTGAAGACAAAAACGCTGTCATGACCAAATTGTGGAGTATCCCTAACATTGATTTTGATGGGGCTGTGCTCAATATCTTCCCTGATATCTCCAGGGAGACCCTTGACTGACGCAGAGCACTAAAACCTCTCTTAGATCAGCTGAGAGGAGATTTTTTTTTTTTTATCTTGGAAATAACAGTAATGGCATATATTTCACAGAACAGTGATAATTCATTCTGTAGTTTAGAAATCTTGTTACATTTTTGTAACATATATGTATTTACAGAACATCCCTATGCCTGTACATTTTTGGTTACAAATTATAGATAAAACAATCACTGCAGACATACCGTAATTGCTTTCTTGGACAACATGGTCACTTTTCTTATTTACTAACTAAATATGTAAAGTCATATTTGTTTCAAACATTACGTTTTTAAAATAAACTATTTGTAATTCTGGAAAGCCCTCTTATCAAATTAAATTAGTTAGTTGTCTTTCTGCTTCTAAATGTCTCTCAGACATGCAGGGTTTTGGATGTTAGCTCTTGTGCGTAGTCACATTGTACCTCTAGCTGTTAGATTAAAAAATATTCAATAAAATCTTATTTTCATTTAAGACCCTTTTCACACAGGGCAGATTCCGTTCTGATCAGCAGGGGATCTGTGAGCTGATTCCCTGCTGATCAGAGGGGGTAGATGACACATCTGTGTCCCCTCAGTTACAGCAGAGCAGACACAGACAGATCCTGCTCAGCTCTATGGGTAGCCAGGAGTAAACACACTCTGTCAGTTTACATCCAGACACCTCTGATCTGCTCTGTTTTTAGTGGACCCAATAGGACCCAGAGGTAGGCAGGTGTAAACAGACACAAGTCAGGGGCGTGGCCTACTCATGGCGCCAAGTGAACGTGTTTGAGAAGAGCTCAGTCCAGCCATTGGCCTAAAAGTATCTAGCAATGCCATCTAAAGCCTCGGGTTCTCGCTCAACACTGGGTAAGTGACCCAGGAAGTCCACGGCTTCACACCAGTCTTCCGACGGCTCCATTAAGTTATTTCTCTCCACAGAACGAGCCAGCACACGGAGCGGACAGGCCAGAGCCTCGAGGTCGATTATCTCGCCATCCTCGCATGCCGCCTCCGCTCGTGAAAGCTCTCCAGCATCCTCCTGCTGCTGGGAGCTGATGGATGACCCCCAGATACTCCGCAGGTTCTGAAATGTCTTCACTGGTGTGTGAACTTAAAAAAGAAATAGCGGGCATGTTCCTCAGCATAGAGAAGTCCATTAAAAAGAAAATTTTGGCAGTAAGGGCTGACATGTCACACCTGCTTGTTAGATTCGAGGAGACAGAGCAGCACCAGGATTCCCATGCGGTAGCCATTAAAGAATTACAAGAAACTGTTACTCAATTGGCATTTGCACACAGGGCCTCATTATACAAACTCGAAGACCTCGAGAACCGCAATCGTAGAAACAACTTACGCATCCGAGGTCTGCCAGAGGCAACCAGGGACAATGACCTAGAACCCTCGATTCGCGGTATCCTCAACACCATTTTGGGCAACCCTGTCACTGGCGCACTGAGATTTCATTGGGTACACCGTGCCCTGAGGCCACGCAATATCACATCCGACCAGCCCAGCGATGTTATATGCCGCCTTCATTATTTTGAAGACAAAAACGCTGTCATGACCAAATTGTGGAGTACCCCTAACATTGATTTTGATGGGGCTGTGCTCAATATCTTCCCTGATATCTCCAGGGAGACCCTTGACTGACGCAGAGCACTAAAACCTCTCTTAGATCAGCTGAGAGGAGATGGGGTTACTTACAGATGGGGCTTTCCCACGTGCTTAATAGCTACTAAAAATGGCCACTCTTTCACGCTGCGGTTCCCTGAAGAGCTCCCTACCTACCTTAAAGATCTGAACATGCCACCAAAGGAACTCCCGGGGTGGAAAAACCCCATACCTACCTTCTCGTCCCCTTAGGCCTCCCAATGGCGGAAAACTCTATCCAAGCAGAAGCGTGCTGCTACTCCGGGCTCAGACAGGATATTTGGGGGGCACACCCTAAAAGATGCATTAAAGATGGTGCAGCCATAAGACCATACAACAAAACAAAATATTACAGCGCACACATGCAAAAAATTTACATTTGCCTCCAGCAAGGCTTATTTAAAACACCTAGACATTTTCAAAAAACGTTATAAAAAAATATGGGGATTTGGTCACACCATATTGCTATATGGTGCTTAAGCCCACTTACTGCGACAAAGTACCCCATTATTAGTGGGTCCTACACTATCCATAGACTGGGAGATCCTGATTCTCTGAACCATGGGAGCAATACACTCCTCTATATGGGAGAACTTGTGGTCTCCACCCAGGACACAGTTGGACACTAATGGGGGGCACTTGCTGAGGGAGTGGGGTGCTCCTCACCCAAAAGGATTTGGTCAGAATCCATACAATAGACAAACAAGATATTTGGCGGGCACACCCTTAAAGATGCATTAAAGATGGTGCAGCCATAAGACCATACAACAGAACAAAATATTACAGTGCACACATGCAAAATAGACATTTACTTCCACCAAGGCTTATTTAAAACACCTAGACATTTTCAAAAAAGTTATAAAAAATATGGGGAAAAATGTGGGCTACTCCGGGCTCCTCTCACAAAAACGGGTGAGATACTCCCCTGTCTACAGTTATCTCCTTTGCTATCATACTTCTTTGCATTGACTGTAGCTCTCACCCTAGTTCCTCACCGCTCTGCATTTTAGTGAGGAATCCTCACCCTGGACATCCCTGAGCTAAGTCTTCCAACTCATACCTGTGACCATCTTAAATCCTGTCCTGTTTACTGTTTTACCCCCCACAACATGGTCGCACAGTGTTGATTACTCCCACTTTTCTAAAACATACCACTCTTACTCCGGAATAGACAACATATTTCTGGATCACTTCCACCTCCCTCTCCTACGCTCCGCCAACATAGGTACTGCATCTAACTCAGGCCATGCACCTGTTTCTATACATTTTACCATGCCCACTTTGCCACACCGCACCAATAATTGGAAGCTCAATGAAGCCCTCTTCTCCAACCCAACAGAGACTTCCATGCTATCCACTTCCCTGACCCAGTATTTCAGGAAGAACGCATCCACAGAAACCTCTCCCTCTGTCTTGTGGGAAGCCCCCAAAGCTTCGATGAGGGGCTGTCTCATTGAACTGGGTGCGAGGAAAAAAAGAGAACATGGTCAACAGCTCAAACAGGTCCTAGGCCAAATTGCTGAACTCGATAAACAACACAAACTTTCACTACAAGCTACACATCTTGAAGCTCTCACTCTTAAAAGAGAAGAACTCAAAGCTCTCCTCGACCTCAACACTAAAAGGAAATTTCAATACATTTCACAAAAGGTTTATGAATGAGGAAACAAACCAGGTAAATAGTTGGCTAGATCCCTGAGAGTTAAAAAGACTATATCTTTCATACCTAAAATCAAACTCCCATCGGGCGAATTAGTACATGCTACCCCCCAAATCACCAAAGCATTTAGAGAGATTAACGCTGAATTATACAATGTCGAGGGTGGCCTAGCAACTCTGCCACAACTAGAAAAACGTAAACGTATACTCACCTACTTGAAAGCTCCTAATCTCCCCAAACGCTCACGGTCGGCCCTTAAAAACATGGAAGCTGACTTTTCCATCAAAGAATTCCAAAATGCATTAAAATCCTCCCCCTCAGGCAAACCCCCTGGACCCAATGGCTTCACCATCTTATATTATAAAACATTTTGCGATATTCTGCTCCCCCGTCTCACGGCATATGCTAACTCCATCTCCCATACCTCTGGCCTATGCCCATAATCATTTTCTGCCCATATCACTGTCATCCCTAAAAGCGGCAAGGACCCTACCCTTTGTGGTAGCTACAGGCCCATTTCTCTCCTAAATATAAAGTTATAGCGAACAGACTGCTCCCTCGTCTCCCCTGGTGGATTACAGCTGACCAAACGGGTTTTATACCTAATAGGGAAGCCAGGGATAACTCCTTACGCTCCCTGTCTTTGATCCACTATGTTTGTAGCTATTCCCAGCCCACCTTCCTTTTCTCCACGGACGCTGAAAAAGCATTTGACAGGGTGGACTGGGAATACTCAAGACTACCCTTTCGCTATTTTGGCCTTGGCCCCAAAATGTTCCACCGCATTTCTTCACTTCCACCCCTCCGCACAAATCTGCATAAATGGGTCCTTAAGTGAATCCTTTACACTATACAACGGTACCAGACAAGGCTGCACCCTACCCCCCTCCTTTTTGCCATCTCCCTTGAACCTTTTCTGGCCACAATTAGACACAATAGGAATATCCATGGCATTCAAATAGGAAACATACTCCATAAATATGCAGCCTATGCCTATGACATTTTATTTTTTATCCAACAACCACGTATCTCACTACCAAACCTAATGTCAGCATTCTCTGATTTCCAAACCATATCTAACTTCAAAATTACCCTATCAAAATCCGAGATATTAAACATAACCATTTCCCAACCAGTTGCTGACCAGATGAAGCCCTTTTTCCCCTTCCGTTGGGAAACCAAATATATGAAATATCTCAGTATATATCTTACCACCAACCTCCACTCCCTCTTTAAACACAATTATATCCCTCTCTTGAACAGTATTAGATCAGACCTCAGGAAGTGGTCCTCCCTCTCACATTCTTGGCTAGGCAAAGTTAATATAATTAAGATGAACATCCTACCCCACATTCTTTTCATCTTTCAAATGATCCCCTTGGGGGTTCCCATAGGTTTCTTTAATCTACTCCAGACCATGATCGACTGCTTTATCATGCTGTAGTATTATCACATATTGCAGATTGGAAATATGCTACTGCCTCTAAACTATGGGTACAGTTGGAACACTCTTTATGTGGTTTGGACCTCTCCACCGCTCCCAGGAAACCTTTCTCAAAATACCTCACTTCTCACCACATCCTCTCTAGATGTTTGGAACGGACTACATAAGAAACTCTCCTGGTCATACGACTCTCCTCTGATGCCACTCCTACATCATAAACATTTCATGCCTGGCTTCTTGGACTCAGGATTCAAATCATGGTCACCAGAGGGCCCTCTCCTGATACACCATATTCTCCGTTCAAACACCCTTAAGCCACTACCTGAGATCCTAGGATCCAAACCAGCCACATTCATGGATAAATAGAGGTATAATCAACTGCAACGCTTCCTTCTAACCCTGCCCAGCCCTTACAGAGTATCCAAGACCTCAATGGAGTTGAATCCCTGTTCAATCACGTGGACCCCCCACTACACTGTATTTCACAGTTCTACAGGGCACTTATTGAGTTACAGAGCCCTCCATACCCTGCCTATTTGACCAAATGGGAAACCAACCTCGGATCCACTATTACAAACAAGAAAAAGGACAAAGTTCTTCAACTTGCACATGTCTCTTCACTGGCCTCAACTATGGCGGAATCCAATTACAAGCTTCTCACCAGATGACACCACACACCAGCTAAACTCCATTGAATCTTCCCCGCCAACTCCCCACAATGCTGAAGGAACTGTGGAGAGGATGCTACCCACGCACACATCTGGTGGTTCTGCCCTCTCATACATCCATTTTGGTCTAAGGTGATAGATCTGATCCATCAGATTACTGACATTAACCTTCCCCAGGACCCCTGGACTATACTCTTCCACGCCAACCCCAATGCCCATTGGCAGGTATAAATGCTCTCTCATTCCCCACCTGCTAAATACAGCCAAGGCCCTCATCCCCACTCTTTGGAGCCAACCTATAATCCCATCCATGAAGACTTGGTTGCAAAAGGTATCTGAGGTAAGCCTCATGGAAGAACTCACCCATATTGCAAGGGGAACTACCAAACGTCAAGCTTTAATCTGGGCCCCTTGGTCCTCATTCCTCACCACCCCTTGCTACAAGGACATCATCTCCTCGACCTCCCAGGATTTCCAAACCTCCTAAACTGGTCCGTCACCTAGTCCACCACCCTACTGCTACCTATAACTTAAGGTTCGCCTCCTTGAACGTTCAGAAGCCTATTTGTTTTTGTATTTGAACCAATTATACAAATGTTACCATGTCTGCCAGTCTCCCACCTTACCCCCTCCTCCCATTTTCTCTCTTCTTTTCAATCTCCCCCCTTCTACCTTTCTTCTCGTTCATTTCTCCTCCTCTTCACTTTTAAACTGTAATTCCCTCTTATTGCAACTACTACCAAGTCATTTATTCTTTAGACTTATGTTGACCTGTGGCCTCGCTTAGTCCCATAACCGCTCAAGGGCCAAGCACTCTATCCCAGTCAGTCTAATATTTTTTGCCGATGCTGGTCCTAGATTGTATTTTCTCTATTAGCTAACCCCTGGGTATACAGGAGCCCTTGTATTCGCTCTCTTTGATTGTTGGAATAATGACTCATGTTGTTATTATTTTTTTCTTGTTTCTGTATATTCTTCGTTCAATAAAAAGATATTAAACAAAAAAAACAGACACAAGTCCGTAGGGATACATGGACCTTCTGATCAGGTTCACCTGAAAAACTGACAGGTGAACCTGATACAAATGGTTGTGTGAAAGAGGGGCCTTAGTCACACCACGGCTTAGTTGATGTACTGTATGTTCAGACTCTGGAGCCCATGGTGTGTGCAAATTACTCTCACACAGTAAAAATTGTGAGCATATAATTTAGCTGTCCATGCACAACTGATGTGCCCAGAGGTAAGCTTTACATTTGGCTGTGTCTATCTATCTATCTATCTATCTATCTATCTATCTATCTATCTATCTATCTATCTATCTATCTATCTATCTATCTATCTATCTGTCACACTACAAATGAAATATGCAACAAAGTTCTTTTTCCATACTATAAATCTTTACATTTTCAGTAAATGTTAAACCAAAAAACATTTTCCCCAGCACCAGATAGACTAGGGGAGGCATAGGACCCCTGTCTTTTTTTATGTTTCCTATGTTGCTGCTGGGGAGATTCATCCTCTATAATTGTCTTGAGGAACATGGACACCGAGATTTAAATTGAAAAAAAAAATCTAAATTTTGAGCTGTTGGCAGAACAGGAATAGAGAGGAAATCTACCACTTGTTTTGGTGACAACTTTCTTATTGGGCATTTCCCTTCCTTTGGAGAGATTCAGTTCCTGTTCTATGAACAGGATATATTCTCTGGTTTTAGAAGTAAAAAAGAAAAAAAACTTGATGGCCTTATCCATTCCATTCTCTTTCCCAAACTAAAAGGTGTTGGCTTTGAATATACCGGTACTTTAAATTTAATGCCATAAGGGTGGACTGAATTCATTTTGAGGAGTGATGTAACGAGTAATATATGACTGCGCTTAGGATACCCAATAGGTCTGCAGCCTCCCCTAATAGAGCTCCCCTAAGGGGTCTTCAAACAAAAGAAATGTAATAAATGGGGTGATTGGCGCTACCTAGAGATAATGCGGTTACAACGTATGTGAGGGTATGTATGTGGGCCTTACAGTAGTGTACAACCTCTTAATACACAAAAATAAAGATATATAAAATATAATAAATCTAACTCAAAAATAGTAAAAAATGCATATATAGCCCACTGAGCAATAGCATGCTACACGTTCTCTGGTGATTTCCTAGTGCTTAGTGTGACCGTATTGAGGAGTGAAAACCTTTAAAATGTGCTACATTCATAAAAGTATCACCTTATATATATATCCAAATATAAGTAGAAACTATAACAAAAGTGAAAATGCCGTGAGAAATAAGACCGCAATAAGCGGACACACTATAATTCCGTGACTCTGCTTATGTGGCATATGCAAGTAGAGTCCATATGTAAACGTGCAAATAATAGTCCATATACTATGCATATAATCTTCTTCAAATAATGTGACATAAAACACAAATGGTGACTTGGGTGCTCTCAATATCTTCTGGTGACTCTGTGCTCCCCTCCAGGGTCCCCACTCACCAGATCCACTCGCCCCTGCAGGGGCAATACGCATGTAGGTGCAATCACTGCAATTACTCCCCCATAGTTGTTGCGATATCAAGGATAGACTTCCGCCTTCAGGTAGACTGTAGTATAATCTGTAGTTGGTTCCTCATAGAAGGAAAGAGGTGTGGACTCCCATGGTGTGGTAAATCATTGTAAATTTATTTTAAAAACATCAACGAAAAAAGTATATAAAAACACTGGATGTAAAATATTAGGGATTTGTAAAGAAAAGTCCCGGACAAGGCTTGTATGACTAACCAAAAGGTCGTCCACTAGACTATATACATAGTGTGGACGTCTGCTAATGGAGATCAAGCCTTAAAATTGCAAGGTAAGCATTAGGACACACAGTGGAGACAGCAGCTCTGCACTGCGTTCCATCTGCGTTCCACTTGCTCGTAAAAACAGCAAATGACGTAGCGTGCGTGGTGCCGTCAAAGGCGTTTCATCATAGATGTCCTCAGCGACGGTGTCAGCACGCCACGCACCACATCATTAAATGGAAGAGTCTCCATGCCTGTCCCATCCCCAATCGCCGGGTAGCCAATCACAATTAGAAGTTAAGGCGGAGCATCGGGTATACAGCTCTCAATGCAGTGTCCGCAATGCTTACTATGAGATACCAGTAATAAAAACACATATAAATAAATTAAAATAAAATATCTTAAGATGGACATCATGGTAGACTCTTAAAGTATACATTGCATATATAGATATATTCGTAGATGTACGGCAAAACAACTCAGGTAATTACAAACTGTCATACACCAAAGTCAACACATAAAAAAACACATAAATATCCCCCTAGTGGGGGCAGCTCGTAACTACATTGCATACCATCCCCTATATTACCTAGTAAAGCTCTATAATGAGCAAATAGGTTGCCATAAAATGTACTAAGCCTAGGATATCGTGACCATAATGTCTGGTGGAAAAATGGCTATATCGGGATAGATATGCATGTAGGTAATAAATGTGACTACAGTACAACCATTTTAGATGGAGTATAATGACATACCTGATTCTACCTAATGTATAACCTAAATTGCATATCCCTCTCCTTACTGCTAAAATAATATTAGAATGTATGAGATGTACACTCAAATATCTACAGAGAATAAATGGGAAGATATATAGGGCACCCCAAATTTATTGTAGAAAGTCACCTCACTAATGTGTGAGGGATCAGGGGTAGCTACTAGGCCAGGGCAATAGAATATTAATAGGTGGTTATTTATAGGTGGTTATTAGAAATAGAGAGTAGAGGAAATCATACACCCCAATCAGAGGTATTTGTGAGGTAAGGGGCCTGAAGAGCAACATAGCCACGTATGTTGCTGATCACATCCTAATCCATAAGGTGCTCATAAATTTATCGCACCGGTTGAACCCAGGGCCCTAAATTGTCCTGCTATGCAGTACTTAAGGGTTGGCTATAAAGCAGTTTAAGTCAATGTCTAGGTTGAGGCCCCTTGGAGCAAGGGACCCCAACCGGTATATCCAGGCGGTTTCATTTTGCGAGATAATTGTGGTTTTATTTCCGCCTCTCCAGTGATCCCTAATGCAGTCAATCCCATAAAAAATCAAACCATGATTATGAACTGCATCGAAATGACGTAAAAGGTGATGTTTTGGGAACCCTTTCCTGATGTTTTTAGTATGCTCCCTTATACGTACATACAGAGGGCGGGTGGTTCTGCCCACGTATTGCAACTGACATGGACACTCTATGATGTAAGTTACATGGGTACTTTGACACGTTATAAGTTCCCTAATTCGGTATTCTTTATGGTCAGTTTTGGACTTGATCCCTTTTCCGTGGTTGTTTCTTACTAACCATGCATGGTAGGCATCGTTGTCATTTGTAGAAGCCTTTCATGTCTGGAAAGATTTTTTTGGATATGGGTGGATCAATTACGTTGTGAACTAAGTAGTTTCCCAGTGTTGGAGCTTTTCTATATATCACCTTAGGTTTATTCGGTAGTAAGTCTGCGAGGACCAGGTCCTCTTTTAGGATAGTCCAGTATTTGGTTAAGATGTGTTCAAATTCTTTATATTGAGTGTTGAACCCTGTGACAAACACCATATTTAGTTTGTTCTCCCCTTTTTTAGATTTAATGAACAGATTGTTGTGGTCCATATTTGCTACATTGGTCTTAAGTTTGACCAGTTGATCTGACTTATATCCTTTTTCAAGGAAACACTCAATCAAGATGTCTGCTTGTTCTAGGTAGTCCTCCATTGTGGCACAGTTTCTCCGCAGTCTAATAAGCTGGCCTTTGGGAATATTTCCTTTCCATTGGGGGTGATGACAACTGGTTATTGGGATATACCCATTTCTATCTGTTGTCTTGAAGTAAGTTTTGGTATGCAGACTGCTCGACTTCTTCAAGATTTCAAGGATTAAATACTCAATCTTATGGTTATTCCATTTTCCGGTAAAGGTGAGGCCATATCTATTAGCATTTAAATTCTGCAGGAAGTCTTCAAAGGTTTAAGGTGTACCTCCCCAAAATATAATAAGATCATCTATGTACCTGTGGTACAACTTCAATTGGGGAATTTTCTTGGCATAAATGAACTCTTCTTCCCACATGGTCATCAGGAGGTTAGCTACAATTGGGGCATAACGTGCGCCAATAGCAACTCCTTTGGTTTGGACATAGTATTCTTGATTGTACCAGAAATAGTTGCATGTCATGACGAGCTGTAGACCTTCAAGTATGAAATCAATCTGTTCTTGCTTCATGGAGGTAAGCTCGTGGAGGGCTTTTTCCACATTCAATATTCCATCTTTTTGGACGATACTTGTATAGAGAGAATTCACATCTATAGTGGGCCCCATTAATTTGCTGTAATTCCTCTAGAAGCTGGGCGCTATCTCGTAGGTAGGATTTCCCCATACAAACTAATGGTTTGAGGAATTTATCCAAGTATTCACCCAACCGGGAGAATACTGAATTGATGCCACTAATAATGGGCCTTCCAGGTGGTTTGTCTAGCCTCTTATGGATTTTTGGTGTATAGTAGATGACTGGGGTTTTAGTGGAACTGGAAACCAGGTATTTGGCTTCTTTGCTATTAAGAATACCCATATCTTTTCCTTTCTTAACGAACGCCTTCAGCTTCTTCTCATATATGCTTTTAGGGTTCTTTTTACGTTTATTATAGGTGTTCTCCACCCGGAGCAAGTTTTCCATTTCCTCTTCATAGTCCCTTTTGTTTAGGATCACCAGTCCACCCCCTTTATCCGCAGGCCGGATTGCAGCTTCCTTTCTTTTACCCAAAGATTTTATAGTTTTCCCAGACATTTTTGCTTTTATGACTTCTCCGTTTTTCTAATTTCCTCAGGTCATCCTCAACCATTTTCTGAATGGCCCCCAAGCATTGGTTCCCTGATGTTGGGGGATTAAAGGTGGAGTTGTTTTTTTAATGTGGTTTGTACATAAAGTGGTTCTTCTCTTGTTTTTAGATTTTTATTCATTACAAAGTGTTTCTTAAGATTAAGCTTCCTCATAAACTTTAAGGTCGTTGTAGGTTTCAAATTTATCTAGGGATTTTTCAGGGGCAAATTTGAGTCCTAGATCTAGGATTTTCATTTAATCCTCAGTGAATGTAACATCACTGAGGTTAAATATGCCCTTACCTAGTGTTCTCTTCGTTTTCTTCTTCCCTCCTCTGTTACCTCTGGTTGATTTCCTCTTTCTTCGAACCTCTGTATATGCCCCCTCTCCCTTCCGTAACCCCTGTCCCAGTCTTCCCTGGGGTGTTGATGTTCCATGTAGTGCTGATGGGATTCTGGCTGTCGATCCTCCATCATTCTGTATGGTCTTCCTCGGGATCCTCCTCTGTCTGTTCGTTTTCTCCTCCATCCAGGGTTCCTGTAGGCTGCTCTGGTCTACAAGAACAGGTAACATCCAGAACTCCCCCAAACACCTAGATATAATGTAGCTACTCGGAATAGATTCTCACCTTTAGGGGAAAATAGGCATGCCCAATATGGGAGAGACTATGGAGACCCTAGAGATTTACAACAATACAGGGACCCTAGGCACTCTAGGGATTTTACCAGGCGTGGACCCCGAGACAGACCACCAGGAGGATGGAGGGCCTGAGCAGCCTACAGGAACCCTGGATGGAGGAGAATATGAACAGACAAAGGAGGATCCCGAGGAGGACCATACAGAATGATGGAGGATCGACAGCCGGAATCCCATCAGCACTACATGGAACACCAACACCCCAGGGAAGACTGGGACAGGAGTTACGGAAGGGAGAGGGGGCATATACAGAGGTTCGAAGAAAGAGGAAATCAACCAGAGGTAACAGAGGAGGGAAGAAGAAAACAAAGAAGAGAACACTAGGAAAGGGCATATTTACATTCACTGAGGATGTTACATTCACTGAGGATGAAATGAAAATCCTAGATCTAGGACTCAAATTTGTCCCTGAAAAATCCCTAGATAAATTTGAAACCTACATCGACCTTAAAAAGTTTATGAGGAAGCTTAATCTTAAGAAACACTTCGTAATGAATAAAAATCTAAAAACAAGAGAAGAACCACTTTTTTTTTTTATTTCAAAGAGTTTTATTTTGAGAAAAAAAACAGAAATACATAACAGAATCAAACTTTGTCGAGGTCTTGCTTTACAGAATAGAGCAGTGTCAATACAGAAGAAACAAATACATTTGGTTTCAATGCCGGACACCTCTGTTCAGGCATTTTTCATTTCAAGACACATTCTAGTTTGAATAAGGATCCCTAGGGAGAGCTGTGGTCTGCCACTCATGAGATGAACCCCCACCCAGCACCCCTTATGGGAGCACACTGTGCCTGGAACCCCCATTTGATCTCAGGGAGATGAACTCTCCCCATGGACCCTCGTATCCCCCAAAGGGGAAAAATCCAGAGAGATGAGTGAAGAATCAGAGCGGAAGAGGGGGAGGAAGTCAAGGAACTCCCTTCCCCACCCCTTACTCCAACACTGAACAATAATACAATAGGAGAAAACAAAGGAACCATGAGTCTGTGTAAAACAAAAACCAAGGTCTGGAGGAGACCTGAGTAAGATAGAAAAGTTAGAGAGGAAAGAAGGAGAAGGGTAGGGAGGGGGAGGGGGGAGTGGTACATCATTCTTGTGTTAATGGTTTACTCTATAAATTAGCACTAGGGGGTCCTAGAGATATTCCCACCAAGCGGGCCCATGGATTCCATGTAGCTTCAAATTTCTGCATAGTGTCCTGAACTATACTAGTGAGTTTTTCCTGGGACATAATCCAGGATATTTTCCTTTTGGCAGCTGGGAGCGAGACTCCCGGTTAGACATGTGCAGGATGAAAAAATTTGTTTAGTTTAGTTTCGTTTCGATCCGTTATTTAACTTAATTCGTTTAGTTAAATTCGTTGCATTCATTACATTCGTTTTCGGAATTCGTTTCGTTTCGTATTCGAATTCGAAAAAATTCGACCGCATTCGAAAAAATTTGACCGCATTCGAAAAAATTCGACCATATTCGAAAAAAACTATCAAATTCGAAAAAATTCTAACACATTCGAAAAAAACTGTCAAATTCGAAAAAATTCTACCACATTCGAAAAAAACTATCAAATTCGAAAAAATTCTACCACATTCGAAAAAAACTGTCAAATTCGAAAAAATTCTACCACATTCGAAAAAAACTGTCAAATTCGAAAAATTTCTACCACATTCGAAAAAAACTATAAAATTCGAAAAAAACAATAACTGAATTTGAAAAAGTAAACTATACTATATATAACCATTTTGCGAAATTTGAAATTCGTATAGAATGAAATCGAATTCCAATAGAAAAGATTAGGATAGAATAGAAAGTATAAAAGAATAGCATAGAAAAACAATAGATCAGAATAGAAAAAAATATAATATATTGTATTCTAAGCTTTTCTATTTGAATTCGAATTCATTCTGTACCAAATTCCAATTTTGGAAGATGGTTAAATATATATATTATATTTTTTTTCTATTCTGTTCCATTGTTTTTCTATGCTATTCTTTTCTATTCTATTCTAAACTTCTCTATTCGAATTTGAATTAATTCTATGCGAAATTCGAATTTCGGAAGATGGCTTCTAAAATTAGAATTTCGTATAGAATGAATTTGAATTTGAATAGAAAAGAATAGACTAGAAAAACAATAGAACAGAACAGAATAAAATATAATATATATATTCTACAATGGAATTTAAATCTGTACTAAGTGATGAATAAAGCTCACCTCCCGTGACAAAATTAAATTGTGGCGCTGATTACAATACATCTAATTCACCCCTCATAGTGAGAAATAGATTGTACGTTCAAAAAAATGTTATGTTAGTAACAAAAAAGAATCTAACCACTTTTTAACTGGTGTGTATCTACATGTGGTATAATCCACCCTACACCCAAATAAATAATATGAGAATGTGTGCGACCACTCCCTTACTAATATCTCCACACAATAATCTATATATGTATGGAATTATATCCACCTTAATACATGACGTGACTTAGTGTTAAATGGCTCAAAGTTTGCTCATCAAAAAATAGCTCCTGTTTCCCTTATGGTAAAGATAAAATAAAATACAAATATACAGTCCATAAATAAAAGTGCAAAAAATAGTGTCCGTGATAGTGATCAAAAAGACAGCATATAAAGTGCCACAGCAAGTCCTTTCTGTTGAAGAAATGTGAGGTCTTTTGATATACTCTTCCACCACACCTTAGTGTTCAGTGATCACTCTCCCTATGGGCAGCCACTCACCAGCTCCTCATGCCTCCACTCTCGTGTGAGGCTGACAGGCATAAATCAGTTGTTATCACCGGTAAGGGTTAAAGCATGTGAATCCAGGAGACTCGTTCCATATAAAATAGAAAGACACTCCCAATAGTGTAATAACGTCAAACACTTTAATGAAACACACTGCAAAGTAACACTTCAACTATTTCACTCACATTGTGTAAAAAATCTTATAGCACAGTAAAATCCACAGCAATCCGTCCACTAACATACAGCATCTGAGATCAACCTCATAGGGGGTATGCGGTCACGGCGGACCCTCTAATGTAGAGCGCATACAGTGTCTCTCAACCTCTCACCGCCTGCTGAACAAATGGGTAACGCTGTCCCCCCTCTCTCAGTTCACCGTTCAGTTCGCTTCCTTTGTCACTAGTACGTGGTGTTAACCTCCTTACGGCCACGCCCCCAACATGTTTCGGTACGCCTGTACCTTATTCATGGGATAGGCCGTCCTGTACATCCATCGTTCCTTATATTCCCTCCCCTCTCCAATCCAAATGAAGGTGTCTTAGTGCGCACGCGCCACCTTCCCTCGGCCGTCCGCCAATCAGAGATTCCCCAGTGCGCATGCGTGTAGAACACTTCAGCGTCTGCGCTCTACGGGTGTCCCCGTGAGCACAATCCCCCACTGTTCTATACAATAAACCACACAATACAGTTTGGATACATCAATCGGCACTGTGTAATCCCCACCATCCATCTCTGGAGCGGTAGGTTATCAGACAGCGCCATGCACCCTGCCATATCAAAAAACATATACTGTGCATTCCGCATAATTAAAGCGATACACATAAATAAAATCATATATTAAACTTGACCTATAAATTGTAATTTATACATATATAAGAACCCATATTGTGATATAATTCACATACTAAAATTCAAAAAATAAAAATAAAAATAAAAATGGAAATAAAAATAAAAATAAAAATAAAAATAGAAATAAACCGTTTAACCTGGTTATGGTGAGAATATTAATACACACTAAAATACACCATATCCGGTGTGTATAAAAAACAAGAATGATTGACTTCAACACTCCAACCTTTATCTTCAACAAAGGCTGGAGGGAAAACCAATAAGTGGTCTATATCTGTGGTTACCTCTCAGTCGGTGATCCCTAATATTTAATTATAAGGCTTATATAAAATTCTAAAGATATTAATCCACTCATGACCGCATCAATGAGTATGTGGAATACCAAACTATGCATTATAACTCCCTACAGAATCTATCTAAAAATCATTTAAAAATCATTTAAAAAACAGTTAAGATCTAGCTCGATGTTGAGGCCTCTCGGAGTTAAACTCTTAAAGCGGAATATCCATTCCGTCTCTCTCCTTGATAGGTCTCTTACTCTGTTGGAACCCCGCCAGGAAGGGTGAATCACATCAATACCGCAGAATTGCAACAGAGTAGGGTCTTGGTTGTGTTTGATCCTAAAGTGCATAGACACGCTGTGGTATTTGTAACCATTTTTTATGTTGGTGAGGTGCTCACTAATGCGGATCTTTAACTGCCTTTTGGTCCTCCCAACGTAATATAAGCCACAAGGGCACCACATGAGGTACACCACATGTGTAGTGGTACACGTGCTAAACTCATTGATATCAAACCTTTCCCCCTCTCTGTTAGTAACGCTAGTGATGCCTCTATTCTTGACCCTTACTGTTTTGCAACAAACACATTTTTTACAGCAGAAGAAACCTTTTAAATCAAAGAATAGGGATCTCGGCTTAGGTGGATCCAAAATTTTCTTCACTATCCGATCACCTATACTTGGGGCCTTCCTATAAATGAACCTTGGATATGCAGGTAATATCCCCCCCAAGTGTTTGTCTTTGCACAAAATGTACCAGTATTTCCTATAGATGTTCTCAATATCCCTATACTGGTGGTGAAAACCAGAGATAAAACTTAATTGGTGTTGAGAGTCCCCTCCTTGTACAGCCTTTTCTTTTTCTTTCAGACACTGTTCCCTGGGGATATTAGCCACTTCTTGTACAACTTTCGTAAGCTCTTCATCTTTATACCCTTTTTGCATAAACTTATTCTTCAAAACATCTGACTGGGCCAAAAAATCCTCCATCAGAGTACAATTCCGACGGATCCGCAACAACTGGCCCTTCGGGATATTCTTTATCCATAATGGATGATGGCCACTAGCTACAGAAAGGTAGCTGTTGCGGTCCGTCGGTTTGAAGTATACTTTAGTTTTTAACGAATCGTTTACTTTCTCAATAGTGACATCTAGAAAATGTATCGATTCGTCACTAATCAGGTATTCCAATCTGATGTTATTTGCATTCCTATTCAGAAGTTCAAGGAAGAGTTCCAAAGTGTCCCTAGATCCTTCCCATATCAACAGGATATCATCAATGAACCTTCGATAGAAGATTAATTGAGGTCTGTGTACATTAAACACTTGTCTGTCTTCCCATTCAGACATAAACAGGTTGGCGAGGCTATATTATATCTTATTCTATTCTGTTCTATTGTTTTTCTAGTCTATTCTTTCTACTCTATTTTAATCTTTTCTATTCAAATTCATTTTATACGAAATTCGAATTTTGGAAGATGGTTTTATATATATATATATATATATATATATATATATATATATATATATATATATAAAAAATATTTTTTCTATTCTGTTCTATTGTTTTTCTATTATTTTCTATTATATTCTGATCTTTTCTATTTGAATTCAAATTCATTCTATACAAAATTCGAATTTCAGAAAATAGTTATATAGAAATAGAATGAAATCAAATTCTAATAGAAAAGACTAGAACAGAAAAACAATAGAACAGAATAGAAAAAACAAATTGTTTTTCTATGCTATTCTTTTATATTATTTTCTGTTCTATTCTAATCTTTTCTATTTGAATTCATTCTGTACCAAATTCCAATTTCGGAAGATGTGTGTGTGTATATATATATATATATATATATATATTTTTTTTTTTTTTTTCTATTCTGTTCTATTGTTTTTCTGTTCTAGTCTTTTCTATTAGAATTCGATTTCATTCTATTTCATTCTGTTTCTGTATAACCATTTTCGGAAATTCAAATTTCGTATAGAATGATTTCGCATTCAAATAGAAAAGATTAGAATAAAATAGAAAAGAATAGAAAAACAATAGACCAGCATAGAAAAAAAATAAAAATAAAAAAAATATATATAAATATATATACCGTATTTATCGGCATATAACACGCACTTTTTTCCCCTTAAAATCAGGGGAAAATCATGGGTGCGTGTTATACGCCGATCCCTTGCGATCCTGAGCTGACAGATCTTCAAAATCGCCGACCGCGATTTGAAAATGGCGCCGAAATACACAGAGCCAGTCCTCGGCTCTTCTCGGCCACTTTCGGCTTCACTCGAGTGCCGCCCGAACCTAGCCGAGTGTACTCGGCTAGGTTCGGATAGCTCCGCTCACAGTCACGCCCATCCCGGGCGGGACTACGAATGGAGCCGAAAGTGAACGAGAGCCGCCGAGAAGAGCCGAGGACCGGCTCTGTGTATTTTGGCACCGGCGGCACCATTTTCAAATCGCGGTCGGCGATTTTGAAGCTCAGGATCGCAGGGGATCACAGGATTTTCAAACTGCGAGCTGCAAGGCTGCACTGGGGCAAGGCTGCACTGGGGCAAGGCTGCACTGGGATAAGGCTGCAATGGACACTGGGAAGGCTGCACTGACAAGGCTGCACTGACATGGCTGCACTGGGGCAAGGCTGCACTGAGAAGGCTGTAATGATGGGCATTTAAATGTAAGTTTTTTTCCCTTAAACTTCCCTCCTAAAAGTTTTTTTTTCCTTAAAATTCCCTCCTAAACTTGGGGTGCGTGTTATACACCAGTGCGTGTTATACGCCGATAAATACGGTAATTTTTTTTGTATTATTCTCTTCTATTTTTTTTTATGCTTTTCTTTTCTATTATTTTATATTCTATAATAGTCTTTTCAATTCAAATTCATTCTATACGAAATTCGAATTTCGGAACATGGCTTCTGAAGTTTGAATTTCTTATAGAATGAATTCGAATTAGAACAGAAAATAATAGAAAAGAATAGACTAGAAAAACAATAGAACAGAATAGAAGAAAATATAATATATATATATATTATATATTATATATTATATTTTCTTCTATTCTGTTCTATTGTTTTTCTAGTCTATTCTTTTCTATTATTTTCTATTCTATTCTAATCTTTTATATTCAAATTTGATTTCGGTCTATATGAAATTTGAATTTTGGAAGATGTTTTATATATATATATATATATATATATATATATATATATATATATATATATATATATATATAAAATTTTCTATTCTGTTTCATTGTTTTTCTATGCTATTCTTTTCTATTCTATTCTAAACTTTTCTATTCGAATTTGAATTCATTCTATACGAAATTCGAATTTCGGAAGATGGCTTCTGAAAGTGGAATTTCGTATAGAATGAATTCGAATTTGAATAGAAAAGATTAGAATAGAAAATAATAGACTAGACAAACAATAGAACAGAATAAAATATAATATATATAGTTTTTTGTATTCTGTTCTATTGTTTTTCTAGTCTTTTCTCTTCTACTCTGTTCTAATCTTTTCTATTCAAATTCGAATTCATTTTATAAGAAATTCAAATTTCAGAAGATGGTTTGATATATATATATATATATATATATATATATATATATATATATATACATATATATATATATATATATATATATATATATATATATATATATATATATATATATATATATATATATATATATTATACATATACATATATATATATTATACATATACACACACACACACACACATATATATATATATATATATATATATATATATATATATATATAACCAATCACCCGAAATTTGAATTTCTTATAATATGAATTCGAATTTGAATAGAAAAGATTAGAATAGAGTAGAAGAGAAAAGACTAGAAAAACAATAGAACAGAATAGAATAAATTATATATATTATATTTTATTCTGTTCTGTTCTATTGTTTGTCTAGTCTATTATTTTCTATTCTAATCTTTTCTATTCAAATTCGAATTCATTCTATACGAAATTCCACTTTCAGAAGCCATCTTCCGAAATTCGAATTTCGTATAGAATGAATTCAAATTCGAATAGAAAAGTTTAGAATAGAATAGAAAACAATAGCATAGAAAAACAATGAAACAGAATAGAAAATTATATATATATATATATATATATATATATATATATATATATATATATATATATAACATCTTCCAAAATTCGAATTTCATATAGACCGAAATCAAATTTGAATGTAAAAGATTAGAATAGAATAGAAAATAATAGAAAAGAATAGACTAGAAAAACAATAGAACAGAATAGAAGAAAATATAATATATATATTATATTTTCTTCTATTCTGTTCTATTGTTTTTCTAGTCTATACTTTTCTATTATTTTCTGTTCTAATCTTTTCTATTCAAATTCGAATTCATTCTATACGAAATTCAAACTTCAGAAGCCATGTTCCGAAATTCGAATTTCGTATAGAATGAATTTGAATTTGAATTGAAAATACTATTATAGAATAGAAAATAATAGAAAAGAAAAGCATAAAAAAACATATATATATATATATATATATATATATATATATATATATATATATATATATACATACATATTCTATTGCTTTATTATTTTATATTCTACCTTATTGTTTTTTTTAGAAAAACATTTTCTATTTTTTTTTAATTTGATTATGTTTTCGAATTCGATTCGAATATGTTTTCGAATATGTTTTCGAATTCGATTCGAATATGTTTTCGAATTCGATTCGAATTCGTTCGTTTTTTTTCGGATTCGTTTAAATTCTTTACTTTTGTCATTCGGAAATTCGGATGCATCCGAATTTCCGAATAATGAAAAATTTGTCCGAATTTCGATTCGGAACGAAACGGAATGCACATGCCTACTCCCGGTTGTTTCCAAGCTCTGGCGATAGTGAGTTTAGCCCCTAGTAATACAAAGTGAGCCAGTCTGCGAGAGGATTTCGATATCCCCTGGATTGGGGCATTCAGAAGGGCAATTTGGGGAGTTCTGGGGATCCGTGACTCGAGCAGTTCCTCCAGGATGTTAAATATTCTTTTCCAGAAGGAACAAATTCTGGGGCATTCCCACCATATGTGAGACATGGTGCCCTTAATTTGACAACCTCTGAAGCAAAGAGAGTCAGCCGTTGGGTAAATTGCGAGAAGAACCACTTTATGTACAAACCACATTAAAAAAACAACTCCACCTTTAATCCCCCAACATTAGGGAACCAATGCTTGGGGGCCTTTCAGAAAATGGTTGAGGATGACCTGAGGAAATTAGAAAAACGGAGAAATCATAAAATCAAAAATGTCTGGAAAACTATAAAATCTTTGGGTAAAAGAAAGGAAGCTGCAATCCGGCCTGCGGATAAAGGGGGTGGACTGGTGATCCTAAACAAAAGGGACTATGAAGTGGAAATGGAAAACTTGCTCCGGGTGGAGAACACCTATAATAAACGTAAAAAGAACCCTAAAAGCATATATGAGAAGAAGCTGAAGGCGTTCGTTAAGAAAGGAAAAGATATGGGTATTCTTAATAGCAAAGAAGCCAAATACCTGGTTTCCAGTTCCACTAAAACCCCAGTCATCTACTATACACCAAAAATCCATAAGAGGCTAGACAAACCACCTGGAAGGCCCATTATTAGTGGCATCAATTCAGTATTCTCCCGGTTGGGTGAATACTTGGATAAATTCCTCAAACCATTAGTTTGTATGGGGAAATCCTACCTACGAGATAGCGCCCAGCTTCTAGAGGAATTACCGCAAAAAAATGGGGCCCACTATAGATGTGAATTCTCTCTATACTAGTATCGTCCAAAAAGGTGGAATATTGAGTGTGGAAAAAGCCCTCCACGAGCTTACCTCCATGAAGCAAGAACAGATTGATTTCATACGTCTACAGCTCTCCATGACATGCAACTATTTCTGGTACAATCAAGAATACTATGTCCAAACCAAAGGAGTTGCTATGGGCGCACGTTATGCCCCAATTGTAGCTAACCTCCTGATGACCATGTGGGAAGAAGAGTACATTTATGCCAAGAAAATTCCCCAATTGAAGTTGTACCACAGGTACATAGATGATCTTATTATATTTTGGGAAGGTACACCTGAAACCTTTAAGACTTCCTGCAGAATTTAAATGCTAATAGATATGGCCTCACCTTTACCGGAAAATGGAATAACCATAAGATTGAGTATTTAGACCTTGAAATCTTGAAGAGGGGGAACAGTCTGCATACCAAAACTTACTTCAAGACAACAGATAGAAATGGGCATATCCCAATAACCAGTTGTCATCACCCCAATGGAAAGGAAATATTCCCAAAGGCCAGCTTATTAGACTGCGGAGAATCTGTGCCACAATGGAGGACTACCTATCTTGATTGAGCGTTTCCTTGAAAAAGGATATAAGTCAGATCAACTGGTCAAACTTAAGACCAATGTAGCAAATATGGACCGCAACAATCTGTTCACTAAATCTAAAAAAGGGGAGAACAAACTAAATATGGCGTTTGTCACAGGGTTCAACACTCAATATAAAGAATTTGAACACATCTTAACCAAATACTGGCCTATTCTAAAAGAGGACTGGGTCCTCGCAGACTTACTACCGAATAAACCTAAGGTGATATATAGAAAAGCTCCAACACTGAGAAACTACTTAATTCACAACGTAATTGATCCACCCAAATCCAAAAAAATCTTTCCAGACATGAAAGGCTTCTACAAATGCCAAAGATGCCTACCATGCATGGTTAGTAAAAAACAACCCCGGAAAAGGGAAACTTTCAAATCCAAAACTGACCATAAAGAATACCGAATTAGGGAACTTATAACGTGTCAAAGTACCCATGTAACTTACATCATAGAGTGTCCATGTCAGTTGCAATACGTGGGCAGAACCACCCGCCCTCTGTATGTACGTATAAGGGAGCATACTAAAAACATCAGGAAGGGGTTCCCAAAACATCACCTTTTACGTCATTTCGTTGCAGTTCATAATCGTGGTTTGATTTTTTATGGGATTGACTGCATTAGGGACTAGGGATGAGCCGAACACCCCCCTGTTCGGTTCGCACCAGAACATGCGAACAGGAAAAAAGTTCGTTCGAACATGCGAACACCGTTAAAGTCTATGGGACACGAACATGAATAATCAAAAGTGCTAATTTTCAAGGCTTATATGCAAGTTATTGTCATAAAAAGTGTTTGGGGACCTGGGTCCTGCCCCAGGGGACATGGATCGATGCAAAAAAAAGTTTTAAAAACGGCCGTTTTTTCAGGAGCAGTGATTTTAATAATGCTTAAAGTCAAACAATAAAAGTGTAATATCCCTTTAAATTTCGTACCTGGGGGGTGTCTATAGTGTGCCTGTAAAGGGGCGCATGTTTCCTGTGTTTAGAACAGTCTGACAGCAAAATGACATTTTGAAGGAAAAAACTCATTTAAAACTACTCGCGGCTATTGCATTGCCGACAATACACATAGAAGTTCATTGATAAAAACGGCATGGGAATTCCCCAAAGGGGAACCCCGAACCAAACTTAAAAAAAAAAAATGACGTGGGGGTCCCCCTAAATTCCATACCAGGCCCTTCAGGTCTGGTATGGATATTAAGGGGAACCCCGGCCAAAATTTAAAAAAAAAAATGACGTGGGGTTCCCCCTAAATTCCATACCAGACCCTTCAGGTCTGGTATGGATTTTAAGGGGAACCCCGCGCCAAAAAAAAAAAAAAAAAACGGCGTGGGGTCCCCCCAAAAATCCATACCAGACCCTTATCCGAGCACGCAACCTGGCAGGCCGCAGGAAAAGAGGGGGGGACAAGAGTGCGGCCCCCCCTCCCTCCTGAACCGTACCAGGCCACATGCCCTCAACATTGGGAGGGTGCTTTGGGGTAGCCCCCCAAAACACCTTGTCCCCATGTTGATGAGGACAAGGGCCTCATCCCCACAACCCTGGCCGGTGGTTGTGGGGGTCTGCGGGCGGGGGGCTTATCGGAATCTGGAAGCCCCCTTTAACAAGGTGACCCCCAGATCCCGGCCCCCCCCCTGTGTGAAATGGTAAGGGGGTACATAAGTACCCCTACCATTTCACGAAAAAAGTGTCAAAAATGTTAAAAATGACAAGAGACAGTTTTTGACAATTCCTTTATTTAAATGCTTCTTCTTTCTTCTATCTTGCTTCATCTTCTGGTTCTTCTGGCTCTTCTGGTTCTTCTGGTTCTTCCTCCGGCGTTCTCGTCCAGCATCTCCTCCGCGGCGTCTTCTGTCTTCTTCTCCTCGGGCCGCTCCGCACCCATGGCATGGGGGGGAGGCTCCCGCTCTTCTCTTCTTCTTTTCTTCTTTTCTTCTTTTCTTCTCTTCTTCTCTTCTTCTTTATTTTTTTCTCCGGGCCGCTCCGCAATCCATGCTGACATGGAGGGAGGCTCCCGCTGTGTGACGGCGCTCCTCGTCTGACAGTTCTTAAATAACGGGGGGGGCGGGGCCACCCGGTGACCCCGCCCCCCTCTGACGCACGGTGACTTGACGGGACTTCCCTGTGACGTCACGGGGAATGCCACAGGGAAGTCCCGTCAAGTCACCGTGCGTCAGAGGGGGGCGGGGTCACCGGGTTGGCCCCGCCCCCCCCCCGTTATTTAAGAACTGTCAGACGAGGAGCTTCGTCACACAGCGGGAGCCTCCCTCCATGTCAGCATGGATTGCGGAGCGGCCCGGAGAAGAAAATGAAGAAGAAGAGAAGAAGAGAAGAAAAGAAGAAAAGAAGAAGAGAAGAAGAGAAGAGCGGGAGCCTCCCCCCCATGCCATGGGTGCGGAGCGGCCCGAGGAGAAGAAGACAGAAGACGCCGCGGAGGAGATGCTGGACGAGAACGCCGGAGGAAGAACCAGAAGAACCAGAAGAGCCAGAAGAACCAGAAGATGAAGCAAGATAGAAGAAAGAAGAAGCATTTAAATAAAGGAATTGTCAAAAACTGTCTCTTGTCATTTTTAACATTTTTGACACTTTTTTCGTGAAATGGTAGGGGTACTTATGTACCCCCTTACCATTTCACACAGGGGGGGGGCCGGGATCTGGGGGTCACCTTGTTAAAGGGGGCTTCCAGATTCCGATAAGCCCCCCGCCCGCAGACCCCCACAACCACCGGCCAGGGTTGTGGGGATGAGGCCCTTGTCCTCATCAACATGGGGACAAGGTGTTTTGGGGGGCTACCCCAAAGCACCCTCCCAATGTTGAGGGCATGTGGCCTGGTACGGTTCAGGAGGGAGGGGGGGCCGCACTCTTGTCCCCCCCTCTTTTCCTGCGGCCTGCCAGGTTGCGTGCTCGGATAAGGGTCTGGTATGGATTTTTGGGGGGACCCCACGCCGTTTTTTTTTTTTTTTTTGGCGCGGGGTTCCCCTTAAAATCCATACCAGACCTGAAGGGTCTGGTATGGAATTTAGGGGGAACCCCACGTCATTTTTTTTTTTTAATTTTGGCCGGGGTTCCCCTTAATATCCATACCAGACCTGAAGGGCCTGGTATGGAATTTAGGGGGACCCCCACGTCATTTTTTTTTTTTAATTTTGGTTCGGGGTTCCCCTTTGGGGAATTCCCATGCCGTTTTTATCAATGAACTTCTATGTGTATTGTCGGCAATGCAATAGCCGCGGGTAGTTTTAAATGAGTTTTTTCCTTCAAAATGTCATTTTGCTGTCAGACTGTTCTAAACACAGGAAACATGCGCCCCTTTACAGGCACACTATAGACACCCCCCAGGTACGAAATTTAAAGGGATATTACACTTTTATTGATTGACTTTAAGTATTATTAAAATCACTGCTCCTGAAAAAACGGCCGTTTTTAAAACTTTTTTTTGCATTGATCCATGTCCCCTGGGGCAGGACCCAGGTCCCCAAACACTTTTTATGACAATAACTTGCATATTAGCCTTTAAAATTAGCACTTTTGATTTCTCCCATAGACTTTTAAAGGGTGTTCCGCGGCATTCGAATTTGCCGCGAACACCCCAAATTGTTCGCTGTTCGGTGAACTTGCGAACAGCCAATGTTCGAGTCGAACATGAGTTCGACTCGAACTCGAAGCTCATCCCTATTAGGGACCACTGGAGAGGCGGAAATAAAACCACACTTATAGATAGATATACTTTATTGTCATTGTATACATACAACAAAATTTTTTCGGATACTCTTTACAGCAGCAATAAACAATTTCTCAAGAAAACCACACATACATACTCCTAGCACATGCCCACATATCTATTTAAATATATCAAGATATAAAATGTTATTTAAAAATAAATAAATAAAAGAATGTTAAAATTCTACATAAAATTCCTAAAACACTGTACCTGATGGGATTATGGACAATACGGCCCTAGGGAAAAAACTATGCTTTAAGCGATTAGTGTGCGTTTTAAGTGTTCTATATCTTTTCCCTGATGGCAATGGGACAAACACGCTGTAACCTGGGTGGGTTGGATCAATACTAATAGCTTTTGCCCACTTTTTTAATCGGCTGGCATATGCTGTGTCCAAATTTGGTAGATCTGTTCCTATGATCCGCTGTGCTGTTTTCACCACACGAGACAGGCACTTCTTATCCTCCGCCCTGCAGCTGGCATACCACACTACAGCGCAGTGGAGAAGAATACTCTCAATGGTACAATGATAGAAATTGACCAGAAGCCTTATGGGCAATCCAGCCTGCTTCAGTCTCCGAAGAGAAAAAATGCAAAATGAAACCGCCTGGATATACTGGTTGGGGTCCCTTGCTCCAAGGGGCCTCAACCTAGACATTGACTTAAACTGCTTTATAGCCAACCCTTGAGTACTGCATAGCAGGACATTTTAGGGCCCTGGGTTCAACCGGTGTGATAAATTTATGAGCACCTTATGGATTAGGATGTGATCAGCAACATACGTGGCTATGTTGCTCTTCAGGCCCCTTACCTCACAAATACCTCTGATTGGGGTGTATGATTTCCTCTACTCTCTATTTCTAATTGTCACCTATAAATAAATAAATAACCACCTATTAATATTCTATTGCCCTGGCCTAGTAGCTACCCCTGATCCCTCACACATTAGTGAGGTGACTTTCTACAATAAATTTGGGGTGCCCTATATATCTTCCCATTTATTCTCTGTAGATATTTGAGTGTACATCTCATACATTCTAATATTATTTTAGCAGTAAGGAGAGGGATATGCAATTTAGGTTATACATTAGGTAGAATCAGGTATGTCATTATACTCCATCTAAAATGGTTGTACTGTAGTCACATTTATTACCTACATGCATATCTATCCCGAAATAGCCATTTTTCCACCAGACATTATGGTCACGATATCCTAGGCTTAGTACATTTTATGGCAACCTATTTGCTCATTATAGAGCTTTACTAGGTAATATTTGGGATGGTATGCAATATAGTTACGAGCTGCCCCCACTAGGGGGATTTTTTTGTGTGTCCTAACGCTTACCTTGCAATTTTAAGGCCTGATCTCCATTAGCAGACATCCACACTATGTATATAGTCTAGTGGACGACCTTTTGGTTAGTCATACAAGCCTTGTCTGGGACTTTTCTTTACAAATCCCTAATATTTTACATCCAGTGTTTTTATATACTTTTTTCGTTAATGTTTTTTAAATACATTTACAATGATTTACTACACCATGGGAGTCCACATCTCTTTCCTTCTATGAGGAACCAACTACAGATTATACTACAATCTACCTGAAAGCGGAAGTCTATCCTTAATATTGCAACAACTATGGGGGAGTAATTGCAGTGATTGCACCTACATGCGTATTGCCCCTGCAGGGTGAGTGGGGACCCTGGAGGGGAGCACAGAGTCACCAGAAGATATTGAGAGCACCCAAGTCACCATTTGTGTTTTATGTCACATTATTTGAAGAAGAGTATATGCATATTATATGGACTATTATTTGCACGTTTACATATGAACTCTACTTATATGCATATGCCACATAAGCAGAGTCACGGAATTATAGTGTGTCCGCTTATTGCGGTCTTATTTCTCACGGCATTTTCACTTTTGTTATAGTTTCTACTTATATTTGGATATATATAAGTTGATACTTTTATGAATGTAGCACATTTTAAAGGTTTTCTCTCCTCAATACGGTCACATAAGCACTAGCAAATCACCAGAGAACGTGTAGCATGCTATTGCTCAGTGGGCTATATATGCATTTTTTACTATTTTTGAGTTAGATTTATTATCTTTTATATATCTTTATTTTTGTGTATTAAGAGGTTGTACACTACTGTAAGGCCCACATACATACCCTCACATACGTTGTAACCGCATTATCTCTAGGTAGCGCCAATCACCCCATTTATTACATTTCTTTTGTTTGAAGACCCCTAAGGGGAGCTCTATTAGGGAAGGCTGCAGACCTATTGGGTATCCTAAACGCAGTCATATATTACTCGTTACATCACTCCTCAAAATGAATTCAGTCCACCCTTATGGCATTAAATTTAAAGTACCGGTATATTCAAAGCCAATATCTTTTAGTTTGGGAAAGAGAATGGAATGGATAAGGCCATCATTTTTTTTTTCTTTTTTACTTCTAAAACCACAGAATATATCCTGTTCATAGAACAGGAACTGAATCTCTCCAAAGGAAGGGAAATGCCCAATAAGAAAGTTGTCACCAAAACAAGTGGTAGATTTCCTCTCTATTCCTGTTCTACCAACAGCTCAAAATTTAGATTTTTTTTTTTCACTTTAAATCTCGGTGTCCATGTTCCTCAAGACAATTATAGAGGATGAATCTCCCCAGCAGCAACATAGGAAAGACATGGGTTCTATGCCTCCCCTAGTCTATCTGGTGCTGGGGAAAATGTTTTTTGGTTTAACATTTACTGAAAATGTAAAGATAGATAGATAGATAGATAGATAGATAGATAGATAGATAGATAGATAGATAGACAGACAGACACAACCAAATGTAAAGCTTACCTCTGGGCATATCAGTCGTGCATGGACAGCTAAATTATATGCTCACAATTTTTACTGTGTGAGAGTGATTTGCACACACCATGGGCACTGTAGCTGAGGACGTCTATGATGAAAGGCGTATGACGGCGCCACGCACGCTACGTCATTTCCTGTTTTTACGAGCAAGTGGGACGCAGATGGAACGCAGTGCGGAGCTGCTGTCTCCACTGTGTGTCCTAGCGCTTACCTTGCAATTTTAAGGCCTGATCTCCATTAGCAGACGTCCACACTATGTATATAGTCTAGTGGACGACCTTTTGGTTAGTCATACAAGCCTTGTCCGGGACTTTTCTTTACAAATCCCTAATATTTTACATCCAATATTTTTATATACTTTTTTCGTTGATGTTTTTTAAATAAATTTACGATGATTTACTACACCATGGGAGTCCACATCTCTTTCCTTCTATGAGGAACCAACTACAGAATATACTACAATCTACCTGAAGGCAGAAGTCTATCCTTGATATCGCAACAACTATGGGGGAGTAATTGCAGTGATTGCACCTACATGCGTATTGCCCCTTATATCTTTATTTTTGTGTATTAAGAGGTTGTATATTACTGTAAGGCCACACATACATACCTTCACATACGTTGTAACCGCATTATCTCTAGGTAGCGCCAATTACCCCATTTATTACATTTCATTTTGAGGAGTGTCCCCTAATTGATAAAACTTATCTCTAGACTAGTGCTGCCTCCCATGACTTCCATCCATCTTAAAAATATATTTTTGTAATCAATTCTAAAGCCCCTTCTTCTCTCCTGAGTTCATCGTGAACTTTGTAGTCTTTTCTGGAAGTGAACATTGGTGATCTGCTGATGCAGTCCAACCAACTGTCAAACTTTATCATGCTGTCACTAGCATTTTCAGGACCTGTGGTAACAATGGACCTGGGGTATCACATGACATTGGATTAAGTTATGTATTTGGGGTGTTTAGATTTTTTTAACCTGTTGGGGGATTACCTGGTGGGGATTTAGTATGGGTTGGCTTCTGGATGGAGATCAGCTTTAAATTCTATATTTCCATAATGTTTATATGCAAATACTTGTATTATGTAGCATCTCTTGTAATTTTGTGTGAGTAAGCTGTTTTCAAGAAAGGGAAAAATACTCTTAAGTACTGCTCCTCTATAACATTCCTACTATTGATACATTCCTTGCTACTGAAACATTTGGAAAGCAATCTGAACCTGTAATTTTTATTGCAGTCCTGAATGGAATAAATCAGAGCTTAGGGTACATTTTATGTCAGAAGGTTTTCTATAAGTTGATTAATAGGTCAGATAAATGATCAGGATCAGAACTGCGAGCTAGTAAGAAAAAGCATTTAATGAGTCAAAAGATTTGTTTAATGTAACAAAAAGGGAATGTGTTTAGACTAAGAACCAGCTGGGATCATTTAATTTAATCTAATAGCACTAACCATAAAATATTATGAAGACATAATCACAGCCGATGTATCAAAAGTTTGGAATTTAAAACAGAAAATCTCAGGAAAAGACAGAAATAAAGACAAACAAATAATCCAAAATAAACTTTCTGCAGTTAACCCAATTACTTCCTACAGACCATTTCTAGAGGGCTAATCTATTTTTTGTATTACTACAAAAACTTTTTTGTAGGAGAAATATCTGATTATTTTGTCAAATTCAAACTTCACATCAACATCATTAAAGAATAACTTCACCTTTAAAAAATAATAATAAAGACTAATCTTTCTGCAGGTAAAAAATGTGCATTTATTATTTTTTTATTAGGAACCTGTAAAGCATTGCACCTGTGTTCAGCAGATCGGGGGGGGGGGGGGGGGCATCTCAGACTCCTGCAGACTGTTAGTGTACTGTGTATGCACCACTGGAAACAATAATTGTGACAAAGTTTTAAATGGGTGATTAAGAACAGTCAAATAATATATATAGGTGAAATGAAATTCTTGACACTGAAAGACCACCAGCTAATGTGAGCCTCCACCACATAGATTACACGCTTACCGGAAGGCAAGCTTAACCACTTGCCGACCGCCTAACGCACATATACGGCGGCAGAATGGCACGGGCAGGCAGAATCATGTACCTATACGTGATCTGCCTCCCGCGGGCGGGGGGTCCGATCGGACCCCCCCCGGTGCCAGCGGCGGTCAGCATTTGACTGGGAGCGTCGGGAGGCGAGGGGGAGACCATCCGATCGTGGCCCCCCATCGCGATCGCTCCCAGCCAATCGGAATCCTCCCCTGCCTGTGTGTAGTTTCACACAGGCAGAGGATGTGATGTCATCTCTCCTCGGCTTGGCAGTTTCCGTCCCAGCACCGAGGAGAGAAGACATGTGAGTGCACAACACACACACACAGTAGAACATGCCAGGCATACTTTACACCCCCGATCCCCCCCCGATCCCCCCCTGTCACAAACTGACAGCAAGCAGTATTTTTTTTTTTTCTGATTACTGCATGGTGTCAGTTTGTGACAGTTACAGTGTTAGGGCAGTGAGTATTACCCCCCTTTAGGTCTAGGATACCCCCCTAACCCCCCCTAATAAAGTTTTAACCCCTTGATCACCCCCTGTCACCAGTGTCACTAAGCGATCATTTTTCTGATCGCTGTATTAGTGTCGCTGGTGACTCTAGTTAGGGAGGTAAATATTTAGGTTCGCCGTCAGCGTTTTATAGTGACAGGGACCCCCATATACTACCTAATAAATGTTTTAACCCCTTGATTGCCCCCTAGTTAACCCTTTCACCACTGATCACCGTATAACCGTTACGGGTGACGCTGGTTAGTTCGTTTATTTTTTATAGTGTCAGGGCACCCGCCGTTTATTACCTAATAAAGGTTTAGCCCCCTGATCGCCCGGCGGTGATATGCGTCACCCCAGGCAGCGTCAGATTAGCGCCAGTACCGCTAACACCCACGCACGCAGCATACGCCTCCCTTAGTGGTATAGTATCTGTACGGATCAATATCTGATCCGATCAGATCTATACTAGTGTCCCCAGCAGTTTAGGGTTCCCAAAAACGCAGTGTTAGCGGGATCAGCCCAGATACCCGCTAGCACCTGCGTTTTTCCCCTCTGCCCGGCCCAGCCCACCCAAGTGCAGTATCGATCGATCACTGTCACTTACAAAACACTAAACGCATAACTGCAGCGTTCACAGAGTCAGGCCTGATCCCTGCGATCGCTAACAGTTTTCTTGGTAGCGTTTTGGTGAACTGGCAAGCACCAGCCCCAGGCAGCGTCAGGTTAGCGCCAGTACCGCTAACACCCACGCACGCACCGTACACCTCCCTTAGTGGTATAGTATCTGATCGGATCAATATCTGATCTGATCAGATCTATACTAGCGTCCCCAGCAGTTTAGGGTTCCCACAAACGCAGTGTTAGCGGGATCAGCCCAGATACCTGCTAGCACCTGCGTTTTGCCCCTCCGCCCGGCCCAGCCCAGCCCACCCAAGTGCAGTATCGATCGATCACTGACACTTACAAAACACTAAACGCATAACTGCAGCGTTCGCAGAGTCAGGCCTGATCCCTGCGATCGCTAACAGTTTTTTTGGTAGCGTTTTGGTGAACTGGCAAGCACCAGCGGCCTAGTACACCCCGGTCGTAGTCAAACCAGCACTGCAGTAACACTTGGTGACGTGGCGAGTCCCATAAATGCAGTTCAAGCTGGTGAGGTGGCAAGCACAAGTAGTGTCTCGCTGCCACCAAGAAGACAAACACAGGCCCGTCATGTCCATAGTGCCCTTCCTGCTGCATTCGCCAATCCTAATTGGGAACCCACCGCTTCTGCAGCGCCCGTACTTCCCCCATTCACATCCCCAACCAAATGCAGTCGGCTGCATGAGAGGCATTTTCTTTATGTCCTCCCGAGTACCCCTACCCAGCGAACCCCCACAAAAAAGATGTTGTGTCTGCAGCAAGCGCGGATATAGGCGTGACACCCACTATTATTGTCCCTCCTGTCCTGACAATCCTGGTCTTTGCATTGGTGAATGTTTTGAACGCTACCATTCACTAGTTGAGTATTAGCGTAGAGTACAGCATTGCACAGACTAGGCACACTTTCACAGGGTCTCCCAAGATGCCATCGCATTTTGAGAGACCCGAACCTGGAACCGGTTACAGTTATAAAAGTTAGTTACAAAAAAAAGTGTAAAAAAAAAAAAAACACAAACAAAAATATAAAATAAAAAAAAAATTGTTGTCGTTTTATTGTTCTCTCTCTCTCTATTCTCTCTCTATTGTTCTGCTCTTTTTTACTGTATTCTATTCTGCAATGTTTTATTGTTGTTATGTTCTATCATGCTTGCTTTTCAGATATGCAATTTTTTATACCTTACCGTTTACTGTGCTTTATTGTTAACCATTTTTTTTGTCTTCAGGTACGCCATTCACGACTTTGAGTGGTTATACCAGAATGATGCCTGCAGGTTTAGGTATCATCTTGGTATCATTCTTTTCAGCCAGCGATCGGCTTTCATGTAAAAGCAATCCTAGCAGCTAATTAGCCTCTAGACTGCTTTTACAAGCAGTGGGAGGGAATGCCCCCCCCCCCAACGTCGTGTTTTTCTCTGGCTCTCCTGTCTCAACAGGGAACCTGAGAATGCAGCCGGTGATTCAGCCAGCTGACCATAGAGCTGATCAGAGACCAGAGTGGCTCCAAACATCTCTATGGCCTAAGAAACCGGAAGCTACGTGCATTTTATGACTTAGATTTCGCCGGATGTAAACAGCACCATTGGGAAATTGGGAAAGCATTTTATCACACCGATCTTGGTGTGGTCAGATGCTTTGAGGGCAGAGGAGAAATCTAGGGTCTAATAGACCCCAATTTTTGCAAAAAAGAGTACCTGTCACTACCTATTGCTATGATAGGGGATATTTACATTCCCTGAGATAACAATAAAAATGATTTAAAAAAAAAAAAAATGAAAGGAACAGTTTAAAAATAAGATAAAAAAATAATAATAATAAAGAAAAAAAAAAAAAAAGCACCCCTGTCCCCCCTGCTCTCGCGCTAAGGCGAACGCAAGCGTCGGTCTGGCGTCAAATGTAAACAGCAATTGCACCATGCATGTGAGGTATCACCGCGAACGTCAGATCGAGGGCAGTAATTTTAGCAGTAGACCTCCTCTGTAAATCTAAAGTGGTAACCTGTAAAGGCTTTTAAAGGCTTTTAAAAATGTATTTAGTTTGTCGCCACTGCATGTTTGTGCGCAATTTTAAAGCATGTCATGTTTGGTATCCATGTACTCGGCCTAAGATCATCTTTTTTATTTCATCAAACATTTGGGCAATATAGTGTGTTTTAGTGCATTAAAATTTAAAAAAGTGTGTTTTTTCCCCAAAAAATGCGTTTGAAAAATCGATGCGCAAATACTGTGTGAAAAAAAAAAATGAAACACCCACCATTTTAATCTGTAGGGCATTTGCTTTAAAAAAATATATAATGTTTGGGGGTTCAAAGTAATTTTCTTGCAAAAAAAAATTATTTTTTTATGTAATCAAAAAGTGTCAGAAAGGGCTTTGTCTTCAAGTGGTTAGAAGAGTGGGTGATGTGTGACATAAGCTTCTAGATGTTGTGCATAAAATGCCAGGACAGTTCAAAACCCCCCCAAATGACCCCATTTTGGAAAGTAGACACCCCAGGCTATTTGCTGAGAGGCATGTCGAGTCCATGGAATATTTTATATTGTGACACAAGTTGCGGGAAAAAGACAATTTTTTATTTTTTTTATTTTTTTTTGTGCAAAGTTGTCACTAAATGATATATTGCTCAAACATGCCATGGGGATATGTGAAATTACACCCCAAAATACATTCTGTTGCTTCTCCTGAGTACGGGGATACCACATGTGTGAGACTTTTTGGGAGCCTAGCCGCGTACGGGACCCCGAAAACCAAGCACCGCCTTCAGGCTTTCTAAGGCCGTAAATTTTTGATTTCACTCTTCACTGCCTATCACAGTTTTGGAGGCCATGGAATGCCCAGGTGGCAAAAAACTCCCCCAAATGACCCCATTTTGGAAAGTAGACACCCCAAGCTATTTGATGAGAGGTATAGTGAGTATTTTGCAGACCTCACTTTTTGTCACAAAGTTTTGAAAATTGAAAAAAGAAAAAAAAACATTTTTTTTCTCGTCTTTCTTTATTTTCAAAAACAAATGAGAGCTGCAAAATACTCACCATGCCTCTCAGCAAATAGCTTGGGGTGTCTACTTTCCAAAATGGGGTCATTTGGGGGGGGTTTGTGCCACCTGGGCATTCCATGGCCTCCGAAACTGTGATAGGTAGTGAGGAGTAAAATCAAAAATGTACGCCCTTAGAAATCCTGAAGGCAGTGATTGGTTTTCGGGGCCCCGTACGCAGCTAGGCTCCCAAAAAGTCCCACCATTTTAATCTGTAGGGCATTTGCTTTAAAAAAATATATAATGTTTGGGGGTTCAAAGTAATTTTCTTGCAAAAAAAAATTATTTTTTTATGTAATCAAAAAGTGTCAGAAAGGGCTTTGTCTTCAAGTGGTTAGAAGAGTGGGTGATGTGTGACATAAGCTTCTAGATGTTGTGCATAAAATGCCAGGACAGTTCAAAACCCCCCCAAATGACCCCATTTTGGAAAGTAGACACCCCAGGCTATTTGCTGAGAGGCATGTCGAGTCCATGGAATATTTTATATTGTGACACAAGTTGCGGGAAAAAGACAATTTTTTATTTTTTTTATTTTTTTTTGTGCAAAGTTGTCACTAAATGATATATTGCTCAAACATGCCATGGGGATATGTGAAATTACACCCCAAAATACATTCTGTTGCTTCTCCTGAGTACGGGGATACCACATGTGTGAGACTTTTTGGGAGCCTAGCCGCGTACGGGACCCCGAAAACCAAGCACCGCCTTCAGGCTTTCTAAGGCCGTAAATTTTTGATTTCACTCTTCACTGCCTATCACAGTTTTGGAGGCCATGGAATGCCCAGGTGGCAAAAAACCCCCCCAAATGACCCCATTTTGGAAAGTAGACACCCCAAGCTATTTGATGAGAGGTATAGTGAGTATTTTGCAGACCTCACTTTTTGTCACAAAGTTTTGAAAATTGAAAAAAGAAAAAAAAACATTTTTTTTTCTCGTCTTTCTTTATTTTCAAAAACAAATGAGAGCTGCAAAATACTCACCATGCCTCTCAGCAAATAGCTTGGGGTGTCTACTTTCCAAAATGGGGTCATTTGGGGGGGGTTTGTGCCACCTGGGCATTCCATGGCCTCCGAAACTGTGATAGGTAGTGAGGAGTAAAATCAAAAATGTACGCCCTTAGAAATCCTGAAGGCAGTGATTGGTTTTCGGGGCCCCGTACGCAGCTAGGCTCCCAAAAAGTCCCACACATGTGGTATCCCCGTACTCAGGAGAAGCAGCTAAATGTATTTTGGGGTGCAATTCCACATATGCCCATGGCCTGTGTGAGCAATATATCATTTAGTGACAACTTTGTGCAAAAAAAAAAAAAAATTTGTCACTTTCCCGCAACTTGTGTCAAAATATAAAACATTCCATGGACTCAACATGCCTCAAAGCAAATAGCTTGGGGTGTCTACTTTCCAAAATGGGGTCATTTGGGGGGGTTTTATGCCATCTGGGCATTTTATGGCCTTCAAAACTGTGATAGGTAGTGAGGAGTAAAATCAAAAATGTACGCCCTTAGAAATCCTGAAGGCAGTGATTGGTTTTCGGGGCCCCGTACGCGGCTAGGCTCCCAAAAAGTCCCACACATGTGATATCCCCATACTCAGGAGAAGCAGCTAAATGTATTTTGGGGTGCAATTCCACATATGCCCATGGCCTGTGTGAGCAATATATCATTTAGTGACAACTTTTTGTAATTTTTTTTTTTTTTTTGTCATTATTCAATCACTTGGGACAAAAAAAATGAATATTCAATGGGCTCAACATGCCTCTCAGCAAATTCCTTGGGGTGTCTACTTTCCAAAATGGGGTCATTTGTGGGGGTTTTGTACTGCCCTGCCATTTTAGCACCTCAAGAAACGACATAGGCAGTCATAAATGAAAGGCTGTGTAAATTCCAGAAAATGTACCCTAGTTTGTAGGCGCTATAACTTTTGCGCAAACCAGTAAATATACACTTATTGACATTTTTTCTACCAAAGACATGTGGCCAAATACATTTTGGCCTAAATGTATGACTAAAATTGAGTTTATTGGATTTTTTTTAGAACAAAAAGTAGAAAATATCATTTTTTTTCAAAATTTTCGGTCTTTTTCCGTGTATAGCGCAAAAAATAAAAACGGCAGAGGTGATCAAATACCATCAAAAGAAAGCTCTATTTGTGGGAAGAAAAGGACGCAAATTTCGTTTGGGTACAGCATTGCATGACCGCGCAATTAGCAGTTAAAGCAACGCAGTGCCGAATTGTAAAAAGTGCTCTGGTCAGGAAGGGGGTAAAACCTTCCGGGGCTGAAGTGGTTAAGTAAGCCTGTATTAATGGTCACTGTCCGGACATCCAGCAGCAGAAGTTCTCTGAGGTTATACCAAAGGCAAGCCAGGTGACCTCACATCAACGGGCATACAGGGCAAGGCATCGGTCAGGAACCCAAGAAAGTGGAGAAAAACTCACCATGGTGTAAACCAGTCTATTACAGACTTATTAAAAATATAAGGTTGCACTTACAAAGAAACGAAGATAAAACATCCATAATAAGTTTTCCAGCCAGCTTGCTGACACCCGTCCACTCACAAGGTACACCGTGATGACGTCAGCATGTCTGCTTCCCGATGTACATTTCATCATAGATTTCCCAAAACGACGTCATTCTGTGGCGAAAATTTCTAATTTATTCACTTGTTTTGTGCATATCTCACAATTGAGCTGCAGCTATTTTTCTTTTCTTTTTACTGGTTTATGTTCTTGTAGGTATAGCGCGGTATCTTTCCTATTTATTATATGTCCAGTCATACCTCATGCGGGCAGGCAGTTACTGAATGATAGGAAGGACCAATTAACTACCTAGAGCAGAACCCTGGTAATTCATTGAGACCTATAAGCCGTCAGCTGCAATGGCTGACAGTAATTGAAGGTCTTCCATTCACAGAAATCTGTACATGAATGGTGTGGCTGGGTGGGTGGAGTCACAACTAAGACTTGGAGGGGATGTGGGGGCTGCTCAATTAGTAACATGTTACATGCTGCACCCTAAATATGGGCATAACATGTTACTAAAGGTGAATGTATTCTTTTATTCTTTCTGTCACCACTAATAAAAAAATTCTCTTTACTATTGGTCAATAAATCTTCTCCTCATAGTAAAAGACCAAGTCACTGCAGGAGGTGGTGGAACAGATAGTGCTTAGCTGCTGAAAGATTCCTTCAGTGCTTTTGCTGTGAATTTTGAGGATAATCTGCAGTGCCTGCAGCTATACAGGTCAATGAGGACTTGTTTTAACATTTGATTATGGCTTAATAAGAATATGAAAATATTTGAAAACCCATAGCCTGGCCACAGGTTCACTTTAAGGGTTTGAAATTGATATGTGTATTATAGGACACCTGGGACCTGAGGCTAACTGAATGTTCATGCAAGCATGTGCCTTTCAATTTAAAGCAGACCTTGCAGTAAAATGTAAAATCCCTTTATTATATTGCTTTATTAAAAATATCTAAAATCACCATCCCTTGTCTTCATAGCTTTGACAGTCTGTAGGCAAAGGTTAAACCTCTTTTCTTTTAATCTTAAGCAGTATATACAGAGAGAAAGAGAGTGAGAGAGATGGAGGATGTAAAGAAGCCGGTGAGGATTTTAAGTAAAGTCGTAGACTAAATATGTGCATGACCATATGTGGTCAATTAGGCCTCGAGGGATACTGTAATATCACCTGTGCTATGAAACAGTGTATTATTGTGTCCCAGTTGCTGCTCTTTGATCCCCACTTAGTGCACATCCACTCAAAAAAATAAAGCATATATAAATGAGCAGCGCTAATGGATTAAGCCATAAACCAACTAATGTGATTATTTAATAAACTATCTATCTTCCATTTGGTGAAGAATAAAATGATTAAGAGATTATACTAGGGGCGTGGCCGACTGGCGAACGGGAAAGACGTGCTCCAGAGGAGCTCCGCTCAGCTTGCTGCTATCCACAGCCATCCTGAGGGTTCTAGAGACAGGAGAGCATAGAAACTCTCCCCAGCCATCCCCAGTGGACACCTGCTTAGCTCCCAGCGGGGATTACTGCAGCTGACAAGCCGCTTTGGAGTCCTCAGGCCCGCGGCCGGGCCTACAACTATACAACAGACTGCCGCCATCTTGAGGCCTACTGTGCCTCCTGCACTCCCGACCTCCGGTACCGTGATCCGCGGGCAGAAAGGCAGCAGAAGTTCTCTGAGGTTATACCAAAGGCAAGCCGGTCATCCCTGGGAAGGTGCTGCAGGGTGAGGGGGCCTAAACGGATGTAAGGAGGCACACAGAAGCCACTCCTGGAGGACCGCGGCCGCCGCCATCTTGAGGCCTACTGTGCCTCCTGCATCCCCGACCTCCGGTTCCGTGATCTCCCCTCCAACCCCCCCTCACCCCCCTGGAAGTTGGGCCCAGTTAGAGAGAACCCGATCATGGATGGCTGAGGACACCCATCCCTGAGTACCGTGCCACCCCAACAGCGACAGGCTATTTTTACAGCACAGCGCACCCGAGACCTACATGGTGACAGCTGGCTCACACTCCTCAGAGCTCACTGACCCTCATCAAGGCACCATACAGAGATATCTTCTTAGAACGGCGCCCATCGATCCTCGGACCCCCAAAGACAAGATGGCGCTCGGCCGTACCACAGGAAAGACCAAACCTCCACCTACCACTTCAGCCGGCACGGTAGAAGACAACAATACGAGACTTAAGGACCCCGGGGGAGAACCCTCAGCCTCATCTGTGAGCTCAGTCGCACTGCTAGACACAGGCGCTAGGGAATCTCAGTCAGCCACACATCCCCCATCAGAACTGAAGCTACAGCCCTCCTTTCTGCCTTCAGAATGGATTTTGAATCATGGGCAAGCAAAATGGAAGATTCCCTTCATGTGGAGCTAAATGCTCTGAGACAACAAGTCACAGCAAATGAGGAAGCAGTGTCAGTCTTAACCACTGCTCAAGATGACCATGAAGCACGTATAACAGCACTTGAAACCTCAAACACGACACACCTCCGTCGCCTACGCCATCAGCAACTCCGCATAGAAGACAGCGAAAATCGAAATAACATTAGACTGCAAGGCATACCGGAGGTAATGTCTGGAGCAGAGTTGAAACCCACTGTCATAGCTATCCTCAATAAAGTACTGGGGAGAGAGGCAACATCACCAATTGAACTAGACTGTGTTCACAGAGTGGGAGGTCCGGAGGGGGGCATGAGATGGTCATCCCCCGAGATGTTCTTTGTCGGGTCCACTACTTCACCTTGAAAGAAGAGGTCATGCGAAAGGCATGGAGCCTGGCTTCAGTAGACTTTTTTGGAGCCCCTATCCACCTGTACCCGGACCTGTCTCGCAATACGCTGTACATGCGTCGAGTGGTGTGCCCTCTCCTCGACCTTATACGACAAGCCGGAGCTTCATACACATGGGGTCACCCCTTCAGCATCAAGGTGACCAGAGGAGTCAGCAGGTTCACGCTATCAGACCCAGATCAACTGCCGGACTTTTTCCTCTTTATCGAGCAAGAACTGGTAGATATCTTAAACTGGCTGGATCCTCCGGAAGATCGATAACGACAGATGGGACTTGGCTCACTCCCGCAGCGCCGTAGACGTCCTAGGTCTAGATCAGCCTCATCCGGCCCCGTGATAAGAGGACCTACCTCTCCAGAAGATTGATACAACAGCTTGCTGGAGACTGATGTCTTGTATCGCCTTGACTTGTCTCCCATCTCACAGAGGGGTCCCGGTAGCCTTGCCATATTTCTGGAGTCATGTTATCTTTATGACCCTCGGACTGTGACTTTCCTCTTCTTTAAAACCAGAGCTCTCTAGTAATCCTAGAAAGTGGTTCTGTAAGTACAGGACTTGGAAATACTAGCTCTTTCCCTGCTCTTTGCCGATTTAATAACTGGCTGGGGTTCGGGAGAGAGCATAGGCAATAGTCACTCTGTGACCTTCTCTGTGACGGGCGCCAGGTAATGCCAATATGCACTAAATGGTTTTTCTCTGTTATTATGTTCCATTTCAAATTGTTCTCTCTCACCCCCCCTATACTGTATGTGCTGGGGGGTTTGTGGTGGGGGTGGGGGATACCGCTCTGGGGAGCTTTGACCACTGGCTTTAATTAATCTCTGCTTCGTGAGATACAGGTCTAAAGGTGCCACCCATGGGGTGGTTGATTGCGTCCGTGGGCGGATCCTCCACTCCCCCTGCCCTCTATATATGTATATTATGGGTTTGGCTAAATAATTTCTCTACACACAGGAACTAATATAAGTGTTCTAGTTATGTACCCCTAGGTTAACTACCTGAATCTTATCCACAAATTTAGTTGGCTGTTCCCAACTGTTATCATTAAAGGTAGTTCACATGACTGGGTTTCTATTGTTTTGGTGAATAGGTATAGACAAGCACATCCACGAGTCCTAACCCACTGGCCTTATATATCTGATGAGACTTAGAAATAAAGGCTCTGTCTCAGAGGGAGGATAACAAACATAGCAAGGCTTAGTATACAGACCCTCACCCCACCCGTGTTCTTTTATGTTGCAGTGGGAGTCATTTCAATCCCACCCAGAAGGTACTGTCCTTATTTTTATAGGAAAAAGCTGTCACTTGCTTCACATGCGGCTTAAATGTTAAGTGTACGACATATAATCTTTATATGCCTGATTCGCTGTCGGGGACCACGACTCAGGTCCATTCATCTCGACCTCTCCCCAACGATAGGACGGCACTGTTTGTGCCTAACGCGTGACATTTCACGCAGTGTTTTGCGTTAGCAGACACATTAGTCTCTCAGACACATATTATTAGGTGTCCTTTCTTTTACACCTTACTTTCCCTTTTTTTTTTTTGTGTTTCTCCTTCTCTTCTCTTTATTCTTACAAATTGCTCCTATTCCTTTCTCCCCCTCCCCACACTTACGCATTCACTTTTTTATTATTTTGCTCAGTACTGCTCTCTACTCTACAACCCTTTTTTTTTTTTTTTTCCTCTTTTCTTTTTATATATAACCTATAGCACCCCAGCATGGCTCACACGGTGACCTCACACCCACAGGTGAAATTTTGTTCATATAATGTAAATGGGCTTAACATTGCTTCAAAACATGGGCAAATTCTGTATCAGATGCACAAAAGACAGGTAAACGTGCTTTTGCTGCAGGAGACCCACTTCCAATCTGGCTCCACCCCTTCCTGCTCCAACAGATACTTTAATAGATGGATCCACAGTACCAATCCGACACAAAAATCTAAGGGAGTATCTATTGCATTTCACAAAACACTCCCTATTGAATTGCTTGACCATATGACAGACCCACAGGGCAGAAACGTCTTTGTGAAGATCTCCCTTTGGGGGACTAAATTTACAATAGACAATATTTATTTACCTAACACACATCAAGTCCCATCGGCCTTGCAGTATTTAAAGACTCTGGCAGGTTTTGCTGAGGGCAAACTCATACTTGGAGGGGACTTCAATATTCCCCTGGATCCATTATTGGATTCCTCAACATCCCGTTCCTCTGTTTCCTTTCCTAAACTACGGGCTCTAAAACGTGCAATGTATAACATGCATCTTGTTGATGTATGGCGGATACTATATCCTGTCTATCGAAACTACACACATTTCTCCAGCGTGCATCATTCTTACAGTCGTCTAGATTACTTTTTAATAGATCACGGCTGCTTAGACTGGTCCCCAAAATGTGAAATAGATCCTATGGTTTGGTCTGACCACTCACCAATACCCCTGACGCTTGCGGTCCCCTCTACCCCAATAAAAGAATGGACATGGAGGTTAAATGACTCAATCCTAACTGAACCAGGCTTCGATGCACAGATAGCAGAGACTATAACAAACTTTTTTGCGGACCACGTCTCTGACGACACTTCACCACCAATTCAATGGGAGGCATTAAAGGCGGTTTTGCGGGGTAGCTTTATCCAATTGGGTGCTCGCCTGAAAAAAGAACGATCAACTGCAATAACTACGGCGGTACACAAACTTAAAACGCTTGAGACTACTCATAAGCGTTCTCCCACAGCGGAGGGGCTTGCGGAGGTTTCTTCCGCTCGCACTCAGCTTAAGGAACTATACGAAGTGTCAGCACGTACATTTGCGAACAAACTAGCCTTTCATCAATACAAATTTAAGGATAAATGTGGTAAATCGCTAGCTCGCACCCTACATACCAAACAACCTAACACCTTTATACCTCACATTCAAGACAGGACCGGGAAGACTGTCTCAGCGCCAGCCGAGATGGGACAGGTATTCCGAGACTTCTACCAATCCCTATATAACATACCTTCAGCAAGCCCCACTGAACCTACCTCCGTTACAGCGGAAAAACAGGCCTCATATATTGCGCAAACTGCACTTCCTACTTTAGATGATGCAACGATAGAGGACCTCGAGGATCCGATATCGGAAGATGAGGTCGCCCGCGCCATTGCATCTACCCCATCTGGAAAAAGTCCGGGCTTCACTGATGGCTTCACTCCAAAATTCTACAAACAATTTGCTCCTCTCCTTACCCCCTTCTTAATATCTGAGAGCTCAGTATTCCCGCCGCAAACACTAGAGGCTCATATCACCCTTATTCCTAAACCAGACAAAGACCTGACTATTTGTGCTAATTACTGACCCATATCGCTGATAGGAGTAGATCTGAAGATGTACGCGAAGGTGCTAGCTAATAGACTACAACCATTATTGCCCCGCTTAATACACTTAGATCAGGTGGGCTTTGTGAGTGGAAGAGAGGCGAGGGATAACACCCTGAAAACACTTCTCATTACGGATTATGCTCGGACACATAATGTCCCATTGTGCCTCCTTACGGTTGACGCAGAGAAGGCATTTGACCATGTTGATTGGCAATTTCTTCGCCTCTCACTACAGCAGTTAGGCCTAGGCCGGAACATGATCTCCAGAATAATGTCCCTATATACAACGCCCTCCGCTAGGATTAGACTAAACGGTTCCCTCTCTCCAAAATTCACTATCCACAATGGAACGAGACAGGGGTGCTCCTTGTCCCCCATTCTCTATGTTCTGGTTATGGAACACTTGGCCATTGCCATTAGAAACAATCCGGCTATTCATGGTATTAATGTAGGCCCTATACATACCAAAATGGCCTTATTTGCAGATGACCTGCTCATGTTTGTCACCCAACCGCAAGTTTCCCTGCCTGCTATTATTCAAGAATTTAGGAGATATGGAGATGTTAGTAACTTTAAAGTTAATCATAGTAAGTCAGAAATTCTCAACATTTCACTCCCAAAAGCGGCTCTCCAACAGCTCTCATCCTCCTTCCCTTTTAAGACAAGCTCTACTACTATTCGGTATCTGGGAATCCATATTCCAACAGACGCATCCCAACTATTTTCCAGTAACTATACCCCTCTACTTCTCAGAACACAAACAGATCTGGCTTCATAGGCTTCTAAACAGCTCTCTTGGTTGGTTAGGGTAAATGTCTTGAAGATGGATGTTCTCCCTAGATTCCTATATCTTTTTCAAACCATCCCCATATATATTCCCACCTTGTTCTTCCAAAAGCTTCAACAGATTTTTTCCAAATTCATATGGAAGGGAAACCGCCCCAGGATAAAATACGACACAATGACCCTCCCGAAGGTCCGGGGGGGGAGCGGGGGTCCCAGATGCCTCTACATATCATAAGGTGGTGGTACTCACACGTAGGGATGAGCCGAACACCCCCCTGTTCGGTTCGCACCAGAACATGCGAACAGGAAAAAAGTTTGTTCAAACACGCAAACACCGTTAAAGTCTATGGGACACGAACATGAATAATCAAAAGTGCTAATTTTAAAGGCTTATATGCAAGTTATTGTCATAAAAAGTGTTTGGGAACCTGGGTCCTGCCCCAGGGGACATGGATCAATGCAAAAAAAAGTTTTAAAAACGGCCGTTTTTTCAGGAGCAGTGATTTTAATAATGCTAAAGGTCAAACAATAAAAGTGTAATATCCCTTTAAATTTCGTAGCTGGGGGGTATCTATAGTATGCCTGTAAAGGGGTGCATGTTTCCTGTGTTTAGAACAGTCTGACAGCAAAATGACATTTCGAAGGAAAAAACCCATTTAAAACTACTCGCGGCTATTGCATTGCTGACAATACACATAGAAGTTCATTGATAAAAAAGGCATGGGAATTCCCCACAGGGGAACCTTCAGGCCCTTCAGGTCTGGTATGGATATTAAGGGGAACCCCGGCCAAAATTTAAAAAAAAATGACGTGGGGTTTCCCCTAAATTCCATACCAGACCCTTCAGGTCTGGTATGGATTTTAAAGGGGAACCCCACGCCAAAAAAAAAAAAAACGGCGTGGGGTCCCCCCAAAAATCCATACCAGACCCTTATCCGAGCACGCAACCTGGCAGGCCGCAGGAAAAGAAGGGGGGACGAGAGTGCGCCCCCCCTCCTGAACCGTACCAGGCCACATGCCCTCAACATTGGGAGGGTGCTTTGGGGTAGCCCCCCAAAACACCTTGTCCCCATGTTGATGAGGACAAGGGCCTCATCCCCACAAACCTGGCCGGTGGTTGTGGGGGTCTGCGGGCGGGGGGCTTATCGGAATCTGGAAGCCCCCTTTAACAAGGGGACCCCCAGATCCCGGCCCCCCCCTGTGTGAAATGGTAAGGGGGTACTTACCCCTACCATTTCACTAAAAAACTGTCAAAAATGTTAAAAATGACAAGAGACAGTTTTTGACAATTCCTTTATTTAAATGCTTCTTCTTTCTTCTATCTTCCTTCATCTTCTTCTTCTGGTTCTTCTGGCTCTTCTGGTTCTTCCTCCGGCGTTCTCGTCCAGCATCTCCTCCGCGGCGTCTTCTATCTTCTTCTCCTCGGGCCGCTCTGCACCCATGGCATGGGGGGAGGCTCCTGCTCTTCTCTTCATCTTCTTCATCTTCTTCCCTTCTTCTTTTCTTCTCTTCTTCTCTTCTTCATTTTCTTCTCCGGGCCGCTCCGCACCCATGCTGGCATGGAGGGAAGCTCCCGCTGTGTGACAGTGTCTCCTCATCTGACGGTTCTTAAATAACATACGAATACAATGGACGATTTTTCCTCTTAAGTGGGATTTTAAAGGGTGGAAGTCTCAAAAAAAGGTATAACAAAAAGTATAAAAAATGATCAGAATTTTATTGTATCAAAATTTAAAAGAAAAACATGTGCTAGAATAGAAACAATGGATAAAAGCAACAATGGATGCCAGAATTAACAAATGATGAAAAATACAACCAGGATATACATGACAGGTCGACAGAGCTACACAAAACCCCACAAAGGCTATATCAGCAAGGAGCCAATTGACAGTGCAGGCCCAACGCGTTTCGAGGCTGTATATAAGGATTACGACCTCTTCTTCAGGGGCTAGAGGTAAGGTGTATATCTGTCTGTGAAACATTGTTACAAAAAAAGAGACAAAAAGACACACAATGAAAAACATATTAATGTCAGAAAATCATGCATATATACAACTATTTACATAATCAGATTGTGATGTAATTACAAAAAATGTATCCTAACCATGCTATTGCAGGGTCAATACTGTATGGCATCCACCCCAGGCAAGGAGGAAGGGGAGAACGGTAAGCCACCGGGGCCCAGATCCGAATATCAGCGACGCCGCCACACAACCAGGACCGCCAGCAGATCAGGACCAGACACAGAGGGCGTCACGTCCCTCAGCTGTATTTTAAATTCTCTTTATCAAAATCTCTTTGTCAGCTAAAAACCAAGAAGACAAGGGGAGGGTTTATAAGTGTGGGATACACAGGTCCCAGGACAAGATTTTACTATTTTGCTGTATGAGAAGCTCCCCCTAATGGGTTCAAGACGGGGGACTCTAGTAAGTGTAAAGTTGTACCTACCTATTGACGCAGGCTAGGATTATCTAAGCCTTGACTCCTCGGGCGGGTAAACAGCAACTGACAGCACCCCCAGTGTGTAGGATATACTAAGAATCAGCATCAGAAAAAAAAAAAAAAGGGGGGGGTTACTCAAATAAATATTTTTCTTGTAAACACACATCCACAGGAGTCCTGTGAACATACCTATTGGTGCATAATGAAGGGTTGATCCCTGTGCTGATTCACACAACAGTGTTGTCTATAGTGGCTGATAGATTTTAGATACCTCGCTCCGGGGGAAAAGATGGCAGAAGAGCGTCTATTCAGCAGCTAGAGTGATATAAACAGGGAAAGCCAGGCAGTGTGGCAAGTGACATCTCCATCTGGTGGCAGCGTGGCAAGTGACATCTCCATCTGGTGGCAGCCAGGCAGTGTGGCAAGTGACATCTCCATCTGGTGGCAGCGTGGCAAGTGACATCCCCATCTGGTGGCAGCCAGGCAGCGTGGCAAGTGACATCTCCATCTGGTGGCAGCCAGGCAGTGTGGCATGTGACATCCCCATCTGGTGGCAGCCAGGCAGTGTGGCAAGTGACATCTCCATCTGGTGGCAGCGTGGCAAGTGACATCCCCATCTGGTGGCAGTGTGGCAAGTGACATCTCCATCTGGTGGCAGTGTGGCAAGTGACATCCCCATCTGGTGGCAGGCAGACTGGCAAGTGACATCTCCATCTGGTGGCAGCCAGGCAGCGTGGCAAGTGACATCCCCATCTGGTGGCAGGCAGAGTGGCAAGTGACATCTCCATCTAGTGGCAGGCAGCGTGGCAAGTGACATCTCCATCTGGTGGCAGCCAGGCAGTGTGGCAAGTGACATCCCAAGTGATAAGCGATGGTGGCAAGTGACACGCTCAGGGCTCCCAATGATTCTGCATTATGGTGAGTTGAACTATTTAATTTTACATTACAATGTAATGATAGAAATAATGTGTTTCAATCATCCTGACACCATACCAACCATGGTGCCAGGGATGATTGAGGCACTAACACCAGCAATTGCCCTGAAAAATTGCCGGCGAAAAATTGTTACCCCGCACGCTTACCCTGAAGTACAATTAAAGCCAGTTGTTTTCAGTGTTCTCATGTGTGGAGATATGTTTTTAATTGATCTATTGTAGCAGTCATCGATAAAGGACGAGAATGGTGGTGTGTGTGTGTGTGGGGGGGGGGGCGGCATTGAAGGACCCGGCCTTGGGGCGGCAAAGGGAGTAAATCCGGGCCTGCACATACGCCCCCCCAGGCCCCAGGGCAGAGGGGGGCGTATGTGCCGTCGGGGATGCGGGTCGACTCGAACTCGAAGCTCATCCCTACTCACACGTATCGTAGACTGGTTTCACCACCCCTTCTCCAAGCTCTGGGTCCAATTTTAGGGGCATCTCAATGAGATTGATCTTTGCGCCCTGCCGTGGACCCCTACGGCGCAGCGTAAGGATAGTTCACTCTCTACTGCTCTTACTCGGCAAACCCTTCAGATTTGGGACTGCCTGACTTTAACTGGTAAACTATCTAAACCTCAGGGCCCAATGACCCCTCTCTTTGGAACTCCGGCCTTCCCCCCGGCAGTAAACAGAAACAGATTTGGACCATGGAATAGGGATAGTCATAGATGCTTAGCGCAGGTTTTACGAGCTGATCCATCTCTGAGAACAGACATACCCCCCAGACGAACAAGGGGGCCCCCAACAATGTGGATACAGAGGAGTCAATTAATGTCATATGTACGTACTTTTTCCTCCATCTCTGAGATCCTAGCTGACTCATCAGACTTTGACGAGCTACTTTTACAATCAGACCCGCCCGCCCACGTAGTGTCGTTGTTATATTCCATGCTACTAAACATCTCTGCCCCAGACCTTCCAAAATACACGTGAAAATAAAAAGTAGCGCATAGATTGTGCAAAAAGTCTTCAATCAAGAAAACAACTGAAAGAAACAAATGTCCACAAATAATAAACATAACAAAATACACGCAGAAATGGGAAACAGATCTACAACACTCCATTTCCCCTGCTGATTGGCAAAAAAGCTTTGTCCTGACGCATAGGATTTCTTTAGCGACCAAGTCCCAAGAAAAAGGATTTAAGCTACTAACGAGGTGGTACAGATGCCCAGCGACTATCCAACAGTTTAATTCATCCTTGTCAGATACCTGCTGGTGGTGCATGTCCTCTAGAGGGACAATGCTCCACATTTGGTGGGAATGTCCTCCAATAAGGAAACTTTGGCAAAAGGTCTTTGATCTATACAGCAGGCTGATGGCGACCTCAATTAAACCTACTCCAGAGATAGCCCTACTATCTATGCTCCCAGGCCCCCTCAAGGCGATTAAAAAAGATATATTGCGCCACTTTTTGGCCGCAGTTAGGACAGTGATTCCCCGCCACTGGAGAACAACAGAGGTGCCCTCCTTGGGCGACTGGGCTGTCGAGATGGATCAGATAAGAGATCTGGAGCGCCTGTTGGTGCAGGAAATGGGGAAGAAGGAACAATTTTCCATCACCTGGACTGTGTGTGCAATGTTTCGTTACTCCGACGACTTTTCTGTATGGGTCAGGGATGCCCCACCACCATCTACTGACTAGCCATGCTGAGGTGCTCTCCACTTTCTTCATTATTCTTTACCTCTTTTCACAGCGTCTTTCTCGTCCCTCTCTCTACCTATTCCTCTTTCTGTTTTGAACCAGTTTCTTCAGCATATGAACAAAGGCCATATACCCAGATTAGTTTAACAACATCAATACTTTGTATAAATGAGCAAAAAAAGGTCCCGACAGCATATCATGTAGGGGGAGATCCCTCTGATAATACCAATATACGCAAAACCATATGAGTAAACATATGTTGGATCCCACGCATATAACATACTTCCCATAGGTCTAAAGACCTTTGTTTACAATGTGATATTTCGTTGTTTAACCAGAGACTTTATGTCAAACTATATACAGCTGCTCATATATGGTATAGATATATAACATTGTTTTTTTTGCACAATACATGTAATCACGTGTTGTAAGAGTACAATGTAGCAAACTTTCTCTTTCTGTTATATTTCCTTTTGTATTATGTTTTCTTTTTTCACAATTAGGTGCCACTTTACTGCAGAAATTTAATATCACTGTGCAAAACCCACATATTAGTGTTCCACTGAATAAAGTAATCCATGCTCCAGTGCTCCAACAAATGTGTCTCTTCAGTCCAAAAAGCAACACTCAGGGGGAGATTAACTAAAACGGTGCACACAGAATCTGGTGCGGCTGTAAATAGTAACCAATCAACTGCTAGCTTGTTCAATTTAAGCTTTGACAATAAAACCTAGAAGCTGATTGGTTACTATGCACAGCTGCACCATATTCTATGTGCACCAGTTTTAGTAAATCTGCCCCCCTCATTGTCTTAATCCAAAAGTGCTCCATGTGGCAAGGAATTCACCAGAATTTCTTGACCCTTTATATGTATGTGAGTCAAAGTACAATTTATGTAATGAAAGGTTCCTCCATTTCACCAACCCTCAGGATACAGAACCCCACATACAAGAGGGAAAGTTCTGTATGGCTCAAGCCAGGGTATACAAGAACCACAACACAGACATCATTGCCCAAACGTTTATTCCACAAATGGCCAATAAAAAGAAAACCAATATAGTCCCACATAAAATGGTGCTCCCCGGCACCTAGTATGCCCACCAAGAATCCCAGCTGCTGCTACCGTTGCTACCATTGCTGTACTAGATTAGCAGAACCAGCGTGCATTCCATGGAAAGGATGTGACATAACTGAAAGAGATGTCTGTGTCCTAGAATCCCACCTCAAAGTGTTTCACCCATACCAACTGTCATCAACAAGCTTTCGGGTGCCATACAGTATTTACTGTGGTTTATATACCATTGCCAAATTAACTCTTAATTAACATACCGGTTGGTAGCATTTATTATCACTGGATACACATTACAAGAATTTACTTAAATCCATCCTCTATACTATTATGCAATTACCTAAAACCCTACCTAATTATAAAATGTATGATATATTAAAACACGCAAAATTATAACTGTTTTATTTTGCAATCAGAACTATGCTGTACTGTCATCTTGTGGATAAATTAATCAAAAATGTAAGTCTTTTAAAACCTACAGACATATATGATATAATATTTCCTTGAGTATTTAAAAATGAAACTCGACTAAAAATTGAATAAATATAAATGATAAATATGAATGTGTAAACGCCATGTAAGCAATATTTCTCAAAGAAGAAGTTGAGCTCAATTTCTATATTCATGCCTTTAGGAGTAAGGGTCTCTAATTCACAGATCCAATGGGTTTAATTATGCAAAACCTCCCTTTTTAAGTTGGACCCTCTCCAATATCTGTTAACTTTATCTATACCGGGCATCACTAAATGGCGGACTGCGGGCCAAATGCGGACCGCCTCACTCTCCTATGCGGCCTGCCGCGGTACAGCCATTTAGCAGCCTTTTCTTCCCCCTGCTGTCTCTGTTAAATCCTCACAGAGAGCCGACAGTGGGAGGTGGGACAGTTCTGGATGGAGGGCGGAGCTGCCGGGAAGTAAACAATCAGGTGATTGGCTGCTAAGATGAAGGGCGGTCTTAGCAACCAATCACCATCTTGCAACACCTGCCCTCCATCCGAGACATGCCATGCCTCCCTCCGATCTTCGGTCTGTGCAAGGTAAGTGAGGGAGGGGGCGAAGTTACAGGGAGTAAGGACACTGATAAGGAGGAAAGTGTGTGCTGACTCGCTGAGGACATTAAAGTGGAGTTGTTGAGGGCTGTGATGTGGTGGGCTGAGGACATCAGGGTGGGGGGGCTGAGCGGACTGTGATGTATGGGGGAGATGTGGATATTACAGTGGGGGAGACTGTATTGAATTATAGTTGTTACCATCTGATGGAATGTACTGTACATCATCTCTACTAGTTCATTAAGAATTTACTACAAAAAAAAACACATAAATTTGCAGTTAAAATTTTGAATCAAATTGTTTTCGCTGTTTATTTGGAAAGTTCACCTTACTGCCAATATAAAAAAAATATGTGTCTACCCTTTCTATGGGATGCTGTGGTGGGAATTTATGAAGAGCACCCAGTTCATAGCCTGCCAAAATGTGTTTGTGGTAGTGGAGCTGCTCTGTAATAAAGATGTGGATATTACAGTGGGGGATATGTGGACACTACAGTGGGGAGATGTGGATATTACAGCGGGGAGATGTAGACATTACAGTGGGGAGATGTGGACATTACAGTGGGGAGATGTGGACATTACAGTGGGGGAGATGTGGATATTACAGTGGGGAGATGTGGACATTACAGTGGGGGAGATGTGGATATTACAGTGGGGGAGATGTGGACATTACAGTGGTGGAGATGTGGACATTACAGTGGGGGGGCTTAAGACATTAAATTGTGGGAGATGTGGATATTACAGTGGGGGAGATGTGGACATTACAGTGGGGGGCTGAGGACATTAAATTGGGGGGGCTGAGGACTGTGATGTGGGGGAGCTAAGAAATGGAATGTGGGGGCAATGAGGCTAGTAATGTGAAGGGGGCTGAGGATAATAATGTGGGGGGATAATGTAAATAGGGGCAAAGGACAGTACTGGCGGGGGGGTTGGTGTCAAGGAAGTCTGAGTACATTACTGTGGAGGGGTGTGATATATGGTAGTATGCACTACCACAAGAAACACGCAGAAAGACGACTTTGACCACCTTTCCAAAATAGTGCGGCAGCAACATGCGGTCTGGCATATGCGAAAAGGCGCCATGGGTAACAACATGATGTTCGGACCTCTGCTGGAAGAAAATTTTGCTGACCGGACCTCAGTGAATTTTAATTCATTACCCCTGATGTATACCATAAAAGGTAAGCTATTTAGAATTCCTGTTACGTACCAATCTGAAATGGTTAGAGACACTATGGGGTTGATTTACTAAAACTGGAGAGTGCAAATCTGGTGCAGCTGTGCATGGTAGCCAATCAGCTTCTAACTTCAGCTTGTTCAGTTAAGTTTTGACAATAAAACTTGGAAGCTGATTGGTTTCTATGCAGAGCTGCACCAGAGTTTGCACTCTCCAGCTTTAGTAAATCAACCCCTATGTTTTTTTATATCCCTTTCAGATGTTGTTTATATGTTTCCCTATCCTCACCGAAAGTTTGGACATTGTACCGCCAACATATTGGAGGCCTCAAAGACACTCCAATACATATGTGGCATGTATGCTACTGCACATAATACCATTTTTGATAGAATATTGTTTTTTGTATAATTAGACTGAAAACTCGTTCTCTTCCTTGTATTCTTTTGTAATGTTTACAGCACAATCTGTTTGTTTGTGTGAAGCACAATAGCATGATTTGGAGAATTTTTTTCCACTTATATGTCAATGGGCTAATTTGACTTTTTGTGCATTTTTAAGGCAATTTTTACTGCACTTTTTCATATTGTTTGCCTTCACTTTTAGTGCTGCACTTACTTGGATTGTATATTTGTGTGAATTCTGTATCAGGAATTTTAGTGCTAGTGGCTTTCTTTTTTTTGCACTTGACCAATCAATAAAAGTGTTGAATTCTTTTATTTTAATTTATGTTGCCATTCTTGTGTTCCCTGGCTTGAGCCATACAGAACTTATCCCTCTTGTATATTGGGCCCTGTCTCCTGAGGACTGATGGAATGGAGAAGCCTTTAATTTTAAAAGGCGGACTTTGACCCATTTAGATATAAAGGGTCAAGAGGTTCTGGTGAGCTCATTAACACGTGGGGGCACTTTGGATCAAAAACTGAGTGTTGTTTTTTTGAGTGAAGTGATACATTTGTTGGAGCACTGGAGCATGGATTGTTTTTTCAGTGGAACACTATCATATGTGGACTCTGCACAGTGATATTAGATTTCTGAACTAAAGTGGCACTTAATTTTGTACTTTGTCTTATTTGAGTAGTATAATTTCTTAAACATTTTTTCTTCACCAAAGGGGAGGTAGATTTTTTAAGTGATCACATTAGTTGGTTTATGGTTTAATCCAGTACTGCTGCTTATTTATATATTCCTATTGTTTTTCACCAGTCCCCAAGAATGTCTGCTGGCTTGATTACATGTAAAATCTAATTGGGATTAGTGGGTCAAGATCGAGTTGGCGCTTGTTGTAAAAGACATAATTGATGCTGCATTTACATTTTTGGGAATTATTTATTTATTTAATAGTGTATTTGTTTTTCAATAAAATTCTTCTTTCACGGCATGAGTGTTTTTATTTATTATTTACATTTTTTGTGTGAATGAGTAACAAAGAGTACTATGTACCCTTCACTCCACCTTGACCTGGAGGGTTATGCTTTGGGGGCCCTGTAAGAAAGGTTCAAAGGCATTGGTGCCAGCTATTTAAGCTGAAATGTGACATGGACAGATTGCTTAGTGGTCTTCACCTAGTTCCTGATTTACCTGTGACCTGACCTGCTACTTCTGCTATCCCATGTACGTGACTTGCCTTTAATCTGTCTCTGTATTCTTGTTTGCATTTTGTAACCTATGTTTTAAACTCTTCATTCTTCCTTCTGTTTTTGGTACCTCGCTGCTGTTAACTGACCCTGGCCTCTATTCTGACATTGCCTCTTTGCTCCTGTACCTTGTTGTCTAGCTTTTGCTGACCTTGGCCTGTATCCCGAATGCTTCTGATTCAGTACGTTGCTGCCTAGCGGTTGACAACCTTTGGATTGTGCCATGGCTTTGTTCCTGTCTGCTGAGTGCATCTGGTTCTGACCTAGTGGTCCACAGTTGTCTGTGCTTCACACCCAGCAGACCCCCCAGATACCATTTGTAGGAAAGTGTGTTGGGATAAGCCCTTGTCTCCATTAACACATTAACACGGTGCATTGAGAGGGGGAGGCTTGCCTCTTACAAGGTACCCTCCCAAATTTGAGATCATGTGACCTGTTGTGGCTGGGAAGGGGCCTCATTCTCACAACCCTTCATCCACACACACGTTTTTCTGGCTACCCAGGCCATATGCCTAGAAAAGAATTGTAATAGGTCTCAATAGACCCCATGCTAACATTTTTTAAATGGTGTGCTGACCCTATAAAAGAAGAAATAGTGTGGGTCCGCCTAAGAAGTTATAAAATGCTCTTATCTTGGCTTGCAGCCTGAATGGCCAGGAAAGTGGATAGTGAGAGTGCTCCCCCCAAACTATACCAAGCCATATGACTTCAACATTGGGAGAGTACATTGAAAAGGCTGGTGGTCCCCCCTTGCAAGGCACCCTGTCCCCATATTGATAAACACAACATCTCCACATCCTGCGTTCAAAAGAGATATAGAGGTCTACAAGGGGGACTCATTGGTAAGCTGGCTTATATTACTTTCTTGGTTTTGAGTTTATTACTATAGGACCCATTAAAGGACCCTTGTCCTACTGAACAGTATTGTTTTAAAATGCTCAGCTATCCATGTCATTTTTAAACAAAAGATTGTATATTAGCCTGGAAAAAGGTAAACAAAAAATAACAAGATTTATCTTCTATAGGCTTCAGTTCTATTTGGCGCTTCAGGTTTAGTGAATTTTTATATTTTTTTTCATTCATTCATCTTTTAAAACATAAAATGCTTTTATGTGTATTTTCAACACACATAAAAACACAATGTAACACAACAAAATGTGCACAAAAATGCATGTTAAATGCACAATAATGCAAATGCATTTTTTGATGTTTGCAATGAGTTTGTACATGCAGCATGGTGTGAAAGTAGCCTAAGCCCTCATAGTGCAGTACATTTCATTTTAAATGGAATTTCTAATACATGAAACTTACATGCAGCACATGCACTGTGGCCTATCAATCCTTAGATGCGATGGCTAAATTTGTTTTCTTTTATTAGGCTTTTTTAAGGACAGTAACTCTCACTCATCCGTCTGTATTAGGTCAACAGAAAAAGTTAGTACTGTAGTATCCTATCCCTCTCCCATGCAACATAGAGGGGTGTGGTTATGTTGTCCTCAGAGATTGCTGGGAATATTGTAGTTATTCAGAGTTCAGGCAGCTGGCTTCCAATGACAGGCCTCTGTCAGTCCCTACTACTGAAGCCTCCTGGGATATGTGACGTGGGGTCCAAGGAGGCTTAAGGAACAGGGACATGTCATTTTCACCTAGGCAAAAATGGCATTGGGGGGTCAGAACAAGGCAAAAAAAAAAAAAGTGCTGATTTATATTGCAGAGGAGGGCAGGAGTGCAGGGAACCCTAGGTGAGCTGGGAATAAAGGTTCACATTACAAAGCGAAAGCTTTTAGTGATTTTAATGTTTGGGCATAGATCTACTTTATAAATTTTAAATAATAAATAACTGCAACTTACTTTGCTGACTGAAGTGTATTTACAAAACTTCATATAAAGTATGTACTAGGCAGAGCTGTATTTTACAGCATTGTCAAACTGGCAAGTGAACCTGCCAGAGTATCCTCCAGAATGTAATAAACACCATTCCTTATATAAATGTTTTCTGTACTTAAAAGGTAAAATCTCTATTTATATGCTATAAATTATTTTTTAACCTATCGTGGGCGATCATAGAAGCCCCAAGTACAACAACGTCCACTTAAGTGAACAACAGTTTATCTGGTTTAGAGAAATGTGCCTCAGGGTTAAATATAATTGTTTATCATGCTTATTTCCTCTTTCATAGTCCTAGCTAAAAATAAGAAAGGAAGATAGAATTATGCCCCGTACACACAATCAGAAATTCCGTCAGAAAAAACTTGGATGGTTTTTCCGACGGAATTCCGCTCAAGCTTGCCTTGCATACACACGGTCACATAAAAGTTCTCTGAACTTTCGACTGTCAAGAACGCAGTGACGTACAACACTCCAACGAGCCGAGAAAATGGAGTTCAATGCTTCCGAACATGCATCGAATTGTTTCCGAGCATGCGTGATTTTTTGCGTGTCCGAATTGCATATAGACGATCGCATTTTCGGATAGGAACTTTTTCCGACCGAAAAATAGAGAACATGATCTCAATCTTTTGCTGGCTGGAGGAATTCCGCCAGCAAAAGTCTGATGGAGCATACACACGGTCGCATTTTTCAACCAAAAGCTCACATCGGTCTTTTGCTGGTGGCATTTCCGATCGTGTGTACGCAGCATTAGTGTTGAAACCAATAAATCTATATTACAGTTATGTCACACCAGTTCCTAACTTTCTGGATTTATAAATGTGAAATTAGAATGAAACCTTATTTTTCATATGATTCTTAAAAGCAAAAGCATTTCATAAGTGCATTTAATTTATTTTAACATTTTATTATATATCCTGCACATGTGGAACATAGGCATATAACAAAACAGCAATAACCTACATTACCTATACCTCACATTATACACAGAACATATAAGTAGCTATTTAAAACAAACTGACCTTTCTTGGGCCCCAACTTTTTTGCTGCATCATCTCCTTGATGAATTTTATATCCAAATAGCAATACCATGTTAAATAATTGGACAGCCCACTTTGCTAATTAGTTTTTCAAATAGAGACTAAATCAATTAAACATATTAATCAGTAAGGATGCGGGAATTCATGTGGAAAAATACAGTAAGCATTATGAATTGGAACCACTAACAATGTTATCTATGCACTGTGTCATGTAAAGCAATTTAGAGCCGCTTTCATCAAGATGAGCCACAAGTGCAAGAATACCATGTCAAGTATTAGAATAGCTACATAATTCCCAGTGTGACTGATTTACTAAAGGAGTAAGGCATGTTCACTTTGTAAAGTGAAAATGCACTTAGCAATAGTAATTTTAATTACCTTAGTAAATGTGTTAAAAAAATCACTTTGCAAAAAAAAATTCCAATCGTGTGCAAGGAAAATAATAAAAAAAAAAAAAAAAAAAAGAAGGATTTTTGCCCATACATAATTGGATGATAGAAGTCAGCACACATCACCTCATTCACTAACCAAAGTGGACATTTTTATGGAGTTAAGTTTTGGAGCTTTGGCAAAAAAATGCCAAAAGCGGCAAAACTCAAGTTTAGTAGCAGCCAGTATAGGCTAGTGTCCATGAAGCCTAGGCCACACACTTCCCTAGGCACAAACAAATGAAAATATTCTTTTATAGGTATCTGCTACTTTGTCACCAACCATTGTATGTATTTGCTTTAGAACAAAGAGCTGAACTCCAGCTTTTCATACACTTTACTTAGTTGCTGTCCCAATTGAACTATGTCCCTCTCTAACATGTGAGTCTTATACCCGGAACACAGTCTATCACATTGGTGCTCCATCATTCAGAGTAATTGTATTCTAGCCATGAATACAAAGCTTCCTCAGAGTCAGAGGTTGTGGCATCATCAGCCCACCACTCTGACTCAGCCAATCAGAGAAAGCTTTGTATTCATTGAAGGAATACAATGCTTTCTCTGAATGGCTGAGCGCATCTGTGATAGACTACTGTGTTCTGGGTATGAGACTGGGAAAACTCGACTCAAACCTGGAACACAGTGCAGTATGCTGTATGTAGACTTAGCTACAGTACATACAGTTTATACAGCACATCCAATAGACTTACATGTTAGTGAGGGACATAGTTCGTTTGGGCCAAGCTGGCCCAAACGAACTATGTAACATGTATAAAACTATGTAACTACAGTATGTAACATGTATAAAAAGCTGGGGTTCAGCTTTAACTTGTGCTACCCCTATAGATCCTTACACCATTCAGTTTTCACTAGGAATGCTCAGATTTGTAGATTTGATCATTAAAAAAAAAAATTTGAGTTACCTAATTACATGGTTCAGAGAAAATCAGAAGTGCCTATTAGTTACTCACTGTGTAAAAATATTTTGTCTTTGCTATAGAACCCTACATCCAACAATTTGGCGAACAGAAAACTAACCATTAGACCTCCTTTGGGTTCTTTGGATTGCCTATTTCTTATTCCTGATTTGTGCATGTTTGGCTAAACAGTTATTGTACTTTTAACCGGGAATGTGATATTACTGCTTTTTGATTACATTTGTAAATACACAACCAAAGGAAAGAAAATAGAAGAGCTAAAGAAGAGTTGAAGGGTTGAACCATAGCACAGCAGCAGATGAATGTGGTACATTCAGATGATAAGGATTCTTTGGCTCTTCAGCATAGAAGGCAGGAAGGAGATGTTAATAGTATACCATTTCTTTTACAGGGTATTTTTTTTACATTTTTACTTAGAACTTGATGAAAATAAGCCAGGTTTCCTTTATCTGTTCAGAAGCTGTCCAGACTAGACACCAGTTCTAAGCACACACCGACAAACACAGGCTCAGTCTAGGAAATGTATTTTTGTAGATTTATTGTAGTGCTTAAAGAGGAGAGTGGGGTGAAGTACAAATCCTTTAGTATCAGCCTTTGCTGGAAGTAGAGGGGATAGCCAGCTAATATGAGACACTGTATGAGCAGTCCCAGTCCTTGCAGCAACTTCTGGCATTCAACCCCTAAACCCTCAACCCATAGAGTTCTATGTAAAGGTCCTACTCACAATGTCTAAGAACAGCTGTTGCCAACCAGCTTCCATGCAACACTCTTACATGATAAAGGAGTCTTTCTCCATCCCAGCTTACTCAGATAGTGCTCTGCAGCAAATGTTGGTCAATCCAAGTTCCTCCAGGCCCTCAGCCAAGCACATGCTGAGGCCTGGCAACAGTTCTTCAGTACACCGACTGCCTCCCAGGGGGCAGCAGCCCCAGGAGAATAAAACTTGAGCAAGCTCCCCAAACATTTATCTTCTCCCCAGCCACCTTCTGTGCACCCCCTCCAAGGGATTGGCTAAGGTCAGATAAATATTCATAATTCAGTGGTTGACCCTTCTTGTCTATTTCTGGAAATTTCTTCCAGAGGTAGACAGGAGCAATCAACCACCAAGCTTAGGAGAAACCTGGCCAGACCTAGAAAATAGATTGCTGCTCCACATATTACAGCAGAGCCAAAAACTAAATTTAGCCTGACTAGGGCAGGGCACTACATCTATATAATATACGAACAGTCCAGTGGAAAAGGTGTATTAGTCAACAAGGCACTGCTTGTCTTTCTCAAGACACTAAACACTCATGACACACATACATTTAAAACCTAACCCTGGTCCCTTGCCCCCCATGTGCTATGGCAACACAGTCCAAAGGTAAAAGGGCAAGGGTAACTGGGTCATATGCACAAAACCAAACACCAAACATAGCTCAAAACAAAAACTACAGCAAAATATTGACAGCCCATAACAAGATTCATATGTGGTGAAAAACAAATACCAACCAGTCTCGGCATGGTAGTAATGATAAAAGCAGAAGAGCACTAGGAAAAGACAAAAATCATAGGTAGGATAATGTAGACTACATAGCACCAGAATCACACTAAAAAGGGCTATGTTAATTGAAAGTAGAAACAAAACAAAAATATTAGACAAGTAGCAAAAATGCAGTATCAGTGCTTCCTAGAGCCCACACCTATAGCAGACTCCAAAAGTGTAAAAGAATCAATGAATAAGAGAGGAAGCAACTTAATCTTAGTAAAAGTTGCAGCCATGACCAACAGGAGGGAGATGGAGGTCCTAGTAAAATCAATGACATCAGAAGAAAATGCAAGTGAACTAAAAACCAGAAAGCAATGATCTAACACACAAAAAAAAATCCAAATAGTGGTGGTGTCAAAACCACCATCGACAGGTAGTAAGCAGAATATAACCAGAACTACACAACATACATAGCAACGTTGCAATATAAAATGAATAACAAAATCAGGGTCAGTCAAAATGGGAAGGAATACCAGCACTCACTAAGATGGAACTGGTGAGCTAGAGTCATTTACCATTCTGCCCATCCTGTCATGATAAAAATCTCAAACCCTCACATAAAATGAAAACTCCAAATATTCACAAGGAAAAGCTATAGTTATTCAGTTTATGCAAACCACTAGGGACCACCATTTCTAAGTAAATAATCCATCTGTTCTTCTTTTAGAGAAGCAGGAGATGGCAGTCACCCCCTCGACCCCTCGAGGCAATGGGAGGACATTGTCAATTGGCAATCATTTAAGGGTGGACAATTGGTGTTTTAGTTTAGCAAAATAATGAGCCACCTGTTGCTTAGTGGTCATTTATACAGTATAAAACATTTTATATATATTTATATATAGATATCTATATAGATCTATATAGATATCTATATAGATCTATATAGATATCTATATAGATCTATATAGATATATATATATATATATATATATATATATATATATATATATATATATATATATATATATAGATATCTATATATAAATATATAGATATCTATATATATATATATATAGATATCTATATATATATATATACAGTATCTCACAAAAGTGAGTACACCCCTCCCATTTTTGTAAATATTTTATTATATCTTTTCATTTGACAACACTGAAGAAATGACACTTTACTACAATGTAAAGTAGTGAGTGTACAGCTTGTATAACAGAGTAAATTTGCTGTCCCCTCAAAATAGCTCAACACACAGCCATTAATGTCTAAACCGCTGGCAACAAAAGTGAGTACACTCCTAAGAGAAAATGTCCAAATTGGGCCCAATTAGCCATTTCCCCTCCCCGGTGTCATGTGACTCATTAGTGTTACAAGGTATCAAGTGTGAATGGGGAGCAGGTGTGTTAAATTTTGTATTTGGTATTATCGCCTCGCCATGGTCGACCAAAAGAGTGTACATGCTCAGCGTCATATCCTGAGGTTGTCTTTGGGAAATAGACGTATGAGTGCTGCCAGCATTGCTGCAGAGGTTGAAGGGGTGGGGGTCAGCCTGTCAGTGCTCAGACCATACGCCACACACAGCATCAAATTGGTCTGCATGGCTGTCATCTCAGAAGGAAGCCTCTTCTAAAGTTGATGCACAAGAAAGCCTGCAAACAGTTTGCTGAAGACTGAATTACTGGAACCATGTTCTGTGGTCTGATGAGACCAAGATAAACTTATTTGGTTCAGATGCTGTCAAGCGTGTGTGGCGGCAACCAGGTGAGGAGTACAAAGACAAGTGTGTCTTGCCTACAGTCAAGCATGGTGGTGGGAGTGTCATGGCCTGGGGCTGCATGAGTGCTGCCGACACTGGGGAGCTACAGTTCATTGAGGGAACCATGAATGCCAACATGTACTGTGACATACTGAAGCAGAGCATGATCCCCTCCCTTCAGAGACTGGGCTGCAGGGTAGTATTCCAACATGATAACGACTCCAAACACACCTCCAAGATAACCACTGCCTTGCTAAAGAGGCTGAGGGTAAAGGGGATGGACTGGCCAAGCATGTCTACAGACCTAAACCCTATTAAACATCTGTGGGGCATCCTTAAATGGAAGGTGGAGGAGCGCAAGGTCTCTAACATCCATCAGCTCCATGATGTCATCATGGAGGAGTGGAAGAGGACTCCAGTGGCAACCTGTGAAGCTGTGGTGAACTCCATGCCCAAGAGGGTTAAGGCAGTGCTAGAAAATAATGGTGGCCACACAAAATATTGACACTTTGGGCCCAATTTGGACATTTTCACTTAGGGGTGTACTCACTTTTGTTGCCAGCGGTTTAGACATTAATGGCTGTGTGTTGAGTTATTTTAAGGGGACAGCAAATTTACATGGTTATACAAGATGTACACTCACTACTTTATATTGTAGCAAAATGTCATTTCTTCAGTGTTGTCACATGAAAAGATATAATAAAATATTTACAAAAATGGAAGGGGTGTACTCACTTTTGTGAGATACTGTATATATTAACCTTTTTAGGATCGCCTGCCCATATTATACTGTGGACGGGCAGCTCCTACAGGCACAGGAACATACCTGTACGCCGCTAGCCTCTTCCAGGTACAGGGCAAGTACCCCCGCCGACTCCTGCTTTGATTGGACATAGCGGGGTTTTATCAGCAGGACCCGACCGATGATTCATGTGTCCAATCACAGCCCAGAGCCCTGTGTTAACAAACAACATGGCTTTGTACAGAGGGGATGCAAACCAAGGAGAAGAAACAAAGTGATTTTTATTAAAAAGTAGCACATATTACACACATTAACACTTGCTAGGCACGCACTTAACCCCTTAATTACCCCTAGATGTTAACCCCTTCCAAGCCAGTGTCATTAATACAGTGGCAGTGTATGGTATTATCTATGTATTAGTGTCACTGGTGAGGTCAGTGTCAGTTAGCCATTTCCGGACCACCCACCATGGATATACGTTGCTTCTCTAACTTAAATACTGTTCCTATGGTCACTGGTGAGGTCAGTGTCAGTTAGCCATTTCCGGACCACCCACCATGGATATATGTTGCTTCACTAACTTAAATACTGTTCTTATGGCAGCAGCTAGCTGCCATAACCCCGGTATATTTATCCACGGCCGGCTATTCTCTTTCACATAAAAGAGGTCTCAGTGGCAGATTCGCCACAAAATCACTTCTATGGGTGGCGGGAGAGGTGCCCCCCCCCCCTCCTGCCGCTTCCTGGTCATTTCCGCAGCTTACCAGAGAGATCAGTAGCGGTGGAAACAATTGGATTTGATGGACAGATGGGCAGGAAGTCGAGTGAAGGCAAAATGGCCCCTACTCGACTCTAAGCCCTTGTCACTGCCGCCCTCCGGCCATAAAGGGCCCATTTTTTTAAAAAGAAATATTGCATTTTTGATTCTTTTTTGATTATTTTTAAGTGTAAATGTAAGATCTGAGGTCTTTTTGACCCCAGATCTCACATTAATGAGGCCCTTTCCTGTTTATTTCTATTACAAGGAATGTTTACATTCCTTGTAATAGGAATAAAAGTGATCTTTTTTTTTGGCGGTATGATTATTTCGGATTTTAGGTGCTGAAAGTGGTACAATTATTTTGCATGGAAATTTGGTGTTTTATATTGTAGGCCTGTAATTCTTAATAATAACGCACTTAAATCTGTCCAAACAAGAGTCTAGTAGATATCCCGGGTATGATGAAGTTTGAAACACAAAAACATAAATTATAATATAATAAATAAATATAAATAATTAAAAAAATAATAATATAATAATAATAATAAAATACATTTCCCCACGATTCACTATTGCTCAATTCTGCAAGTGTTCTAATTTACTATCGCTGTTTTCTAGCTGATCTAAAGCCACTTTTGACATTTTTTGGTTGCTATGGACAATCTCCAGTTTCCAGGCAGAAAGAACAGTATATATCATATAAAACGGCATGCAGGGCATGGGCCAAAGCACTGGGGACAAAAGGGATGTGAAATAATTTCATACAGTACTGTAATCTTTAAGATTACAGTACTGTATGTGTTATGATTTTTACATTTTTTGAATTTGCCGTCAGGCTCCACCCCCGTGCGTCGCGCCGCTCGCAGGGAACGGAGCCTGGTACAGAGAGGCTTCGGAGGAGACACAGCCTGCGGACACTGTGGGGGACATCGCAGGATCCTGGGGACAAGGTAAGTAAAGCCGCACCAGGATCCTGCAATGTAATCCCGAGTGTGGCTTGGGGTTACCGCTAATGGGACTGAAATTTAATCCCGAGCCACACTCGGGATTACCGTCAGGGAGGCTATGGGACAGTGTCAAAATAAAAAATAAAAAGTAAAATAAATAAGAAAAAAAATGTAAAGTGCCCCATCCCTCCGAGTTTGCACGCAGAAGCGGATGCATATGTAAGTCGCGTCCACATATGTAAACGGTGTTCAAAACTATGATGTCAGAAGGGGGCAGTGCCACCGGGTGATGTAGCTGGGTGGCCCCGCCCCTTGCCTATATAAGAACTGTCAAAGCAGAGAGGAGGCAGACGGCCAGAGGCCTCCAAAAAGGCATCAGCAGAGTTTTTTTTCGGGTCCGGCAGGCGTCGTGATTGACGATAGATGTACATCACGGGACACTATTTTATTTATTTATTTTTTTTTAAATAAAGGATTTGTCAAAAAACTGTTTCCTATGGTTATTACTTTTTGACACTGTTTTGGTGAATGGGTAGGGGTATAATGTACCCCTACACATTCACATGGGGGGCAGGATCTGGGGTCCCCTTTGTTAAAGGGGGCTGCCCGATTATGATAAGCCCCCTGCCCACAGACCCCAACAACCACAGCCTACGGTTACCAGAAGAGGTTCTTGTTCCCATCAACTTGGGGACAAGGTGCTTTGGGGGGGCACCCCAAAGCACCCTCCCCATGTTGAGGGCAAGCAGCCTGGTGTGGTTCAGGAAGGGGGCTCTCACTCGTCCCCCCTTTCCTGGCCTGCCAGGCTGCATGTTTGGACATGGGGTCTGGAATAGATTTTGGGGGGACCCTATGCCATTTTTTTAATTTTGGCATGGAGTTCCCCTTAAAATCTACACCAGACCCGAAGGGCCTGGTATGGATTTTGGGGGGGACCCCATGCCATTCTTTTTTAAATGCAGAGGAGGAATGCCTGCAATTCAGAATGGAAGAACCGCAATTATGCCCTAAATATTTTTAGTGATGCTGCAGCAAAAAAAATAAAATATATACAGGCATACCCCACTTTTAAGTACACAATGGGGTTTATTTACTAAAGCTGGAAAGTGCAAAATCAGGCTCACCTCTGCATAGAAACTAATGAGCTTCTAACCCCAGCTTGTCCAATTAAGCTTTGCTAATAAAACATGGAAGCTCATTGGTTTCTATGCAGAAATGAGCCTGATTTTGCACTTTCCAGCTTTAGTAAATAAACCCCAATGTGTACTTAAAAGTGGGATATGCCTGAATATATATATAATAATAAATAAGAAACAAAAAAAAAGGGAAAAAAAACAAAACCACTGCGGATGCAGAAAGGGAGACAGCAATTATGCCCTAAATAATCTTAGGGCTGCTGCACCAAACAATAAAAAAAAGGAAACCACTGCTGATGCAGAAAGAGGAACACCTGCAACACAGAAGGGGGGGACAGCAATTATGCCCTAAATATTATTAGTGCTGCTGCGCCCAAAATAAATAAATAAATAAAAGGATAGAGGAACATCTACAATGCAGAAGGGGGACAGTAATTATGCCCTAAATATTCTTAGTGAAACAAGTGTGAACAAATATCTGTGCTAACTAGAAAGAGTTGGTTAGCTGACAGCATAGTTTGTTGATTCATCAAACGCATATATACAAAACTTCAAAATGCAGCGCTAAATTAAACAAAGTGATCAAGTGAATAAAAATAGTCCATAAGAACCTTAAAATAGTAGAGATGACGTGAAGCCTTCACCAAACTTCAGTGTGCACAAAGAAAGCACACCACACCCACGTGCTGCCAATCTGCTTACCAGAACAATGTAAAAAACATACGATGTAATCAAATGATGCCAAGGCTCAACAGTAACTCGGAATGACACTCCATCACAGATAGCCAAAAGATGGGAAAAGCCAGGTGGTCACATATCATTAGAACATCAAGGTACACATGGGGAGATGAATGGATGGTGCAGTCACAAGATATAAGTGGGAGCCATGCTCACCATAAGTATGTAGTCCTGGCAGTTCCTGCCATAACCCCAACATCAGCCATTAAGGAGTCAGCTGAGTTATTTGACCACAGCATCAGCCACTTGCTCCTTGATGATGCCCAGACATTACCGGATTCAGATGTAGGTTCTGAGGTTGAGGATGACAGGAACATGAGCCTAGAGAGAGGGAGGAACACTGGTAGACCAATTGGCATTCATGTTCCCCAAGCCACAGCATATTGCCAAGTTGTCTCCAGTGGTAATGATGAAGATGGAGGAGATGGAGATGATGATGATGAGGTCACTGATGTGACTTGGGTGCCAGATAGAGCAGAGGAGGTAACTGAAGATGAGGTGGCACAATCCTAAGGAGGCTGACATTAAGAAAGATTAGAGAGCAGCAACCCTATCCCATCACATTCTGCAGCTGTAACCTCCGTGTCATTCCCCAAAGCTCAGCTGTCTGGGCCTTTTTCAGCACATCTGCAGCAGATCGCACTGTTGCTGTCTGCAAACTGTGTCTCAGGCACATCAAATGTGGCAAAAACACCAAACATTTGGGTACCACATGCCTAACAAGGCGTTTAACGTCCAGCCACTCAGCCATTGGCAAGAGCACCTAAAAGCCACACAAAAGGGGCACAAATTTGTCCCTCCTCCTCTTCTTCCTCCTTACCCACTTCAGTTTGCCCCTGCGATACCGAGTCATTACCTTTCAGCAGCCTCCACTGACAGGGATGATGGTATAGCACAGGGTGTCCCAGGTCCTAACAGCACATCTGCCAGCAGCACACCACCAGCTGTAGACTGTAGTCAGCAAATTTCTCTGCCCCATCTGATGCAGTGGGAAAAAAAATACAGTCCCTGCCACCCGAATGCAAGCTTGTCAAAGCTGTTGGCTCTCCAACTTCTGCCTTTCAGTCTGGTGGATTCTGCCCCCTTCCGTGAATTTGAACAATCTGCTTTACCACAATGGCAGGTTCCCAGTCACTACTACTTTTCACTTAAGGCCGTTCCATCGCTCTACCATCATGTGGAAGGGAATGTTCTGGCATTGTTGGGCAAGGCAGTCAGCCGTAAAATCCACTTTACCACTGATGCATGATCCAGCAAGCATGGGCAGGGATGATATAATTAGTTCACAGCACACTGGGTAACGCTGCTTGCAACTCAAAAGGATGCAGGACAGGGCTCGGTGCTGCAGCTTGTTGTGTCCCCACGTCTCCGTACAGCTGGTGGTGATGATGCCAGACCTGTGAGCTCTACCCCCTCCTCCTCTGCCACCTCCATGCTCTCCTCTGCAGAATTGTCCTATGAACATCAGATACCCCCTAAGCATTCAAAGGGCTATTCCCAGAGCTAGGCTAAAAGGTGCCATGCAGTGCTTCAGCTGGTGTGTTTAGGGGAGAGGAACCACACCAGAGCAGAGATTCTTGCAGCTCTGCAGGGACAGGCCCAAAGGTGGTTCACACCACTCCAACTGGAGCCAGGAATGGTGGTATCCGATAATGGCTCAAACTTCCTGTCTGCTCTTAGACAGGGAAAGTTGACACATGTGCCATGCCTGGCACATGTCCTCAATTTGGTGGTGCAGTGTTTCCTAAGTACGTACCCAGGGTTGCAAGATGTACTAAAAGAGGCCAGAAGAGTCTATATCCATTTCAGGCGGTCATACACAGCCAGTGCTCAGTTGGCTGAAATTGAGCGGGAATTCAACCTGCCCATAAACCGCCTGATTTGTGACATGCCCACCAGGTGGAACTCAACTTTGGGAATAGGTTTCTATGCAGAAGTGAGCCTGATTTTGCACTTTCCAGCTTTAGTAAATAAACCCCATTGTGTATTTAAAAGTGGGGTATTCCTGTACATGCAGAAGAGGGCCATCAACGAGTATCTGTGCCAGTATGGCACAACGACAGGCTCAGGGCTCCTTGGATTTTTTTTCCCCCACACAAATAGATGATCATTAAGGATGCATGCACTGTATAGTCACCATTTGAGGAGGCCACAAGGATGGTGAGCAGTGACAGTGCATGCATCAGTTACTCAATCCCTGTTGTGTTCCTGCTGGAGCAGACTCTGTGTGGCATTATGGATGGGGCACTGGAGGCAGAGCAGCAGGAAGAAGAGGAGGACTTCCTTTCCTCTCAAGGCCCACTTTATCCAGACACCATAATTCCTATGTCACAGAACACACAAAAGGAGAGAGGGGAGGAGGATAAGGGGAAGGATTCTGGCACTTTCATAGGCTTCGAAAAAGAGGAAGACATGCGTCAATCTGTAAGCGATGGCTTTCCAACCCTTTGACCCTTGGGAGCAGTAGGGGAGGACGAAGTTCCAGATGCTGTCATCCTGAGTGACCCAGAGGAGTCTGCTTCTCAAGCCTCTGCAAATATGAGGCGCATGGGCAACCTCATGTTTCAAAACCTGTGAAAGGACCCAAGAACACATGGCATAAAGGAGAAGGATGATTACTGGTTGGCAACCCTCCTTGACCACCGTTATAAGGGGAAGGTCTCAGAACTCATCCCGTCCCCACAGTGAGTGCAGAAGATAAAATCTCTTGAGGACATGTTAAAGAGGATTTTATTGAACGTTTTTCCCAACTCCAGTAGGTCACATTGTGGTGGAAAACGTCTTTTTTTATCTTCTGTTGGTCAAGAGAGGAGCGTTGGAGAAGGCGTCCGCCTAAGTGAGGAATTTTGGAATTTTTTTAGTCCTCACGCCCAGGGCTGTCAGCTTCCACATCCCATCGGCAGCGTCTGCATCACATGGTGGACTATTACCTCAGGGCCAAAACAGAGACAGAGAGCTGTCCAGCTGATGATCCACTGACTTACTGGGTCATGAGAATAGACCACTGGCCAGAACTTGCCCAGTATGCTATTGAGTTGTTGGGCTGCCCTGTATCCAGTGTGCTTTCAGAACGGGCATTCAGTGCTGCAGGAGGTTTCGTTACTGATCATAGAAAGCGTCTGTCCACAGACTCCGTGGACCATTTGACTTTTATAAAAAATGTATCAGTCCTGGATTACCAGCTATGAATTCCCTGATGAAGCCCCTGATGCCAATATCACTGATTAAGTCTTTTTGGGATGTGGAATCTCTGCAGGACTTCAAGGCTGCCTAGCTTTGAGGGACTTGAATGATTTAATCTGGAAGAATGTTTTTGGTATAGGTGTCATGGGCACAATTAACTAGACATGTGCATTCGTTTTCGTCCGAATGCATTATCGGCCAAATTTCGGGTTTTTTCGTTATCGTTTTAACAAACGATAACGAACGTGCTGAATCTAAAAACCGAAAGATCCGACATAAACAAATGCTTTATTTTCCTTTTCGTTGCGTCAAGCGTTCGATATGGTTAGAAGGTTCAACATGACGCTGACAATAGTGATCTGTGTCCATCGAACCTGTGGTCGAATGTGCCTAACCTTAGCTCTATTAGTCCAAGATTATTCGACAAAGAGAGAAAAGAGTCGACATAGAGAGAAAAGATTCAACATTATATAGACAATAGCAAAAAAGGTTGAATGTGCCTAACCTAACTCTATTAGTCCAAAATTATTTTACATAGAGAGAAAAGATTCGACATAGAGAGAAAAGATTCAGCATTATAGAGACAATAGCAAAAAAGGTTGAATGTGCCTAACCTAACTCTATTAGTCCAAGAGTATTCGACATAGAGAGAAAAGATTAGACAAAGCAGTTGCAGCAAGCTGACATTTATGGTCAAATGCTCCGCCCATAGGCTAAAGAAGAATTCTAATGTTGGTTGACTAGTAATAATAATTAATAAATATAATTATTACTAGTGTCTAGGGATGAGCTGAAAACCCCCCTGTTCGGTTCGCACCAGAACATGTGAACAGGCAAAAAATTTGTTCAAACACGTGAACACCATTAAAGTCTATGGGACACGAACATGAATAATCAAAAGTGCTAATTTTAAAGGCTTATATGTAAGTTATTGTCATAAAAAAGTGTTTGGGGACCTGGATCCTGCCCATGGGACATGGATCAATGCAAATGCATTTCATACCTGGGGGGTGTCTATAGTATGCCTGTAAAGGGAGCATGTTTCCCATGTTTAGAACAGTCTGACAGCAAAATGACATTTCAAAGGAAAAAAAAGTCATTTAAAACTACTTGCAGCTATTAGTGAATTGCCGGTCCAACAATATACATAAAAGATCATTGATAAAAACGGCATGGGAATTTCCCACAGGGGAACCCCAAACCAATATTAAAAAAAAAAAAATGATGTGGGGGTCCCCCTAAATTCCATACCAGGCCCTTCAGGTCTGGTATGGATTTTAAGGGGAACCCCACGCCAAAATTTTTTAAAAAATGGCGTGCGGTCCACCCAAAAATCCATACCAGACCCTTATCTGAGCAGGCAACCTGGCAGGCTGCAGGAAAAGAGGGGGGACGAGAGAGCACCCCCTCTCCTGAACCGTACCAGGCCACATGCTCTCAACATTGGGAGGGTGCTTTGGAGTAGCCCCCCAAAACACCTTGTCCCCATGTTGATGGGGACAAGGGCCTCATCCCCACAACCCTTGCCCAGTGGTCGTGGGGGTCTGCGGGCGGGGGGGGCTTATTGGAATCTGGAAGCCCCCTTTAACAAGGGGACCCCAGATCCTGGCCCTCCCCCCTGTGTGAAATGGTAAGGGGGTACAAAAGTACCCCTACCATTTTCACAAAAAAGTAAAAATTACAAGAGACAGTTTTTGACAATTCCTTTATTTAAATGCTTCTTCTTTCCTCTATCTTCTTTCTTCTATCTTCTTTCTTCTATCTTCTATCTTCCTTCCTTCCTTCCTCCATCTTCTTCTTCTTCTGGTTCTTCTGGTTATTCCACCGGTGTTCTCGTCTGGCATCTTCCTCCGTGGCGCTGGCATCTTCTTCCCTTCTTCTTCTCGGGCTGCTCCACATCCACCATGATGGGAGGCTCCCGCTGTGTGACGCTTCTCCTCCTCTGACGGTTCTTAAATAACGGAGGGCGGGGCCACCCGGTGACCCCCGCCCCCCTCTGACGCACGGTGACTTCCCTGTCCGCCCCCCTCTGATATCACGGGGAATGCCACAGGGAAGTCCCCGTCAAGTCCCCGTGCGTCAGAGGGGGCAGGGTCACCGGGTGGCCCCGCCTTCCGTTATTTAAGAACCGTCAGAAGAGGAGAAGCATCACACAGTGGGAGCCTCCCATCATGGTGGATGTGGAGCGGCCCGGGAAGAAGAAGGGATGAAGATTCCGGCGCCGTGGATGGAAGATGCCAGACGAGAACACCGGAGGAAGAACCAGAAGAACCAGAAGAACCAGTAGAAGAAGAAGAAGATGGAGGAAGAAACCGAAGGAAGACAGAAGATAGAAGAAAGAAGATAGAAGATAGAAGATAGAAGAAAGAAGAAAGAAGATAGAAGAAAGAAGAAGCATTTAATTAAAGGAATTGTCCAAAACTGTCTCTTGTCATTTTTAACATTTTTGACACTTTTTTTGTGAAATGATAGGGGTACTTACCATTTCAAACAGGGGGAAGGGCCAGGATCTGGGGGTCCCCTTGTTAAAGGGGGCTTCCAGATTCTGATAAGCCTGCCGCCCGCAGACCCCCACAACCACCGGGCAAGGGTTGTGGGGATGAGGCTACCCCAAAGCACCCTCCCAATGTTGAGGGCATGTGGCCTGGTACGGTTCAGGAGGGGGGGCGCTCTCTCATCCCCCCTCTTTTCCTGTGGCCTGCCAGGTTGCATGCTCAGATAAGGGTCTGGTATGGATTTTTGGGGGGACCCACGCCATTTTTTTATTTTGGCGCGGGGTTCCCCTTAAAATCCATACTAGACCTGAAGGGTCTGGCATAGATTTTGAGGGGACCCCACGCTAGAAATGTGCATTTCGTTTCGTTCCAAATCGAAATTCGGACAAATTTTTCATTATTCGGAAATTCGGATGCATCCGAATTTCCGAATTAAAAAGTAAAGAATTTAAATGAATCCAAAAAAAAACGAACGAATTCGAAAACATATTCGAATCGAAGACATATTCGAATCGAATTCGAAAACATATTCGAATCAAACTTGAAAACAAATTTGAATCGATATATATATAATTTTTTTTATTATTCTCTTCTATTTTTTTATGCTTTTCTTTTCTATTATTTTATATTCTATAATAGTCTTTTCAATTCAAATTCAAATTCATTCTATACGAAATTCGAATTTCGGAACATGGCTTCTGAAGTTTGAATTTGAATAATAGAAAAGAAGACTAGAAAAACAATAGAACAGAATAGAAGAAAATATAATATATATATTATATTTTCTTCTATTCTGTTCTATTGTTTTTCTAGTCTATTCTTTTCTATTATTTTCTATTCTATTCTAATCTTTTATATTCAAATTTGATTTCGGTCTATATGAAATTCGAATTTTGGAAGATGTTTTATATATATATATATATATATATATATATATATATATATAAATATATATATATATATATATATATATATATATAATTTCTTTTCTATTCTGTTTTTATTGTTTTTCTATGCTGTTCGTTTCTATTCTATTCTAAACTTTTCTATTCGAATTTGAATTCATTCTATACGAAATTCGAATTTCGGAAGATGGCTTCTGAAAGTGGAATTTCGTATAGAATGAATTCGTATTTGAATAGAAAAGATTAGAATAGAAAATAATAGACTAGACAAACAATAGAACAGAACAGAATACAATATAATATATATATATTTTATTCTATTCTATTCTGTTCTATTGTTTTTCTAGTATTGTTTTTCTCTTCTACTCTATTGTAATCTTTTCTATTCAAATTCAAATTCATTTTATAAGAAATTCAAATTTCGGAAGATGGTTTTATATATATATATATATATATATATATATATATATATATATATATATATATATATATATATATATATATATATATATATATATATATATATATAGTTATACAGAAACAGAATGAAATAGAATGAAATCGAATTCTAATAGAAAAGACTAGAACAGAAAAACAATAGAACAGAAGAGAAAAAAATATATATAAAAAAAATATATAAAACCATCTTCCGAAATTGGAATTTGGTACAGAATGAATTCAAATAGAAAAGATTAGAATAGAACAGAAAATAATATAAAAGAATAGCATAGAAAATATATATAATATTTCTTTCTATTCTGTTCTACTGTTCTATTGTTTTTCTATTCTATTCTTTTCTATTAGAATTTGATAACCATTTTCCGAAATTCGAATTTCATATAGAATGAATTTGAATTCAAATAGAAAAGATTAGAATATAATAGAAAATAATAGAAAAACAATAGAACAGAATAGAATAAGATATAATATATATATTATATTTTATTCTGTTCTGTTCTATTGTTTTTCTAGTCTATTCTTTTCTATTATTTTCTATTCAAATTTGAATTCATTCTATACGAAATTCGAATTTCAGAAGCCATCTTCCGAAATTTGAATTTCGTATAGAATGAATTCAGATTCGAATAGAAAAGTTTAGAATAGAATAAAAAAGAATAGCCTAGAAAAACAATGAAACAGAATAGAAAAAAATATAATATATATATTATATTTTATTCTCTTCTGTTCTATTCTTTTTCTAGTCTATTCTATTTCTATTTCTATTATTTACAAAAATCTAATTTTAGAAGCCATCTTCCAAAATTCGAATTTCGCATTGAATTAATTCAAATTCGAATAGAAAAGTTTAGAATAGAATAGAAAAGCATAGCATAGAAAAATAACGGAACAGAATAGAAAAAAATATAATATATATATATATATCACCATCTTCCGAAATTGGAATTTGGTACAGAGTGAATTCGAATTCGAATAGAAAAGATTAGAATAGAATATATTATATTTTTTTCTATTCTGTTCTATTGTTTTTCTATGCTATTCTTTTATATTTTCTATTCTATCCTAATCTTTTCTATTGGAATTCGATTTCATTCTATACGAATTTCAAATTTCGCAAAATGGTTATATATAGTTTACTTTTTCAAATTCAGTTAATGTTTTTTTCGAATGCGGTAGAATTTTTTTCGAATTTGATAGTTTTTTTCGAATGTGGTAGAATTTTTTCGAATTTGACAGTTTTTTCGAATGTGGTAGAATTTTTTCGAATTTGACAGTTTTTTTCGAATGCGGTAGAATTTTTTCGAATTTGACAGTTTTTTTCGAATGCAGTAGAATTTTTTCGAATTTGACAGTTTTTTTCGAATGCGGTAGAATTTTTTCGAATTTGACAGTTATTTTCGAATGCGGTAGAATTTTTTCGAATTTGACAGTTTTTTTCGAATGCGGTAGAATTTTTTCGAATTTGACAGTTTTTTTCGAATGCAGTAGAATTTTTTCGAATTTGACAGTTTTTTTCGAATGCGGTAGAATTTTTTCGAATTTGACAGTTATTTTCGAATGTGGTAGAATTTTTTCGAATTTGATAGTTTTTTTCGAATGTGGTAGAATTTTTTCGAATTTGATAGTTTTTTTCGAATGTGGTAGAATTTTTTCGAATTTGATAGTTTTTTTCGAATGTGGTAGAATTTTTTCGAATTTGATAGTTTTTTCGAATGTGGTAGAATTTTTTCGAATTTGACAGTTTTTTTCGAATGTGGTAGAATTTTTTCGAATTTGATTGTTTTTTTCGAATACGGTTGAATTTTTTCGAATTCGAATAGGAAACGAAACGAATTCCGAAAACGAATGTAACGAATGCAACAAATTTAACTAAACGAATTTAGTTAAATAACGGATCGAATCTAAACTAAACTAAACACATTTTTTCATCCTGCACATGTCTACTCCACGCCATTTTTTTTTTTAAATTTTGGCCGGGGTTCCCCTTAATATCCATACCAGACCTGAAGGGCCTGGTATGGAATTTAGGGGGACCCCCATGTCATTTTTTTTTTTACATTTTGGTTCGGGGTTCCCCAGTTGGGAATTCCCATGCCGTTTTTATCAATGAACTTTTATGTGTATTATCGGACCAGCAATTCATTAATAGCCGCTAGTAGTTTTAAATGACTTTTGTCCTTTGAAATGTCATTTTGCTGTCAGACTATTCTAAACACGGGAAACATGCGCCCCTTTACAGGCATACTATAGACACCCCCCAGGTACAAAATTTAAAGGAATATCACATTTTTATTGTTTCACTTTAAGCATTATTAAAATCACCTCTCCTGAAAAAACGGCCCATGTCCCCTGGGGCAGGACCCAGGTCCCCAAACACTTTTTATGACAATAACTTACATATAAGCCTTTAAAAGTAGCACGTTTGATTTCTCCCATAGACTTTTAAAGGGTGTTCCGCAGCTTTTGAATTTGCCGCGAACACCCCAAATTGTTCGCTGTTCGGCGAAATGGCGAACAGCCGATGTTCGAGTCGAACATGAGTTCGACTAGAACTCGAAGCTCATCCCTACTAGTGTCATACATTACAATTCTACTATAGCTTGCAGGCGGAACATTCGACTGGAAATGTACGATTGATGCGTCGTATAGCTGCTCCATCGAATCTTCTTAGAACATTTGACAGACACCATAAGCCTTCAATGACAGATTCGACCTTAATTATTTCGGATTTTCAGACGAATGCATTTTTTAACGAAACAAAATAAATAACGAATTTTGGGAGTAACTAAATACATTTATTTTTTGGATGAAAACGAAATTCCGAAATTAAATATTTCAGTATGCACATGTCTACAATTAACACCCAAAGGCCAGTTTTTCAGCACCTGTTTGACAGTTGCATATCATTGCAATTTTTTACAGCAAGGACAATTCTTGCTTTCATCAAGAGTACCTCTATAGGGTTACGGTGGGAAGGCGCCCCTGACACCCAAAGAGTAAACTTTCTGCACGTGTTTGACAGGTGCATATCATTGCTAATTTTTACAGTAAGGCCAATTCTTGCTTTCATCAAGATTACCTCTATACTGTTATGGTGGGAAGGCACCCCCGACACCCAAAGACCAATTTTTCAGCACCTGTTTGACAGGTGCATATCATTGCAATTTTTTACAGCAAGGCCAATTCTTGCTTTCATCAAGATTACCTCTATAGGGTTACAGCGGGAAGGCGTTACCGACACCCAAAGACCAATTTTTACGTACCCCTTACTTCTATCCAAAGTCAAAGTGACACCAGAATGTATCCAAAAAATCTCTAATCTTGTTCCCAGTGCACTACATGCCTCATCATACACACTGTCTCCCCAGCTGTTGCTGAGCAAAATAAAGGCAGCTTGCAGGGAAAATTTCATTTTTTTTTTGCTTTATAAATGCAATTATTGCTGCAGCAGATTCTAGACATGGTACAGATTTGCCACTTTACATGTAGACTAAGGGGATCCCCCAGGCACTATATCAGAAGGAATTTTTCATTTTTATGCTTTCACTTTAAAAATTTAAAAAATCACTGCTCATTTAAAAATGACTTTTTTTTATTGATACATGTCCCCCAGGGCAGGACCGGGACCCCTATAACCATTGTATGCCCAATTACTTGCATATAAGCCTTCAAAATGGACACTTGATTTTTGACATTCGGGTCCCATTGACTTTAAGGGAGTTCGTTATTCGGGTCCCAACTTTTGCGGTGTTCGAAAATTCTGGTGCAAACCGAACAGGGGTCTGTTCGACCCATCCCTAATAATGGGGGGCTCGGCGGTGGGCGAACTTCCTGTCGAGCGTCCTATTTGTTTGTGTGTTTAGCAAACACACGAACAGCTGATGTTCAAGCCATCCAGACCATCCCTAATCACCACCATTACTAGTATAAATAAAAATTCCAATACATTTATTATAGTTTGTAGATGCTATGGGGTTGATTTACTGAAGGCCAATAGACTGTGCACTTTGCAAATGCAGTTGCTCCAGAACTTAGTAAGTGAGGTAAAGCTTCACTTTGCAAAGATTACCCAATCACATACAAGGAAAGTAAAAAAAAAAAAAAAAAAACAGCAAATTTGCTTGCTCATGATTGGATGATAAAAGTCAGCAGAGGTTCAATTATTATGCACTTGGGCAACTGCTCTTGCAAAGTGCACAGTCGTTTTGCCTTTAGTAAATCAACCCCTATAACTTTCACAAAAACCAATCAATGTATAAGATATTTATATATATTGGGATTTTTTTTTTTACCAAAGACATGTAACAGAATATAATTTGGCCTAAATTTATGAAGAAATTTGAACTTTTAATTATTAAATTATTAAAATTACATTTTTAATTCAAAATGTTCCATCTTTTTTTGTTTGTATAATTAAAAAAAAATCCAGTGGTGATCAAATACCACAAAAAGAAAGCTCTATTTATGTGAAAAAATATATATAAATTTTGTATGGGTACAGTGTTGCATGACCATGCAATTACCAGTTAACCATTTGCCCACCACCCTAGAGCAGTTTCCTGCTACAGGGCAGCAGCTGTGCGCCAGATCACGTATATATACGTTATCCTTCACTTCCGGGTAGGGGGCACATGTGCATGCTGCAGAGGCTCGCTTCAGCTGTGATTACACACAGTGGAAGCCCATGGGTGGGTGCCGGGTACTCGATGTCCTTCGGCTCTGCTTATTCCTGGGTTTTTTTTACCAAAAATGTGTAGCAGAATACATAGTGGTCTAAATTTATGAAGAAATTTGATATTTTCTATTATTTTCTTTATTGGATATGTTTTATAGCAGAAAGTAAAAAATATTGTCTGTTTTTTTCAAAATTGTTAGTTTTTTTTGTTTATAGTGCAAAAAAGTGATCAAATACCACCAAAGGAAAGCTCTGTTTGTGGGGAAAAAAGGACATCAATTTTATTTGCGTACAGTGCCGTTTGACTGCACAATTGCCAGTTAAAATAACGCAGTGCCATATCACAAGAAAGGGCCTGGTCATGAAGGGGGGTAAATCTTCTGGAGGTTAACGGATAAAGGTAGAGCAGTGCTAACCAGCAAAAAATTAGCTGGTTATGAAGGGGGAAAAACCTTTCAGAGCTGAAGTGGTTAAACAAAGGATACCCAGAGCTTAATAGGTTTGCTAAATAGAATGCACAGTAGACATGTGCACTGCCGAAAAATGTGTTCATTTATGTTTCATTTGTTTTTTGTTTTTTTCAGAAATTTGAAAATTCGAAAAATTTGTAAAAAGTGAAAATTCGAAAATTCATAATTTGTAAAATCAGAAATTCAAAAATTCTAAATTTGTAAATTCAAAAATTCATAAATTCGAAAATTCATACATTTGAAAATTTGGAATTCGTAAATTCGTAAGTTCGAAAATTTGGAAATTTGAAAAATCGGAATTCGGAAATTTGGAAATTTGAAAATTCGAAAATTCGTAAATTCGTAATTCGTAAATTCGTAATTTGTAAATTTGGAATTCGTAAGTTCGAAAAAAACGGAAATTCGAAAGATCAGAATTTGGAAATTTGGAATTCGGAAATTTGGAAATTCGAAAATTTGAAAATCTGAGAATTCAACAATTCAGCAAATCAAAAATTTGAAAATTTGAAAATTTGGAAATCTAAAATCCGAAAATTCTAAAATCCGAAAATAAGAAAGGAAAATCCTAGAATTAGAAAGAACGAATATCCAAAAATCCAAACATTTGAAATAATAACTAACTAACTAACTAACTAACTAACTAACTAATGATAACTAACTAAATTATAGGTATTGGAATTTCCTTTCAAATTTGGCTGTTAGTGAATGTAATGAATATGAATTTATCTGAAGTTATGAATTATCCAAAATAAAAAATGCCGCATCTTAACAAATGGAACAAAATAATAATAAATAATAATAACAATACGTTTTTATTACTATTGTTATTAATTATTATTAATTTTTTATGTTCCATTCGTTTAGATACAGCATTCGTTTTTACAGATAATTAGTAACTTCAGATAAATTCGTATTAGTTAAGTTCACTAACAGCCAAATTTGAAAGGAATTTCCAATACCTATAATTTAATAGTTAGTAATAGTTAAGTTATTAGTTAGTCATTATTTCAGATTTTCAAATTTTCGTGTTTTTGAATCTTCGGATTGCCTTTCTTATTTTTGGACTTTCGTTCTTTTGAATTTTTGGATTTTCATTCCTATTTTTGGATTTTCGAATTTCTGAATTTTTGGATTTCGAATTTCCAAATTTCGAATTTCCGAATTTTCGAATTTCGAATTTCCGAATTTTCGAATTTCAACTTTCCAAATTTTCAAATTATCGAAATTTCAAATTTTTGAATTTCCGAGTCTTCGAAATTAAGAATTTCCGAATTTTTGAATTTCCGAATTTCCGAATATTTGGAAAAATTTGGAAATTCAGATATTTCCAAATTAATTAATTTGTCTAAATTCGCTAAAAAAATAATTTGGAACTATACAAATTGCACATGTCTAATGCACAGTAGTAGCTATGCCCTTTCAGACACTCTGTCTCTTACTGAATACCTGGATGTAGCCTTTACAGAGGGAAAGAAAGCAAAAAATGTGTGTTGTGTGATCTGACTTTTTCCCTTGTATGTATTTCTGAATTTCAGCTTGAGCTACTAAATTCAAAAAGCTACAGGGCTATGTATATCAGTGTTGGCTGTCCATTAGGGATGCCCAGACACTACCCCCTATGTGAATAATGAATAGATTCATGCATAGCATGAATCTATCCATGGCTGCCTCGTCCACTTCTATTCATGCGTCTGGCCCCTTTCACAACACCAGCACCTGAATTACAGTGGGGTGGGTGTTTTTTTGAAGCACCTGTTTAGAGCTAGAGGCTCTAATAGGCTTCCAAATAGGGTGGGCTTGTGATGAAGAGCATTGTGCCATAAGCTCACCCAGGTGTTACAACAGCAAATTAATATTCACTGTTGTAATGCTGATCCTCAATGTGGCCAATCAGAAGCAGGTCTGAGACCCATTTTCCGATTGGCTGAAAAGAGAAGACTCCCGATTAGCCACCGAGGAGGAGGGAGGAAACAGAAACCGCCAATGCCTGTGGAGAGCAGAGGAAGGGAAAGCTGCCGGCGCCGAGCAAGTGGAACTGCCGGTGAGCACTACATAGATGGGGTAAGGGCACCAGACCCGCCTGCTGACCGACCGACGGGGGGGTTGGGGAGAGGTACTGTTTGCCGACCCCCCACAAAAAATTACCACTGTCCGCCATTGATGTATATCATGATGTAAGGAAAAAAAAAAAAGCTTTAAGCGCCACCTGTTGGATAGATGGACTACAATATGTTCATATGCAATGTTTCATATTTACTTGATTACAATAAAGACACATTTGCCTTTTATGACCAGATCATAAAAAAGGAAAATATATTTATAACCAATATACATTGTTTAAAACAAATGCTAACTAATTTTGTTTGCTTTGGGCATTATCATTTGGATTTGCTCCAAATTGTCCTTTCGAAACCAAGCAACAGTGTAATATTTTTTGCAGGCCCTAAAATGTGTTTCTCAGAACAATCTTTACATATTAACAGGGATAATGAGGCTGAAAAAGACACATATCACAAATTCAGTCTCTAGGGAAAAAAAAAAAAAATTCCATGGCAAGTGTGCCAAATTTTGCCTAAAAGGGTCAAACATAATTTATTTCTGACCCCACAAAGGCAGCAATATAAATTGAAGCCTATTGAATAATATAAATCTAGTGGTCTTAGGTCATATTACCTAAAACTCCATATTCCATCATTATTTCCATTGAAAAAAAAAAAGCTTAGTAGGTGTTTTTGTGTTTTTGACATCTGATTTTGACTTATTATTTAATGTAATAGCCATGGAAAGTAATCTATGGAGGTGAGACACAAGCTCCATGAATGTCAATTTAACATTTCGTTTCATTTTTTTTTTTACTAATTGAAATAATATAGAGCATTTGTTTTGTTCTAGTTTCGTTTTTTTTTTTTTTTTTTTTGCTGGGACAAGATTATATAAGCTTTAGTAACACTTCATGAAAACAATTTTTCAAAGTCAATGATAAGCACCACTGCTTCCTTAAAAAGTCACTGAATTAACTTACAAGCAAACAACCATTCCAATACATTAATGATTTTTAGTTTGTTTATACACCAGGTCAGGAGGGTAATTAGGAATGACTCATCTCTATTGGAAACAAAACAGCACTGGGGTATCATGAGATAAAGTTAACGGATAAAACTATAGCTAATTTTCCAATAGGTCGCCAGGGACTAGGTGAAAAATGTTTACAAAGTCATAAGAGACAGTATTCTGTTTAAATCTTCTATTTAAATTCAAACAAGTTGTATATACTGTATGAAACAAGAGGTTGGTCTGGTTCATGGTACAACACCCATCAAACAGACACCTCATCCCAAATAATCATGAAACAGAGCTATAGGGTTGAGGGGATTTTTGCGGTGCCAGTAAGAGTACAAGAAAAAATATGACTTAAAAATAAGCAATAAATTTTATTATTACAAAGTTAAAAGATACAAAATAAATGTTCACAATAATAACAATAATATAGTGGTCATATTGATTGATAGGTTCAAAAAAAGAGACAAATACATTGCACACTAGCCCAACATGTTTCACTAATTGCTTCTTCAGGGGATGTGCAATTCAGAACAAGATTCACGTAATGAACTAAACAAATATAGAAACAGAAAATTATTGTAACAGATATTTATGAATATTATATTGATTATCAAAGATGATACATTGTAGGTGAGCATGATATCTAGAAAAAACACCACAGATAAGACCACACACCCTAGCAGAAATTGTCAACAACAAACCAAGCCGGATTCAACAGGCCTTTAGAAACCCCCAGGTATGAGGAAAACGGTCAGAGTTGTGGTCATAGAGGACAGAAGGGTGAGACTATAGAGCAAAAAATCATCATAACATTATTAACTAATCTGAAACAGGTATCTGATTCAAATAGGTATGAAAAGGGGGACAAATGTCTCATATAATAAATACTTACATAAAGTGATGTATTTTTTGGCCCGTAGGATCGAAAGCAACTTTAAAGCAAGTTTGAACTACCTCCACGGTGTTAAATGCAGGGAGTGGTGCTTAAATAACATAAGAGAGGAAATACCTAAATTCCAATAAAGGAAATGCAATTGAAAAAAAACAAAAAGAAAGTCTAATTGTAAAAAAAGGAGTTCTAGTATAAGAGGGTAGAAAATCTAAGAATCACTGAGGTAGGTAAGTTTGTTTAGAAGTTAATAGAAAGACAATGTTTCTAATAAAGCCTAATTTATAAGGAAGGGGGCGCCGATTATTAAGGAGCCCTTGCTTATGAGAATGAGTTTTGACCGAAAAGCGGATGCTATAGTGAGATTTATAGAGATAGTATATAATAGGCAGTAAGTTATTCAAGAAAGGTAGAGTCCAGATAGTAAGCTGCAACCTAGCTTACCAATGTCATAAGCGCCGCACAATAAAGTCTAGCCCTCCGGCTCTGGCTGAACGAGCAGCCAGACAAGCCGGTCTTATCTGTCCTCCAACAAGCCGACAACAAGATCGTCAAAATTGTCAGAAATTCCGATCGTGTGTACACAAATCTGACGCACAAAGTGCCACGCATGCTCAGAATAAATTAAGAGATGAAAGCTATTGGCTACTGCCCCTTTTATAGTCTCGACGTACGTGTTATACGTCACCGCGTTCAGAACGATTGGATTTTCCAACAACTTTGTGTGACCATGTGTATGCAAGAGAAGTTTGAGCCAACATCTGTCGGAAAAAATCCATGGATTTTGTTGTCGGAATGTCCAATCAATGTCCGACCGTGTGTACAGGGCATTACTGTGTCAGATTTAGCAGCCTGTTTGTTGGAAAAAATCAATGAGCTTCTATTTGTAGCATTAACCCAATCGAGACAAGCATGGCTATAACCTCTAATTTTTAATCTATAATAGAGGTCCCTAGCAGCAATTTGGAAATCAGAGTCCTTGCTACAATTTCGTTTCAGCCGCAACTACTGGTTATAAGGGATACTTTTTACTAAAGAAATGGGGTGAGAGCTTTGAGCGTGAAGAATAGTATTTCCCGCTGTGGGGTTTCCTATATAGAGATGAATCGAGTTTGCCTTGTGCATCAATAGAGATGACCAAATCTAAAAAGCTAATATTACTCTGACTACAGTGCATGGTAAATTTCTGGTTAAAATTATTAATTGAAATTATTCGTATAAAGTCATTTAATTCAGATTGAATCCCAGACCAGAAAATAAGAACATTGTCTATATAACGGTACCAGGCGATGACTTTGTCATGAAGATGATTCAAATCCTCTCTAGAGAAAACCTCCTTTTCTCACCCCCCCAGGTACAGGTTTGCATAAGAGGGGGCACATTTGGTCCCCATTGCAACTCCCTGTACCTGGAGGTAGTGGGAAGAATCAAATTGGAATACATTATGTTTCAAAATGTAATCAAGCAAATCCAGTACAATTTATTATATTTGGCGGAAGATGGACCCCTTTCATCTAAATGATGTTGTATCACCGTAATTCCTTTTTCATGAGGAATAGCATTTTAGAGACTTTCTACATCAAGGACTACAAGCCAGGTGTTTGGGGGAAGGGAAATACCTTCAATATTTCTAAGGAGACCAATTGTATCCTTGATATACGAAAAAAGTGAGGTAACATGGGGGTGAAGATAACTGTCTACTAGCTGGAACAGCTTGAAATTATGGGAAGTCCTGGAGGTTCAGTCAGAGATTTATGCTCCTTGGGTAGTGCGTAAAAGGTGGGGATCTTCGGGTCCCTAACATTCAAAAAATTCAAGGTATTTAGGTCAATGACACCTTGATGGTAAGCCTTGAAAATAATAGCACGATATTGTGTATTGAAATTATCAATGACTGTTTTTGAGATGGAACAATACCAATTACGGTTCATTGGAGTTTTTTTACACATGGTTACATATTGGGAAATTCCCATAATAACCAGTTTTCCGCCTTTGTCGGAAGGCTTGATTATTATTTCAGTTAGTTTGTGAAGATCTAATGGCATCTTTTTTGTTCTGGGGTCAAGTTGGAGGTCCTGATAGAGGAAACCTTAAATTCTTCAATCGCTCTGGATGTTTGTTGGATGAATGCCCATATATTGGGATTAGTATTCAAAAGTGGGAAAAGCCTAGATTTGGGCCTGAAGGATTGAGGAGGGGGGAAGGACACACCAGCAATCGACAGCGCCGGTGAAGAGATCAAAACAGCGTTGTTGTCAGTGGCGAGTCCCTCCTCCCAGAGTTCCATCAAATCCTCCAGGGCTTGATGTTCCTCAATATTCTCCTGAAAATTTGAGCTGGAATCTAATGAATGCATTTCTAGCAGAAGTTGGTCAAAAATAATCCTATATTGGAGCCTACGTGCAAATAAATGCAAATCTTTGATGAGTGAAAATTTGTCAAATTGAGAATCGGGACAAAACATTAGGCCTAGTTGTAAGACTTGTGTTTCAACATCAGTTAAAGTGTAAAAGGACAGATTAACAATAGATAATTGCTGGTCATTATGAGTAGCATTTGACTGGGTAGATGGTGAATCTAAAGGGAACCAATGTCCTATTCCTTCCCTAAAAAAATGGGTGCTAATTTAATGTCTGCTGGTAAAGGTGTTCCTGAAAGAGAGATAATTACCTCGGCAGTGCTTACCTTATTAATAGTGTTTGAATGCATAGGAGAAGCAGTCATCGAAGTGGAAGGTGCCATGGAAACAATAGTATGCAAAGCCGATACTTGAGGGCCACGAGTGACCGGAAGTGAAGGGTGAGGTATTGATACCGAACGTACAGGTGCCTGTTTCGAGTGAGCCGAATGTGAACAACGTGATGATAAATTACCAAGTTGGTGTGTTAATGACTCAGTGGAAGCTGCATCCGAGTTGCCCTTACGCTTTTTGGGCAGTCTGTCATCCGAGAGATCACGGTAGATGGTAGATTGACTGGAGGAGAGGGATGAAAAAGAAGAGGACAAATTAGAGACATTATCATCCTTTTTCGTACTACGCTCATTGGTATAATTGGGAGGTCTTTTCTTTATATTTGTATTTTGAACCCATTTGTAGGCAAAACCATTAGTGTGGGCACTCATATTTCATATTAATGTATTCTCTTTTGTACGGATAATGTCCAAAATGTATCTTTCTATATGTGATTCTAGCTCCTGTTCCTTTTTCTTAAATCTGGTGCTTGTGACTATGAGCTCATAGTCCTCATACCACCTGGAGATGAAATCATCAAGTGATTTTAACTCATCATACTGCGTACAAAGTAGAGACATCATACTGAATGAGCAAGATTGTAAATTTGTCTCCCAACTAGATTTCAATGGTTCCTCTATCTTTTTCAGACTGGGAAAGATTTGTATTCTAAGTCCCCAAGGGACTATATTGTTATCTGTATATTTCTGGAAATACCTCTTATGCCAGAATATTCTTACTTTACGTTCTAGAAGGCATTGTAATCTAAGAAAGGCCTGGTCCAGGTCCTGATCTGAAATCTCCCCTGAATGTTGGGACTGCTGGATTTTGTCCATGTGTCCCTCCCAGGCCTTCCCATTGAAGGTCACCATGTTCAAAGGAGGAAGGAAGAAAATAAAGAATAAAAAATGAAACAATAGAAACAAGGGAAACACAAAGAAAATAAATTCAAATTAAGAAAAACTTGACAGATAAAACCCCCATGAGCCAAAAAACAAAAGAATTTTATGAAAATACAACGGTGAAAAAGGTTTACACGTTTAACAAGACTAATAATATTTATTTAAACATTGACAGGGGTTTTACCCATTTCCTTCTCCTTTATGAACAAAAACATTTGCAGATATACTTTAACCACTTCAATACCAGGCAATTTTACCTCCTTCCTGCCCAGTCCAATTTTCAGCTTTTAGTGCTGTCGCATTTTGAATGACAATTGCACGGTCATGCAACACTGTACACAAATGACATTTTGATCATTTTCCACAAATAGAGCTTTCTTTTGGTGGTATTTGATCACCACTGGAGTTATTATTTTTTTCTCTCCAAATAAAAAAAGACCCAAAATTTTGAAAAAAAAAAGTTTTTCTTTGTTTCTGTTACAAAACTTTGTAAATAAGTTAGTTTTCTCCTTCACTAATGAGCACTGATGAGGCTGCACTGATGGACACTGATGAGGCAGTGCTGATTGGCACTGATGAGCTGGCACTGAAGATCACTGATGATGAGGCACTTATATGCAGCACTGATGGGCACTGATAGGTGACACTGATGGGCACACATAGACAGCACTAATGGGCACTGATAGCAGGCACTGGTGGGCACTGATGGGTGGCACTGATGGGTGGCACTGATAGATGGCACTGATAGGCAGCACTGATAAGGAGGCACTGACAGGAAATCACTAATGGGCACAGAGTGCAAACCTATTGGACACTGAGTGGCACTGATTGGCATCCCTGGTGGGCTCACCTAGTGGTCTCCAGTGGGCATCCCTGGTGGACTCCAGTGGGCATCCTTGATGGGTCTGCACTGATAATCAATGCACTGATTATCAGCGCAAACCCCCCTGTCAGGAGAGCAGCTGATCGGCTCTCCTCTATTCACATCTGTCAGTGTGAGTGGAGGAAAAGCCAATAAACTTCCTGTTTACACTGTGATCATCTGTGATTGGACACAGCTGATCACATGATAAAGAGCCTACAGTATCTCACAAAAGTGAGTACACCCTTCACATTTTTGTAAATATTTTATTATATCTTTTCATGTGACAACACTGAAGAAATGACACTTTGCTACTATGTAAAGTAGTGAGTGTACAGCTTGTATAAGACCCCTTTCACACTGAGGCGCTTTACAGGTGCTACAGCGCTAAAAATATCGCCTGCATAGCGCCTGTAAAGAGCCGCAAGTGGTACGCTTGCAGGACGTTAAAAAAACTCCTACAAGCAGCATCTTTGGAGCGGTGAAGGAGCAGTGTATACACCGCTCCTTCACCGCTCCTGCCCATTGATCTGAATGGGCATCGCTGCAGAATCGCTGGCAAAGCGCCACTGCAGTGTCGCTTTGCTGTGCTTTGCGGATTGTTTTATCCCTTTTTCGCTTGCTAGCGGGGGTTAAAACCACCCCGCTAGTGGCCGAATAGCGCCGCTAAAACGACGGTAAAGTGGCGCTAAAAATAGCGGCGTTTTAGCGCCGGCACCCACACCAAAGGGCTCTAACAGTGTAAATTTGCTGTCCCCTCAAAATAACTCAACACACAGCCATTAATGTCTAAACCACTGACAACAAAAGTGAGTACACCCCTAAATGAAAATGTCCAAATTGGGCCCAAAGTGTCAATATTTTGTGTGGCCACCATTACTTTCTAGCACTGCCTTAACCCTCTTGGGCATGGAGTTCACCAGAGCTTCACAGGTTGCCACCGGAGTCCTCTACCACTCCTCTATGATAATCACGGAGCTGGTGGATGTTAGAGACCTTGCGCTCCTCCACCTTCCATTTGAGGATGTCCCACAGATGCTCAATAGGGTTTAGGTCTGGAGACATGCTTGGGCAGTCCATCACCTTTACCCTCAGCTTCTTTAGCAAGGCAGTGGTCGTCTTGTAGGTGTGATTGGGGTCGTTATCATGTTGGAATACTGCCCTGCATCCCAGTCTCCAAAGGGAGGGGATAGTGCTCTATTTCAGTATGTCACAATACATGTTGGCATTCATGGTTCCCTCAATGAACTGTAGCTCCCCAATGCCAGCAGCAGTCATGCAGCCCCAGACCATGACATTCCCACCACAATACTTGACTGTAGGCAAGACACACTTGTCTTTGTACTCCTCACCTGGTTGCCGCCACACACGCTTGACACTATCTGAACCAAATAAGTTTATCTTGGATCCTCAGACCACAGAACATGATTCCAGTAATCCATGTCCTTAGTCTGCTTGTTGCAGCAAACTATGGGCTTTCTTATGCATCATCTTTAGAAGAGGCTTCTTTCTGGGATGACAGCCATGCAGACCAATTTGATGCAGTGTGCGGTGTATGGTGTGAGCACTGACAGGCTGACCTCCCACCCCTTCAACCTCTGCAGCAATGCTGGCAGCACTCATACTTCTGTTTCCCAAAGATAACCTCTGGATATGACGCTGAGCATGTGTACCCAACTTCTTTGGTTGACCATGGCGAGGCCTGTTCTGAGTGGAACCTGTCCTGTTAAAGCGCTGTATGGTCTTGGACACTGTGCTGCAGCTCAGTTTCAGGGTCTTGGTAATTTTCTTATAGCCTAGGCCATGTTTATGTAGAGCAATAATTCTTTTTTTCAGATCCTCAGAGAGTTCTTTGCCATGAGGTGCCATGTTGAACTTCCAGTGACCAGCATGAGAGAGTGAGAGCTATAACACCAAATTTAACACACCAGCTCCCCATTCACACCTGAGACCTTGTAACACTAACGAGTCACATGACACCCGGGAGGGAAAATGGCTAATTGGGCCCAATTTGAACATTTTCACTTAGGGGTGTACTCACTTTTGTTGCCAGCGGTTTAGACATTAATGGCTATGTTTTGAGTTATTTTGAGGGGACAGCAAATTTACACTGTTATACAAGCTGTACACTCACTACTTTACATTGTAGCAAAGTGTCGTCACATGAAAAGATATAATAAGATATTTACAAAAATGTGCGGGGTGTAATCACTTTTGTGAGATACTGTATGTCAGAGGCTCTTTACCAAGATCAGAGATGCGGTGTGTCAGACTGACACACCACACCACCAATTGCTGAGCTGCGTGCCCCCGTGGCCTTGCGCTTGCGGCTTATCCTGCTGGACACCATATGACGTCCAGTCAGGATAACTTAACCACTTTGCGCCCATCATTTTGTTATATAGCGGGCAGGAAGTGGTTAAGCCCTGGTTCACACCAGTGCAGCTTTGAAATTGCGCAATTTCAAAGTCGAATTGGATGTGCGATTTTATTGTAGTTTGCGATTCATTTAACAGAAGTCAATGCAAGTCACAATGAAATCGCAGAAAAGTAGTGCAGGAACATTTTTCAAAGTCGCTGCGACTTGAGTCACAACAATTTGAGCTGTTCCATTGCTTCAAACAAGGTGCGACTTGTCATGTGATTTTGAACTGTCAAATCACATGACAAATTGCATTGGTGTGAACAAGGGCTAATTTAAAAACGGAATCATATGTTTAAAATTGTATAAACTTAAAAATTTAAGATAAATTGGACTAAAACCATTAAAACTGTACAACTGTATACCTTTGTAAGATAACATTTAGGCCTTGTGCACACAGGGCGCTTTTCCTGTTGCTTTCAGGAGCATTGGGCCTCTCCATGTTATTCTATGTGTCCATGCACACATAGGCTTTTAGGAGCTGTAAGTGGCATAGGCATTTTCAAGCTGTGAAAAAAAAAAACAGGGCCTTCTGGAGCAGCAGCGTTATAGCTGTAAAAATGTCTGACGCGTCTAAACGCGTGTTAAAGCTGTATACGGCGTTAAGCCACATCAAGGGTTTTTAAGTTATAGTACTTGGATTTGGGAGTGGAAAATAGAAGAAAGCAGAGAAATGCTGCTAAACGCTAACACGGCTAAACGCTTATTAACACCAATGTAAAACGCTTCTAAAAGCGCATTTTTACTGTCGCTTTTTCCTGGCGTCGGTACTGGCTTTGCAGCTTGTTTTTTTTAATGCCCTGTGTGCATGAGGCCTTATACTACCAGAGATTTTTAGTTGTTTTTACTGTTTATTGGCCGCTGTATTGCCTACTTGAATACCAGACACTGGGCAATGCAGTTTTCTTATTTTTTTTCTAAGATAAAAGGAAAGCATAATGTACAGTACTTTACATAAGGATTATATCAGAATATTTTTTGTAATGAAAATGTGTACCAGCAACTGGGCAAATATCACGTGCTGTTATACTTTAGTATTTTAAAAGCATATTTATAAGCATATTTTTACTGAGATTTTCTTTATACCAACTAATCTCCACTTATATACTCGTGATAGGTGAATTTGTGAGAATACAAAGATACATTTTAAAGTTTAACTCTTGCCAAAATTTTATTTTTGTAGTTTAGAGTAGAGAAGAATTAGTATCCCTGTCCCGTTGTCCTGTGACCATTGTAACTGATAGAGAAAGTATTGAAAAATCCAAACTACTCTATCCAACAGGATGTATCAATCAAGAAATTGTAATATTTCTTTTGCAAACAAAAATATGCTTTTGTATAGAACTCCCAGATTAAATATGCAATGGTCTAACCTCTTGATACCCACACAACAGGGTGGTCTTTAAATGGGTAGTAAACAGCTGTGTGTTTTTTTTTCTGGAAAATGCCCCAAGGTACCAAAAAAGTGTCAAAAGTGTCTGATCTGTCCGCATCCATGTCACAGTCCTGCTAAAAATCGCAGATTGCTGCCATTACTAGTAAAAAAAAAGAATAATAAAAATGCCATAAATCTATACCCTATTTTGTAGACGCTATAACTTTTGCGCAAACCAATCAATATATGCTTATTGCGATTTTTTTTACCAAAAATATGTAGAAGAACATATATTGGCCTTAACTGATAAAGAAATGTGTTTTTTATTTTTTTTTTATTTAGGATATTTATTATTGCAAAAAGTAAAAAATTTAGGTTTTTTTGCAAAATTGTCATTTTTTTTTTTGTTTCTGGTGCAAAAAATAAAAACCGCAGAGGTGATCAAATAGCACAAAAAGAAAACTCTATTTGTGGAAAAGAAACAACATCAATTTTGTTTGGGTACAGCGCCGCATGATAGCGCAATTGTCAGTTAAAGTGACGCAGTGCCGTATCACAAAAAAAGGGCCTGGTCGTTAAGGGGGCAAATCCTTCCGGGGCTGAAGTGGTAAAAGCCCGCATGCTGCACATATTCCTCGCTTGGTGGCTGATGGTTCTATGCTAAGAGTTCACTTACTGAGCACTCCCAGGATAGAGAGCAAGCTGTGAAAGTCAACGTATGGTCCCCACCAATGACCAGTAGCCAACGTAATTAGCTCCTGATCACACGATCACTGTGACAGCCAATCACAGTGGTCATATGATTGTTTGCTCTTTTTCCATCCCTGAAGTTCAGAACTTTTTAGAGGGATGCTGGGTAGGCGAGAAAGGGTTAAATCCACAAATGATTGCATTGCAAATGATTAAATTATAGCCAGAGCAAGAACATTATACCTTTAATAATGAGAATATCTACCAAGAAAACTTCACATGCAGCTATTTTGCTAATAGAGCCTTACCAATTAACACCTTTAATAAATTTTTATTTATCCTTATTAACAATAATATTGTGCATAATAGCATTGTTGTGCAATAGCTGAGGAGAGGATGGTAGGTGTGACTTTTGAAGCATCCCACCTTGAAAATATTATTTCACTACTAAAAATTTTAATTTTCCTTTTATTCAGAGCTTACAAAGAACTCAGGATTAATACATGCACAATATATATTTATATACAGTTAACTGTATGATAGCTATAGCCTTTAGCTGTGTTGAATATGACTCAGTGTAGTTTGAGGATGACTGCCTCAAAGTCAGAGCTCTGGGATTGCAATGATGCTCCGGTAAAACCTTTTTTTTTTTTCCCCTATCTTAGGTTTACCGCCGAGTGATTGCGAATACATCAGATGTGTGTGTTTGTCAGCCGTTTTCATATTTCATTTCGGTTATGAGCAAATGTGTTCAAATTACCATTAGCTGCAATCGCATCTCTTGGTTCACTGGGCAGGGAGGCAATAAAAATAGCTGGCTTTCTAAAGCCCCCAGTCCCACATACTAATGTATATTGAATTTTCAATAAATTGAAAGCGCTCAGGCATGCAACATGGAGGCTAATACTTTTAATGCCTGTTTTGTAGTTTAAAGATATGATTAATAGCTTTCTAAGCAGAGATAGCTTTAGGTATGCAACAATGTCTTAACTAAAAGATACATAAATTGAAATATTGAATATTTATTTTTTATGCTAAATTATATTGAATTCAAATTACCAAACATTTACCGATGTGATAAACATTATGTGCACTATGAGTAAAATTCTACTGCAGTCTGTTGACAGTAATATTTAGGCTCATCTGTTAAATGTAATGTCTCTAGGTAGTTTTGGAGGTGTAACCCATGCCTATTTGTGTATTATATACACTACTGTGTGTGTATAAAGGACACCTCTATAATTCTCCTTTCCATACACTCTTAAGGCCCATACACACAATCTGACTTTTTGACAACAACGGTCAGACAGACCCGTTTTATCAGACAATCCGACCGTGTGTATGCTCCATCGGACAATTGTTTTTGGTTGGACAAATGTTCGCTGTGCATGCTCTCAAACTTTCCAGATAATCCGATCGTGTGTACATCAAGTCCATAGGACTAAAGTTCAAAGTACAAACATGCATGCTCGGAAGCAAGGACCAGCAGGAAGCGTTCGGTCTTGTAAAACTAGCATTCATAATGGAGATATGACATTCGTGACACGGCACATTATTATATCTCGAAATGCAGCACACATTCTCTTCTTCTTTATAATGTGATAATAATAAAGCTGCTTTGCTGGTGATACTGATGGAGTAATGACAAATGTATTTACAAAGGATTGTTGTTCTTTTGATATCAAGAAGATTTTCATTTTTTTTGTGTCAAGTTAGCACAACCCAATTATCCCCTAGTAGTTTAGAAGCTCAAAGCTCCAACTCTGTTTGTGTCCCTTGTTATTCATTTTATATTGTATTTTAGAAATGTATCTGCCTACTCCCAAACTGTCATTAGAAGTTAAACACATAAGCAAGTTTTTTTTGTATTATTTTTTAACTTGGAATAGTAAGCACAAGAAGGGCATATAAAAATCAAGAGGAAGGCAGCAATGGATCAACTGATGGAATTGTTGAAGCCTCTGTACCCCAGGGCAGACATCAATTATGCGAAGAGCAAAATTGGGAACCTGAGGAGTACATACATCAAAGACCACAAGAAGGTAATGGACTCCGAGAGATCGGGAGCAGCAGCAGATGAGATATATGTCCCTAGGCTGTGGTACTACAACAGGCTGCGATTTTTGACAGACCAGACCGAACGATGCCCATTACTCTCCACATTTCTTTCCACATCAGCCATTTTGTTTCTTGTGCATTCATAACAAAAATAAAATTAAAAACTTAGTAGACATATTCTCTGTCATCAAAATTAACAAACTGAAACCAAAGAGCAAATGATACACAGAAAAGGAACTAAAGTATAACCAAGAAAATCATACTTAAATTAAAAATTAAATATATAAATTAGTATCCTCGAAACTCCCCAGACCAGTGGCCTGGTTGGGGATCCTGGGGAAGAATTTGCCACTGACCACCATGCTGCTGGGGTGGGTAGGGTTGCTGAGGTTGGTAGGGTTGCTGAGGTGGGTGGGGTTTCTGAGGTTGGTAGGGTTGCTGAGGTGGGTGGGGTTGCTGAGGTTGGTAGGGTTGCTGAGGTGGGTGGGGTTGCTGAGGTGGGTAGGGTTGCTGGGGTGGGTAGGCTTGTTGTGGAGGTGGTGGAGGTGTGTGCTCTAAATCACACACATGTGTTTTTGTTGTTATCTCACGTTCCCTCGCCTTGCCGAGGAGCTGGGCAATTGGCCCCTCACATAGCTCCCTTTGCTCCTCGTCCACCTCCCGGAGCTTATTTGCAGTGAAACTGCCAAACCCTTCAGCACTATCGCGTGCTGTTGTGATGGCTGATGTTACCTGAGTAAGGACGTCAGCCATGGCCTCATCCAGGTTGTGGCTCTTCCTGGAACTTTTGGTAGGAGGGCACATGGGAGGGATTTGGCACTGCGTTTGCCCGCTGGGCCCAGCCTCTTCTTGGCTCAAACTTTCCTGTGTGTGAAAATGGAACATAATTTATTTTTTTTGGTCATCAATCACAAACACTTTTCAGCTCCTGACTTTTTAAAATTGAATGTGGACAAATATAAAAGACCATCATTCTGACTCCAGCATTTATCATTCTTGTCCTAATCCTTTTTGGCCACTACTGTCTATTGATATGGAAATCACCTTGTTAACACAGAAAATTATTATCCATTGTATACATCATTGTATTTTTGTCTACAAATCTTTGCAACAATGCTATGCCTGGGTCAATCTGAGCTCCTCCTCCTCTTCATCCTGTGTAGGATCAGGATCAGTATCGGTGGCCTGAGCTGATGTGGAGGGTAGTGTGGATCTATGTGATACAGTTTGATCTGACAAAAATTGCAGGCTGTTGAAGTACCACAGCTTGGGCACATAAATCTGATCTGCTGCTACTCCCGATTTGTAGGATTTATCCATCTTCTTTCGCTCCCTGTTATACATGCTCCTGAGGCCTCAATTTTTGTCTTCACCAAAGTGTAGGTTGCCCTGGGGTACACAGTCTTCGCCAATTCCACCAGTTGATCTATTGCTACCCTCCTCTTGTTTTTATTAGTATAATCTTTATGTTTTACTTGCCACAGACAGGTGAGCTCCCTGTATTTTTGGACAAATTCCAGCAAGAATTCATGGGAATTCAAGTTGTCCTTCATTTTGTTGGCAAGTATCAGATGACTGCAAGACAGAACACAAGACAAACCATAATGGGTGGCTTATAACTCATAATCTGTCACAATATAGGCCTCTAACGAAGCAGTATAGGCCACTAACCACCGGTACACCAATTTTCAAACGTACCTTTTTTTAGTGGCTCCTTTTGGCTAGCATTCGTCTCTCAACTATCGTAATGTTCCTACGGCCGTTACATCGACCACTCGTTATGGATTGATATACCCTGCGCATGCATGAAACTACGCTCTCAGAGCTCTCAGAGCGTCATGACTCTGGGGCGTAACCAGATTCTCCATTCTGCATGTGACATACACGGCGGAACATTTGGGAGGGACGGCATGATGGCGGAATCACCGAAATCTAGCAGAATCCGCGGTAGTGACATTTATAGAAAACATAAGGCCACCTCCATGAGCAAGGGGGAGATGGTGGAGATGGTGCTCATATTGAAGAAATATTACTACGACTGTAAGCTGCAGAACTATGAAAGGCCAACAGCCGAAAAGACTGGATTCTGGAGAAGGTCATCACGGTATTGGAGGAAGAATATTCGTTGCACCGAATGAAGGATCAAATCTGCAAGCACTGGTTGGATTTAAAGCACTGCGAGAAAGAGCAGATGGACTCCATCCATCGCCTAATAAAAAAAAGTAAGCCAGATTCATAACAGAAATCAGTATGTAGATGTTGGAATTAGCTGTCTGTATATTTGCTTTCTACAAGTAGGTCTTGAAAAATACACATAATGTTTTCTCTAATCTAGGTCTAAATATTTTGTGTAAAGATTAATAAAAATTTTAAGCAGATATGAACTATACTTGTTTTTATTTTAGAGTACGCTTTTTTGGTGTAATCATTTTTAGTGTATTTTATTCTTTCAACAGGAAAAAAGAACAGACAAAGTCACCAGTCAAGCCACCAGAGGGGAAAAAGGGAGGCTTCCCTTGGCTGGGCCCCAACAGGGGAGACAACAGGGCCTTCTTCTCCCCAAAATCATAAGTGACAACTTCAAACACACTCATTTAGCCACCGACAGGGGGGTTTCTAGGTGGGCCAAAGGCCATGGGCTTAGGGCGGAACTTAAGGGGTAAAGAACACTTTATGGTTGCTGCGTGGCTCATCAGTGCCCATTAATGCAGACTTGCCAGGGTAGACATGGGTAGAGGAGAGGCCCTGGGGATCACAGTCACACAGAGTCACACCTGCTAGAATGATCAGCATATATCCCCTATCCGATAGGAGACAAGAGGGGTGGGTGGCAACTGCATGAGTTGTTTAATGTGGGCATTTCACCATTTTTTTAAACATTTTAAAATGACATTGCCTTCCCTTTTCAATGCATTTTTCAATGTATAAATAAGGCAAAGTGCAGCATGTTGGAGTCCACTAGTCAGGAGCAAACATTGTCACAAGTGCAAGGTTGGTCAACTAATTCTGCAAAAGGGATGCTAGGAACAGATGTGACTTGGGGTGGCTTAATGAATGTTGTATTGTTTATTTTTAGAAGAGCGTGAGTGTGGTCAGCTCCCACATTTGGAGGAGTGAGATCTGAGAGCTGGACACGGCACAGAGCCTCCACTGCACGAACATCCCCTGACGCAAGACAGACAGAGGGTGGAAGAGTGCAGCAAGTTGAAGAAACTACTTTTAAGCCTCTTGTTTGCCCCAGTAAGTATTTTTGTAATCTGGCTTCAATTGTGTATACATGTCAAGTGTTTAGATGTTAAAACCAAACACCCACTCCACACATTAGCAAAGTATGTAGTGCCTTTAAGATTAGCATGAAGAAGGAAGAGGTGGTAGGAGCTGGCAGTGTGGCTATGTACCCGAGTTTTGTAGACAAAGGCACCAGGGCCAAGATTACAGAGTAGTTGCAGTGTGTACATTCCTAGTAGTGTAGGTGTCTGAAGGGCAAGCAGGTTGCAGGCAATAATAGACAGGCTAGGTGAGTATTTGCACAATTTGCCTACTAACGTGACCATAATTCACTATGTAGAGCCTCAGCCACTTGACCATCATTCCCATTAAATACTTTTTTCTCTTCTTCCAAGGCCACAAACTTCCAAGATGCACTATTGGTCGTATCAGTGCTGATATACTGCAGGCATTGATTGAGCTCGAGAAAATAAAGGAGGCTGCCACTGGTTTGCAGAAACGAATAAACCTGTTAGCCAAATTTTAAAATCTTCAGACCTTACATTTTCTTCAACTTGTTGCCTCCTGTCTTTTTTTATTTTTTTGCATCTTTTGACTACTTTGAAGCACAGGCTCAAATTAATGCTACTTTGAAATCGCACTACTTCATCAGAACTACCGTGATTTCAAAGTAGCAAGAAACAGTGCCATTGACTACAATAGGCTGTGACTTGTCATGCGATTTGACCTCTCAAATCGCATGAGAAATCTCCAAAAATGTGAACATGGGCTTTTTTATTGTCTGAGGTCAGTGTTTCTCCACTCCACTTCTCTAGATGCATGACCACGTCCTGTTTTCTTTATTTTATGCAGTATAAAACCAACTGTGTCAATTAAGAACCTCAAAAATGACCTCATCACCTGTGCCAAAAGTAACAAACAGGAGAAAACAGGACCTGGTAATGCATCTGGAGAAGGAGAGTTGAGAAAGACTGCCCTAAGTAATGTTTGGATTTTTCTTGATGTGTTTTTTGTAATGGCAAAGCCAAAGAAGAAGCACACAAATTGGGACACAAACCTTAAATTTACTCATGATCCCATGCCAAAAATGTGTGACTTCTACATGGAGTTTGAAAAAGCCACAAAACACACATTGGGGGTTATTTACAAAAGGACAATCAACTTTGCACTACAAGTGCACTACCAGTACAGTGGAAAGTGCACTTGTAGTGCAAAGTGTTGTAAATAACCCCCACTGTGTCAACATGTGCTATCTTCCATCACGGGGTATCAATGGATGTGTTTTTTGGGGGTGCAACCCCTTCCTCTCACCTACTTTAGTTTGGAGGAAGGGGTTGCACCCCCAAAACACGTACATTGATATCCCGTGATGGGAGCTAGCACATGTTGACACACTGTGTTTTGTGGCTTTACCAAATAACCTGTTTGTACCTACACGCATTTTAGGCAGGGGATCAGAAGTGACATTTAACAGTTATGCCTCTTCAAAATTTGGCTTTTAAATGGGTGAGCTCATCATACCTGAGGAAGGCAAGATCTTCACAGTTTGAGAATACTAATATTAATGTCTCATATGGCCTTTAAATTAAAAAAATTGAACTTTGTAAGTTCCAGAGTTGGGGATGTGTATGCTCTGCTTTAAAAACATGCCTGTTTAGCCATTAAAAATTCTAGAGAATGGCAAATATACATGTTATCCACAAATAACGATGTTGGTTTGTTCTAAAACCATAAAACGCACATGCGAATGTGCTTGTAGTAAATTGCTTTTTTTCAAAACAGTGTGTGGCTTCTTATTTCAATGCACAATACCAGTTTATTTGTTAAATTGGTGTAGTTACAGTGACAGTGTGGTCAAAAATATGTGTAGCAGAGCCACAGCACAACATAATAGTTAGCTTAAGACATGATTGTCACCCCATGTAGCACATAAGGTACGTTTGCACTATTGGAGAAAATGACAAAGATTAAGGCCATTTGCAAACCTAGTAAACACAGACAACAGTAGTTCAAATGAAATAGTAGTTGTATTTGTTCATAAACATTTAGTCATGATCAACTATGTTTTGCTGCCAAGCTACTGCCCCTCTACCCAAAAAGTAGTCCATATATTGTTCACAGACAAGACAGGCATTCTGGGAGGGCAAACCAGCAAGTCCACTTTCTAGAGCTGGCAACACAGCCTCTTCAGCTGGGCGGAAAACTGAAGGGTCAACATCTGTTTGCCCTGAGGCAATGTAGCTGCTAGCATTCCTCCTTAAAAAATTGTGGAGGATGCAGCAGCACAACATGACATGGTTGATTTTATACTCGGCCAAGTTTATGGAGTTTAAAAACAGCCTAAAGTGACTGCAGAGGATGCCAAAGGCGTTTTCCACCACCCTTCGGGCACGAGAGAGCTGATAATTAAAAGTTTGTTGCTCTGGGGTGAGGTTCCTCATAGGAAAGGGCTTTAAAAGTTGTTCCCAGAGCAAAGGTCTCATCTGCCACAAAAACAAAATTAAGGCCCTTGACATTGTCCTGAGGCAAATGTAAGGTGCCATTCTGTAGCCGATCATAGAATTCGGTATGCATCATGACACCTCCATCCGAGTGGCGGCCATTCTTCCCCATGTCCAGGTATAAGAACTCGTATGTTGCAGACACTGCAGCAAGCATAACTATGCTGCAAAAGCCTTTATAATTGAAGAAATACGATCCTGAGTTGGGTGGTGGGACAATCCTCACATGCTTCCCATCAATGGCACTAACACAGTTGGGGAAATTCCACAAATTCTCAAACTGGGCCGCCACATCCTGCCATTGATAGGGGTTTGAAGGAAACTGGGGAGTCAAACAAGGAAAAACAAATTACTACTTGTGCACTACTTGTGCATATTTGACACAAACATTCTTGGGCAACATAAAAGTATAACATTTAAATGAGTATTTAAAAATCAATGTGAAAGTTCAACTTATATGATTCCTCACCCCCTCTGGTGGCACATTCTAAAAATGTTATGGTGGGGGGAGGGGGGTGTTGAATGGGTAGATGTGTTGGACAGGTAACCCTCTCCACTTCCATAAGAGCTAAATGCATAAAAAAGGATTAATTTGGCCAGCCCCTCTGTATTTTCAAGATTGGCAGCCCAGTGGACAGGTAAGAAGTGTCATAATTCAAAAATAAGAATACACACTGTTCAAACAGAAGCACATTTGGACATACATAATTTACAATTAACATGATAATAGGACGCCAAATTTTTTTACTGTACAATTTGAAGGTAATCAGGCAGGCCCTTGCACTATATGCTTTGGAGATTTCATGCTGAAATCTGACCCCAAAAGAGATATACTGTGTATAGGTTTTGCAAAGTCAGTAGATAAAGGAGTTGTATCGGTTGACTCATCATTTTGGGGTGGGTGGGAGGGTTACAAAAGAGTTTGTGCACCCAAAAAAGGTACTCTTGCACTCTGTATGAATTTGAGGACAACAATAAGATTGAGACACATTTAAGGCGGGTTTTAGGGTAAACATAAAAAAAGCATTAAAAAAACATTGTTACGTTACTAGGCTAGGTGTGTATGGGCCCAGGGTAGCATGCTGGGGAGGTTAGTGAAGGAAAATATGCATGTAGGCCAAGAAAAAGCTTACAGCACGCATGAGGACAAATAGGACATTCACAGCATATTACACTATATTGCTCTATATGCTTTGGAGAATTCATGCTGAAATCTGAGAACAAAAGAGATATACTGTGTATAGGTTTTGCAAAGTCAGCAGATAGAGTAGTTGTATCGGTTTACTCATCATTTTGGGGTGGGTGGGAGGTTTACAAAAGATTTTGTGCACCCAAAAAAGGTACTCTTGCACTCTGCATGAATTTGAGGACAACAATAAGATTGAGATACATTTAAGGGGGTTTTATAGGGTAAACATAAAGAGAAGCATTAAAAAAACATTGTTAAGTTACTAGGCTAGGTGTGTATGGGCCCAGGGTAGCATGCTGGGGAGGTTAGTGAAGGAAAATATGCACGTAGGCCAAGAAAAAGCTTACAGTATGCATGAGGACAAATAGCACATTCACAGCATATTACAATAATGGGAATGATGGAATCCAAAAATTTGTAAAAGACATTATAAAATATTAAGTACATAGAATGTGATATATGTGATATTAAAGAATAAAACCCTAATATAGTCCTTCTGCAGGACATGTATGATGGCACAACAGGGCTCTGGAATAATGAGTCCCAGAGCCTGGGGAGAGATCCCAGTGGTAAACTTGATATCCTGGAGACTTCTCGATGTCGCCAAGTACTGCAAGGTGGCTATGAGCCTTTGCTCTGCTGGAATAGCAACCCTCATGCAGGTGTCCTGCTTCCTAATATAGAGGGACAGCAAGGACAAGAGTTGCTGAAAGCAGGAGTCCGTCATTCGGAGATAATTCCTAAAATCATTAGGATTATTCTCCTGGAGCTCTCGCAGCAAAGGCATATGACAAAATTGGTCATGATTTAGCAACCAATTTTTGGTCCAACAACTCTCTCTCGTAGGACTGTGCAACATAGCTGGTTGACGAACGACCGCTCTGAAATGAACTGAAAAGCACGAAACTGAAAAGCGCGAATAAACACTGACCAAACTTCTACTAACTCGAGATTAGCAGAAAGAGCCCAAAGGGTGGCGCATGAGAATTGAACTTCTTCTTTTAAGTATTGTAAGTACGTTGAAAAGTCACTACGTTCATGTTTGTTGGCTGAAAATGTTCTGCCGTGTGTATGAAGAATAAGTTCAAGGCTAACGCCCCTTTGGACGAAAACCACGGAAAAGTCGGATGGAAGTCCGATCATGTGTACAAGGCTTTATGCACAGCGCTTGACTTATCAAAGCTTCTGAGGGAAGAAGTGTCTGTGTTACCTTTAGCAATTAATCATTCCCTTTCCCTTTTCTCTTTGTAGCTTGGGCTAACAAATGGAAAAAAATACCAACTAAAGTCTTATGCCGCGTACACATGATCGGATGTTCCGGCGGGAAATGTGGGATGTGAGCTTGTTGGTGGTAAGTCCGACCGTGTGTATGCTCCATTGGATGTTTGTTGTCGGACTTTCTGCCAACAAATGTTGGCTAGCATGTTCTCACATTTTCCACCAACAAATGTGTGTTGTCGTATTTTCCGATCGTGTGTACACAGGTCCATCGGCCAAAAGTCCAAAGTACAAACACGCATACTCGGAAGCAGAAGCAGTCAATCTTGTAAACTAGTGTTCGTAATGGAGAATTAACATTCATGATGTGGCAAATTATGAAATCTCCAAATGCAGCGCACAATTCTCTTCTTCTTTAATGGGATAATAATGAAGCTGCTTTGCTGGTGATACTGATGGAGTTATTGCAAAAGAATTTGCAAAGGCTTTTTTTTTATAGTGATATCAAGAATAATATAATTATGTTTTTTTTTTATTTGTACAAGTTGCCACAACACCATTATCCCATAGTTTTTAAGAACAAAGATACAACTATGTTGGTGTTCCTTGTCAATTTTACATTGTATTTTTTAAAATGTAACTGTCTACACCCAATCTGTCATTTGAAGTAAAACACGTAGCCAAGTATTATTCTCCACATTTTTTACATTTTATGTACATTAAAAAAAAAATTAGTCATGCTATCTGCCAATAGAAAATAACTAAAAAGTGAATTCTATGCATCCAGAAATATAGAAAATTTACCAAATCAAATCATTATTCAACCAAAAAAATTATGTCAAAGCAATAACTCCAAGGCCAATAATAAATAACACGTTATCTCCTCCAATTCTGCAACATGTTTGGCTGACGAATGGCCGTTCATAAATGAACTGAAAAGCACAAAATGAAAAGCGATAAATGAAAAACACAAAAAGAAAATCAACACTCACCAAACTCCTACTAACATGAAATTAGCAGAAGGAGCCCAAAGGGTGGGGCTAAAGAGCTGAAAAACCACATAGTACCTCTAATATGTCACTACGTTCATAATTGTTGGCCAACATTTGTGTGACCATGTGTATGCAAGACAAGTTTGAGCCAACATCCTTCGGATAAAATTCCACGGTTTTGTTGTCGGAAATTCCGATCATGTCTATGATGCTTTACACTTTGTAGGTCTTTATAGTTCTTTATCTACAAATGTTATACTTTGTGACAAGTTTTTGCTTGGAAAAGCTTTGAGATGTCCTTTTAATGTCCTTTTAGTGAAAATTCTGTCCTCTAACTCCAGGGCTCTATGGTGGCATAGCTGGGTAACAGCCACACCCCTTACCCCAAGTTCCCACACAGACCTGTATTGCAGAAGGGAAGAGAGCATGTCACATCAGATCTGTTACTAAGTGCTGATTAATAAATGTGTTAGACCCAGCAATGCTGCCTACCCAGATAGCAAGGATAACTTGCCACAATTTTGTGCAGTGTTGAATTGTAAGTCTTGTTAACTTGCTGCACATTTTCACTGACAAGTTGTACACTTGCAAAGCACTTGAAGCACAAGTTCTAATCAACACTTTTCCATTTTGTAGCAAATTTGTGTGTCAAGTCTTTAGCAAGGGCAAAGTACTACAACAAGTCTACAGTCTACAGTAAGAGCTCTGCAAGTCATAGTGACCTCTGTGGTGGAATGACTATTGCACAAAATAACTGAACCAGAACTTGCAGCAGATTTGTAGAATGTTTGCAAAGAAAGTTGATCTGGAGTCATGCAATGTGGACATGCTGCTATTGTGTAACACACTTGTGAAGCCTGGCAAGTCTAGCAATAGCTTAGCAAGTCATTTTCAAACTTGCAGCTTAATTGCTTGCTATCTGGTTATAAGACTACTATGTCACATTTAGACATATAGCACAACTGCTGTAACAGGAGATGGAAGACTATGAAAGTGTGCTGTAGGTTGTTAGTGCAATATTGCATTTAATTTTGTGACTTCAGTTGAGCTTATGGACCTGTTCACTCTTCCCACACTAAAATGCTCAAAAAATTTAGCATGCAGGGTGCCGTTTTGTTGGGCAGTGAGGGAGTAGTATGTTGCACTGTTCAAGGACGTCACATTGTTCACATGCTTTTGTTTTACTTTTTTAACTTTATTGGAGGTGTACAAGGCATACATTCTATTCAGGTCTCCTCACATCAGAGCTATACACTGAGCTGTGGTCTGGTGATCTCTTGAACATTCCAATGCACTGCAAAAAAATGAAGCATGTGTGCATTTTACCCCACCACATTGCACCACACCACTAATGACACCAGCATTGGGGTGTAAGTGGGGAACATAGAAAACAATTGCTTACTGGGTGGTTTTACAGAGACTTGTGTTTTTCAGGTCCAGAAAAACATAGGTCTCTGCACAGGGTGTGAAAGAGCCCCAAATCATTTGAATAATGGGTAATACAATTCTTTTTACCTTTTTGCAATGTCCTAAATTATTACTTTGTTTACCCTATCAGCCAGTAGTAGAATTCAGCTTACCCAAAATGAACAGTCCCCTTAAAGTGGTGGTAAGGGTCTTTTGTTTTTTTATTTTACCTATAGGTAAGGCTATAATAAGGCTTACCTGTAGATACTGTAAATATCTCCTAAACGTGCACCGTTTAGGAGATATTTACTCGTGAAACAATCGGGGACATTCCTTCAGAGCCCTGTGTCATAAACAGTGACTCTGGCATACATGAGTGACATCATCATGGCTCAAAGAACCCGTAGCCCAGAAACCCAGAAGGAAGACAGGGTAAAGATGGAAGCCCCTTCAATGGTGACAGCGGGCCACTGGAGGCCTTTGTTTTTTGGTAAGTTTCCCATAATGTGCTAGTATGCGATGCATACTAGTGTATTATAACATTACCTTCCAGGGAAAATGTTTTTGTTATTATTTGAGTTCACTACCACTTTAAGGTGATTTGGCTGCATCATGTGAAATCTTAGCATAACATCCTGGTCCTCAGGATTACCTTTCTGGAAGGTGCAAGAACTTTGCAAACTTCAGCCCTCCAGCTGTTGCTGACCCATTAGGCATTGCAAGACTCTTACAGTCATAAGCATCGCTCTCAAAGACAGATGCATGTTGTGACTAATTTCATAACAACTGAAGGGTTTGCCTACCACAGCATTAGTGCATTACATTTTTTCTTTTGTTCCTTTTTTTTTAAAGGAGTTTCAAAAATACATACAAAGCATATCTTTGTCATGCTTCACTCAGATCATGGTATAACTAAAGGTTAAAACTTTCTTTACGAGTCACGAGTACACAGGAGTAGAACTGTTGTCAGCCTTTTATTGCTGTCTGTGCCCTCATTAGAGACATTACCTTTCTCTAATTGTTCAGATCACCACTCACCTCACCAATGTCAGCAGGACTAAAAGTTAGGGTAAATCCAAAGTTTTTAGTTGCCACCAGAATAGGTATAGAGGGTTCTCATGGCAACTGTCTAATGCCGCGTACACACGATCGCACATTCCGACAACAAAATCCATGTTTTTTTCCGAAGGATGTTGGCTCAAACTTGTCTTGCATAAACACGGTCACACAAATCTTGTTGGAAATTCCGAACATCAAGAACGCGGTGACGTACGACAAGCCGAGAAAATTGAAGTTCAATAGCCAGTGTGGCTCTTCTGCTTGATTCCGAGCATGCATGGAATTTTGTGCGTTGGAATTGTGTACACATGATGGGAATTTCTGACAACGGATTTTGTTGTTTAAAAATTTGAGATCCGGATCTCAAATTTTGTTTGTTGGAAATTCCGACGGAAAATGTCCAATGGAGCCTATACATGGTCGGAATTTCCAATGACAAGCTCCCATCGAACATTTGTTGTCGGTAATTCTGACCAAGTGTACGCGGCATAAGAGTTGATACCCCTCACATTGTAAAGATATCCTTTTACTTTCCTTTGAGTTAGCAAGGCAAGAAGTAAGGGGATATCTCCCTAATTAGACAAAGATGGCAAAAGAAAAACTGTCAGAGGTTCTACCTTCCCTGGTTCTATTTAAAATAAAAATATAAAAGGTTTTAGCTTTAAACATACTTTGAGCCAGTAAATAGTGACTATAATGGACTGTCAGTTGACCACAGGTAAATAGCAGTCAGGGGTTGGTACCAGACTTTGCATTAAAAGCTAAAGAAGCACTCATGACACTATAAAGTTTCTGAATGCAAGTTTTCATCTAGCTACATGTCTCTATAGTTAGAGACATTTGCAGTAAAGAACAGGAAGAGCAGCTCTGTTGTCAGCTTTAGATATGTTTCTGTTGTAGCGGGGAACAATTAATTAAACCCACTCTTTTTAGTACTGCTGACATGGCATGTCTCTTTCTTTTCCTGTGTGAAGACATTGCTATTTTTAGCAGCACTGGTCTGATCCCTTTGTGTTTTACATTCCACACTTTAAAAATCACTGTTCCTACACTAGTGTGTGGGTCTTATACAGTATATTACTGTACTCTCTCTTTCCCTCTCTCTCTTCATCTCTCCCCCCCTTCTCTCTTTCTCATCTTTCTCTCTCCTGCTTTTTCTCTTTCTCTCTTTCTTTTTCTCTGTTGCTCTCTTTCTGCTTCTGTCTCACTCTTTCTCTCACTCTCACCCTCTGTTTCTCTCTCTCTCTCTCTCTCTCTTTCTATTCTTTTTCTCTCTATCTCTCTTTCTCTCTGTCTCTTTTTCTCTTTCTCTCTGTCTCTATTTCTCTCTCTATTTCTCTTGCTTTTGCTCGCTCTCTCTTTCCCTCTCTCCCCCTCTCTCTCCATCTTTCTCTCTATTTCTCTTTCGTCTCTCTCTCTCCATCTCCCTCTCACCCTCTCTCTCTCTCTCTCTCTCTCTCTCTCTCCGTCTTTCTCTCTATTTATCTCTCTTTCTCATTTTTCGCTCTCCTGCTTTTTTTTCTCTTTTTCTCTCTGACTCTCCCTTGCTCTCTCCTCTGTTTCTCTCTCTCTCTCTCTCTCTCTCTCTCTCATCTTCTCTGTTTCTCTCTTTCTGTTTCTCTCTCACTCTTTCTCTCACCCTCTGTTTCTCTCTATTTCTCTCTCTCTTTCTCATTTTTTCTTTTTTCTCTCTTTTTCTCTCTCTTCAATTTTCTTTCTTTCTCTCTCTCTTTTTCTCTCTCTCTTTCTCATGTTTCTCTCTCCTGCTTTTTCTCTTTCTTTCTCTCTGTTTCTCTCTTTCTGTTTCTCGCTCACTCTTTCTTTCTCTCTTTCACTCTCTTTCACTCTCTCTCTCTATTTCTTTCTATTTCTCATTCTAATTTTTCTCTCTCTCTCATTTTCTCTCTGTATCTCTCTCACTTTTTCTCTTGCTCTCACCCTCTGTTTCCCTCTATTTCTCTCGCTCTCTTTCTCTCTATTTATCTTTCTCTCTCTTTCGCTCCCTCTCTATTTATCTTTTTCTCTCTTTCGCTCCCTCTCTATTTATCTTGCTCTCGCTCTCTCTCTTTCTATTTCTCTCTCTCCCCATCTCTCTCTCTCTTTTTCTCTCTCTCTTTTTCCATCTCTCTTTTTATTTCTCTCTCTCTATATTTTTCTCTCTCTTTCTCTCCTGCTCTGTTTCTCTCTATTTCTCTTTCTCTTTCTGTGCTTCTCTCTCACTCGTTCTCTATCCCTGTCTCTCCATTTTTGTGCATAACACTGTACCGCCTTGGTATTTCTTTTTCCATGCTGCTGTAGGTGTGCATGTGTGAAAACCTGCATACTGCATGTGTTTCTCACTCGTTGTGTATGCACACATCTTTAGCTAAATAGTATTGATATTACATTGTACATTCCAATGTATCCAATTAATATGTATTAGCTATAAATATCTCATTTGGTGTCTTTAACAGCCTGGTAATAATATCACATACCTATATGTAAATATTGTATCCAGATGGGCCAAAAAGTAAACAGATGGGGGTAGAGGGCTACAGTGTAGCCCACCGACTGTTCATGATCGTGAGTTAGGAGAAGCACATAACTCTAGTGGATTAGCTAAGGTCACCCCTGCAGGGGAGCTCAAATAGTAGGCTCAAATGAGACATAATCCTTTGCCTGTTCATCTTTTCACCCAGGGAGGAGATCAGTGGAATGGAGAGAAGAGTCAAAAAAATAAACAGCATGCAGACATAAAATATATACTTGCTGGAGCCTGAAATTCTCGTTTGCAGCTTTTCCAAGCAAAGCAGATTTCACAGGACAGCTCAAATGAAATATGTTTCCCTCCTTTACAAATGACTTTCCCTTCTTCTCTCTAAAGCCACACTGTTCTAGCGATTAAAAAAAAAAAAATCAGCATGAGCTAATCTTGGGGGACCAAAAATAAATGGATGCATTTGTGAATTGTGGCTTTCAGTTTGCACATTTAGCTGGGTTTCCATAGCTTTTAAATATCATTTAAATTAACAAGGTCATGACCAAAGTCTATTTCATAGAAAATATTTTTGATACATAAAACCACAATAGTGCTCAATGGAGGCACAAAAAATTTTGTATAATGAAAAGTCACAGCAGACATAAGTATGGTATAGACTATATTGCATATAGATGGATATACAGTGCTCACACAATATATATAGACATGGCTTACATGGCATTCCATGGCTTGGAGGAAAAAAAATATTTGTAAGTGATTTTTGTATCATAAAAAAAAAATTATATTCTAGAACAATAATTAGTTTATGATACAAGTATGTAAACTATTTTATAAACGTGTTGATTACTATCACAGAGTCAAGTAAAGCTTTATTTAGTAGTAGAATGCTTCATAAGCCTCAGAATCTGGTGTGCAACTGCTACCAGGGCTTTGACTTCCATCTTATTGTTCCCCACAAATCTTAAGTCACAAACATCAAAACTCCTTAGCCCCTTGACGTCTGTTGTGATGAAGCAAGCCGGATGGAGCTTAGTGCTGATGTCATCACACACGTCCACTCAGCTTAGAGGCACTGTTTTTACATGCTTGCTGTTTTTATTCTGGAATATAAGTACCTTTCATTTTAATACATGCTGTGAACAAAATACTACATTGTAAAGTTTCCTTTGTTTTCTCCCTCATATTGGATGTGATTTAATCCAAATTGGATGAGATTTATTTGGCTGTGAACAGCAGAGGTTTATCCTAGCTAACAGTGGAAATACCCTTGGAGCGCTGTGAAACCTCCTAAATTTTGAGATTTAAGCATCTGGTAAGCAGTTGATTTGTGTGGTGGTGGTGGAACATTGAAGCAATCACACTAAAGAGAAATATTGCATTTCTTTATTTTTTTGTTTTGCCATTGAAGGTTTTTTCACTTCTGATTGTTTTTTTATTTAGCATAGTTTTTACAATATTTTGTATTTAAATATTTATGAGTGTGGCTGTCTACGTTATACTACATTAGTGTATTTTTTACCTTATCAGTGTTATAAGCAGTTTTTTTCTTTTAATTAAATATTTATAAAGCTTGCAACAGATTCACAAAAAATTATTTGCTTAAGAAAACTGTATACAGTGAGACACAATGCCAACCATACTGCATAATAGATTTTTGGGTTGACCTACACTTTGTGTTTTTTATATATTTATTAAAGTGGTGTTTTTGATGTTTTAGTTTGGAGGGCATTTCAGAATTTGTAATGCACGTGAACTGACTGGCAAATCCTATCAATGGGTACCTTAAGAGCTCATGCACACAGACTTAGAAAACACTGCATTCATTGCATTTTTCCTGGCAAAATCTTTTATTGAACAAAAAGAGAAAAGATTACATACAATAGGTCTTAATGACAGTCATCAAGCAAAACAAATGAAATTACCTATTATAGATAGACAACAACATCCTGTATAGTGACATATATTAATTCAAGACAATGTTATCAGTATCATATAAAGTAAAACATAGCAATATGGCCTTCAAATTGAGGTGAATTGGCTTCACTAGCAGTCAGTGTATCTATTAAACGGAGTAACTGCAATAGTGGGAGAGAGAAAGCAAATACTCTGGGTCAACCTAATTTAAATTAGACAAGCAGATGGGGGGTCTATACTACACAGCGTGCCTAAATTTAGAATCATATACATGTTTCAGGCGCTTTTAGCCACAGATCCCAAATCTTATTGTATTAAGATGGACACCCTCTGTGAGAATATATTAGTTTCTTGTAAGGCAGATTATTATTAATTTCTATTAGCCATTGTGAAAATTCCGGAGGATTAGGTCTCATCCAGTTCCTAGCTATGACTTTACGAGCGGAAAAAAGTGTTTCGTGCAAAAATGTTTTGGTGAATTTATCTAGGTCTGGATCCGGAAAAATTCCAAGGAGACAAAGCTTTGGCTGAAGTGTTACGGGAGAGCCCATTTTATCATGTAGGAACTGTATCACCTGTGCCCAGTAGGTTTGAATTTTAGGGCATTGCCACAAAAGATGGAAATAAGTACCAGATACTTGACCACACATTTGGCAAATAATAGATTGATTGCTCTTATATCTGGAGACTCTGAGGGGTGTGAGATATGCTCTATGTTTTATAAATATTTGTGTTAAATGATCCGATAGTTTAGGAGATACTAGTTTAGACGTATCTAGAGCATCGCTCCACTCAGCATCTTCTATAGAGCCTACCTCTCCCTCACACCTGGATTTCAATGCATAGGCTGATGTAGTTGCCTGTTGGAGTGTTAACATTGTGTAAAATTGGGAGATCAACTTCTTAGGATCGGGGAATTTTACAGCCGCCAATAGGGGATTATCATTCAGTCAGCTGAGGGGAATTGTGCATTAAAGGCATGCCGTAATTGTATATATCTATAAAACATTTGATTCGGTAGTTGGAATTCAGTTTTTAAACTATCGAAGGACTTCAATTTTCCATTATAAGTGATTTGAGACAGGTAAACTATGCCCCTTGAACTCCATACTCTATTGTCTTGAATAAGATTGAACTCTGGCAAGGACAGGTTGTGCCAAAGGTGAGTGCAGCTATGAGGCGATATAATATGTAGTCTGTCAGAGGCCATCCCCCACACCTTCCTATATTGGTATAAGAGAGATCGGCGGTCATTCTTTTGGCTCTCATTTCCTCCCCCACCCGTTATCGCTACTAAGGGGTCTAGAGTCGACCGAGTCCATTTTGGACAAAGGGAGTGGAGAAATCTATCCCTATCTACTTTATCGATATGAAAGATTTGTGAGAGTTGGGCCGCTAGGTAATAAGCACTGAAATCAGGTAATGCCATTCCAGCAAGATCTGTTGGGTGTTTTAATTTGTGCCAGGGGAGTTTGTGCCTGTTATTGCCCCATACAAATGGTTTAAGATGGGCCTCAAGTATTTTGAAATGCTTAAGCACCAGATACACTGGTGAATGCCAGATCATGCAGAGGATTTTTGGTAACAGAACTATTTTTATAAGATTAATACTGCCCATCACTCCCAATGGGAGACGGGCCCATGCCTGTATCTTCTGTCTAAGCATTTCCTGCAGTGGCGTAATATTGAGTAAGGTGTAGTCTGTCGGGTTTCGAGTAGTTCGTATTCCTAAGTATTTTATGGTGTCTACTCTCTGTAGGGGGAGTAATGCTTTATCTCTGGATTGCGGAAAACTATCTAAAGGGAGTATCTGGGATTTGTCCCAATTTATCCGGAGTCCGGAGAATGCACCGAAGTGCTCTATAAGGGCCAGAGCCAGGGGCAGGAAGTCCCCCGAGTCATCCAAATATAGTAGGGTATCATCAGCATATGTGCTTATTTTTTCTATAATCTCCCCCCTCTGCAGGCCCACTATTCCCTGGTGTTCCCGAATGGCTATTGCAAGTGGCTCTGCCGCTAATGCGTAGAGCAACGGCGACAGAGGACACCCCTGCCTCGTAACCTTAGAAAGAGAAAATTGTTCCGAAGGCCACCCATTAGCCAGAACCCTCGCCACTGGATCCTGGTATAGGAGTTGGATCCATTTTATGAATCTAGGACCAAGCCCGAATTTGTCCAAACAGATCCATAAATACCTCCAGTGTCCAAGGCAACGACTATTCTGGACCCCGAATTGTCATGTGCCGTCTGTAAGTTAATAAACAGTCTTCGAAGGTTAAAAGACGTGTTTCTCCCTGGCATAAAACCAGCTTGATCCCCATGTACTAGTGACAGGATAACTGTATTTAGACAAATAGCGAGAATCTTTTCAAGAATCTTAACGTCTACCTGAAGTAGGGAAATTGGACCATAAGATTCCGGGAGATGTGGATCTTTACCAGGTTTGGGAATTAATACTATGGTAGCTTCCTTCATGGATGCTGGGAGGTCTGAACTTTCAAATATAGAGTAATATAGTGCAAGTAGTCTAGGGATCAGCTGATCTGAGTATGTGGAGTAAAATTCCACTGGCAGGCCATCTGCGCCCGGGGCCTTAGATCTAGGGAATTCAGCAATCGCTCTGGAAATTTCGTCTCCCATCAGGGGAGCTTCCAATTCTCTAGTTTGTTCCTCTGTCAATTTAGGGATTTATATGTCAGCAAAAAAGGGCTCTATCAAGACGGTGTCATTCGGGGCCCTGGTGGTGTACAGGGAGGCAAAGAAATCTCTGAATAGAGACGTCACCTCAGCTGGCTCAGTTACCAGAGTATCTCCATGGGATCTGAGTGAAATCACTACTGGAGGTCTCTCTTCACAATGTACCATATATGCAAGCAATTTCCCAGCCCTTTCACCATATTCAAACGTTTTTTGTATATGAAAAAAGAGTTTACGTTTGGATTTTTCAAAATGTAGTCGATCCAACTCCCTAGAGTATAGTTTAAGGGTATCAGCTTTACTTGCGGTGGGATCTTCCATAAAGGCCTTCTCTGCCGAAAGTAGTTGTTTAGTGGCTATGTCTATGGTTATCTCAGAGGCACGTTTCAGCTTAGTAATACGCATGGTAAGTAACATACGTGCATGCTTTTTAAATGTTTCCCAAACCATTTGCGGTGATGCTGACTTCTCATTAATCCTAAAAAATTGTTCCAATTCATTAGCGAGATCATCATCCTCTGGAAACAAGGTCAACCAGAAGGGGTTCAATCTCCATGAGTTTGGGGGCCTGGCATGGGGCAGGGAGAGCGTGGCCCAGTACGGGCAGTGGTCAGAGAGCGATCTAGGGGAAAATTCCGCATCTAGCAATCTTTGGAGTAGTGATTTGGATAGGAGAATAAGGTCTATACGAGACATAGAGTGATGTGAGGTGGAGAAGCATGAGTAGGCCAGTGACGTGGGGTGTTTATGTCTCCACTAATCTACTAGGTTAAAGTCATCAAGGAGCCTTGCGAATCTTGTCGGGCGGTGAGGCGAGGTGGGAGAAGAGGAACCAGCCAGTCTATCAAGTGTTGGTTCTAACACATTATTAAAATTGCCCAGCCATATCGCTGGTGTACTAGGATGCCTAGCCATGAAACCAAACCTATCAGTCAAGATGGAGAATTGAAACGGTGGTGGTACATAGAATGCTAATAATAGGAGCGGGTCCCCATGTATTTTAGCTCTAAGGAAGACATATCTACCCGCTGGGTCTATCTCTGAACCCTGGAGCTCAAAATGCGTAGTCTTAGCTATTAAGATCGATACCCCTCTGGAGTGAGTGGTATGGATGGAATGGTATGGCCATCCCATCCATGGGCGTTTAAGTACCCTTTGCAACTAATCATCTGCGTGGGTTTCCATAAGTACCACCACATCTGCTCTTTGTTTTTTAAGTTGAGCAAAAACAGCTGACCTTTTGATTGTATCTCTGACCCCCCCGTACATTCCATATTAATAATTTCAATGTGGTCATGGGGCTAGGTGTTTAGAATATGAGGCTCCAGAGTTCAGATCACCCCTAAAATCAATCAATGATGCATACAGTCTCCAATAGAAAATTGTAAGGAACATTATCATTATATTGCCATGATGCCAAAAAGAACAAATCGGTGCACAGTAAAACACCTTACCTTGTAACATTATTAACTATTGATCCCCCCTCCCTGCCCTGCACTGTCCTCAACTGGTGCAGGCTTTTCCCCTAACTGCCAACATGGCATAAACATTGCCCAACCTGAGAAGAAAACCTTGAAGATTAAGAAGACATAGGAGTAAGCCATTAAGAGCTGGAAAGTTAACACTTCAATGGCAGCTACAAGTATAACCACCGCAGCAATAATCTGTGCATATCTTCTCAGGTTGCAAACTGCGGTTAGTGGGGCGGCTTTGCGCTGCGTAACGTAACACTTAGTAGGACTGTGTTCACCGTAGTAGTGAGCTCACAGGCATGTTGCTTCCCTCCGCCGAGAGAAAACATCGAGTAAACAGCTTAGAGAGCAAATATACATCACATTCATACCCCTAAAAAGGGGGGAGGGGGAGTACACGTGTTAAAGGGATTTTTCCCTTTGAAAAGCCCTGAGTAGTGGTTCAAGGGGATGGTAAAGTGTGTTGATGTTGTCATCAATTAGCATATATCTGCTGCTTTCAAATAGGCACGTGTACTGTTCCAGGCATAGTCACTGGTAGAGTGTAGCACCTTTCATGACGGGGGCAAACAGTATCAGAGAGCAATGTCCAGATGCAGACCGTTGCCCCCCTTTTTCACCTTATAAAGAGATATGCAAATATGTAAAGAAGATGCCCATGAAAGGAGGAACAGATTTGAGGTGAAGGGAGAAAAGACAGGGTTACTTATCTGCGTTCTTCCCCCTGCTCAAGCCATGAGATGACTGCTTCAGGATCCTCAAAAAAATAAACACGGTCATCTCCCTCCACTCGCAGATGCACTGGGAAACGCATTGTGTATTTTATATGCTTGATACATAGTCGTCGTTTAGGTTCCATGAAGGTTTTGCGCTTGCGTTGCACTTCTGCTGAAAAATCCGGGAATACAGCAACCGTCTTGTTGCCGAAGGGGATGTTGCCTTTTTCTCTGCTGAGGCGAAGTATGGCATCCCAGTCTTTAAAATTGAGGAATTTTGCAATAAATTTGCGGGGGGGAGCCCCAGACGGTGGTGGTCTGCCCGACATGCGGTCCCCGCTCCACAACGAATGTGGGGGAGAATGCTTCTCTGCCATAAGTATCACAAAGCAATGTTTCAAGGAATGTGGTGGGATTTCCCCCTTCCACCCCCTCAGGGAGGCCTATGAACCTGAGATTGCAGCGTCTTATTCTGTTCTCTAAATCATCTTGCTTTTGCAGGATTTGATTAACTTGAAGCTGCATAGCATCAGTGGAATTTTGGAGGGGGGAGTCCTCCACTATGCCCAGACGTGTCTCAGCTTCAGTAACTCTATCTCTCAGTTTCTGAAAATCCTGCCTCACCAGGGATATGTCCACCTTCACCTCTTCAATCCGTGCAGTAAGTGTATACTGACAGGCTGCAATAGCTTCCTGACACACTAATAGCTTCCAGTACCTTTGCTGTGTCTGTGTTAACAGATGCTTCCTCTCCCCTCGTGGCACCACCATCTTGCCCAAGGGATTCTTTCTCCTTGTCCTGACGGTGGTACTGATCTAGCTTGGAGGTCGCTGTAGCTGGCTTTTTCGGCGGCGACATGATCTTGGTAATTGCCCAGTGCTCTGAGGGTCATTTTGGGGTCTGTATTTGTGGATGTTATCTCAGGATCTGCTCTGAAGGATAGATTGTCGGCGGAGCTCATCTACCTAGCATCCTATCCCATGCTGCTCCAGGCCACGCCCCCAAATGCATATAGGTTTATACAGATCTGAACACAATAATAATGTAGACTGTAGGCCCCATGCACACAGCTAGATTTACAGTATCTGTATTTCCTTGTAGCATTGAGGTGTGTTAATTTAAAGTAGAAAACTCTGTGTCTGCAGTCTGATTTTGACCATGCTTATGGTGTATGCATGTAAATGTTTGTGATAATGTTTACAAATGCGTAATCCATAAATAACCATTAACCTGGATCATGGCTGCTGTCTAGTAGATGATGTTTAAATCTCCCTCTGGTTCTGAATGAGTCAATCACTGGGCATTAGCAACAGCGCAGGTGCACCTCAGTCTAATGCCCCGTACACACGGTCGGACATTGATTGGACATTCCGACAACAAAATACTAGGATTTTTTCCGACGGATGTTGGGTCAAACTTGTTTTGCGTACACACGGTCGCACAAAGTTGTCGGAATTTCCGATCGCCAAGAACGCGGTGACATCAAGCACGTACGACGAGACTAGAAAAGGCCAGTTCAGAACCAAGCGCGGCACCCTTTGGGCTCCTTTTGCTAATCTCGTGTTAGTTAAAGTTTGGTGAGAGACGATTCGCGCTTTTTCAGACTCATGGTTTTCAGATCGTTTTCTGCCGTTCAGTTTGTGCTTGTGGGTTTGTATCTGCTCTTCAGTGCGTGCAAGCAAGTTCTGCGTGACTTAGTCAGTGTGTTCTTGTGCGTTCGTTACTGTTTTTCAGGTCGCTCTTCACAGGCCTTGCTGTTCTTCAGTGCGTTCTGTTACTTCGTTCTGAGCAGCCGACCGTTTTCTATCCATGTTGCGTATGCGTACTCTTTGTAGAGTTCGTGCTGTGCGGGGGCTTGGTGTTGGGGTCCTGACCTTGACACAAGTCCAGTCCATGAACAGGGTGGGGAGGAGTTCATGGACCAAGAATTGGTTGCTTCAGCGTGACCAGTTCTGTCATATGCCTTTGCTCCGTGAGATCCGTGAGAATAATCCTGATGATTTCAGGAACTTTCTCAGGATGACGGACCCCGTGTTTCACCGTTTGTTGGCTTCACTGACCCCTTATATTAGCAGGCAGGATACCTGCATGAGGCAAGCCATCACTCTGGAGCAGAGGCTGGTCGCTACCCTGCAGTATTTAGCAACAGGGAGAAGTCTGCAGGACTTGAAGTTCTCGACAGGCATCTCCCCCCAGGCTCTGTGTATCATCATCCCAGAGACCTGTTCTGCCATCATCCAGGTCCTGCAGAAGGAGTATATGAAGGTAAGATTTTTATCCTTTAATATCACATTTCATTGTATTTAATGTTTGATAATATATTGTATTTCTTTCCTCATTCCCTAATTACCATGATTGGAATATGCTGTGAATGTCCCCTTTGTTCTCATGCATGCTGGATTTTTATGTAAGTAATTTTTTAGGTCCTTCATACAGATTGTCCTTCAATAACCTCCCCAGCATGCTCTACGGGCCCTATATTCACCGCATGTAGTCACTTAAAACAATGTATTTTATCAGCTCCATAGTAGTGCTTTACCCCAAACACCCCCTAAAATGTTTTGAAATGTTATTTTAGGTTTAAATTCAGGCAGAGTGGCAGAGGCTTATTTTTTGTGGTGTCCCCAAATCATTTTTAGTAACCCTCCCTCCCCCAACTGCTAAGTCAGCTGATCCCAATTCTCTATCTATCCTCAATCATCTATCTGCTGACTTTGCCAAACCCATACACACTATACCCATCTCTTTTGTGCTCAGATGTATGGATGAATTCCCCAAAGCATGTAGTGCAAGGGCCTGCCTGTATACTTTCAAATGGTACTGTTTCAAGTTTTTGTATCCTATTATTATCTTGATAGGTAATAGCAGAATGTCCAAATGTCCTCAAATGTGTACAGTGTGTATTTATATCTTTGTATTCAGACACTTCTTACCTGTCCAGTGGGCTGCCAATAGTGTAACTAAGGAGGGGCTGTTCCAAGTAATACCCTGTATTTAGGCATTCATCTCTCAATGAAGTGAAGAGGGTTACCTGACCAAGATTTCCACAACCCCCATAATGTTAGAAATGGCCCATGAGAGGGGGGGGGGGGAATATGATAGGTGTACCTTATACTTTGGCGTTGTTAAATTCCCCTTACTAAATGCTATCTGGAGGTTGGCGAAGAATGTTTGTGTCTAATCTGCTTGCCATGTTTATGTGCAAAAATACTAATTTTTTTTTTTTTTCATCAACAGTTTCCTTCCACGCCACAGAAATGGCAGACTGTGGCCTCCCACTTTGCCCAGCGGTGGGACTTTCCTAACTGTGGAGGGGCAATTGATGGGAAACACGTCCACATCGTCCCACCACCCAACTCGGGGTCGTACTATTTCAACTATAAGGGGTTCAATAGTATAGTGATGTTGGCGGTGGTGTGGGCTAATTACGACTTCTTGTATGTGGACGTGGGGAAGAATGGCCGGATGTCCGATGGTGGAGTCATCACCAAGACAGAGTTCTACAAGCGTCTCCAGAATGGCAGCTTGGACTTGCCAGCTCCAGAGGACAATGTGGAAGGACTCCCATTTGTGTTCGTTGCTGATGAAGCGTTTGCGCTGGGGGACCATCTTATGCGGCCATTCCCTATGAGGACCCTCACCCCGGAACAGAGGGTTTTTAATTACCGGCTAGCCAGAGCCTGAAGAGTGGTGGAGAACACATTTGGAATCCTGGCCAGCCGGTTCTGCCTATTTCTGACACCTATCCATATGGCGGAGTATAAACTTAATCATATCATAATGGCGTGCTGTATTCTCCATAACTTTTTAAGGAAACATTCAGCCAACTATGCTGGCTCTGTTGGGCCTGAGGCCGGAGTGATACCTGAAACAACACTGACGGCGCTTGAAAGCGGCCATCCTGGCTTGCCCTCCCTGAGTGCCCGTGATGTCCGGTTACGATACCTGGAGTTCTTTGTGGGTAGGGGGCCATCAATATGCCAGCAAATATGTGAAGCCTTTTTCAAATAAAAAAGCAAAAAAAAGAAATTCTTTGTGGACATTTACTGCTTGTGTTTGTTTTAGCTGACCCTGACAGAAATGTGTTGAGTTCAGAAAATGGCGTGATTGTGTAACCTTATACAAAGCACTGTTGGGTGTTATTTACTAAAGGCAAAGACACTTTTCACTACAAGTGCACTTGAAACTGCACTGAAACTGCACTTGTAGTGCCAAGAGGATTTGCCCTTAGGAAATAACCCCCATTTTCACCGAAAACACCAATTACATCACCACCAAAGTGTTTTAGCGTTGACACAATAATCCACACATTCTTGATTAACACACTTTTTAATACCTGCACAATCACATGTGCATTTACCAAAGGTTTTTCAAAAAAACCAACATGTTTGTTGTCTAACAATTTTTGGGGTAGCATTATCAAAAATAGAAATGTCCATTTAAGATCAAACAGGCATGTGTAAAACCAACAAGAAAGACACAAATCTTGAACTTACAAAGTACACATTTGCTAGAATTTGAAGGCAATATCAGACATGAGTATTTAGGAACTGTGTTTGATATTGCGTTCAGATGGAGTGAAGTCACCCCAGGAAAAGACAAATTTGGAATTTTCACACCAATTTACGAATTTCAACTTGTGCAACCTGCCATCACGGGGGATCAAGAGATGTATTTTGGGGGAGAACCCCCTTCCTCTCAGCTACTTTATTATTGAGGAAGGGGTTGCACCCCCAAAACGCGTCCATTGATCTCCCGTGATGGCAGATAGCACATGTTGACACACCGTGTGCATTCTCCAAATTTGGCTTTGGGAAAAATCGCAAAAACATTTTTCACATTGTAGCACACCAAAAAACAAAGGGATTTGGAGGGACTTTAAACTCGCCCAAAAACATCAATGATGTTTATATTTTTTTGAATAACATCATTGATGTTTTTCTTGAGGTTTTCCAATTGTAAATTGTACCCCATGATCTCCCCGATCAGGATCTGGGCACTTTCGGATGTGAAAGGATCTGGATCCACAACATCATGATCACCTAAAAAGAGAGGAACCCCCCCAAAAAAATTAGGTATCAAAAATATGCCGCCATCCATCTCTTACCTGAGCCTGTGGTCGCAGACACTCACCTCTTGTGGTGACTAGTTCCATTACGTCTTCTTCCTCCTGCTCAGCTTGTGTTGGGGGGATTTCCCCTTCTTCCAGAGGGGGGTGGGCTCTGGTCTCCTTGGATGAGGGGTGTCCTCCGAGTCTTTTATCCCCTATGTAAAACAAAATGGTATAATTAGCACACAGATATTTGATGGCAGAACTAGAAATAGTACACATTGCTTGGAGTTCCAAAATGTAGCATTTTCAGTGTCCTTTGTCAAGCTTCAATACTTTACCTGTTTGGTACAAGCTTCACAGATGGAGACCCCCTATAGTATACACTGGAGCACCTGTGTGGCCCCCTAATAAAAATGGTGTTCTTGTGTCCCTCACTAGTGCTCCAGTGTCCAGATGTGAAAACAGCTGCTGAGTGTCCTCTCCTTACACAGAATCTAGTTTGCATTTCATTCTAGTAACAAAGCCATCTATACAACCAAATTCGTTTCAGACAAGTATAGGGCGTAAAAATGGTGGCCAAATGCATATGGCCTAAACAATGGTGTTTTATAGGCCAAAAGAAAAATGTTTGATACGAACGAATAATGTGCCCATGAACATGAAAGTTGCCATTTTAAACTGTACAGCAGTTCCTAAAAGCACATGGAGCAGCACGAACGTAATAAACATCAAAAGAATAGGAACACAGCACAACTACTTACTTTTTTGCAGCACTCTCCGGATCTTTCTGTACTGCTCATGTTCTCATAATTTCAGGTCCGACCACCGCTTCCTGAGCTGATCTTTCGATCGTCGTACCCCGAATTTCCGGTGCAGACTCTTGACCACTTTCACAATGATCTTGGCCTTTCTGACATTGGGGTTGGGGTAAGGTCCATACCTTCCATCATAGTCGGCCTTCTTCAGGATGTCCACCATCTCCAACATCTCCCCAAAGGACATACTTGAGTACTTAAATCTCCTTCTGGATTGGGACGTTTCCGGATCCGGGCTTTCTTCCTCCTCCTCCTCGTTGCTACAATTAGCACGATCCTGCTGTGTATCCGCCATGTGCTCTTCCCCCACTGCGCAGATCAAAAAGGGGTGGGGAATAGACTAGAAAGAACTTCAGGGGCGGGCGGATAAAGCGTAACACGCGTGCGTCTTACGTACGATCTGTGAGTGGAGGAAGGAGCATCGGAGGCTCCGATCGTGATAACGAAGGTAAGATCTAAACTTGCGCCTATACTGCTTCGAAATGGAAGCCTATATTTTAACAAGATTAGGTGAGTTTGGCCTGACCTTAGGGTTTGTCTTGTGTTGTGTCTTGCAGAGAAAATTGATGGGTTCAATGACCACAATTTCCTCCCCCTGTTCATAGACAAATACAGGGAGCTGCCCTGTCTGTGGCAGGTGAGACACCCGCATTACAACAATAAACAAAAGAGGCAGGCAGCACTGGAGAAACTGCTGGAGTTTGTGAAGCCGGTGGTCCCCACAGCAACCATCCCTTATTTAAAAACCAAAATCGGTGGCCTGAGGAGCACTTATCTTAGGGTGCGCAAGAAGGTCACGGATTCCCAGAGGTCCGGAGCTGCAGCAGATGACGTTTATGTCCCCAGGCTGTGGTACTATGAGAGACTGCGATTTCTGTCAGACCACACTGAAGTCAGGGAATCCCTCTCCACTCTTCCTTCCACTCTTCCTTCCACCCCAGCTGAGGCTTCCGATGTCCAACCTGGGCCTTCCAGCCAGGAAGAAGTGGAGGAGCCCAGCTGGAGTCAGGTATAGCATTCTTCTACAGATTTCTGGTCAATAAAGAAATTATGTTTACTATAGATGTTATTATTGATCAATAATTGGTGATTGAAAAAAAGTGTTTTACATATTAATAGACAGTAGTGGGCACCCAAAATTGTTAAAAGAAACAAAAATGCTGGGCTCAGAATGATAGTCTGTTATATTTGTTAACATTCAATTTGCAACAGTCAGGAGGTTAAAATTGTGTGTGATTGATGAAGAAAATACTAAAACTATGTCCCTTTTTTAGACACAGGAAGACCTCAGCCAGGAGGAGGCTGTGGAATGTGGCAGTCAGGAGGAGGCGGGGATTAGTGGCAGCCAGGAGGAGGCGGGGCTAAGTGTCAGCCAAGAGAAGCCTGGGGCAAGTCGCAGCCTGACTGAATCGCAGGTTCCTCCCCTCCGCCTTCCATATAAAAGAGAGAGGAAGGCGACTCCCATGCAGGATTCTGCGCTCAGGCTCATTCAGGAGGCATCTGCGTCCCTCCGAGCCTTACCCACTCCTGAAGAGGCCTTTGCCTGCATGGCTGCCACCAAACTGCAGGGCATGCAGGAGAGTCAACGCCTCATGTGTGAGCAACTGATTTATAAAGTCCTAACTAAGGGGGTGAGTGGGGAACTAACACCCAAGACCGACATGATTGAGTTGGACCATCCTCCTCCTCCTCCTGCTGCCACAACTCCACCACCACAGCCACAGCGTGGAAGGAAGCGTGGAAAGAAGACCTGAGAGTGATGACCCTGATTTCAGTCTGGTCTGACAGAAGCTGCAGTCTCTCGTATGACCACAGCCTGGGGACACAGATGTCATCTGCTGCTTTCCGGATCTCTGGGACTTCTGGACCAGACTGCCCTCCCTTAGATAAGGGCTCCTCAGCCCACCAATTTTGCTTGAAAATAATTGATGTCTGCCCTGGGGGTCCAAGGCTTCGCTAATTTCGGCAGTTTCTCCAGCGTTGCCTCCCTCTTTGTTTGGTTGTGAGCCCTTAATCATTTTTTTGGGGGGGGAAATTCTACTCTCCTGTGTGTGTTTTCATCCAAAAAGGACAGTTTGTTGGTGACGATTTAGGTACATTTCTAACATAAAATGTGAAATTAAGGGACAACAACACCAAACAATCTCCTACAGATTAAATAGAAGAACATATCAATGGTGTTGTGGTAACTTGACACAAAAAACACACACAAAAATGTTCAGGAGTACAAATAAAAATCCAAAAAAAAAACACCCTTCAAAAAAATACAAACACAAAAAAAATAATCTACATTAAAGCCAAAAAAAAAAAAAAAAAAATTACACCAAAATAATGTTGTCAGATGTGAGAAATCAAAATATATTGAGTGAATCACGATAAATAATAACGAAATAAGTTTGTGAGAAGTGTGTGTGAATATGAGCAGCAAAACTACTTAATTCTTGTGACATTATAAAGAAGAAGGGAGTGTATTAAACCATTTTTAACATTGCAGCGTGACGAAAGTGCTGTATCCATTGCGAACGCTAAGTTTACCAGACCGAGCTGTTCCGTGTCGGAATTTCTTCTGAGCATGCGTGGCACTTTGTGCGTCGGAACAGGCCACACACGGTCAGAATTGACGCGATCAGATTTTGTTGTCGGAAAATTTTATCTCCTGCTCTCCAACTTTGTGTGTCGGAAAATCCGATGGAAAATGTCCGTTGGAGCCCACACACGGTCGGAATTTCCGACAACACGCTCCGATCGGACATTTTCCATCGGAAAATCCGACCGTGTGTACGGGGCATAAGTCATTTAGTATAAGTGAAGGTTGAGATCATTCTGTGCCTATGCTGCCATCATTGCCTTATAAATTACTAATTCAGGGCAAGGGGGGAGATGTAAACATTAACAAAGAGCTAATAGGCAGTGGCAATGGGCAATGTCCAATTAAGTGTTACACACATAAACATTTGCCCAAACATTTACATGACCTCAAATGAATGACCATAGACTTCAGTAATTCTAAATAAATTATTTTGTTGTATGCATCTCAGCTCTTTATGGATACATTGTGCATACATACATATGCACATTTTTTTAGGTAGGATCTTTCTGCCAGCCAGATCCTGGGTAAATTTCAGTATCATGTGCATAAGCTCTAATATACTAAAGAGTACATTGCAGCTGGTAATGTAAGGGACAGGAAATATGGAAATATTCACTTATCCACTAAAGCCTTAAAAACTAGTTTCTATAAGTGCTTTTCTCAGACAATAATGTCTGATTTCATGCAGGTCACTTTACAAAAAAGATATTACCCATGCTTTCATTTAACTAATTGGCTATTGATTCTTTGAACAATATATCTCTATCTTTGTGAATTGTGGCAAATCCCTTATGACTCTTTAATAGCAGGAAGCAAACACATTCATATGCAAATGAGAACCAAGTCTATACTGTAAGACTCTGACCTCTGATCTGAAAAGAGAGGGCTACTGTAATTGCATAAAAGAGCTGGACTGTAATAGTCTAGAATAGATTTGATTGATTAAGCTTAGAAAAAAAAAAAGAAATTCAACAGACACTGAACTCTGATTCCCACAGATATTATATATCATTCCTTGCCAGTCTCCACTCACAACCAAGACCTCAAAAATGGGCTGCATTTAGATCACAACTGTTGCATTGACCACTTGGGGATAGTTAGCTAAGCAAACACAAGAGCTTCGGAAAATATCAGGAGCTCTGAAGATCTTGTTTTCATTATGTACTGTTCATGTAAACACAATTATTTTATTAGCAAAATGATAAGGTTAGTATAATTAGATTTTTAATTGTATCTAAACCCAAAAACCGAAATGTAACCTATTTCAGCTTGCCAGTCCTTGGATATAATGGGCGTATTAGTTATTATTTTTAATCTTTTTTTTTCCTCCTTATATGATTTTTTTTCCTTTTCTGCCAGTAACACTCTTGAACTCAGAAATTAGATATCATTACAGAACTCTTCTATCCACCTGCATATGTCCATAACATAAGAGTCAGTACAGGCAGAGCACACAGAATGTTATTGTTTCACAAGGTTTCTGACAAGATCAACAGGTATTTTGTGTACTTACCAAATAGATCTAATAAAACATGTTGAATAGTCTATTTATCAGACCAAAAAGGACCAAATAAAGGAAGTTCAATGTTAAGGTTTACCTATACTTTAAAGCCATAAATTTCCATCAAACGTACTATTCACTTTTAAGTGCTTGCAGTGTTTCTATCAGTGGGGGTTGATTTGGGATGTTCAATAGCATTTTATATCTTTTGAATATGCAGAGGCATTGCTTGGGTCCTGACCCATATAATCTACTTTGTAATGTTGTGTGCTTGTAACAAACCAGGGCAGAAAGTGGGTGCAGGTTTTTTCCCTATCCTCCACAATGTCTCTACTACTCCCCTTCTAATTTTTTTTTTGTTTTGTTTCCCCTTTCCTGGTGTGTGCCCTTAGAATTCAACTATTGGTGATCAAGCCCTTTGTTGACAGTGGTCCCAAGTTAGAAAACTGGGGTATTTAAAAAGACATCCAGAGATGATGTGCAACACCTGAGTTGTCACTATGTTTTATATTGTGTATGCCTAATTAAGCAATATAGAAATAAGCTGTTAGTTTGAATGTTTGTCACTGGTAGAAAATTAATCTACTTTGCAACAAATCTGGATGTAAGACTACATTTGTTTCTGAAAAAAAGTGAAATGCTCATTTATAATACATTAATTCAAAAGAAAATAAACTACAAGATGTTCTAAAAACGTAATGTACATGGAATGTATAACACATTTTTTTAATAATCAGCATTACTCTATTAGCAGAAAAGACATGTGGAATGTATATGAATGTAGAAAAACTGGCATTTTTTAAGCAAACTACTTGTTTCTAATTCACTGCATGATTCATCGTACATAATTTTAAAGATTTGTCAGAGGAAAATGGACTTACTAGTCAAGCCTGACAATTTATTTACATTTTATGAAATACAATCTAACAACCAAAGATTTAAAGTATTGCCATAAATGGATTGTGGAACGATTCATTTTTTAAAGCTCATAACAAAGGCACTGTTAGGTTATTTATGTATTTATTTATTATATTTATTACAGGTAGTTTTATGGTGCCAAAAAATGAGACAACACTTTACTTACGGTCAGTGACGGCCCGTCCATTAGTGGTGCCCATGCCTCTCTCCAGCATGAATCTATCCACGGGCGTGGCTGCCACCCCCTATTCATGCATCCAGCCCATTTCAGGGCACCGGTACATGAATTACAGTGGCGGGGTTCTTTTTTGAAGTTCAAAATTGGGTGGTCTTGGGACGCAGAGGATGCGCTCCGACACCACCCAGGTGTGTTACAACAGCGAATGAATATTTGCTGTTGAAACACTGATCCTCAATCCGGCCAATCAGAAGTGGGTGTGAGACCCGTTTTCCACTGTGAGACCATATTTTCCCATTGGCCGAAAAGAGAAGACTCCCGATTGGCCGCCGAGGAGGAGGGAAGAAACGGAAGCCACCGTGATGACCCGGAGAACGAGAGGCCACAGGAGAACAGCAGGAGAACGGGAGGCTACCGAGCAGGGGAAGCCACCGCCGAGCAGGGGAAGCCGCCAGTGATGGGGTAAGTGCTACTGATCGACCGACCTGGGGGGTGTTATACTGTTTACCGCGCCCCACCGCCACTGATTATGGTACAATCACATCAGTCCCTCAAGGAGCTTACAATCTAAGGCGCTGAGTTTCTCAGCAGCCTTAGATCGCCCTGCCTCTTTCTACCAACAGTAATTTGACAGCCTTTTAGTCTTCAAATGAAAACATAGGGCAGGTGCTTTGTGTTTTAATTAAAACGATGGAAGGCTGTCAAGCCAATATTACAGCTACTTAGTCAGGATTCTGGCTGAAGCATTTTGAACATATTGAAGTCGATTAATAGAGGATTTAGGTACACTGGCGAACAAGGCATTGCAGAAGTCAAGTCAAGAAAACACAAAGCTATTAGGACTGACCTTACATAATTGATGGTGCTGCCACTAAGCATGACTTCAGTCTTGTCACTGTTTAACTGAAGAAAATTGTGGGCCATCCAAGTTTTATATCACAAATACAATTAGATAGGAGAGAAGCAGCCAAAAGTAGATTTAGTGTGGATGTATATCTGAGTATCATCAGCATAGAAGATATAATTGAGCTCATGTTATCTAAGCAGTTGACCAAGTGGATACATGTAAATGCCAAAAAGTAAGGGACCCAAGATTAAGCCCTAAAGAACACTGTACTTGACTGGACCAACATCAGATTGGAATCTGCCAAGAGAAACAAAATGACAGCGATCAGTAAGATATGACTTAATCCATTTCAGAACTGATTCTGAGACTCCAAATATGGCTTTAAGGTGAGAGAGTAAAACATTGTGGTTGGCAGTATCAAAGGCAGAACTAAGATCTGTAGAATAAGAATAGTTAGCGAGCTGGAATCAGAAGCTAAGAGAAGGTCGTAGTGACAGTTTCTGTGCTATGCGTTTGTCTAAAACCAGATTGGAGGGGTTCAAATAGGTTATTTAGCCAGGTGATTATGAAACTGAGATATCACAACCCACTCAAGGGTCTTGGCAGGGATGGATAAGTTAAATATTGGGCAAAAGTTGTTTAAATTGTCCAGAGCCATGTTGGGTTTCTTGGTAGGGAGGTGAGGAGGTATGCAGTTTTGAGCACTGTTGATGCAAAATCGGTGCTAAGGGAGTCATTTATAATATTGAGAATAATGGGGCATAAAGAACCAAAACAGGATTCAAATAAATAGGTGGGAATAGGATCAAGTATGCAGGTGGAAGATTTCATATTAGAGACCATTTTTTTATTAAACAAAAATCAAAAACAAAACAGAACATATTGACAATTAGTTAGATTGCACGACAGTACAGTTCACAAGGAAAGTTTCAGGTGAAGGTACTAAAGAGGAATGGGCGAATGCTCTGATTGGGCTGCATCTGGGCTGTATGCACGGATAAGGGTCTTATATGGATTGTTGGGGGGACCCCACGCCATTTTTATTTTAAATTTTGGCGTTTTTGTTATTTTTTCAATAGCCGGGTTCTGGCAATATCAACTGCAAGTCATTTTAAATTGGATTTGACTCACTTTTTTTTCTTTAGAAATGTCATTTTTGCTGTAGCATGTTTTATCCATGCTACAGATGTGCTACTTTACAGGCATATTAAGGGGACCCCCAGGTGCTATATTTAAAGGAATTTTTCATTTTTATTGTTGCACTTTAAGTAAAAAAAAAAAAATATATATATATATATTTATATATATATATATATATATATATATATATATATTGATACATGTCCCCCAGGGCAGTACCCAGACCCCCATACCCCTTTTATGGCTAATCACTTGAGTGTAAGTATACAAAATAGGCGCTTTTCATTTCTCCTGTTCGGCTACCATAGACTTCAATGGGGTTCGTCGTTCGGGTTAGAACATTTCCCCTGTTCAGGAGTTCTGCTGCAAACTGAACAGGGGAGTGTTTGGCCCGTCCCTAGTACTAAACCTAGGTTATACACCATACAGCAGACAATTTTTACCATCATATGTGGAAAAAGTTCCGTTCATGACCACTCAACCTATTTGTGGATCACCTATGTCAAATACCTGAGGGATTGAGTCAAGGAGATAGGGGGAAAGGGGAAAGAAGGGGAAAAAGGAAAGAGGAGGGAAGGGAGAGGAAGGGGAGTTGAGTGGGAGGGGGAGCATCATAAACTATAGTAAGTGAAGGAGGGAGCAGGAGAGGGGGGAAGGGGGGGAGGGAAGGAACAGAGGATGAAATGATCAAACTTAAGATTCACAAACTGGTTACAACTTTCTCATTAATGAGTCTTAACCACAAGCATCGATCCAATTGGACCAAATATTATAACGTCTTCGGACAATTGTACTCTCATGTGTAAGTTTATATAATGGTAACACAGAATTTGCTGCAATGAGTCTCATGTAGGGAAGTCAACAGATTTCCATCTTAACAAAATTTCTCTTCTTGCATAAAATAAGATAAAGATATTTCAGAGCTTGGTATACCTATCTCCCTCTATATCTTCCAAGTGACTAAACAATAAGGACAAGACAAGACAATAAATTATCGCACTTCACAAACCAAAAAATCAAAAGCTGCAGTCCCAATTTGTGAGGCATACACAAATAAACAAATTATAAAACAAAAAAATGAACTGCACTAAACCATAAGTGAAAAAATGTGCAATGAAATGTATATATATGACAGCCAATATCTCTAAAGGGCAAGCATCTGACAATAATGTAAACAAAAATAATGTTCTGAAAAGTCAGATAAAATAAGGTGAACAAAAAACAATGTTTGTAAATCCCAGTGTGGAAATAAAAAGTCCCAAAGAACCAAGATGGTATCCAATAATAGGTGCAATGAAGCTCATCAGATAACACCAAGTGAAAAATCCACCACCAGAAGCAATACACGCTTACCAAAGGCAAGCTGCAAATCAGCTTGTAATGGAATTAGATGTCCGTTCGATGGAGGCATCCTGATCCAACCTCACCGTGGGAGGGAGAAAAGCAGGAAGGCTCCGTCCAGTGGATAAGGACAATCAGCAAGGAGGACCCAAAAGAATGAAAAAATGGATCCCCATAGTGTGAATCAATTAACACAGATTTTATTTAAATAAAGATTTACACTTTCTTTTAGGGGGGGACCTCATCTAATCATCCATCTATGTTGCCACGACGTCCCCGTGGGATGGGTGGTCCTAACCATGGTGGACGGGGTCGCAGTAATGGTTATGCTAATACTGGACCAATGCAGGTTCGACTCTTTGAGGGTAGATCGCTTGGCCAGTATAACATCTATGATGAGGGTTCTTCATCACCTCACGCTTTTGATCTTGGACCTTATCCTGATTATGGACATGGCCCTGATCATAGGCCTAGACAAGGCTATTATGATGGTCAGACACAGGATTTTCAGAATTTCGTACCTGTGAATGATGGAAGAGGTAACTTTGATTACAATATTAGCACTTCTAATCAGTTTTACCCCCTACGTGACCTTGAGGGCCCTTTGACCAATTTCATAAATACGGAGGGTGGAAGTGTAACTGCTTTATCACATCACCTTGGATCTGCAAATCAAGTTGATCTAGGCAATCCAGGTCCCCCTGGTTCTAACCACCAACAATGGGGTTTTCACAGGTCAAATCAGGGCATCAAAAGATCGGTAGACCAAAGAAAGGATCTAGAGGAGGGGAGGCGACTGCGATCTAAAAAGGAAAAAACCTTAACCAGCGATGGGATATTTAATTTAAGTTCAGTCACTCTTAATGACTCTGAGAAATTCATACTTAATAAAGGTCTTAAATTTGCACCTCCTTGTGGATTAAATAAGTTTCAAACATACATGGACGTACATAAATTTGTACGTAAGGTAAATATTATAAGGTACATGGCCTCCAAGCCCACCCAGGATGTTGGGACCATGTCTAATGAGTTCCGCCACTCTGGGCTTTCTAATGCCTCCCTTTTTAACCCCCCTGGGGCTATGGCCCCCTCCCTGAAGGTTTTTAGGGATTTAATATTAAGGGATTTGGAACAATTGCCCCTTAAAAGAGTGAAATGCAATAGTGACATGGTGTCCGGTCTTAACTCTTTATGTGAGAATAAGAACTTAGTGATTAGACCAGCGGACAAAGGGGGGGGGGCATTATTATTTTAGATAGGAAAGATTACCTTGCCGAGATGTCTAGAATCTTGGGTGACCGAGATACTTATACCCCTCTTAGGTCCGACCCTAAGGCCCAGTATAAGAAGGAATTAGAGGTGTTAATACAAAATGGTTTTGAACAGGGCATTCTAAACAGTAAAGAGAGATTACACCTAGTACCTAAGGCTCCACGTACTCCGGTGATTTATTATCTGCCGAAAATCCACAAACATCCCACCTGCCCCCCGGGACGCCCTATCGTTAGTGGCATTGATTCTATTACATCCCGGGTGGGCAGGTATATAGATTTTTATTGACAACCACTGGTCACTAAAATGCCCTCACATCTGAAGGATTCTCGTCATGTAATCAATTTACTTGCTGAGTATACCCCTAACCCAGGGTGGTGGTTAGTAACAGCTGATGTTATATTTTCTGAGGCGAGACTCCGAACTGTTTGATGAACAAATTTGTTTCATTATGCAACTGCTTCATTTTGTGGCCACTCGGAACTACTTTTGGTTTGGGGGCCAGTTTTACAGGCAGGATAGAGGGGTCGCTATGGGGGCTAAATATGGCCCCAGTTTGGCGAACCTCTTTATGGCCCTATGGGAGGAGGATGTCATCTATGCCCACCGGAGGCCTCAGATGGTGTTATGGGCTAAATACATAGATGACATCCTCCTCCTGTGGGATGGTGGTCGAGAGGACTTGGATTCCTTCATGAGTGAGCTGAATGCCAATGATCGTGGCATTTGGCTCTGTTATGAGGCTAGCCAAACTGAGATCCATTTTTTGGATTTAAAAATTGGGGTCAAGGATGGCCAGTTTACTACGGCTACCTTTTTTAAAAATACGGATCGCAATTCATACATACCCACTGACAGCTGCCACCATGAGGCCTGGTTAAGATCGGTGCCAAAAAGTAAACTCATACGTCTGAAGCGTAACTGCTCTGATTATGTAGAGTTTTTGCTTCAGGCTGACGTTTTGATTAAACTCTTTCTTGAGAAGGGTTATCCTGAGGCTTCCCTTAAGAGCACACTGGATGAGGTTGCATCTTTGGATAGGATTGAAAAGTAAAGCACCCAACCCGGATAGGATACCATCTATTCCCTTTATAACCACTTATTCCATACAGCATAGAAATGTGGCTAAACTCATCAGAAAGCATTGGCATGTCCTTACGAATGATCATGTATTGGGTAATGTCCTTCCAGCTAAGCCACAGGTGATCTATAAGGGTGCTCCCTCTCTTAGAGGTAGAGTGGCCCCAAATGTTCTTGATCCCCCTCTAGCTAAGAAAGGGTTTTTTGAGTATATGACTGGCTTCTTTCAATGTAGGAGGTGTAGGGTGTGCTCCCTTAGTGGTTGCACACATAGAAGAACACATAGATTTGTCTCCACCAGCACCTTGGCAGAATTTGAGATTAAACCATTCATTACGTACTCCACCGAAAGGGTTGTCTACCTTCTCCAATGCCCTTGCGGGCTACAATACGTTGGGAGGATGAAGCGCCCCCTTTCTGTCAGGCTTAATGAGCACGTAACCAACATTCTAACAGGCTTCCCTAAACATCCGGTTTCTAGGCACTATCTTGAGGTTCACAATCGAGATCCTGCCAAGATGATTTTTTGGGGGATTGATAAATATACCCCCCATTGGAGGGGGGTTCTCTAATACGTGGGATCTCTAGATTGGAGATGGCCTGGATATACAAATTAAAATGCTACACCCCTTTGGGCTCAATGTTGAGGTAGATCTCAATGCCTTTATAGACAATTCATGAGTATCCTTTTCCCATTTCTGTAAACTTGATGTGAACCTTTGGTGGCCATACCTTAATATTAATTTTATCGGAGTTTATGATATTCTGAATTTAATTCTATTATTGTTGGTTAATCCTGGATTAGTTTAGCTTTAGTACGTGCTTTTTCTCTATTTTTACAATGTTATTCATATCATTATTTATATATTTTTATTCATTATCATTTTTAATTTTTTGTCTGGTACTGTGCCATATTATAGTGATTATTACCTTTGTAATAGTGTCTGTATGACATTTTTTTCCCATCCATTTATTGTTATTGTAGGTAATGAATCAGTTTTTTATATATTTACCTACTATGGATGTCCTTTTTTACTTCTCCACTAGATGGCGTAGTGGGATATCTATTTATCTGGCTGGTTTCTTATGAACGCCACATTTATATTGTTTTTTAGATATATTTATTTATGTCCCTTTGAGCTTTCATCTTAGTCCCCCTTTGTATTATTTTTCTAGTTTTCCAGTTCCTGATTAATATTTTTTATTATTAATTTTCAACACTTCTATCATGCTTTTATTTATTTCCTGCTCCTGAATAGGAGTTTTGGTGCTGCCACTTGAGCTTCACAATGAGGCGTGGTTTCTGTGTGTTATATATAGCAATGAGTGCATCGCCCGTTCCCTAGACGACGTCTTTCTAAGACGAAACGTACGTTGGATGGTTGATGCGCTGACGTCATCGGTGTCATCTCGTCTTGAATGGGTGTCTGCAGGCCAGCCGGCTACCATTTTACCTTTGTTTTATGCTTATATCTACTTTGTTTGCGTAAGTGTAAATCTTTTTTTATATAAAATCTGTGTTAACTGATTCACACTATGGGGATCCATTTTTTCATTCTTTTGGGTCCTCCTTGCTGATTGTCCTTATCCACTGGACGGAGCCTTCCTGCTTTTCTCCCTCCCACGGTGAGGTCGGATTAGGACGCCTCCATCGAACGGGCATCTAATTCCATTACAAGCTGATTTGCAGCTTGCCTTTGGTAAGCGTGTATTGCTTCTGGTGGTGGATTTTTCACTTGGTGTTATCTGATGAGCTTCATTGCACCTATTATTGGATACCATCTTGGTTTTTTGGGACTTTTTATTTCCACACTGGGATTTACAAACATTGTTTTTTGTTCACCTTATTTTATCTGACTTTTCAGGACATTATTTTTGTTTACATTATTGCCAGATGCTTGCCCTTTAGAGATATTGGCTGTCATATATATACATTTCATTGCACATTTTTTCACTTATGGTTTAGCGCAGTTCATTTTTTTGTTTTATAATTTGTTTATTTGTGTATGACTAAACAATAAGACAAGAGGGTCCAGGGACACAACCGTGCCACATAGGTCACTCAGAGTTTTGGCTACTGCTTCAATGAGGGCGGAGCTTAGGACAAGACCAAACTATATGCCAGAATGTACCAGGCTCAAGAGTGCATCTAGAACACACCAGGTTGAGTTGAGGGTAAATATTAGCCAGTCTTTGAGGGGTATAATATGCCCTATGGAGAAATTTGGGCTGCACAAACCTGTTTCTAGCCGAAATCATGGCTGGAATAAAGGAATAAACACAGTACTCCCACTCTTCCTCACGAAGAGTAGGAATGTCCACTCTCCACTTATCTAGTGAGCGAGTTGGCTTGGTGTCATGTGCCACAGACTGATATAAATACAGAGTGAACAAAGGTGTCCCCATTGCACTAAAGGTCAGGAGGTGCTCAATAGAGTCAGATTCAAGGACAATAGTCTCGATGGCATGCCGTAGTTGCCAGTATCAGAATTCAAAGGATCAAAGTAATCCCCCCCTTGGCCCATACTGAAGAGTCAGGCAAAGTATATAAGTGAGGAAGCAGAGGATTGCCCTATAGGGGTGTATGTGGGGAGGCATGTGGTTTCCTGTATAAAGGCCCTAGCACACTGCCATAGCCATATCGTAGTTCTCATAGGACCCATTACGGAGAGGTGAGCCTTAGCTTCTCTGAAGACCAGGTTGCTCAATGCCATGTATGAGCCCAACAGGGCCACCTCCAGGGCTACTGCAGGATTCTGCCTGGGCTGGGAGAACCACCACTGTACAGTGACGAGCACAGCTGCCCAATAAAAAAGATGTTGAAAGTTCTGGAGTGCCAGACCACTACCAGAGAGTGGGAGGTATAAGACCTTTTTTTTTACCACCCTGGGAGGTAACCCAGCCCAGACAAAGGATACCACAATGCCATCCAGATGCTTGAAAAATCATTTAGGGATATGGGTTGGGGTGTTCCGAAAGAAGTATAAAAATTTGGGTAAATAGATCAATGAGAGGGTGTGCCAAACAACACATTTGTGGGTGAGCTGCGACAATAGTGGATTCACATTTTTTTCCAAATAAACATCCGTAGTACCACTCACTTGGACTCCCAGGTAAGCAAACTCGTTGACCCATATAAGAAGTGTCTGTGTATCTACATGGGGTACTAATGGGTGCAGCGGGAACAACACCGACTTATCCCAATTAATGCAAATACCGGAGTAGCGACTGAATTGATTGAAAAGGAACAACGCCAATCAGAGAGATGAGGATGCATTTACAAGATAGAGTAAAGGATCATCCGCATACAGGGACAGCTTCTCCTCCATATGTGTCACCATTATGCCTTTAACTCCCAGATCTGCCCTAAGGAGGAAAGCAAGAGGTTCCAGGGCCAGGGCGAACTGTGTCTGTCACCGTCCATACGAGACATAGATAATGTCAGTACAGTATCTAAGTCTCGTATGGACAGTGACAGACACAGTTCCTTGCAGGTACATGACAGGGTATAGGTACAGGTGGAGACATCACCTATGTCCCACTCTTATAGAATTTCCGTTTTTTTAGCCCCCAAGGATGCACGCAGGCTGCAGCTCCCTCACACAGCTCTGGAAACAGGTGCACCGGACAGTCCTACAGTACCCCAAAAAGAAGGATTGTATTGCACATATTAATTTTGTCGCTATAGAGCGCTCTGATGTGGACTGACATGGATCTAAGGAGAACTAACTATCCTTCACATGATATGTCTCTCCACTAGCTACTCCTTCCCATGTGCATACGTGTTGGTCCATTTGCTTATACAGACTGTGTTCCTTTTTCAAAGCTCTGATGAAGAGGTTATCCTCAAAACGCGTCAGATCATTCTTTAGTACTTGCCCCTGTATGGGCATGTCCCATTTGTAATTATACAAGTGCATATTTTGTAACCCTATATTTACAAACATAGTATATATTTATATTTCCTACATGTATGTATTCCATTGCTCATGAATAAACTGTATGATTTGATGCAAGTGTTTGATCACGTGCCTTCCATCCAACCTTCCCACACTATACTCAGCCGTACCCAGCCATCGCCAGTCATACTCAGCCGTCCTCAGCCGTACCCAGCTGTCCTCAGCCGTACCCAGCCGTACTCAGCCGTATCCAGCCATACTCAGCCGTACCCAGCCATACTCAGCCATACCCAGCCGTACTCAGCCATACCCATTCATACTTAGCCACCTCATCCAGACTCAGCCATCCCATCCGTACTCAGACATACTCAACCATACCCAGCCATACTCATTCATGCTCAGTCATCCCATCCATACTCAGCCATCCACATTTATGGCTCAACCATGCTCAGCCATCCCAATCCATGGCTCATCCATCCCCATTCATGCTCATCCAGGCCACATCAGTTCTCATCCATGCCACATCCATGCCACTACAGTGCCTCACAAAAAATGTAATAGGTAGTCAAATTAGATTTGAAATGTATGCCCCTAGAACACCTGACGGTGCTCCCTGCATGTGGCCTGGCTGTGGAAAAGTCTCCCACATATGGTATCGCCGTACTCAGAAGGAGTAGGAGAATATATTTTGGGGTGTAATTTTTGATATGTACATGCTATGTGTTAGAAATATTTTATAAATGGACAACTTTGTGTAAAAAAAATGTGTTTTCATTTTCTTTCCACATTTTACATTTTCCAAAAGCTTTGAAGAAAAAAATGACATGTTCAAAAGACACATTATGCTCATAGATTATACGTTGGGGTGTTTTCTTTCCAAAATGGGGTAATTTTTGGGGTGTTTCCATTGTCCTGGTGCTCCAGGGCCTACAAAAGTGAAAGAGATAGTCAAGAAATTATATGTGTAATTTATGCTCCTAGAACGCCTAAAGGTGCTCCCTCAATGTTGGGCCTCTGTATGTGGCCACGCTGTGTAAAAGTCTCACACATGTGGTATCACTGTACTCAAGAAGAGTAGCAGAATGTGTTTTGGGGTGTAATTTGTGGTATTCATATGCGCGGAGCCGTCTGAGCTAGACATGTCAGCTTAGAGCTCTGTACCGACTGGGACCCGACAGCCTCTTTCACGGAGTCAAACCGGACTAAAAAGACACAGGATAGTATATAATCTATGCCCAGAGTAAGTGGGCATATTTTGGAACTATGTACAACAGGCGAAAAGCTAAACTGAGGCAAGTAAAGTCACAGGACTCGCTGATTAAACCCACTGTTAGAATAGCGGCAGCATCCTCTTACCGCTCCTCACAGCCTGCCTCACAGAAGCACTATGAGTCACCCTCCTCAGCACAGTGCAGTGAGCCTGATTTTACCTCAGGAATGACCCCTCTTATTCCACAAAATTCCACTATTGGCCCTGACTTATTGGCTCAATTTCAAAGGGTCTTACACAAGGCATTACAGAACACCTCAGATGCCATTACAGACAAATTGACACGTGAAATTCGTGAAGTGGGCCGCCGCACTTCAATCCTAGAACAAAGGGTGGATGAATTTGATATCACTACCTCAATTCATGCAGAAGAATTGGAGTCCCTTAAAGAAGATTACACTAATCTTCAAACCCGCATTGAAGACTTTGAGAACAGAGCTAGAAGATCTAACCTACGGATACATGGTATCCCTGAGGATATTGAAGATTTACAATCGACTGTAACATCACTCTTCCAGGAACTTGCCCCATCAATACCGATCGAACGTCTAGAAATGGACAGCATACACAGAGCCCTAACTTCACGCAATGCAGATGGACCACCTAGAGATGTTATACTGAAAATGCATTATTTTCGTACCTAAGAGCAACTTATGGAGGCGGCAAGAAACAAAGACTCCTTGAATTTTCAAGGGCACAGATATCAAATCTTCCAAGATCTGTCTCAAATTACACTTCTCAAGCGCAAGGAAATGAAACCACATCTGCAAGTTCTTCAATACCATCGCATATCATATTGCTGGGGCTTTCCTTTTTCTCTTCGTTTTTCATACAAAGGTACTCAATACACATGCAAATCAACTGAAGATCTTCTCAATGTAATTAAAGACCTCCGCCTGTCCACTCCAACTGCAACTACAGATGGACCCAAACGTCTACTGTCATCTTTCCCTCCCCCACAGCTCCAAGATCTTCCGGACCCTCAAGCAACTCAGGCTCCACTCAGACCCCACAAAAAAGGACGCTTTACTTCATCACCTCCTGTTGAAGAAGATATTACAGACAGCTGAACTCTAATTGAGTGATACCTATTTAATCACTTCTTTTTTCCTACTATCGATACAATACTCTTTCTCAACCATACCACATGTTATACCTTTGTAGTAATACAATGCAGTATACAATGTGACCTATTAAACCAATAGGGTACTTCTCCAATACAAATTCTTTTTAAATTGTTATATCCGTTATGATATTGCTAGGATCGGTTACTTTCATTAGATCTACTTTCATGGATCTATCTTTAGCTGATCTCTAACCAGTTGCCTAAGGGATATACCCTGCAGCTGCATCCTAGACGTTCTAATGTTTTAAATCATATAGCTTGCATATATCCTTAGATGTTAGCTGTTAAATAGGTCTAATAGCTGACCTCTTCAAATTTTATTTTTCTCTTCTGAATAGTAATTTACATAAATTGCAAAGGTTTACTTAGCCAATTGTGTTTGGAATTATTTTAAACTAAAATATCATATAGATATTAACAATTTTTTTTTTCTCAAGTTTAATTTACATCTTTTGACTCATCAATTCAATGATATCTAATACAATATCAGTAGGCTGTCGTAGTCCCGGAGACAGTTCACTGCACCTCCTTTTTTTTCCTCGAGTGCCCAATATTGATTGGATGCTCTTTGGAACATCTATATCTCTTGGTTGGTGATTTATCACCACACCTTAGATATTAGCTCCACTTAGGAGCAACCTTTTTTATTTTTTCTAAATTCTTTATTCCCCCCCCCCCTTTTTTTTTTGTTTTTGTTTTTTTTGTTGCACAACCCTTGCTGAACTTCTCTTTCATATTTCTGTTCCATAGAGAAAATATACATTCCCTAACACTTTTGCACCAGAGAAACACCCATCTTCAATAATGTCTTCCCTGAATATATTAGCGCTTAATGAACAAGGCCTCAACTCTCCTCCAAAGCGCACTAAAGCTTTTAATTTTTTCTCCAAACAATTGGCACATGTGGTGTGCCTACAAGAGACACATTTTATCCCATAGTCCACACCAAAATATTTCAGCCGTAAATACCCACAAGTTTATACAGCATCTGCCAATACTAAACAAAGGGGAGTTCTAATAGCATTCCACTGCACAACACCATTCACCCTCACCAAAGAGCTCAAAGACCCTGAAGGGAGATATCTAATCTTATCTGGATTTTTATTAGATAGTGAAGTTACTATAATCTCCTATTACGCTCCTAATAAAAATCCACTACTATTCCTCTCTCACCTTTTTTCAGTGATTGATTCGCATAAACAAGGTACCCTTATTATTGGAGGAGACTCAAATCAAACAATATACCCATTCCTTGACAAATCCCCAGCCCCTCATACCACACCTAAACTTTCCTATCAGAGACTACTGAACCAACACTCACTACTTCATACCTGGCGAGAACATAATCCTGCAAGAAGACAGTATACACATTACTCTCATCCTCATAAACAATTTTCCCATATAGATCATCTTTTCGTTCCAGTTAGCACCTCCGCATTCATTCTGAACTTCAATATTACACCTTGTACTTGGTCAGACCATAACCCAGTAATAACAACTCTCTCCTCATTGGTTCTGAAACCCAATCATAAAACATGGTGCATAAATGACAGGCTCTTAGCGAATGCTACATTTAGATTAAACTTGGAGGAAGCCATAAAAGACTATCTTACTCACAACAAGGCCTCTGATACAGATCCTTTAACTCGGTGGGAAGCTCTCAAACCCTATGTTAGAGGGGTCTGTATTAGTCAAGCATCTCATATACGTAAACAAAAACAACAACTTCATAAACGCCTAGAGGAAGCATTTTACAAAGCTTCTGAAACTTTTCAAGCTTCACCATCCCCACATAATAAATTAAATTATGATAAATCACGCATAGAACTTGACCTTTTTTTAACAGAACCAGCCGAGAAAACTTTACGCAAAACTAAACACACCTTTTACATGCAAGCTAACAAGCCAACTACATTTCTAGCCTTAGCACTACGAAAGACGAATTACACCCCGAAACCTATCCGCCTAAAAATTGCTAAAGATAACTATACTAGCAACCTGCTGAAAATCCTTAACAAATTCAAGAAAAAACTAACAGAACTATACAAAGAAACTAAAATGTTAAACCAATCACACCTAAACAATCTCTTATCTACGATTAACCTTCCTTCACTCAACAAGACTTACTAGAGAAACCTATTACTGAGATAGAAATACAAACTGCCATTAAATCACCTAAACTTCGCAAACGCCCTGGTGTTGATGGTTTATCAGCCACTTACTATAAATGATTTACTTCACTATTGTCACCCCTCATGGTTCTTCTTAATGATCACTATTTCCATACAGAATCACTTACCGCCTCTATCTCCATGATCCCTAAGCCCAATACAGACAACACTTCTTGGTCTAATTACAGACCAATATCTATCCTTAACATTGATATCAAAATTTTAGCCAAGATTCTCTCTTCCAGACTCAATCCTATAATCAGTTCTTTGATACATAAGGATGAAAACTGGATTTATTCCTTCAAGACAACCAGGCGACAATATCCGCCGAGCCACAATTCTAGCTCATATAGCACGTTCCCGCCGTATTCCTACATGTTTCCTTTCATTGTACATACGAAAGGCATTTGACACCCTATCATGGCCTTATCTACATTCTATTCTTAACCGATGGGGATTTGGTCCACATTTCCTCAGATGGATCACTACCTTATACCATAATCCGAAAGCACATATTGCATACACAGGATTTAAATCTGATTCTTTTAATATAGAAAGAGGAACTAGACAAAGTTGCCCCCTTTCCCCTCTTCTTTTTGCTTTAGCGATAGAACCCCTAGCCCAACTTATTAGAACTAACCCAAACATTAAAGGTCTAGAACTTGGCGGCTACCATCATAAATTATGCATGTTTGCGGACGATGTCCTAATATTTTTAACATCCCCTATAACATCAGCACCAACTCTTCTTGATATTATCTCAAAATTTGAATGAGTATCGGGCCTCTCAGTTAATCTACACAAATCAAAAGCCCTAAATATTTCACTACCCCCTGATCTTCACACCCAAATAATTCATTCCTTGCCATTTGCATGGTCACCAATTTCTATATCCTATTTAGGAGTCAACCTTACGTCTAACCCAATGGATCTATATGCTACTAACTACCTGCCAATGCTATCACAACTCTCTAAACTCCTCTCAAACTGGTCAAATTTACCTCTGTCATGGATGGGTAGGATTGCAGCAATAAAAATGTCTATCCTTCCAAAAATTTTATATCTATGCAGGGTTCTTCCTATCGCTGTCCCATCACATTTCTTACGTATCTTACAACGGAAAACTTTACAACACATTTGGGGCAATGCCAAACCTCGGTTACCTAAATCTACCCTGTATTCCCTTAGAATCCGAGGGGGTCTGGGTGTACCAGGCTTTACCAAATACTATTATACAGCACAACTGTCACAATTAACTAAATACCATGCTACATCTGAAATTCCACTATGGGTGGCATTGGAATCGGTTGACTGTGATCCTCTTTCTACAGCAAATCTTTTATGGCTTTCTCCATCACAACGTCGGAAGCTTACTAATCCAATTACCAAACACAGCCTTTCAATCTGGGATAGACTGAAAACTCGATTTGGCCTCCAATCTTCACACAATCCTCTCCTCTCGTTCTTACATAACCCATCATTTTACCCAGCCTGGTCTTCCCCAACATCTTTCCTAGCTTGGTCAAATGCGGGATTAACGAGAGCATATCATTTCTATAAAACCCGGGTTATCACACCCTTTCCAACTCTCTGTAAAACATGTAATATCCCGCCCTCAGATATGTTTAGGTACCTACAAATCAAAATTTCCTGTCTACTAATGCACCTTCAGACCTGACGTCTCCTAATCTCACCGTATTTGAAAAAGCTTGCAACAATGATCCTCATAGAAGAGGACTTATCTCAGATATATATACTCAACTACTCTCACACAACTCTTCATCCCCACTGACTTATACCACAAAATGGGAAACAGACCTTCAACTACAACCCGAACAAATAAACTGGTCCCAAATATGGCATAATACCAAATCAGTATCACCTAATATTGTCGCTCTCAAAACTAATTACAAAGTTCTCATCAGATGGTACCTAGTCCCTGCCAGAATCTCCAAGTTTTCTCCACAATACCCATCCCAATGCTTCCGAGGATGTTCAGCACTAGGAACACACATGCACATATGGTGGGAATGTAAAATAGTTTAATCCTCTTGGTTGGAGGTGTTTAACATGCTTTCTACTATGTTTAATATACCTTTGCTTCCTGATCCAACCACAGCACTCCTAAATGATAAACCAAATATTTTATCACGCTGCCAGTTTAAACTCATGCTCTTCATAACCACCGCAGCCAAACAGACCATAGCGAAAGCTTGGAAATCTGACTCACTCTGTATTTTGTCATTTAAGAACAGAATAACTCAGTTCATGATCCACACAAAGACCGAAGCAATCTTACTTGACAATTTATTGAAGTATGAAGCCTTATGGAGACCATGGTTTGAGCATTTCCTACCTCCAGGATTTGATAATTCATTATTTCCTCTTTGAAGACATTATATGGACAACCTATAATGTTACTATAAACTATATATATCATCTTTAATTAGTGGTTTTCTCTGGTAATTCCCCCATGTCCCACCCCCTTATCTCCTTACCCCCAACACTATGCAGTTACTACCCCCTTCGCTTACTACTTGACTTTCTTGAAGTGTGAATAACTAAAAATAGTTGGAAAGACTTATTTAATATCCAGATGAAGCCAAGCCATATTGCAGGAACTTGGCCCTACTGATTCTTCGCCAACTATCTTACTTCTTTTTCTTTATTATACTTACTTTACCGCATCTTACCTCTCCCCACACTTCTTAATAAACTTATTCCAACCCCATTCCTCCTATACTTTACCTTTAATTTGTATAATTCTTGTCTTCTGTACTCACTTATTATGATATAAACGTTTATGATATATTGTGTGTTACTTTTCATACCATAATCACCTATATGATACATTACAATTGCCGGTTACCCTATATATACAAGAATGTTATTATATTTCTTTGTAAACCTGAACTATATTTAACTCAAAACAATAAAATATTTTAAAAGAGAAATAACCTGCTAATATGGCAATTTTGTGAAAAAAAATAAAAAAAAATCTTGATTTTGAAAAGAATTGTGGGAAAAAAATTACAACTTCAAAAAACTCACCATACCTCTTCTAAATACCTTGAAATGTCTACTTTCCAAAAAGTGGTCATTTGGGGGGTATTTTCTACTTTCCTGGCTTGTTAGGGTCTCAAGAATTGAGATGGACTGTCAGTACTCCAGATGTGTTCAATTTTCAGAGATTGGCACCATACCTTTCACAAAGACCAAATAATATACACCATTTTGAGTTATTTTTACCAAAGATATGTAGCAGTATAAATTTTGGCCAAAATTTATGAAGAAAAATGACTACTTTGCAAAATTTTATAACAGAAACGAAGAAAAATAAATTTTTTTAAAGAATTTTCAATCTTTTTTCTTTTATAGCGCAAAAAAATTAGAAACCCAGTGGTGATTAAATGCCACCAAAAGAAAGCTCTATTTGTGTGAAAAAAAGGACAAAAATGTCATATGGGTATAATGTTGCATGACTAATTGTCATTGAAAATGTGAGAGCACCGAAAGCTGAAAATTGGTCTGGTTAGGAAGGGGGTTTAAGTGCCCAGTGGGTAAGTGGTTAAAAACTCTAATGCTGCGTACACACGATCGGACATTTCGAAAAACAAATATTGATGGGAGCTTGTTGTCGGAAATTCCAACCGTGTGTAGGCTCCATCAGACATTTTTTGTCGGAATTTCCGACAACAAAAATTTGAGGGCTGGTTCTCAAATTTTCCGACAACAAAATCTGTTGTTGGAAATTCCGGTCGTGTGTACACAATTCTGACGCACAAAATTCTACGCATGCTTGGAATCAAGCAGAAGAGCAGCACTGGCTATTGAACTTCATTTTTCTTGGCTCGTCATACGTGTTGTACGTCACCGTGTTCTTGACGTTCGGAATTTCCAACAACAATTGTGTGACCGTGTGTATGCAACACAAGTTTGAGCCAACATCCATCGGAAATAAATCCAGGATTTTGTTGTTGGAGTGTCCGATCGTGTGTGCGCGGAAAAAGGCTGTCTTTTCATTTATGATAATTGCATTTCTACAATATATTGCCAAACTGTCTTGAAATTAACTTGTGCTTTGCCTATTTTCTTTAACATCCCTGTTCCAAGGATTACATATTGACCTTCATTTTAGCAATCTTGAGCAAAAAAAGAAGCCATGTATAAGTCACCCTTGCTTATATAGGTCAGTAGCCTTTTTCCCCATTCCCATATGGCATTACTGTGCCAATCATCAAACAAGAGCACTGTCACATGAGGGGAAGGGGGTGATGAATATGAGTATTTTATTCTCTTCCAGGCAGCTAAACCCACTGTTGGAAATTTGAGCAATGGGGGAAACCTGTTGCTTTGCATGGGCAAAGGACATAATCCTTTCAGGATATAATTTATAATTGTGGCAGTTTTATTCTGTATATAGGAGGATTCTACACCAACTATTTTCCCATTAGGATTAATAAGTCTCTGGAAGATCTGTTTTGTCAGCGCAACGTGTGCAAGATTAACATAGGGTTATGCATGTGACACTAACTTATTTTGGCTTAACCAGAGAGATTTTATAGATGTTCAAATTTGAAAGAGCTTTTCTCGGCATTTGTTTTATTGAGATGGTTGTGTGAAAAAACATTTAGAATTTTCAACAGTTTAACATCACGTATGTAGTATGCAAACAACTTGATCACAACAAGTACAGATAAGAGAGTAGTCATGTTGTGATTCTATGTTGGTGTGGGAAGCAGAATAAGATGATAATAATGAAAAGCCAACCATATGCTGAGGCTATGTTGGCTAGTGAGATTTATTTTGTTTAAAAAAAACACATACAAATGATAAAGGTATTTTTTAGAACATAACTTCTAGGTTTATTAAAGAACAAAAGAAAGCTGTTAAGTTAAAATTTGACAGGACTGAAAGCAGTCCTGCTGTTAGGAGCTGAGCAGAAAGGTAAGCAGGATCAGCAGATATTAATTTGGTTTGTAGTAGCACAAGGTTGGATTTAATTACAGCTTAGAGCACCAATAAAATATAATCACATGTAATAGAGAGAAAGATTTCCAGCACAGTGAATTTGCAAAGAATATTAACCTGGGTTGTGTCTATTCCTTCTAAGTTGACTGCCTCCATTAAAGCAGTACCAAATACACTGTATTCTGAATGACTATGGCAAATGAACATTCTTGATAACATCATTCTGAGCACACATGGTGACTGCAAATTATTTTAGTACAAATGTTCTTAATCTATGTGTGTATAGAGAACAATCATAACAAAGAAATATGTCAAAGAAATGCTGAAGACAAGGGGATTAGATGTTTTCTTTACTTTACCCATGGGGATGGGAAGAAAAGTTACTGACCTGTGTAAGCTGTAGCTAGGGTGACTTATGCAGGGCAAGTCTTGCCACTCCAAAGCTGTGCTTCATTGTTTAAAAAATAGTCTACTGCCTAAAAAATCCAATTCAGGCATTATATTATGCAACAGTATGTTGATTAACTGACTGTGGCAGTTCCCATCACCCAACCATGGCAGGGTTGTACATATTTGTTTACCATCCTTAACTTTTTAATTTTTAAAAATTTTTTTATCTATTAGACAGCAATTTCCAACAATGTAAAACATTGCAGTAAAACAAATATAGTATACCCAGAGTACAATGGAAAGTAGCAAACTGCCCTGGTGGGGGCACCCAACTACAGGCTTCTGCCATAAAATCCCTGAAGACGTCAAGTATCCCTGAATGCCAAGGGCTCTGGGAAGCAACAACCGACTATGAGCATCGTATTGATTATGGACAATGAAGAACACTGCTGTACAATGTTTCTCTTTTTTTAGACTAAACCAGAAATAAAAAAGTGGGTGAAACAAGAGGAGAAGGAATAGAGGAGATAGAAAAAGAAGGAAAAATTAAAAAAAAGGGGGGGGGCAGGGGGGAGGGAGAAAGGAAGGGGTGATGATGGGGGGCGATGGATTACAAATGTATCCGATGTGAAAAGGGGACACCTGTGTCTAACAGCCAGTGGGAAGAGATTTTCCTTCGTCAGAGTATACAAACATGTTCCATGGAGTTCACATTTTGGTATACACCTCACTATTATGTTGGTTCATCAGTACAAGATCCTCCATTAAATTCAACTCCTCAGCCCTGGGTAGCCAGAACCCAATGGATGGAGGTTGCAGTTCCCTCCACCTAAGAGAGATACATGATTTGGCAGCGTTCAGAAGGTGGTGCAAAATTGTTCTTTTATAGATTTTGGGTGGTATGTTAGTGACATGAGAAACAAAAAATGTCACATCATCTAGAACGGAGTAATCCATACATTTTTTAACAATCCAGCAGACTTCCTTCCAGTAGCGATTGAGCTTAGAGCAGGACCAAAAGACATTCAGGAGTGTCCCCCACTCCTCCTGGCAGTGCCAACACCTATCCAAAGTAGCTGAGAAAAACTTATGTGGGATTGAATGGGTTCTTTACCATCTTGTCAAAATCTTGAAATTATTCCTGAACTTTTGTGCAAAATGAAAGGCAGTGTGAAATCCCCTGGAGGTAGAACCTAAAGCAAATAGAGCTTAGATAGAGCATGAGGAAGGGCACAGCCATCCGAGCAGTATTCCTCTAGTGTGGTCAGTCTATGATGGAAGCTATTCAGAGGAGGGAGAAAGTGAAGAAAATTATGGATTTATAGTAAAAATGCAACTTGTTAATAAAAAGAATTCTCAAAAAAAAAAAATCCAACTTGTAGGGGCTCATCGGATTCATAAGGTTCTGTAATGAAGGCCAAGAGCCTACCTCCGTGAAGTCAGATGCTTGAAAAACAGCCTGATTGAAGAACCATTATTAACTTTTATATACGTTTGAAAATTAAACTTACTGGTCATTTCACAGAATTTGAATTGAAATCTATTATTGTTGTCTTCTCATTTAACTATACCTATTATAAGGTGTTTTCAGGTGTTGGAGCTGATGAATATGAAAAATAAGGTTGGAATCATGTATTGAACAGCACTTCAAAATTTGCACCCTAAATGAGGTCATGATGTTGCTGTTTATGTGGACACCTAACAACCTGTGGAGTCCAATTATAACAAAGGAGCATGACAAAGAAATGTTGCAAACTAGGAGATTTGATGCTTTCTCTGCTGTTGTTGTGCACTTTTTTACACTTGTAAAGTGCATTAAATGCAAAGCAGATACTGCAAAGCTACACTTTATTGGTTAAACAATAGTTTATTACATAAAAATCCAATGCAGCCATTATCTGTAATGTACAATGAGGTCTGTTGGCTAAGGATATCTGCTAAGGTATGAGGGTTTCCATTATCAAATTGTGGCTAGAATGTCCAGTTTAGTGCAAGTATCATCTAATATTAAGGGGAACCCCACTCCAAAATTAAAAAAAAAATGATGTGGGGGTCCCCCTCAAAATCCTTACCAGACCCTTCAGGTCTGGTATGGATTTTAAGGGGAACCCCGCACCAAAATTTAAAAAAAATGGCGTGGCCCAAAAATCCATACCAGACCCTTATCCGAGCATGCAACCTGGCAGGCCACAGGAAAAGAGGGGGGGACGAGAGAGCGCCCCCCTCCTGAACTGTACCAGGCCACATGCCCTCAACATTGGGAGGGTGCTTTGAGGTAGCCCCCAAAGCACCTTGTCCCCATGTTGATGAAGACAAGGGACTCATCCCCACAACCCTTGGCCGGTGGTTGTGAAGGTCTGCGGGTGGGGGGCTTTAACAAGGGGACCCCCAGATCCTGCCCCCCGTGTGAAATGGTAATGGGGTACAAAAGTAACGGGTGACCTCACCCCCCACTGATGTCACAGGGAAAGCCATAGGGAAGTCCCCATCAAGTTCCCATGTGTCAGAGGGGGATGGGGTCAGTGTCAGAAGAAGAGAAGCGTCACACAGCGGGAGGCTCCCATGGATGCGGAACACGGCCCAAGAGCGAAGCGTAGAAGAAGGCGCCGTGGAGGAAGATGCCGGACAAGAACACCAGAGCAAGAAGCAGAGGATCAGAGGAAGAACCAGAGGAAGAAGAAGATGAAGGAAGAAACCTAAGGAAGAAGGAAGGAAGAAGGAAGAAGACCCGAAGAAGATGGAAAGAAGAAGACTTTAAATAAAGGAATTGTCAAAAACTGTCTCTTGCCATTTTTAACATTTTTGACATTTTTTTGTGAAATGGTAGGGATACATTTGTACCCCATTACCATTTCACACAGGGGAGGGCGGGATCTGAGGGTCCCCTTGTTAAAGGGGGCTTCCAGATTCCGATAAGCCCCCCCGCCCGCAGACTCCACAACCACCGGCCAAGGGTTGTGGGGATGAGGCCCTTGTACTCATCAACATGGGGACAAGGTGCTTTGGGGGCTACCTCAAAGCACCCTCCCAATGTTGAGGGCATGTGGCCTGGTATGGTTAAGGACAGGGGGCGCTCTCTCGTCCCCCCTCTTTTCCTGCGGCCTGCCAGGTTGCGTTCTTGGATAAGGGTTTGGCATGGATTTTTGGGGGGACCCCATGCCATTTTTTGAAAAAATTATGGCGCGGGTTCCCCTTAAAATCCATACCAGACCTAAAGGGTCTGGTATGGATTTTGAGAGGGACCCCCACACAATTTTTTTTTTAAATTTTGGAGCGGGGTTCCCCTTAATATCAATACCAGACCTGAAGGGCCTGGTATGGAATTTAGGGGGACCCCCACGCAATTTTTTTTAAATTTTGGTTCGGGGTTCCCCTGTGGGGAAATCCCATGCTGTTTTTATCAATGAACTTTTATGTGTGCTGTCGGACCGACAATTCATTAATAGCCGCGAGTAGTTTTAAATGACTTTTTTTCCTTTGAAATGTCATTTTGCTGTCAGACTGTTCTAACTCCGGAAACATGCGCCCCTTTACAGGCATACTATAGACACCCCCCAGGTACGAAATGTAAAGAAATATTACACTTTTATTGTTTCACTTTAAGCATTATTAAAATCACTGCTCCTGAAAAAATGGCAATTTTTAAAACTTCTTTTTGCATTGATACATGTCCCCTGGGGCAGGACCCAGGTCCTCAAACACTTTTTATGACAATACCATGCATATAAGCCTTTAAAATTAGCACTTTTGATTTCTCCCATAGATTTTAAAGGATGTCCTGCAGCTTTCGAATTTGCCGCGAACACCCCAAATTGTTCGCTGTTCGGCGAACTGGCGAACAGTCGATGTTCGAGTCGAACATGAGTTCGACTCAAACTCGAAGCTCATCCGTAGTCACAGGTAAAGAATATAACATCAAACAACTTGTTACCTGTGACAGTATATGTCATTTATCTTCTTATGTGCCCTTGTAATCTTCAATATATAAGTCGAACCACCAGGACCTTGGCAAAAAAAAGTTGGGGAACACGTAGACCACTTCAAAAAAGGTTTTAAAAAGCATAGTGTCTCCAATCACTTTAGATTAGTGCATAATAATGACCCCTCTCTACTCAGATTTTGGGGAATAGACAAAGTCCATCCCCATTGGAGGTGTCTGGACATGACCAAAGGGGTCTCCCAAATGGAGGCTCAGTGGATATATAGGCTTCAGTCTCTATCTCCCCAGGGCTTGAACCTGGATATAGATTTAAAATGCTTTATCACAGATTACTAAATGAGTCTAGGTGCCTCTCAGGTCTGGTTTATGATCCCTACTTGTAATGGGTCTACCATGTATGAGAAACTTCACTTCCAGTTTCCTCCTATAAATATGTATTTTGTCAATAAATGTGTTACTCCAAGAAAACGGTTATAAGGTCCTCAATCGTTGGTATAGAGTCCCAACCCCCATAAATTTGCACCAACCACATCTGACTTATGCTGGAGATGCAACACCAAGCCTGGCTCACTCATCCACATCTGCTGGTTCTTCCCACCATTCAAATTTTCTAGAATGAGGTCCACAAGAAAACTTGAAATGTATCCAGCCTGAACTTTTCACCGGCGCAACTGTTACTACATCACTCTACACTATCCAGGCTCTTATATTTCAGATCACCATGTCACCCCATCGGCTCATGAGCAACATTCAGCCCTATCCACAGCACAACAAGGATTTACCCCCTTCCTGACCAGAGCACTTTTCACAATGTGGCACTGCGTCGCTAATTGCGCGGTCATGCAATGCTGTACTCAAACAAAATTTGCATCCTTTCCTTCCCACAAATAGAGCTTTCTTTTGATGGTATTTGATCACCTCTGCGGTTTTTATTTTTTGCGCTATAAACGGAAAAAGACCGAAAATTTTGAAAAAAATGATATTTTCTACTTTTTGTTATAAAAAAAATCCAATAAACTCAATTTTAGTCATACATTTAGGCCAAAATGTATTCGGCCACATGGTAAAAAAAATATCAATAAGCGTATATTTATTGGTTTGCGCAAAAGTTATAGCACCTACAAACTAGGGTACATTTTCTGGAATTTACACAGCTTTTAGTTTATGACTGCCTATGTCATTTCTTGAAGTGCTAAAATGGCAGGGCAGTACAAACCCCCCCAAATGACCCCATTTTGGAAAGTAGACACCCCAAGGAAATTGCTGAGAGGCATGTTGAGCCCATTGAATATTCATTTTTTTTGTCCCAAGTGATTGAATAATGACAAAAAAAAAAAATTACAAAAAGTTGTCACTAAATGATATATTGCTCACACAGGCCATGGGCATATGTGGAATTGCACCCCAAAATACATTCTGCTGATTCTCCTGAGTACGGGGATACCACATGTGTGGGACTTTTTGGCAGCCTAGTCGCGTACGGGGCCCCGAAAACCAATCTTCGCCTTCAGGATTTCTAAGGGCGTAAATTTTTGATTTCACTCCTCACTACCTATCACAGTTTTGAAGGCCATAAAATGCCCAGATGGCCCAACCCCCCCAAATGACCCCATTTTGAAAAGTAGACACCCCAAGCTATTTGCTGAGAGGCATGTTGGGTCCATGGAATATTTTATATTTTGACACAAGTTGCGGGAAAGTGACAATTTTTTTTTTTTTTTTGCACAAAGTTGTCACTAAATGATATATTGCTCACACAGGCCATGGGCATATGTGGAATTGCACCCCAAAATACATTTAGCTACTTCTCCTGAGTATGGGGATACCACATGTGTGGGACTTTTTGGGAGCCTAGCCGCGTACGGGGACCCCGAAAACCAAGCACCGCCTTCAGGCTTTCTAAGGGCGTACATTTTTGATTTCACTCTTCACTGCCTATCACAGTTTCGGAGGCCATGGAATGCTCAGGTGGCACAAACCCCCCCAAATGACCCCATTTTGGAAAGAAGACACCCCAAGCTATTTGCTGAGAGGCATGGTGAGTATTTTGCAGCTCTCATTTGTTTTTGAAAATTAAGAAAGACAAGAAAAAACATTTTTTTTTTCTTTTTTCGATTTTCAAAACTTTGTGACAAAAAGTGAGGTCTGCAAAATACTCACTATACCTCTCAGCAAATAGCTTGGGGTGTCTACTTTCCAAAATAGGGTCATTTGGGGGGGTTGTGCCACCTGGGCATTCCATGGCCTCCAAAACTGTGATAGGCAGTGAAGAGTGAAATCAAAAATTTACGCCCTTAGAAAGCCTGAAGGCGGTGCTTGGTCTTGGGAGACCCTGTGTTAGTGTGCTTAGTCTGTGCAATGCTGTACGCTAATACTCAACTAGTGTATGGTAGCGTTCAAAACATTCACCAATGCAAAGACCAGGATTGTCAGGACAGGAGGGACAATAATAGCGGGTGTCATGTCTATATCCGCGCTTGCTGCAGACACGACATCTTTTTTGGGGGGGGTAGGGGTACTCGGGAGAACATAAAGAAAATGCCTCTCATGCAGCCGACTGCATTTGGTTGGGGATGTGAATGGGGGAAGTACGGGTGCTGCAGAAGTGGTGGGTTCCCAATCCAGATAGGCGAATGCAGCAGGAAGGGCATTATGGGCATGACGGGCTTGTGTTTGTCTTCTTCTTGGTGGCAGCGGGACACTACTTGTGCTTGCCACCTCACCAGCTTGAACTACACTTATGGGACTCGCCACGTCACCAAGTGTTACTGCAGTGCTGGTTTGACTATGACCGAGGTGTACTAGGCCGCTGGTGCTTGCCAGTTCACCAAAACGCTACCAAAAAAACTGTTAGCGATCGCAGGGATCAGGCCTGACTCTGCGAATGCTGCAGTTACATGTTTAGTGTTTTGTAAGTGACAGTGATTGATCGATACTGCACTTGGGTGGGCTGGGCTGGGCCGGGCGGAGGGGCAAAACGCAGTTGCAGGCAGGTATCTGGGCTGATCCCGCTAACACTGCGTTTTTGGGAACCCTTGACTGCTGGGGATGCTAGTATAGATCTGATTGGATCAGATAATGATCCATTCAGATACTATACCACTAAGGGAGGTGTACGGTGCGTGTGTGGGTGTTATCGCTACTGGCACTAACCTGACGCTGCCTGGGGCTGGTGCTTGCCAGTTCACCAAAACGCTACCAAAAAACTGTTAGCGATCGCAGGGATCAGGCCTGACTCTGCGAACGCTGCAGTTATGTGTTTAGTGTTTTGTAAGTGACAGTGATCAATCAATACTGCACTTGGGTGGGCTGGGCTGGGCCGGGCGGAGGGGCAAAATGCAGGTGCTAGCAGGTATCTGGGCTGATCCCGCTAACACTGCATTTTTGGGAACCCTAAACTGCTGGGGACGCTAGTATAGATCTGATCGGATCAGATAATGATCCGTTCAGATACTATACCACTAAGGGAGGTGTATGCTGCGTGCATGGGTGTTAGCGCTACTGGCGCTAACCTGACGCTGCCTGGGGTGACGTAGACCCTGTCTGATCCTAAAACCTAAGTTATATCACTGCTGGGCGATCAGGGGGCTAAACCTTTATTAGGTAGTAAATGGCAGGGGCCCTGACACTATAAAAAATAAACTAACTAACCAGCGTCACCCGTAACAGTTTTACGGTGACCACCGGCGGGGGCCGCGAATGGATGGTCTCCCCCTCACCTCTGATCGCTCCCGGACAGAAGCCGACCGCCTTGGGCACAGTCCGATTGGACCCCCAACCGCGGGAGGCAGATCACGTACCAGGTACGTGATTTTGCCTGCCCGTACCATTCTGCCGCAGTATATCTGCGTGAGGCGTTCGGCAACTGGGTAAGTATTATTAAAATCACTGCTCCTGAAAAAACAGCTGTTTTTAAAACTTTTTTTGCATTGATACATGTCCCCTGGGGAAGGAACCGGGTCCCCAAACACTTTTTATGACAATAACTTGTATATAAGCCTTTAAAATGAGCACTTTTGATGTTATTGTCCCATAGACTTTAATGGTGTTCCACGGCTTTCCACTTTGCCACGAACACCGCATAATGTTCGATGTTCGCCAAATGTCCGAACAACCAAAGTTCATCTCATGCTCGGGCCGATCTGTTTACCCATCCCTTATTAAAAGTTAATCGCAATAACTTTATTCTCCCACTAGAGGGAGCCATGGTACACCTAAATCTAGTAAATCATGTATTCAATGTTTTACTTTTGCTATATTATTTTTCTTATCTTTTCTTTATTATTTTAAAATAGCGGTTATTGTTATACTATTTTACAGAATATACTGTTAATTGTAACTGCTAATTAGGCGGGGCATCCTTCCATCATAAAAAAAAAAACAGGAAATGGCGTGTCGTCACTTCCTGATGATGCCAGTATGGTGAAACATACATCGGAGTGAGGATTCCTCATTTTCGTGTCCCACATGTGATATTCAACTAACTAGTATATCGAGGAGTGGATCCCATGCTGCCGCGAGCCTGATATACCCATCCACACATGCTGTAGACACCTTAGTGCCGGGATTGGCACAGTCACATTTGAGTGCAACTTTTGATACAATTTTTAATCATTTTAATAAAACATACCACACCATAAGAGCTCTTCTTTGTGTCCCTGGTGGAGTCTGTTCTCACATCCTCAGCCTTTGTCGGAGGGGGTCAACAGTGGAGAGATGTTTACCCAGGATCTATCTGGTTCATTCAACTAAAACCTATTTTGATCTACCGTAAAAAGTGGTCAAACACCTTTGGTGAGTTGCCATCTACCTCATGAGCACTTGTGGTGATGCATTTACTTGAAGACACATCAAATAAGAAGAATATTTATGTTTTATGGTGTTGGGATTGTCACTTTGGACTGTATTAGTTTGCTATTTGCACACGGTTCACTTGCACCATTATTTTTGTTGAACTATTTCATGTATGATGTTTTGTAGTGCCAACACCTCTACCTTTCTTTATTCACCAATCAAGCTCATACCTTCCTAAAGAGGCAGCTACATGATTTAATATAATTTCAGGCCCCATTACCAGCCACATTTTTTTTATATATTTTCAGGTGTTGGAGCTGATGAATATAAAAAAATAAGAGTTCTATCATGTACTGTTCAGCCCTCCAATGTTTGCACCTTAAGGCTCCATGCACACTAGGCAAATCCAGCCCCGGAAGGATTTGCCCCCTTCCTGACCAGGCCATTTTTTTGCGATACAGCACTGTGTCACTTTAACTGACAATTGTGTGTTGTGCAATGTTGTAACTAAACAAAATCTATTGCTGCGTACACACGACCGGACTTTACGGCATACTTTGCCCGGCGGACTTTTCGACTTTACAACGGACTTTCCAAATGAACGGACTTGCCTACACACGATCAACCAAAGTCCAACGGATTTGTACGTGATGATGTATGACCGGACTAAAAAAAGGAAGTTCATAGCCAGTAGCCAATAGCTGCCCTAGCGTCGGTTTTTGTCCGTCGGACTAGCATACAGACGAGCGGACTTTTCGACCGGACTCGAGTCCATCGGATAGATTTGAAACATGTTTCAAATCTAAGTCCGTCAAACTTTTGAAAAATAAAAGTCTGCTGGAGCCCCCACACGATTGAATTGTCCGTCAGACTCCGGTACGTCGGACCAAGTATGCCGGAATGTCCGTTTGTAAACTCAAAATCTATTTTTCATATGGAAATATGACTTACTGCATACAGTTTTCCTAAGAATGTGATTTTTTTGTGAATCTGTTGTAAAGATTTGTACCTGGAGACCCCTACCAGTGACATTACTTCCTGTTTTAGGCTAACAATGCTAAGCCAAACCCTTGCCTTGTCAGGCTGCCATGCTGGATCCTTCGGTTAAATGTTGGGATGACTCTGTTATACCTGATAAGCACCCCAAAATCCAGCTAAAGTGAGGCAGTGGCTTACCATTGTGAGCCTGTGGCATGTGTTGGTACTGGCAGGATTTACAGGAAAGGAACTCTGCAACACATTCACAACATTAGTTTACTTAAAAAACTGGGCAAAGTGAGTTGCAATACCAAGCATACTGAAAAAATAAAATTTGGGCCTACATGTTCTTTAGAGAAAATTTTATGACCCTTGGTGCCTGCTTTTGACCCCTGTGGTACTGGATGCAATATATTACGGATTGTGATCTGTATCAGACCAAATAGTATCGGACTATGAGGAGTACCTGTAATGCCTATAAATAGATTCAATAACATACCCACTTAATGGTTGATGTTATGCGGGGTATCAGTGTTTGTTTACTACTCTTCTTGTGTTATACCGCCATTGGGATATATCCTCCAGCCGACGCTGTTTGTAGCTTTTCTACCCTTGCACCTTCTGCTCCTGTTGTCCACACTATACATAATTATGACTGTTTGTCTTTAGTCATTTTATGTCTTTAGTACTTACAAGTACAAGTGCAAAGTGCTACTTTGTTTTGTATTTTAAGTTGTTTTATGATTTTAATTGTGCAATAATAAAGTTTGCTTAGGTAAGAATTTGTTGTGGTGCCCATAAAGTCGATATACTGTGGTCCAACAAATTGTGTCTGCATTTATTGACTACTACTGTACATATACCTATACTTTAATTGCTTACATAACCCTAATATCAAATTATTCCCATCTTTGTGGGTTTTTTGTATTCACTTTCCTGTGTGCTCATTTCTGCACCTCTGACAATCAGACAATGTTGATGTTTTTCTCACAAAGTATTAAAATACATACTGTATTACCTTTCCACCAATGCTCCTATATTAGGCCAGAGATTCATATTTTTTTACTCATTCTCCCATGTCCTGAGAACTCCAGCAGATCTCCTTCTCACTTAAGAAGTGGGCAAAGTAACTTCAGGTCTGGCCTGATTATACTTCTCTTCCGCATGTAACAAACACCACAAGTAAGACATTTATTTTTCAAAGTGCATTCCACTGTATATGTCACATGTAATAAATATGAGAGAGCCATGTGTGATAAATAGAAAATACCCTATAGTTGCAACATTTTGGTAGCAAACATCTCTTAGCTTACAGAGGCAATTCTGTCACTGGCAACAGTACACTAGGGTCAGAATCTTAACTTTACACAAACTAGCAAGTCAGTTGTAGCTGTAGTTTTATTTGTCTTAAAATTTATCTTCTATTCCTTGCAATTGATGATTTGGGCTAGAAATTAAAAGCTTATCAGTAGGGATGAGCCGAACACCCCCCCTGTTCGGTTCGCAGCAGAACATGCGAACAGGCAAAAAATTAGTTTGAACACGCAAACACCATTAAAGTCTATGGGACACGAACATGAAAAATCAAAAGTGCTAATTTTAAAGGCTTATATGCAAGTTATTGTCATAAAAAGTGTTTGGGGACCTGGGTCCTGCCCCAGGGGACGTGTATCAATGCAAAAAAAGTTTTAAAAACAGCTGTTTTTCGGGAGCAGTGATTTTAATAATGCTTAAAGTGAAACAATAAAAGTGAAATATTCCTTTAAATTTCGTATCTGGGGGGGGTGTCTACAGTAAGCCTGTAAAGTGGCGCATGTTTCCCGTGTTTACAACAGTCCCTGCACAAAATGACATTTGTAAAGTAAAAAAAGTCATTTAAAAGTACTTGCGGCTATAATGAATTGTCGGTCCCGGAAATACACATAAAAGTCATTGAAAAAAACGGCATGGGATTCCCCCTCAGTCCATTACCAGGCCCTTTGGGTGTGGTATGAATATTAGGGGAACCCCGAAAAAATTTTTTTTTTAAATTGCGTGGGGGTCCCCCAAAATTCCATACCAGGCCCTTCAGGTCCCAAAGATATTAAGGGGAACCCCGCGCCAAAATAAAAAAAAATGGCGTGGGGCCCCCAAAAATCCATATCAGACCCTTATCCGAGCACGCAACCTGGCAGGCCGCAGGAAAAGAGGGGGAACGAGAGAGCACCCCCCCTCCTGAACTGTACCAGGCCACATGCCCTCAACATGGGGAGGGTGCTTTGGGGTAGCCCCCCAAAGCACCTTGTCCCCATGTTGATGGGGACAAGGGCCTCATCCCCACAACCCTTGCCCGGTGGTTGTGGGGGTCTGCGGGCAGGGGGCTTATCGGAATCTGGAAGCCCCCTTTAACAAGGGGACCCCCAGATCTTGGCCTCCCCCATGCGAAATGGTAACGGGGTACAAATGTACACCTACCATTTCACAAAAAAAGTGTGAAAATGTAAAAAATGACATGACAAGGCTTGGGGACAAGTCCTTTATTAAAAAATTAAAAAATAAAACTGTCCCACGTAGTCTTCTTCTTCTTCTTCTCTTGCTCTGCCATGGGACTGAAAAAGGAAAAAAAAAACGCTACCAACCCGCCTACATGGGAGGCACCCGCCGTAATGATGGTCCTCTCAGGTGACAGCTCTTTTATAACTGAGGGCGGGGCCACACGGTACCCTGCCCCCCTCTGACATTCGGGGACATTACTATGGCTTCCCCGTAGCATCAGAGGGGGGCGGGGGCACCCGGTTATGTAACTGGGTGACCCCGCCCCCTCTGACGCATGGGGACATCACTATGGCTGCCCCATAGCGGCAGAGGGGGGCGGGGCCACCTGGTCTGCCCCTCTCTGACACACGGGGACATCCCTATGGCTTCCCCGTAGCACCAGGGGGGTGGACCGGGTGGTCCCGCCCTGGCGATGTCACCATGTGGCCCTGCCCTCAGTTATAAAAGAACTGTCACCTGCGAGGACACGTCATACGGTGAGTGCCTCCCATGGAGGCTGGTCCGGGGGGTTTTATTTTTTTTCTTTTTCGGTCTGTCGGCGGAGCAAGAAAAGAAGAAGACTTCATGGGACAGTTTTATTTTTTTATTTTTTAATAAAGGACTTGTCCCCAAGTTGTTTTATGTAATTTTTACCATTGTGACACTTTTTTGTAAAATGGTAGGGGTACATCTGTACCCCGTTATCATTTCACACAGGGGGGGAGGCCGGGATCTGGGGTCCCCTTGTTAAAGGGGGCTTCCAGATTCTGATAAGTCCCTTGCCCGCAGTCCCCCACAACCACCAGGCAAGGGTTGTGGGGATGAGGCCCTTGTCCCCATCGACATGGGGACAAGGTGCTTTGGGGGGCTACCCCAAAGCACCCTCCCCATGTTGAGGGCATGTGGCCTGGTACAGTTCAGGAGGGGGGCCACTCTCTCATCCCCCTCTTTTCCTGCGGCCTGCCAGGTTGCATGCTCGGATAAGGGTCTGGTATGGATTTTTGGGGGACCCCCACACCATTTTTAAAAAAAAATTTGGGCGGGGTTCCCCTTAATATCCATACCAGACCAGAAGGGCCTGGTATGGAATTTGGGGGGACCCCCACACAATTTTTTTTTAATTTTGGTTCGGGGTTCCCCTTAATATTTATACCAGACCCAAAGGGCCTGGTAATGGACTGTGGGGGAATCCCATGCCGTTTTTTTCAATGACTTTTATCTGTATTGCCGAGGCCCGACAATTCATTATAGCCGCAAGTAGTTTTAAATGACTTTTTTTTCTTTAGAAATGTCATTTTGTGCAGGGACTGTTCTAAACATGGGAAACATGAGCTACTTCACAGGCATACTATAGACAACCCCCAGGTACGAAATTTAAAGGAATATTTCACTTTTATTGTTTCACTTTAAGCATTATTAAAATCACTGCTCCCGAATAAACGTCAGTTTTTAAAACTTTTTTTTGCATTGATACATGTCCCCTGGGGCAGCACTTTTGATTTCTCCCATAGACTTTTAAAGGGTGTTCAGCAGCTTTCGAATTTGCCGTGAACACCCCAAATTGTTCGCTATTTGGCAAACGGACGAACAGCCAATGTTCGAGTCAAACTCATGTTCGACCCGAACATAAAGCTCATCCCTACTTATCAGGTTTTACAGCAATAAGCAATAGCAGTTCTCAAAGAGAATAGTATAGTTAATAAATTCAGTATAAGAATGTAGTGTATGGAATCTTGCTGTCTTTAGTACAGCAACACATTTCCCACTTAGCTTTTTGCATTTCACTTTGGACACTGATGAAACAGTCAATTTATAACATTTCACACCCTTACATTCGGGTCCAATTATCAATGTAACCTCTAGCTAGCTATACAACCTTTGTGCCCACACTTATCGCCAAAAAGCTGGTATTTTACACAAAAATGGTCTTGTTCTACTGGTTCTAACCTTTGAATATTTGAATATTGTGACACTGTGTAAATATACTACTTAAGATATTACCATGAGCAAATTGGATGAGTGATGAGTGAATCAACTGAAATTTTCATTGCTTACAGTTCAGTGAATCAATTAAAAAACTAGCCAAAGACCAGTTTGGAAACACAATGTGTTAAAGTCAATAGGAGGTACATTTTCAGTTTTGGCCGCTTGGGGATAGTGTGGGTAGTGAAGCACTGCTGGAGGAACGTTTATCAATGCAAAAAAAAAGAAAATGCACAACAGTGGAGAGACTTATTTCATACAGCTTTGAAGGCAGCATAGAAGTGCACAAATCCATTAAATTACAGGCTAGAGGGATGCCTTAAAGCTAAATGTCCCTTTACTTAATAAGTAACATTTGTAGTGTATTTTTGATTATTTTTTTCTCCTCTTTTACAATGTTACAATTAGCTTTGCTTGCATGCAGCAGCAGCACCCAAATTTACCTTGATCTGAATCCGGTTAGTTACTGGTAGTTTTAGCAGTGGTACATATTTTTTTTAAAGCAGTACTAGGTCTGCTTTAACCTGTATAATCAAAACAGATTTAATTGCAGATTGGGAGTCACATAGAGGTGGGTATGGATGGGTAAAAATTAGACAGTGAAATCACTGTTTGGTGGTACATACAGTACTGTGCTGTATTTTCACCCCACATTCTCTACACTTACCCTAGCCTCATATCTACAACGCTTCTAAAAAAAATTGTGTGGTAAGGAATAAATTGGCAAACAGCTGGACAGCTTTGCAGCAGAAGAACAAACCAAAATGCAGTAAAAAAAATAGAGCTTCACTATACAAAGAAGAGCTGCTTTTTTTCCCTTGTGCGCTCTAGAGGCACAATCCTACTGTATTGACTACTACAGTACTATCATGAGTGGAACTTTGCAGGTAGGACAAATGTTTCTGCCTATGCAAAAAAAAGGGCAAAGCACTCTTTGTTGTGGCATGCCCAACATGCCCTTACACACAGTCTCCTGCGATAGTATTTCATACTTGACAACTTTGCGATCCCTACCTAGACATGAAAATGAGTAGCTACATTTGATGACTATGCTATTACAAGATTTAATATTCAGCAGATGAGAATCATTTCTGGAAAGATTAAAATCCACTGGATGGCTGATTAAGCATCTTTAGTCATATTTTAAATCAATTGTGTCCAGAGCATTTGTGGCAGTGAGAGGGTAAATCACGGCCTCAAACGTGATCAGTGTAACTCTCATCCAATACTGATTATTAGCCGACAAGACAGAGATAGAATCTAAGCAGGGAACACAAAATGATTTATTAACACACCCCAGCTTCCAATTCTGCCTGACATTTTACTTCATCAAACTAATTAAATGCTGGTGACACTGTTTGTAGAGAAATGAGAAGCATTTCTGATGATTTCACATGGTCTGTCTGAAATGAGTAGGTATCATTTTCTTGCCTTTGCCCACTGCTTTTTCCTGTGGTTATTGGCACTCAGGAAATATGACCAGATGGTCGTGTTGGCATCCAATGTCCAATGCTCACTTCTTTCTAACAAAAACTAAAAGCACAACTCATAAATAGTCTGCTCGTGCCTTTTTAAGTGAGACTGCTTTAGTATTAGATTACATAATTTATAAAGCAAATCTAGATGCAAAAGTACAGCTAGAGCTGCAACATCACAGCTTCTCACGGTGTGCATTAGAAGTCACAGTAATTCAAAGATAACTAACCTAATTTCTGGGCTGGAAGACATCCAGTGTCTTCTACTTTTTACTACACATTCTTCCTGTCATTTTGCCACCCCTTTAATTGATTGGATTTATGTTCTTTTGATCATGGAGGCACAGTTTCACATGTGGGTGTTACTAGAGAGGTCTGCGTGCAAATATAGTCTGCCTAGGAATGCCCATGACTCCAGACTGACTCTCTTCCATCAAAGCATTTTGATACTTGCATAACTCCTCCTAAGTGCCAGTCCACTACAGTTCTCAGGGCTGAGGGCTCTTGAGATGAGTACTGAGGCAGGGTGCTGCGACATTTTCAGAAAGTTACTGTCCTGTACCTTGATAATCTCATCTACCAGTCATAAGCTGCCTAAATTAGCAGACCCTCCAACTTGCTTATATTTCCTGGTACAGTACCAGTTTGTAAACGTGCACTAGTTTCTGGGGCAAGACCTAGCCAATGCACCTGCACTAGCACTTATTTATTTATTTTTTTCATGTGTTTTGTCACTTTGCACTTTTGTCTGTGTGTCTTTCACTTGGATGGAGGGTGTGGGTCCTGGAACCTATCCTGAAGTCTAGGAGGAGGTTGTGTGGCCATTAGGTTCCCTCCTTCACCTGAACTGGGTGGTCTTTCTTTGGGAGAGCCCCTCACCTGGTGCTTGGTGGTCTGCTTCAGCTAACCAAGAGAAGAGGGGTCTGCCAACCCTTCAGATAAGTGGACCATGTTGTGCTTTATCCTTGTCAGGAGCCTCACTCCCGGGGGCTCAGGGTGGAGTCCTACTTCTTCAGGAGGTGGACTAGAGACACATCCTTAGGTGCAATTTGCAGACAATGAAATGTCCGGAACCTGTATTTTTTCAGATCTTCCTAATCAACGGTATGTTATGACTGCACATTAGTCTAAACTGCAGCACTACAACTTTGTAACACAGTTCAGCTGTCACATCCGGCAAGCGGCAATTGTGGATTTGATTGAAAGCACAGGAATGGATGCCACCTATTAATTTTCACTGTTTATAAAACATCTCCTGATGCCTAATGACCGACTACACTCTTTTACCTAATGACTAGACATGTGAACACTGAGCTGCAACATCACAGCTTCTCACGGTGTGCATTAGAAGTCACAGTAATTCAAAGATAACTAACCTAATTTCTGGGCTGGAAGACATCCAGTGTCTTCTACTTTTTACTACACATTCTTCCTGTCATTTTGCCACCCCTTTAATTGATTGGATTTATGTTCTTTTGATCATGGAGGCACAGTTTCACATGTGGGTGTTACTAGAGAGGTCTGCGTGCAAATATAGTCTGCCTAGGAATGCCCATGACTCCAGACTGACTCTCTTCCATCAAAGCATTTTGATACTTGCATAACTCCTCCTAAGTGCCAGTCCACTACAGTTCTCAGGGCTGAGGGCTCTTGAGATGAGTACTGAGGCAGGGTGCTGCGACATTTTCAGAAAGTTACTGTCCTGTACCTTGATAATCTCATCTACCAGTCATAAGCTGCCTAAATTAGCAGACCCTCCAACTTGCTTATATTTCCTGGTACAGTACCAGTTTGTAAACGTGCACTAGTTTCTGGGGCAAGACCTAGCCAATGCACCTGCACTAGCACTTATTTATTTATTTTTTTCATGTGTTTTGTCACTTTGCACTTTTGTCTGTGTGTCTTTCACTTGGATGGAGGGTGTGGGTCCTGGAACCTATCCTGAAGTCTAGGAGGAGGTTGTGTGGCCATTAGGTTCCCTCCTTCACCTGAACTGGGTGGTCTTTCTTTGGGAGAGCCCCTCACCTGGTGCTTGGTGGTCTGCTTCAGCTAACCAAGAGAAGAGGGGTCTGCCAACCCTTCAGATAAGTGGACCATGTTGTGCTTTATCCTTGTCAGGAGCCTCACTCCCGGGGGCTCAGGGTGGAGTCCTACTTCTTCAGGAGGTGGACTAGAGACACATCCTTAGGTGCAATTTGCAGACAATGAAATGTCCGGAACCTGTATTTTTTCAGATCTTCCTAATCAACGGTATGTTATGACTGCACATTAGTCTAAACTGCAGCACTACAACTTTGTAACACAGTTCAGCTGTCACATCCGGCAAGCGGCAATTGTGGATTTGATTGAAAGCACAGGAATGGATGCCACCTATTAATTTTCACTGTTTATAAAACATCTCCTGATGCCTAATGACCGACTACACTCTTTTACCTAATGACTAGACATGTGAACACTGGAAATTTTTGTTTAATTTTAGATGCATCTGTTCATTGAAGAATTTTGTTTGTCATAGGAATTATGTTTACCAGATTAGTTTTTGGAATTTGTTTTGTATCTCTGCCATTTGTTTTATATATCTGTTGGTCTGAGTGGATTCAACAAATGTTGCAGTTTTTCCAGAAGATTGCAACATATTTGATATATTATCGAATTGCAGAGACTTGAAACAGAAGGATTCATTATTTTTAGATGCTAACCCATAAAGAGAAATGGCATGAGCTGATTGGACAATATCAACTGGGCTCATGTTTATCCGAATTAACGAATGGAATGAAGTTTGCATCCATTCCATTTGCATCCAATTTAATCCATTTCCCCATGTGCCCGGACTACTATCACATCATGTGACATCATCCAAATGAAATGATTGCATTTGTTTGTTTTGTGATACATTTTTTAAGTTTCATTGACATTTGTTACTCTATCCATTCAGAGATTCAGATACATCCGAATCTCCGAAATTAAATTTTCATCCATAAAATGAATCGAAACAAAATGAAACACACATGCTTACTAATGACTGATTGTTCTTCAGCCTGTGGTATCAGTTAGCAGCTTCCTTCCTCTATTTACACATCAGACAGCAGAACAAAGCTTTTTGCACTTCAAACATAGGCCATGGCCTAAGAGTGGCAGTTCAGCCAGGTGCAACAACAGCCACCCATTCATTATCTTGCTGACTAGCAGTAACACTTTTCTATGTATAATAAGATTCCAGACTGATGTTCTGCCTACTCTGCTTTCCAGCAACATCTGGTTAGGCCTTTATTGTTGCTCCTTTTTGTTTGTTGAATGGTATTCTGTGTACTTACAGTTTACCCTTCCAGGCGTACAGTCTATACACCTGGAACCAGACAACTATCAGGGCAGTGTGGCAATTTGCCTGCTCTTCTAGTCAGTTCTAAGTTTACTGATGCAGAGAGGGGAAAATGTCTCACGTATCCACTCAATCCTAAGCCTGGTGTGCCCTTTTCTACCATGTTGTTTTACCCTGTTACTATGATACTAAAGCTATCTAGATGACTAAATATTGAGATGTATAAAAGACAGACTTCGGGTTACAAGGGCAATTGGCCTAAGAGCAGATAGTGTAAATCTATCCCTGCTCACAGTCACAGAGATATCTTGGAGCTCCACAGGTTAACAGGCCATGGTATCAATCTTTGGTGGTGCTTAGTTGAATTTGATCACCTTTCTCAGGTACATGAGTAGGAGATTGCTGAGTCTGAGAATGAAAATGTAGTCATTGTCTAATTTGCTGCAAGTGGTACTAACAGTGGTGGTGGTGGTGGTGACATTTACAGCTGTGACAACATCCTAATCTCCAGAGCAATCTTCAGAAGACTCACTAAAGTGATTGAACAGCCTTTTCACTCAACAATCCTCATGCATACTTGCAGGGCTGTACTGGGACAAAAATTTGGCCCTGGACTTCATCCAGACGGGCCCACTTTGACATGTGACAGGTCTCTCCCATACTGGCCGGACAAACCCGCCTCCCCTGGCCGGCCAACACCTATGGCCACCCAAGCCCCCTCCCTTCACTAGCCATTAGCCGTTCTACTTTATTTCTCTTATAGGCAGTACCAGTGGGGAAGCTAGACATTATTTCACCCGGGGCAAAGAATCAGTTCAGCCCCTCCCCCCCGTAATGGGACAAAATTAGGCAGGAAAGTGAGAAACTCCCAGGCCATAGCTGTTGAGTCGAGTCAGCTGTCTGTCCCCTCCCCTGTGCTCCTTCTGGTCCCCCCATGCTCCTCTGTTCCCCCTTGCTCCCCTGTCCCCCCATGCTCCCCTTGTGCTCCTCAGATCCTCCCCATGCTTCTCTGGTCCCTCCTGCTCCTCTGGTCCCCCCATGCTCTTCTGGTCCCCCATATGCTTCTCTGTTCCCCCACATGCTTATGCATTCATCTCCTGCTCCTCTGTTCCCCCCATGCTCATCTGGTCCCCCCATGCTCCTCTGGTCCCCCCTTGTGCTCCTCTGGTACCCCCTTCTCCTCTGGTCCCCCGTGCTCTTCTGGTCCCCCACATGCTTCTCTGTTCCCCCACATGCTTCTGCGTTCCTCTCCTGCTCCTCTGTTCCCAGCATGCTCATCTGGTCCCCCCTTGCTCGTCTGTACCCTCATGCTTCTCTGGTCCTCCCCTGAGCTCCTCTGGTACCCCCTGCTCCTCTAGTCCCCCACGTTCTCCTGTGGTCCTCCACATGCTCCTCTATCCCCCCCATGCTGCTCTGGTCCCCATGTGCTCCTCTGGTCACTCGTGTGCTCCCCTGGTCCCCCCCATGCTCCTCTGTTCCCCCATGCTGCTTTGGTCCCCCGCATGCTCTGCTGGTCCCCCATGTGCTCCGCCCCATGCTCCTCTTGTCCCCTGTGCTCCTCTATTCCCCCATGCACCTCTGGTCCCCTGTGCTCCTCTATTCCTCCCCATGCTGCTCTGGTCCCCTCCGCTCCTCTATCCCCCCCCCGCAGCGCTCACCTCCTCTCCCTACCTAGTTATACAGAATAATGACATGAGGAAAGGAGTCGGTACTGAGAAGCTCATCATGCGATCTGGAAGGAGGGCAGCCACACACAGCTGTAATGTAAGCTTCCTTGGCACTCGTTATCCTGCTCTTTCCTTCCCCCCCTCTCCATCTAGATTCTCCGCGACAGCAGACGAGGGGAATAGAGGAGCAGAGGGGGCGGTGGTCTGCTGTCACTGAAACCGGCCCACTGAGGCATCTGCCCACGGAGAAACTCCCGGTAGTCCCCATGGGCAGTACATGCCTGCATGCTTGATCCCTCTGTCTGGAGTCTCCCAAAACTTCAAAGAGCATGCAGAAAGCCTTTTCTATTAAATGTATTAAATGTTACCTCTGCTGAAGTTTATCTCATGTCCGTAGCATTTCTCTTTCAGTAAAAATGATACTTTTTTCATGCCAGATACTACAGCTTTCCCCATGCTTCCAGCCTGCAACAAGAGCTGGGGCTTACACTTGTCTAATTTATCGTCCCATTCTCCTTTCTTGTCCATTCACAAAACTTCTTGTATTTTGGAAATAATTAACAGAATAGTTCACTATTGGGAGGACTAGGAGCACCAGTGAAAAAAAAAATGATATATATATATATATATATATATATATATATATATACACAGTATATACTAAATGTATTGGTTATCATAGCACCAGAATGAAATGGAAGCTATTTCCTGTCAAAACTGACCACACAGGGGGGCGCATGCGTGGCGCGGAGGAAGATGGACGCCTGACACAGTAGCTCCGCTCCACCCGGGACTCTATCGGCTTCCTGAGGGCCTTAAACAACTCAAAGCACGCTAATTTCTGCACCCCTCAAGCCACATATGCTTGGTGCATGCCGTCGAAATCTCGGGGCTCCTCTCAAAACACCTTAACCCACTATCTCCTCCGCACGTGGGAACGTTACAGCATGTCCCAAGATGGCGCGGCCGGGAGAGGAGATTCGTCACAGCCAAGCCCTTCTTCAAACAAGAACAGCACGAGTGAGTACCACACCACCCTCTCTAAGGCAGACTTGGATGGCAGTCTGGAGGCTATGTACACCAGACTTGCGACCAAATTCCAAACGGAGCTGCATAAAACCTCTCATACCCTGTCACAGGAAATAGCAGCTTTAGGCTCACGAACTGAGCTCCTTGAAACCAAACACGATGAGCTGGCCTTGGCCTATAATGACCTCAGTCGTGAACATGAATCTCTAGCCTTAGCCCTAAATGCGATTCAAGCCCAAGTCAAAGATGTCGACAATAGAAATAGGCGCAATAATTTGCTACTAAGAGGTGTCCCTGAGTCAGAGATGGACTTAATCCCGGCAGTGATTCGCTTATTCAAATCGCTTCTCCCAGATTATGAATCTGCAGCCTTCAAGTGTGACCGTATTCATAGGGCACTCTGTCCAAAACCACCAGACGACAAGCCCCCCCAAGATGTGATCCTCTGTATGAAGGACTTTCTCACCAAAGAGGAAAGTTTGAGGGCTGCCCGGAATAACCCACGGATCTCCCTGGATAACCACCCTATTCAGATCTACCCGGATATCTCCCCAGCTACCTTGGATAGGCATAGAGGCCTGAAGGAAGTCACCACTGCGCTCCAATCTGCTCATATCCGATACAGATGGGGATTTCCGTTTAAATTTCTGGTTCCCCATAATGGTACCACCTATTCAGCTTCTTCCCTACAAGAGGGTCAAGAAATCCTGGTGAAGCTTGGCCTCCTGGATGCTGCTGCGATACGTCACCCTCCATCGACACCCCGTCCAGCTCCCATTTGGCAAACCCCACCACCCAGGAGGGACAGAAGGAGGATCCGCTACGAAATTGGAGAAGGCCTCGCAGAACAACTACGCTGAAAGTTTTCGCAGCTCATCACTCAACTATCCCTTGAGACGATCTGCACCGAATTTTCTCTCACCTTACTAAAGGTGACCGTCCCTCGGAGCCATGATATGTTCTCCCCACCCAGCAAACGTTTTTTCTGTTACCTCGGGCGCTGCATCTCCCTTTTATTTGAGCCTCCCCCCCCCCCTTTTTCTATTAGCCCTACAGGTTTCACGCTCTGCAATCCCACTAGTTGGCAGTTGCAGCTCTGCTGGGTACGAGACCTGGTTGTCTCGCTTGTGAACTCTTATTTTTTTATCAGGTAAAGTTTTGTTCTAATTTTTACCTGATCCAGTTTGGTCGTTGAACTTTATGTCTTTTTTCAGTACTCTGCTATTTTTCTTATTTTGATTTCATATGTTTATGAAGATTTTCCTTTTGGTCAGTCAGTTCACAGCCTAATATATGGGTCATTTCTATATCTTACATGTGCGATTTGTATGTCTGGGATTCATGATCTCTTTTATTGGTTAAGTATATACGAGTTTTGCCACCTGGTGATTGGGATAATGGCGGTACTCCTGCTTGGTTTAGTATGCCCTAGATCACAAATTCAGTGTACCCCCCATACAAGATCCATTTTGCACCTTTTCTGTTATGATAGCTTGAATATGACACATCATGGTCATCACCTGTATATCCCATAATGTGAAGGGATTTAATTCCCCCATAAAGAGACACAAAGCCTTTGATCTATATAGTCATATGGGCGCCAAAATCCTCCTACTGCAGGAGACCCACTTCTCACATTCTTCACACCCAAAATTCCTTCATAGGAATTTCCCTCATTCATTTTTCTCCCATCATTCAACCAAAAGCAGAGGTGCCGCCATTTTATTACATACCTCCCTTTCAATGGAGGTAAAGCAATGCTATAGAGACAAGGATAGCAGGTTCGTCATTATTAAAGGGATAATTCACAATAAAGAAATAACCATAGCTAGTGTATACGCCCCTAATGACACACCTGCATCCTTCTTTAAATCCTTTTTTGATAGATTGGTCTCCTTGCACTTGCCCCACATGATAATAGGGGGTGATTTCAACCTAGTGGCTAATCCAACACTGGATAGATCCTCCTCCACAATCGCCTCCAAGGCCTTCCCCAGGTCTCTAACACAAGACCTGGTCGACCACCAGCTAACAGATACCTGGAGAACGCACAACATGGGGCTTAAAGAATTCACCTTTTATTCGCATCCTCATAAAAGTTATGCCAGGTTGGACTATATTTACACCACTCCCATCATACTAGCTAATTCCTCTGGCGCCAAGATCCACCCATGTGTTTGGTCGGATCACCATGTAACTTCCTTTACAACAAACTTTATTGGACTTGCTCCGACCCCACACACTTGGAGACTGAACGAGGCCTTGCTTTCAGACCTTGCGACAGAATCCGAGACAGCTAAGTCAATTGAAGAGTACTTCTTGCTTAATGCTCTTCCAGAAACCCCACCTTCTATCGTATGGACCGCCCATAAAGCAGTTGTAAGGGGCAAACTAATCAGTATCGCCTCATCCCATAATAAAATGCATAGACAAAAAATCCTAGACCTTACGACAGAATTGGATAGCTTATATAAAAACACCAACACATTGTGCTTGGAGTCCACCAGAAAAATCATTGACCAAAAGCGTCTAGAATTAGATTCTCTCCTATCCTCCAAGACCGAAAAAGCCCTTAGATGGTCCAAAGCCAAATTTTTGCTGCATAACAATACCGCCTCAACCCTTTTTGCCAGAAAGCTCAACCAGTCCTCTCACCCCACACATGTATACAAACTGACCTCAGAGACAGGTTTGTCCACATCCCATCCCAAGGAGGTGCTTCGAATTTTTGAACACTTCTACTCCTCCCTCTTAGCACCAGTCCAAACACCACCCACTCTTGCAGAAAGCACTTGGCTCCAAAACATTCCTATACCCTCCCTTTCTCCTACACAAATAGAGAGACTCAATGCCCCTATCACATCCTCAGAAGTTCTTAACGTGATCAAATCCTTGAAGATAGATTCAGCCCCTGGCCCGGAAGGCTTTTCTGCCGTATACTATAAAAATTCGATAACCTTCTTTCCCCCAGCTTGGTACAATTATTTAATTGGGTCCTACAAGGGGGTAGTTTCCCGGATGAAATGCTGATGGCAAATATGTCCTTGATCCCTAAACCTAACAAAAATCACTTACTCCCCCAAAATTATAGGCCAATTTCGGTCATGAATAATGACTTAAAATTTTTTAGTAGGATTCTGGCGGACAGACTGGTATCCATTATTTCCTCCCTGATATCTCCTTTCCAATCAGGATTTATACCCCATAGATTCATCACTGATAACATTCGTTTAGCCTCTAACATAATACAGGATGCGAATCTGTCTTCCAGAAAACTTTTTATGCTCAACCTAGACATACATAAGGCGTTTGAAAGCGTCTCCTGGAGCTATCTTTCCATCCTTCTGCAACGTATGGGCTTCTGTGATGAATTTTTACATGCGTTCCGTGCCCTTTACGAAAACCCCAAAACTCGTATTAAGATCCCAGGCTGCTATTCTGATTTTTTCTCCGTAGTGCGGGGCACTAGGCAGGGATGTCCACTTTCTCCCCTAATTTTTGCCCTTGCCCTAGAACCCCTAGCTATTGCAATACTCAATAACCAAGATATATCAGGTTACACCAAAGGTGCCTCGTCCTACAAATTTTGTATGTATGCGGACGATGTCCTCATGTTCTTAACTAACCCCCATATTTCCCTGCCTAATCTCCTACAGACCCTATCAAACTTTGCGGGAGTCTCCGGCCTCAAGATCAATGTTTCAAAATCGGTTGCCCTTCCGGTGGGGTTCTCTCCAAGTGAGCTCCAACAACTTAAGGGTACCTTTCATTTTATATGGGCTGAAACCCATCTATCATATTTGGGCATTGACCTTACAGGAGACTTCTGCAAACTTTTTGAATTTAACTACCCTCCTATGATCTCCAAATTGAAAAAAACCCTGAAAATATGGTCCCAACTTCACATCTCCTTTCTAGGTAGAATCATAGCCCTCAAAATGGTGATCCTCCCCCGGTTACTCTACCTTTTCCGATCCCTTCCAATTAGAGTATCTAAAACCTACCTGCTAACCCTTCAAGCGCAACTTAATACATTTATTTGGCAAGACAAACCCTCTAGATTCGCTAGGGAAACTCTTTACTGTTCTCCTAAGAGAGGAGGTCTAGGGCTCCCTCGTATTTGGCTATATTATATAGCCAGTAGATATGCACAACAAGCCCAGTGGAACATCAGAGACTCCAAGGTCCCGTGGGTCAAATTTGAACATGACTCTATTGCTCCCCTATTCCTTCCTGGGATTATGTGGTCCTCCATCCCCTCCCTCCCAGAAATTTCTACCAAAAATAAAGTTGTATCACTAGCTTTGAAACTCTGGAACTCACATAAGAAAAGATTCAACCTTACTTCCCCTACCCCTCGTGGGGCCTCCTTTCTCGGTGATCCTAGATTCCCCCCGGCCTATGACCACCCAGAGTCATTCCAGAAGTGGCACAACATAACCTGAGCACATTGGGGGATTTTCTGGTTGACTCCAAGTTCACCACATTTTCGATACTTAAGGCCCGTTTTCATAATCCAGATAGAGAATTCTATCGTTTCCTCCAAATACGACATTTTTTTCAACAACATTACCCCACCCCCTCAGCAGAGAATACGACATCATATAAAGATATGTGCCATACGGCCCCTTGTCAAAGGGGCCTTATCTCACAAATCTATAAATCATTAGAATCAGTTGAAGATACCCCGGCCCTGAAGTATAGATCTCAATGGGAAGACAGCCATAAAACTTACGACAAGATGGTACTATACCCCAACCCGTATTCACACGATATACCCACAAACTTCTCCCAGGTGTTTCAGGGGTTGCACACATTCGGGTTTATACTTTCACATATTCTGGGACTGTGAAAAACTTCAAACTCAAACTCAAAAAGTGAAGCTCATATATTATATAGATTTATTACACACAGAGTGATATATTTCAGGCATTTCTTTGTTTTTAATTTTGATAAACATGGCTTACAGCTAGTGAAAACACAAAATTCAGTATCTCAGAGAATTAGAATATTACATAAGACTTATAAAAAAAGGAATTTTAAAACAGAAATGTTGGCTTACTGGAAAGTATGTCTATGTACAGTATAGTATACACTGAATACTTGGTCAGGGCTCCTTTTGCATTAATTACTGTATCAATGGGTGTGGCATGGAGGGGATCAGCCTGTGGCACTGCTAAGCTGTTATGGAAGCTCAGGTTGCTTTGATAGTGAGTTCCCCCCCAGTCCATTACTAGGCCCCTTGGGTCTGGTATGAATATTAAGGGGTACCCCGCACCAAAATTAAAAAAAATGGTGTGGGGGTCCCCCCAAAGTCCATACCAGGCCTTTCAGGTCTGGTATGGTTTTTAAGAGGAACCCTGCACCAAAATAAAAAAAAATGGTGTGGGGGTCCCCCAAAATCCATACCAGACCCTTATGTGAGCATGCAACCTGGCAGGCCGCAAGAAAGAGGGGGGATGAGAGAGCACCCCCCTCTTAAACTGTACCAGGCCACATGCCCTTAACATGGGGAGGGTGCTTTGTGGTACCCCCAAAACACCTTGCCCCCATGTTGATGGGGACAAGGGCCTCATCCCCACAACCCTTGCCCATTGGTTGTGGCCGTCTGCGGGCGGGGGGCTTATCAGAATCTGGAAGCCCCCTTTAACAAGGGGGCCCCCAGATCCTGGCCATCTATGTGAATGGGTATCGGGTACATTGTACCCCTACTCATTCACCAAAAAAAAGTGTCAAAAAAGTAAAAATGACAGGAGACAATCTTGGGCAATTCCTTTATTAAAAAAAGAAAAAAAAAAGTGTTCCACAATGCCATCCATCTTCAATCACAGTGCTGACGGTCCCAAGAAAAAGTAAAAAGCAGAAAAACTCCGCCTCAATGGGAGGTATCCCCTTGACTGCCATGTTTTTGCTTTGACAGCTTTTATTAAGGCAAGGGAGGGGCCACCCAGTGACATGGGTGGGGTCATCCGGTTACGTCACTGGGTGGAGCCGCCCTTGGCTATATAAGATCTGTCATTGCGAAAATTTTGCAGGCTGCGGGGCACCTCTCATCGAGGCAGAGTTTTTTTGTTGTTTTTTTATTGCTTTTTCAGTCCGTCAGCACTGTGATTGAAAATGGATTTACATCGTGGAACACTTTTTTTATATATAAAAGAATTGTCAAAAACTGTCTCCTGTTACTTACTTTTTTGACACTTTTTTTGGTGACTGTGTAGGGGTACAATGTACCCCATACCAATTCACATGAGGGGCATGATCTGGGGCCCCCCTTGTTAAAGGGGCTTTCAGATTCTGATAAGCCCCCACCCGCAGACCCCCACAACCACCGGGCAAGGGTTGTGGGGATGAGGCCCTTGTCCCCATCAACATGGGGACAAGGTGTTTTGGGGGACCCCAAAAAACCCTCAACATGTTGAGGGCATGTGACCTGGTATAGTTCAGGAGGGGGATGCTTTCTCCTCCCCCCTTTTCCTGCATGCCAGGTTGCGTGCTCAGATAATGGTCTAGTATGGATTTTGGGGGGGACCTCCACGCCATTGTTTTTATTTTGGCGCGGGGTTCCCCTTAATATCTATACCAGACCTGAAGGGCCTGGTATGGATTTTTGGGCGACCCCCACGGCATTTTTTTCTTACATTTTGGAACAGGATAGCCCTTTATATCCCACGCTGTTTTTTTGATGATTTTTATCTAAATTGCCAGGATCCGACAATACATTACAGCCGCAAGCAGTTTTAAATGACATTTTCTCCTTTAGAAATTACATTTTGCTGTGGTACTGTTATAAACATGGGAAAGATGCGCTACTTTACAGGCAGACGAGGAGACCCCCCAGGCACAATATATAAAGGAATATTTAATTTTTATTGTTTCACTTTAAGCATTATTAAAGTCACTGCTCCTGAAAAAACGGACGCTTTTAAAACTTTTTTTTGCATTGAAACATGTCCCCTGGGACAGTACTCGGATCCCCATACACTTTTTATGGGAATAACTTGCATGTAAGCCTTTAAAATTAGCACTTTCGGTTTTTCTTGTTGGTGTCCCATAGACTTTAACGGTGTTCACATGTTCACACAAAATTTTTGCCTGGTCGCATGTTCTGCTGCGAATCGAAGTGGAGGTGCTCGTCACCAGTTAGATGAACTTAAGATAGTGGACACCCAATGCGTTTTGAGATTTATTTTCTTACTATTCTTCAGGGATGTATATAAGCCAAATGGGAGACTATATTCTACAATAAAAACAAATCATTAGACACACATCAATGCCCCGTACACACAATCGGAATTTATGATGGGAAATGTTCGATGTGAGCTTGTTATCGGAAAGTCTGACCGTGTGTATGCTCCATCGAACATTTGCTGTCGGAATTTCCACACACAAATGTTTGAGAGCAGGTTCTGACTCCTCCAGGTTCTTCACCTTCCTGGTACTTTTTGTTGGAAGGCGGAGGGGCGGAACCTGGGATTCGGTCAGGCTGCTGAGCACGGCCCCCTCCTGGCTGCCACTTTCCATGGCCTCCTCCTGGCTGAGACTTTCCTGTGTATGAAAATGGTACATAGTTTTAGTTTTTTGGTCATCAATCACACACAATTTTTAGCTCATGACTGTTGCAAATTGAATGTTAACAAATAGAAAAGACTATCATTCTGACCCCAGCATTTTTCATTCTTGTCCTAATCATTTTTGGCTACTATTGTCTATTGATATGTAAACCACTTTGTTAAATCAGAAATTAGAGATCAATAATAGCATCTAGTTAACATCATTTAATTTTTGACAAGAAATATGTTGAACAATGCTATACCTGGCTCAAGCTGGGCTCCTCCACATCTTCTTTCTGGGTGGAAGGCCCAGGTTGGACTTCTGAAGCCTCGTCTAATGTGGAAGGAAGTGTGGAAGGAAGTGTAGATAGTGATGGCCTGGGTTCACTCTGGTCTGACAAAAACTTCAGTCTGTCATAGTACCACAGCCTGGGGACATATACGTCATCTGCCGCTGCTCCTGATCTCTTGGAATCCTGGATCTTTTTGTGCTCCCTATTATATGTGCTCCTCAGGCCACCAATTTTGGTCTTTAAATAGAGGATGTTTGCCGTGGGAGTCACCGGCTTCACTAATTCCAACAGTTGCTCCAGCGCTGCCTTCCTCTTTAGCTTGTTGGAGTATTCTCGGTGTTTGACTTGCCAGAGACATGGCAACATCCTGTGCCTGTCTATGAAGTTTGGCAGGAAGTCTTGGTCTGCAAATGTATCCATTTTATCTGCAAGACACAACACAAGACAAACCCTAATGTCAGGCTAAACTCTCCTAATCTTGTCCCAATGTAGGCTTCAATCTAGAAAAGCAGTATAGGCCACTAACCACTGATGCCCCAAGTTAAAATTGTACCTTTGTTTGCACGATCGGCGCTTACGCTACGCTGTCCTCCGCTCACAGATTGTACGTACGACACACGGGCGTTATGCTTTATATACACTGTGCATGCATGAAACTCTGCCCCTGACCTTCTTTCTAGTGTATTCCCTGCCCCTTCTCTTTCGGCACAGTGGAAGAGCACATGGCGGAGACAGAGCAGGTGCATGCAGAGAGCAGCAATGAGGAGGACGACGAAAGCCCAGAGCAAGGCAGTTCCTGATCCAGGACGAGATATAAGGCCTCAAATATGTCCTTTGTAGAGATGGTGGAGTTGGTGGACATCTTGAAGAGGGCCGACTATGATGGGAAGTATGGACCATACAGAAACCCAAATGTGAGAAAGGCCAAGATCATGACTAAAGTTGTGAGAAGTCTGCACAGGAATTTTGGGGTATGACGATCCAAGGAGCAATTGAGGAAACGCTGGTCAGACCTGAAATTAAGGGAGCACGATCAGTACAGAAGGATCAGGAAACTGCTTCTAAAAAATACGTTTTCGTCATGTGTTCCTATTATTATTATTATTTTAGTGCTGCTCCATGTGCTTTTCTTTACTGTTGTACATACCTGACCGCGAGAATGTGTTTCCAGTGCGATCCCATTGTGCTGATTCTCGGTGACAGGGTACTGTGCATCTTGCACTGGCTCGCTCATCGGGAAAGGAAAACTGTTTTTTCCTTTCGCGATGAGCGACAGGCAGTGCTGACAGCTGTCTGGTATGAATCATGAGGGGGAACGCCGTGCCAAATTTTAAATAAAAAACCGGCATGGGTTCCCCCCCAGGGGCATACCAGGCCCTTAGGTCTGGTATGGTTTTTTAAGGGGAACCCCCTACACCAAAAAAACGGTGTGGGGGACCCCCCAAAATCTGTTTTGGACCGAACCAGAACCGTCCGGTACTTTTGTTTCTGTCCCCCTGACCAAATTAACCTTCAATGTAAAAGTGTGCACACTTGAAGCAAATTACTGACACATGCACGAGTTTAGTAGATTGATACTTCTGCTTTTATTACTTCCTGAACACCGGCTAATATACTGTGAGCCGGATATTTTGTTATCAAATCAAATATCAAATAAGATAAGCGTATGCAGACCACAAGATATACATATTCATTATTGTGACAAAGTATAAGCTTTTAGCTGGGTTATATCTATATAAGGGAATAGCAGACTATCATAGCTAAATATGGTGTCTTGTTTCCAGTTCTTGAAAACAGGCGCAATCTTCTTTTAACTTGTTCTTAACTCTTGCAATTCTGTTCCACATGAAGGGGGGGGGTAAGCTGGCAGACATCTAATTGAATATGGTTAAGGCTGATAGCTGAGAGAGAGAGATAAGCACTTATATCTATATGGTTATATTTGAAATAGGCATTTCACCATAACACTCATAATCACATCCATTACAGTTCCCCCCTTTAAATGCTTATTTCACAAAACTTTCCCTCACACTGGAAAACCACCTACAATCACCCAGCCCATCCCCCTCTGCAACTCTTTTAAGCTGTATGTAGAGAAAGGGCAGCGACTAGTTCACTACCCCCCTTGATACAGCTGGGGGAGTGCGGCCAAATGCTATCTGTCCCTATAGCCCTACGGTGTTGCATCCCGGGGAGGGTGACTGTAACAGAGTGTAACACATCATTATCATCATAATTTTCATCAAGCCATACATAGACATCGTCATCATTATTTGGTATCTCTTGGTTCATGAACATAGGGGTAGTTTGATCGACAGCTTTTTCTACACACTTCCTAATACAGGGGAGAACACAGCAGATTATGGCAGCCATTACCAGGATAACTATTCCTATCTGGGTCAACAATCCCTGCCATCCTCCCTTTATCCAGGTAAAGTACTGATCCCAGGGGTTGGTGAGCCCTGAATTCTGTTTTAATTCTTTGGACAGGTCCTCTAGTTTCTGGATGGCTAAAGTCACTTTACCATTTGGGCCGGTGTTGTCTGGGATGTAAGTGCAGCATGTGCTTGTCTCGGGAATCATTTTACATACACCCCCCTTTTCAGCTAGGAGCATGTCTAAGACCATACGGTTTTGGAAAGTCATGTGTGAAGTTGCTTCTAACTGTTCGGCTAAACCTTGGAGTGCATCTCTGGTGTAGTTAACGAATCTTTGTTGGTTATAGTAGATGTAGTTTATCCAGTCTACATTTTTATTTACAGTGATAATGGGAATCAGTGACTCAAAACCCGCTGCTACTTGGTCTCTTGCTTTGAACTCATTTGGGACCCCCCTTGGGCCCCCAATGGCATCTATGTATACGTGGGGGTCAAAACTTCCTGCTGGGGCACTCCTGTGTCTTCTGTTGGGTTTGGGTACATCGCTTGCTTCTGGATCTGGGTTCTCTGAGAGAATATGCAGGGGCATTATGGTTTTAGCCATTGCACATTCTCCTGTTCACTGTCCTGTCATTCTACTTCTAATTTTCATGTCTCCACAGATCCAGTACACGTCCCCTGAGGACTGAACTTGATTTTGTGCTAGATCTGCAGACACCTCACTGTAAGACTCACAATAACCTTTGGTGAAGTATTGATCTGTGGGCTTGTTGATTGTCATTCTATCTAAGAGTGACTTCAATATGTGTCAGTGACACATACATACACAGTCATGGGACCTATTGCTCTTTCATTGGACCGGACACTGTAATCAGTACCTGGAAGTATCTTACTATAAGGGGATATGAAAGTGGCAACATGTGTGTTGGATGAATTATACCAGAATTGGGTTATGCCATCTTTCTGTTTGATGGCTACTTCTTGTGCCTGAACAACAATCACAATAAAAAAGATAAACAGGATCATGGCTTGGTCTCCTCAGCCTCTTCCTCGGGCACAGGACTTGCGGTGAGAGGCATGTATCCACGAGTTCCTTCTGGCCACTTTTACTGATGTGGTAGTTGTCAGAAGGACTTGGAAAGGACCATCATATCTGGGTTCAAGGGTGTGTTTCCTCACAAACTTCTTTACCATGACCCAGTCACCAGGAACCAGCTTGTGCGTTCCTGTATCCAGCTCAGGATCTGGAATGGAAGAAAACACTTCCGAATGGAAACAGGTTAATTCTCGAGATAAAACAGTTGCATACACAGTTAATACATCAGATTAGAGATGCAACTGTTGTGCGAAATAATAACCTAGACTGAGGACTGAACCAAACAATATCCCATAGGATGACAAACCATGATTTTTCCTTGGAGTGTACCTAACACTGAACAAGGCAATGGCAAAGGCAATGGGTAGGCTGTCTGGTCTGGCCAACTCATTCCCGTTTCCTGAGACATTTTCAGCATTCTAGACTTTATTGTGCCATTCAGTCTTTCCACCTTCCCACTACTCTGAGGATGGTATGGGGTGTGGAAAGCTAGTGTGACCCCTACCTAGAGCTGTCCATATCTGCTTGGTTACTGAGGTTGTGAAAGCCGGCCCCTGATCACTCTCTATAACCTCTGGGACACCATATCTGCGCACTATTTCTGTTAAAAGTCTTTTAGCTGTGGTCTTCGCCATCATGTTGGTAACGGGATAGGCTTCCGGCCTACGTGGCAGACACAGTCTCTTGTTTAATTCCGTGATTCCTTCAACTTCTGTGGCTCCTTTTTTGATCCACACTTCTTTTTCTTCTTTGTCAGCTGTCTCTTGTTGCTCCTTGAGGTGAGTCCTGTTTACAGGAAGGTTTTGTAGAATCATAGTGGTTTGTACAGTCTCTTCAGGGGTATCTATTGGGTCATCCAAGATAGGTGCATTCACTCTGCTGACCACTTCTCACGTTTGATCTGCAGCTTGTTTCCCAGCAGAGTAGGGCATCCATTAAGTCCTTGATAGCTGCACTGTGTTTTACAGGTGTTCCTGCTGCTGTCAGGAACCCTCTGGTTTTCCTCTGGATGATCCCAAAATTTCCTTCTGCCAATTTGCATGCTGTTTCACTGACTGTCGGTAAGTGAGTTGTCCATCTTCATCACTTCGAAGCAGTCATGAGCGGTGAGATGAGAATCATTTTCCAAAGAGGTTCCCCCCTCGAGAAGAGGAAGGAGAGTGCATGGGTTAAGGGTATCATATCGGAGGATGATGATGTTATCGGGGAGAAGCAAGGCTCACTGAAGTCTGAGGTGTCTTGCTGGGGACAGGTGTTTGGGCTGTACTTGGTTCAGTATGGCAGTTATGTCATCAGGGGCATTGGGCTGCACAGACGGCTTTAAGGCAGGAGGGTCCCCCCCGGCCACTGAGTCCAGTTGACAGGAGTGATACCCTAAGTCTGCTATCATGGGCCTGAGCCAAAACTCCTGTGGCATGTCCTTGCCTCTCTGAGACAAACAGTTTGAAAGTCTTTTAGTCTCAAAGCAGAGGCTGTTGAGAGGATCTCCTTCAGAGTTTCAAAATTACAGCTTCTGGAGAAAGCAGGAAAGGGTCAGATTTCAGGGCATCATAAAGGGATTGCTTGACCTTGAGGCAAAGGGATGCCCTTGATTGCAGCAACTCTTTCTTCAGTGAGATGTCAGGTGCCTTGGGAGATGCAGAGGCCTGGGAAAATCACCTTCTTTCTGGACTTTTTGCTTTTTAAGGCCTTGGAACCTTGCTCAACCAGGTAGTGGAGGAGGCTTTCAGAGTAGATTGAGGCAATCACAAGCAGGAGGTCATCTAAATACTGAAGGAATACAATGTCTGGGTGTAACTTTATCCAGGTCTCCAGAATGAGGGCCGTTGCCTTGGCGAATTGGGAGGGGGAGTTCTGGGCACCTTGTGGCATAACAGTCCAGGTGTAGCTGGCAGGTGAAACAGGCTTGCCTGAATCCTTGTGGCTCCTCCTTCCTTCTTCTCTTCTTCCGATGTTGACACAACGCTCTCTCCCGCTGTAATGCTGTGTGAGAGGTGCGCGATGACTTATATAGGCATGGGGGCCCCCTTATGATGTCACAGTCCCATCATGCCCCGGGACTGTGACATCATAAGGGGGCAGGGTCACCGGGTGACATCACCCGATGACCACGCCCCATGCCTATATAAGTCATTGCACACTGCTCACAAAGCATTACAGCAGGAGAGAGCGTCGTGTCAACATCGGAAGAATAGAAGAAGGAACAAGACAGCGGAGAAGACTGGGCCACCGCTAGCTAAAGAGCAGCAAAACAACAGAAGATAGCGGAGGAGCCCGGCAGAAGATCCGGAGAGCGGCAGAGGAAACAGGAAACCTGGAGAAGAGGCCAGAGAGCAGGAGAAGAACCAGACACCGGAAGAAGAGGCCGGAGAGCGGGAGAAGAACCGGACACCGGGAGAAGAGGCCGGAAGAGCGGAGAAGTCGGAAGAAGACCCCCGAAGTCGGAAGAAGACCCCCGGAGCTGCCTAATAAATTACTTTAAAAACCTGTCTAGTGTGTAGTCTAGTACTCATTCACATAGGGTGGGGTCCGGGATCTTGGGGCCCCCTTATTAAAGGGGTCTCCTGGATTCCGAATAGACCTCTGCCCACAGACCCCGACAACCAATGACCAGGGTTGTCAGGAAGAGACCCTTGTCCTCATCAACATGGGGACAAGATGCTTTGGGGTGGGGGGCCTCAGGGCGCCCCTTCCCCCAAAGCGCCCACCCCCCATGTTGAGGGCATGTGGCCTGGTACGGTTCAGGAGGGGGGGTGCTCACTCGTCCCCACCCTCTTTCCTGACCGGCCAGGCTGCGTGCTTGGTTAAGGGTCTGGTATGGATTTTGGGGGGTCCCCCATGCCGATTTTTCAGCGTAGGGAGTTCCCCTTAAAATCCATACCAAAGCTAAGGGCCTGGTATGCCCCTGGGGGGAACCCATGCTGGTTTTTTATTTAAAAATTGGCGCGGCATTCCCCCTCATTATTCATACCAGACAGCTGTCAGCATTGCCTGTCGCTCATCACAAAAGGAAAAAACAGTTTTCCTTTCCCGATGAGTGAGCCAGCTCGGCGCTGGCTCCCGTGACGGGGCTCACAGGTGTCAAATCTCGCCGATAACAGCGGTGAGATTCACACAATATCGCGGTCACCTACTGTACAGTTTAAAATGGCAAGTTTGAGGTTCATGGTGTTCGTACAGTAATCGTTCGTAATAAATCATTCATTCGACCACTAATACAACGTTTTTGGTAGATGCAGGTTAACTACATATGTTTAGTACATTGAAGAAGTTTAGTACATTGTTGTCTATTAGGGATGAGCCAAACGCCCCCCCTGTTCGGTTCGCACCAGAACTTGCGAACAGGCAAAAAATTTGTTCGAACACGCGAACACCCTTAAAGTCTATGGGACACAAACATGAATAATCAAAAGTGCTAATTTTAAAGGCTTATATGTAAGTTATTGTCATAAAAAGTGTTTGGGGACCTGGGTCCTGCCCCAGAGGACATGGATCAATGCAAAAAAAAGTTTTAAAAACGTCCGTTTTTTCGGGAGCAGTGATTTTAATAATGCTTAAAGTGAAACAATAAAAGTGTAATATTCCTTTAAATTTCGTACCTGGGAAATGTCTATAGTATGCCTGTAAAGTGGCGCATGTTTCCCATGTTTAGAACAGTCTGACAGCAAAATGACATTTCAAAGGAAAAAAGTAATTTAAAACTACTTGCAGCTATTAATAAATTGCCAATACACATAAAAGTTCATTGATAAAAACGGCATGGGAATTCCCCACAGGGGAACCCCAAACCAAAATTAAAAAAAAAAATGACGTGGGGGTCCCCCTAAATTCCATACCAGGCCCTTCAGGTCTGGTATGGATATTAAGGAGAACCCCTGCCAAAATTAAAAAAAAAAATGGCGTGGGGTCCCCCTCAAAATCTATACCAGACCCTTCAGGTCTGGTATGGATTTTAAGGGGAACCCCACGCCAAAATTAAAAAAAAAATGGTGTGGGGTCCCCCTAAAAATCCATACCAGACCCTTATCTGAGCACGCAACCTGGCAGGCTGCAGGAAAAGACTCCCCTCCAAGAGTTTACATACTATTGATGTTAGGCTAACTGGTCTGTAATTCCAAGGGATGTATTTTGGGCCCTTTTTAAATATTGGTGCTACATTGGCTTTTCTCCAATCAGCTGGTACCGTTCCAGTCAGTAGACTATCTGTAAAAATTAGGAACACCAAAGCACCCTCCCAATGTTGAGGGCATGTGGCCTGGTACGGTTCAGGAGGGGGGCACTCTCTCGTCCTCCCCCTCTTTTCCTGCAGCCTGCCAGGTTGCGTGCTCGAATAAGGGTCTGGTATGGATTTTTGAGGGGACCCCACGCCGTTTTTGGCACGGGGTTCCCCTTAAAATGCATACCAGACCTGAAGAAGATAGATAAAAGGGGATTTTGTGAGCCACAATGGTATATTGCTTCAAATGTGGAAATCACCTAGCTGCCCACGCAGAACACATTTCATATGCCATGCAATACAATGTATACAAAAGATACGCTGCGCTAAGGTAAAAATGACAATCTGGAGATCATTAATGCATATGAGGTATACTAAAAATACAGCATAAGCGGCTTTCCAGCCAAGGCACAAAGGATATATGTATATTAAAAAAAAAAATTTTAAAAGTGATTATAAGGTGCAATGTGTAAATAATATACTAGATGTATACCATTAGAATAAGAGTAGCGATGATTAAGCTACTAACTGTATATATAATGAATGAAAAATAATTGATATAATCTGAAATTTACCGTGTAAAAATAGTGATAAGTGCAAAAAATACAACAAAGTGTCAAGTGCCACACAATGAGTGTGAATATCAAATCCAAGATGTGATACGTTGTTATTAAAGTCCAATTTATGAAAGAAATGCACATAAAGTCCATAAAAACAGTTCATAAAAAATCCAATGTGCGTGCATTAATCTTAGTGCTTAGTGCTCGTAATTCCATGCTCAAGTGCCATCCAGTGACCCCCGGGGAAAGCCACTCACTTCAGAGCGTGCAACTCAGCTGTGAGACTGAATCTAAACACGCTTATGAGCCATCCCACGGCTCAGTGATGGAATCCAGATACATAGTTTTCAGCAGCAGCTCCACAGTTAGGAATAAAGGAAAAGAAAAACTGGATAGTGTGATAGCGTTTATAAATGTTTATTGGAATAAAAGCTCCCCACATTAGGGTACTCACATTTGCAAGGTGCGTGAGTGCACCAATCTGATAACAGTCTCCAAAGTTTGCCTCAAAGTTTGCCTGTCAGGAGGGATAAGCTGTGCATCGCATCTCAGTGGAGTGAAAGGCTCCATGCTTCGTCCTGGCCCCTCCTCTACGCGTGTTCGACACAGGGTCACGTGTCTTCATCAGGGGGATGTCACTTCCGGTCCACGACGTAACCGGAAATACTTAGAGTGGACCGGAAGTGACGTATCGGGTATCGTTGTCACGCTATTTCCTTGTTTATGTTTGGAGCATTCGATTTTACTGCAGTGTAAGCGGCTATTTTTTAATAAATCTATTTGCAATTACGTTATTACCCTATTGCAGACTTAATTATTATTTTGCATGTGGATTTCAACCACTGGGAGGGGATTTTCCCCATAAACATCACGGACCAACATCATTGTTCCTGCTACGTGGACCGCATCCCAGAGGATACATTTAGGCATATTTGGCATGCCGCTAAGGTGAGAGTTCTGGGAGCACATAGTGGTGGTGTGATTATCACGAAAGTCACAAGATCATCTATCAACTTTTGGTTGCTTTTCCTCTTATTGAACTTTATTTATCAACACTCTATTCACCTTATATTATTACTATTGGACTACTTGATTATTCACTGATTTGATATTGTACATTGGATTTCATTTATCTACATATTATTATTATCATTAAGATTACTTCCACATATGTATTATACACTACTAATATTGGAGATTTCACATCACACGTCCTTTATTGTCTATATGTTAGAGGTGTTGCGCAGGATCACATGCACATATTATTTATTTAAGTGTGCAATATTTTGAGGTCAGTGTCTAAGACCACAGCTTCAGGTAATTGATGCATGCCTGCATATTTATAATACATGGTATGTTTTTTTAATTTTTAGGTGATGTGGATGTTGTGTAAGAAGAAACTCACTTCAACAGTGCAAGTGCACAGATCCTGATCAGCAAAATAATGGTGTGCATTCAGGATTTAGAGAAGGTCAGGGAAAGCATTGATGATGTTGAAAAAAGACTCACCTACATCATTGATGTTTTATCCAAAATCTAACCCCCAAAAAAACAATGTTGTTGTTATTTTAAATTTTTTGATAAAAAATTTAAAGTAATTTGAAGCCAAATTTTGAAGATGCACACAGTGTGTCAACATGTGCTATCTGTCATCATGGGATATCAATGTATGCATTTTGTGGGTGCAACCCCTTCCTCTCATCTACTTTAGTTGCGAGGAAGAGGTTGCACCCACAAAACGCGTACATTGATATCCCATGATGGCAGATAGCACATGTTGACACACTGTGTATCTTTTTCCTACATCTATCAAAATTGATGTAGGGAAAAGACACACATTTTAGGCATGGGATCATGATGGAAATCCACATTTTTGAGTTGCAATTTGTGTGCATCTTCAAAATGTGGCTTTTACAGGGGTGACATCACCCCATGTGATGAAGACAAAATCAACACAGTTTTGACATACTAATGTCTCTTATTGCCTTCACTTTATCAAAGTTGAACTTTGTAAGTTCCTGAGTTGTATATGTTATGGTTTTAAACATGCCTGTTTAGCCACAAAAATGCTATATACCGTCACACAATAATGTTATACACCAAAGATGTTGGTTTGTTAAAAAACCCTTTTATAATGCACATGTGAATGTGCTTGGAGTAAAATGTTTTATACTCAACAATGAGTGGCTTCTTCTTTCAATGCTCAATACCAGTAAGTTGGTGTAGTTACAGTGACAATTGGGGTTATTTACTAAACGCAAATCCACTTTGCAGTCCAAGTGCACTTTCAGTGCAGTTTCAGAAGTGAAAAGTGGATTTGCCATTAGTAAATAACCTCCAAAGTGCTCTAAAATTTGCCCTAATCAGGCCATTTTAGGGACTGCAAGCAATTAATTTATGGAGTTGAAAAGGATGATTATTTTTATCATTAATGCATTACATACATTAACAACAAAAACAAGGTATGTGTGTACCAGACCCATAGCACATCATAATAGTTAGCTGAAGAAGAAATTGTCACCTCATGTATCAAATAAGTTATGTTTGCACTATTGAAGAAAATTGCCAAAAATAAAAGGCAAAAGGAGAACCTAGGAGACAGCTAAAAGAAACACAAGCAGTAAATCAAATGAAATATGTGTTCAGTTTTTAACAAATAATTTATTTAAAACAGGTTACACATTCTCTGGCATATTAATGGCCCCCCTACCCGCGAAGTACTCTAGATATCTTTGCCGTACTTCACGAGCGCTGTGGGGGGGCATGCCAGTATGGCCAGCTTCAAGAGCCATCAGAGTTGTATCCAGTAAGCCGGCCTCAGTTGCAACTGAGGCCACATAGTTTGATGCATTTTTGCATAAATAGTTGTGTAAAATGCAGCATGAAAGAATTATGTGATTTATTTCATATTCCACCATATTAATAGCAGTGAGGAATAGGCAGAACCGGCTGGCCATTATGCCAAAGGAATTTTCCACCACTCTTCTGGCTCTGGCCAGCCGGTAATTAAAAACCCTCTGGTCCAGGGTGAGGGTCCTCATCTGGAATGGCCGCATAAGATGGTCCCCCAGCGCAAATGCTTTGTCTGCGATGAAGACGAATGGGAGTCCGGCCACGTTGTCTTCTGGAGGTGGCAAGCCCAAGCTGCCATTCTGGAGCCGTCTGTAAAACTCCGTCTGGGATCTGACATCCAGCCATTTTTCCCCACATCCACATACAAAAACTCGTAAGTTGCTGACACCACCGCCAACAACACTATACTACTATACCCCTTATAATTATAATAGTATGACACCAAGTTGGGGGGTGGGACGATGTGGACGTGTTTCCCATCTATTGCCCCACCGCAGTTGGGGGAGTCTCACTGCTGGGAAAACTGGGAAGCCACAGTCTGCCTGTCCTGTGGGTTTGAGGGAAACTGTGGAGTCAAACAAGAAAAAAAAATAGTACTTTTTCACATAACATTGCAAGCAGATTAGACACAAACTTTCTTGGCCAACATAAGTATAACATTTATTTTAATGAGTATTTAAAGACAAAAGTATAAGGTCCACTTATCAGATTCCCCCCCCCCCCCCTGATGGCCGATTGTAAAAATTTTAGGGTGGGGGAGATGTTTTGGACAGGTAATCCTCTCCACTTTATTGAGAGCTGAATGCATAAATAATGTGTGTTACTTTGGCCAGCCCCTCCTTACTTACACTATTGGCAGCCCACTGGATAGATAAGAAGTGTCATAATCTAAAAATGTGAATACACACTGTCCAAATTGAAGCACATTTTTACATTCTGCAATTACCTATCAAGATAATAGGAGAACAAAACTTTAAACAGTACTATTTGAAAGTATTCAGGCAGGCACTTGCACTACATTGGTGAATTCATCCATAAATATGACCACAAAAGAGGTAGGTATAGTGTGTGTGGGTTTGGCAAAGTCAGCAGATAGAGTATTGGTACTGGTTGACTTAGCGGTTGGGGGGGGGGGGGAGGCTTCCAAATGAGTTTTGGCCCCCCAAAAAAAGCCTTTTTGCACTCTGCCTAAATTTAAGGACAACAATATCATTTGTACACATATTAGGGGGTGTTTAGGGTAAGCACTACAATGGAGCTGACAAAATACATTGTTAACCACTTCAATACCAGGCGCTTACCTCCCTTCCTGCCCAAGCCAATTTTCAGCTTTCTGCGCTGTCGCTGTTCAAATTACAATTGCGTGGTCATGCTACATTGTACCCAAACAGAATTTTTATCATTTTGTTCCAACAAATAGAGCTTTCTTTTGGTGGTATTTGATCACCTCTGTGGTTTTTATTTTTTGCTAAACAAATAAAAAAAGACTGAAAATTTTGAAAAAAATAAAAGTTTTGCTTTTGTTTCTGTTATATTTTGTAAATAAGTAAGTTTTCTCTTTCACTGATGGGCACTGATAAGGCGGCACTGACGGCCACTGATAAGGTGGCACTGATGAGATGGCACCAATGAGCGGGCACTGACGGTCACTGATGATGGGCACTGATATGCTGCACTAATGGGCACTGGTAGGCATCACTGATGGGTGGCACTGATATGCAGCACTGATGGGCATTGATAGGCGGCACTGATGGACACTCATAGGTGGCACTGGTGGGCACTGATGGGCACTGATAGTCGATGCTGATGGGCACTGAAAGGCTGCAAAGATGAGTACTTATGGGTGGCACTGATAGGTGGCACTGCTGGGCACTGATGGGCATTGATACATGGCACTGATGGGCACTGATACGTGGCACTGATATGAGGCACTGATAGGCATCCCTGGTGGCACTGGAAGTGGTAGGCATTGTGAGTGGGCACTGATTTGCAGCTGCCTGGGTATTGATTGGCAGCTGCCTGGGCACAGATTTGTATTCCCTGGGGGTCTGGGGGGGCATACCTGGTGGTCCAGTGTGGATGGCCATCATGGTGGTCCTGGGCTGTATTATGGTGGTCTTGGGTGGGATCCCTGGGGGGACTGTGCTGATAAACAATCAGCGCAGACCCACCATCAGGAGAGCAGCCGATCGGCTCTTCCTGTTTACATCATGATCAGCCGTGATTGGACACGGCTGATCACGTGGTAAAGAGTCTACCTCAGAGACTCTTTACCTAGATCGGAGTTGCGGTGTGTCAGACTGACACACCGCAACAATGATCATTGCGATGCACACCCCCGGGGGCGCACAGCAGCTTAATATCCTGAAGACATCATATGACTTCTGGTCAGGATATTGAAACCACTTTGCTGCTGTCATTTTGCTATATGGCGGGTGGCAAGTGGTTAAGTGACTAGGCTAGGTGTGTATGGGCCCAGGATAGCATGCTGGGGAGGTTAGTGAAGGCAAATATGTATGAAGGACAAAAAAGGAGCATTAAAAGCTTCCAGCATGCATGAGGACAAAGGGACATTCACAGCATATTACAATCATAGTAATTATGGAATGATTGATAAGGACAAAGAGGACATTCAAAGAGGACATTCACAGCATATTACAATCATGGTAATTATGGAATGATTAAATAAATTCAATACATTAGCAAACAATAAATAAATAGAATGTGATGTTAAAGGATAAAACTTACCTTAATATAGTCCTTCTGCAGGACCTGTATGATGGCAGAACAGGTCTCTGGGATAATGATACCCAGAGCCTGGGGGGAAATTCCAGTCATGAACTTATTATGCTGGAGACTTCTCCCTGTCGTCAAGTACCGCAAGATGACATCGAGCCTCTGCTCGGGATTCCTGAAATCATCAGGATTATTGTCCTGGATCTCCCTCAATAAAGGCATGTGCGAGAAATGGTCACACTGGAGCAACCAATTCTTCATCCATGCACTCCTCCTCGTCCTGTTCATGGACTGGACTTGGGTCAAAGCAAGAACTCCAACACAAAGCCCAAGCACAACACGAAATCTACGACGAGAACGTAACCGCAACATGGCTTGAAAAGGATCCGCTGGTCAGAATGAACTGACAGAACGCACTGAAAATCAGAAACGAGCGGACAAGAACGCACTGAAAAACAGCAGCAAACTATTAAATAGAAAGCACTGAAAGAAAGGAACAAACTGACAACATGCACAGATATGAACCGACAAGCACAAACTGACAAGCAGAAACGAACTGAAAAGCACGAGGCTGAAAAGAGCAAATCGTCTCTCACCAAACTTCTACTAACACAAGATAAACACGAGATTAGCAGAAGGAGCCCAAAGGGTGGCGCACTGGCTATTGAACTTCCTTTTTATAGTCCCATAGTATGTGTTGTACGTCACCGCGTTCTTGACGTTTGGAATTTTGGCCAACATTTGTGTGACCGTGTGTATGCAAGACAAGTTTGAGCTAACATCCTTCGGAAAAAAATCCACGGTTTTGTTGTCGGAAATTCTGATTGTGTGTATTGGGCTTTAGAGTGTTTTTCAATCACCTTATTTGTCTCTGTATTAGTGAAACATTACCTATTTGGATGTAATCTAACATTTTTGGGAATAGCCATGATTAAGGCTAGGTTCACACTATTGTGAATAGAATGCTGGTTTCCACACATCCAATCCACATGTCAGGAGATTGTGACCGACTCTCAACGGAGCCCATTCACACATCTCCGGAGTGAATTGCACATGAGTCTTGTGCATCTTCTGGTCCGTTTCAGGTCCAAATTCAGCCAAAAATTTGGACTGAAATCGGACCTGAAACTGTGAACAGGGTGCACCGGACCCCTGCTGTGTGCCGCTCCATACAGCAGTGTGAACCCAGCCTTAATGGCTAGGTTCACCTTTTTTTCTAAATTCCAGCTCCCCTATGCACCAATATAGCATTTGCAAAAATATCAAAGCTTTCCATAAAATCTACAGACACGTACCTTACTGTCCTACATCCATGATTCCAAACGTATCTATTGCTTCTGTCTTTCGTCCTACATCCATGATTCCAAACGTATCTATTGCTTCTGTCTTTCGTCCTTACAGACTGTAGGTCATGACAAAGGAAGGAGTTGACAAGCTGACCTCATTAGCACACACCCTGCATCATCCACCCTCCCATTCTCAGCTACACATTTTTAAAATGAAATGCTATCAATCAGTGATCACCCTTCTCACTGAATACACAATCAGATTGCATAGTGTATGGCCATCTTTATACAAGTACATAGAAGGGAGTGGACAGAAACACTCAGCTGTCAAGCCTCGTTGACATTTCTGCATAGCAGAAAGTCGCTAGACTGTGCGCACTACAGTATTTATAACTACTGAATGTGCAGTAAAAGCACTTTAAAACAAATCCACAATTCATTTTATTGTTTGTTTCTATTATAGGTCTGGCAGGCTACAAATGGTTTTTCTCATATAAGAAAGCTATTTGCCTCTGTTGGTAAATTTGAAAATCAATTTCTCCACAATGCCTTTAGCAAAAGAGATTTTTTCTATGGAGAGTAGCTTTGACCTGCCACTAGTTTTTTAAAAAAGGTATCCAAAACCATTACTAATTGTCAGGATCTGAATCTGAACCTACAATCTGTGGTGTCTGGCTGTGGTTCTTCTCACTGTGCCACCAGGGATGCTAGACAGCTCCCTGCCTAATTCCTTGAAAAACCTTGCTTTGTGTCTTTCTTACAACCTTCAACCCTTTGTTCCTCCCATTAATTTCTTGATTTAAGTCATGTATCTGCATTTCCTGTTTGCCAAATTACTGTGCTCTCTCCAGCTGATATCTTGCTCCTTGCATACCTGCTGCTGTCCTTATCTTCGTTGCAACATGTTATTGACTTTTGGCTTGTTCATAAATGATGTTCCTGTCTGATCCTATTCAGCGACTACTTGTTAAGGGCCTTTGGCTTGTTTACTGACTATGCTTCTGCTTGATCTCTATCTGTTACATCTGGTACTGCACCCGCGCTTGCTCACCTCCTGGTTAGGTGATCCTGAGAACTGCGGCCTTCTAGTAGCATGCAGCATAACCCACCTTCACCATAAGGAGTTCTGGTGAATACTGGCTAGTACTTAGAGGTTGCACCTCAGGAGAACCAAAGTCATCTGCTAGAAGGATCAGCTGGTATATTTCCTGCTGACTACTTGTGAACCTCTCTACTGCTACATCCATTGGCCTCCAAGCCTGATCCTAGACAATGACACAAATTCTAATTTTATACACCATAGATGCCAAACACTCTGAGAGCTGCTGACATGGACAAATTTATTACAAAATTGCACTTGGCAAAGCCATCACCGCCACACTACAGACAACAAAAGCTGCATCTATTTCAAAACAGTAGAGGCAAATGACTGTTAAGGCAGAAGTGAAGATACATACCCAGCACACCCAACTTGGCAACGTTCTGTGCTAGCTCTTTACTACAGGTTTTGAAATTTCCTGATCATTGGAAATTGGAAAGGACACACCGCCTTGGCCTCCTGTGAAAAGCCTCAAAACAACTAAGATTTGTGACTATCCCTTATTTGGACTTCACTGAGAGGTTGCAAAGTTTGGTTTGATGAACATTTGACAAACAATTGAAAAAAAATTGTGAACCTCTAACCTAGCAGTGAACCTCATAGAAATCTATGGGAGCTAAAATCTGTAATTTTTTTCTAACATTTCTCAAAGTCAATTTGCACACTTTTGGGGAAAAAGGACTAAGTTGGGCACTTCCATGGGGGCATGTGCAAAAAAAAAAAAAAAATTAAAATATATAATTTACCTAGGAGCAACTATTTTAACCACTTCAATATCAGGCATTTTTGCCCCTTCCTCCCCAGGACAATTTTCAGCTTTCAGCGCTGTCACACTTTGAATGACAATTGCGCGGTCATGTAACACTGTAGCCAAATAAATTTTTTATCATTTTCTTCCCACAAATAGAGCTTTCTTTTGGTGGTATTTGATCACCTCTGGGGTTTTTATTTTTCGATAAACAAACTAAAAAAGACCAAATTTTTTGAAAAAAAAAGTTTTTCTTAGTTTTTGGCATAAAATGTTGTTTTCCCCTTCACTGACGGGCACTAATGAGGCGGCACTGATGGGCACTGATGAGTTGGCAATGATAAGGTGGCACTGATGGGCACTGATGAGGAGGCACTGATATGTAGAATTGATGGGCACTGATAGGCGGCACTGATATGCAGCACTGATGGACACCAATAGGTGGCACTGATATGCAGCACTGATGGGCACTGATGGGTGACACTGATGGGCACTGATAGGAGGCACTGATGGGCATTGACAGGCGGCTGTGATGGCCACTGACAGGCGGGTGTGATGGGCACTGCCAGGCGGCACTGATTGGCACTGATAGGTGGTACTGATTGGCACTGACAGGTGGCACTGACAGGTGGCACTGATGGGGAGCACTCATGATGAGGTACTGATGTGTTACTGACAGGTGTTACTGCTGGGCACTGATTGGAACTGTGGTGGGCACTGATTGGCACAGTGGTGGGCACTTGAAGGCTTTTTTATTGGGGGAATGCTAGGCACTGATTGGTAGCTTATTTGTATATTTGAGGGGGCTGTGACGATAATCAATGTGCTGATTATCAGCACAGACCCCCCCCTCTGACAGGGAGAGCTGCCGATCGGCTCTCCCTGTCAGCGCGAACTGAGGAATGCTGTTTACTGGCACTTCTTGGTTTACGCTGTGATCAGCTGTGATTGGTCACAGCTGATCACGTGGTAAGAAGCCTCTGACAGAGGCTTCTTATCACGATCGGAGATGCGGGGTGTCAGACTGACACGCCGCACTCGCGATCGCTGTGCTGCGCACCCCCACAGGCGCACGCCGCATGTTATCCTGCTGGACATCATATGATGCCCAATCAGGATAACAGAACCACTTCCCGGCTGTCATTCTGCATATGTCGGGCGGGAAGTGGTTAAGAAGGCTCAGGCTGGTTTCACACTGCCATATTGTGGTTTGGCTGAGGCACAGGTACAGCACAGTGTGCTCATGGCTTTTGTGTCGGTTACGCATGGTTTCCTATAGACTTTCTATTATGTCCTGCATTTTTGGTGTGTTTTCTGAAAGTGCACCAAGCATGCATGACTTTGGTTTCAGAAAAAGTGCCAAAAACGTGGAACATAATAGAAAGTATATGGGAAACCACAGGTAACCTGTACAAAAAACGTAGGTATACAATGTTGCACCCACTCTGTGGCCAAACTGAAGCAAGTCAGTGTTAAAGTGGCCTTAAAATGGCAACACTAAAACAAAAATCCTGTAAATAACATGCTTGGGTGATTCATTTAATCCACAAATAAAGTGTCCCACTTTTACAATGTAGTAAAGCAAGAGTGACATATACAAAAAAATACCACTTAAATTACCATTTATAGATATTTCATGATGCTATCTTATTTTTATAAACAAAGCAACAAGGGATTCCCCTCAGCATCTATACCAGACCATTATCCTCAAAGAGGATCCAACAAAAAAAACTGTGTGGGGTCCCCCCCAAAATTTATACCAGACCCTTATCCTTTATGAGGATCTGGTATAGATTTGTATATATGGTGGTTCCCCATGCCCCCCAATATTTTTGCAAGGCCCTTATACAACTGTGCAGTCTGGCTGGCCAGAAAAGGGGGAGCAGCAAGATTGTCCCCCCCTTCAACTGAAGTTTACCAAGCTACATGTTCTTGACATTTTGAGGGTACCTTGCCAAAAGAGTGCCGATACCCGCAGTAGGTGAATGTGGTTTAAGATGTGACCAGCAGGAAATTAACTGAAGTGGCGTAGCCGAAGTCTTACAGAGATAGTAGGATGAGAGATAGCACTGCAGTATACTCAGGAGTCATACACAGTAGATCAGAAGGGTGAAGACAGTAGCATAGTCATGAGCTGAGCCAGAGCCACACAGAATTGATCAGGAGAAGCAAAGTCCCTAAATGTGCCAAAGCCACAACCAGAGGTCAGGCAGGGGTTAAATCAAGGGCCAAAATAAGTCTATAACAGGAAGGCAGGATAAACACAAAGATACATGAAAGTGAGGGTCATGGACAACCTGAAGTTCATCCAGCGACCATCTGGTACAAGTTCCGGAACTGTTTGAAAGTGAGCTTGCCCACTCAAGCTACTGGTGGAAGTGCCTAGCCTGCATATTGACACACACATGCCTCTGCTCTGGGTAGTGTCCTGACACTACCACTAAATCAATGACTTCTGGCTGAAGTCAGAAGTTCAGTGACTAGGTGAACTGGCCATTTAGTTCACTCATTCAGAGAACTGCAAACATGTAAAGTTGGCTCAAACTCTACAATACATGGCTGCAAACTTGAATCTCTTCCCTAGTGATAGACTTCACATCCTGTGGGCCTATAACCCTTTCATGACTAAGCCTATTTTTGAAATTCGGTGTTTACAAGTTAAAATCCGTATTTTTTGTTAGAAAATTACTTAGAGTTCCCAAACATTATATATATTTTTTTTAGCAGAGAATCTAGAGAATAAAATGGAGATTGTTGCAATAGTTTATATCACATGGTATTTGTGCAGCGGTGTTTTAAATGCAAATTTTTGGAAAAGGGACACTTTCATGAATTTTAAAAAATCCAAACAGTAAAGTTACCCCAATTTTTTTGTATAATGTGAAAGATGATGTTACGCCGAGTAAATAGATACCAAACATGTCACCCTTTATAATTGCACGCACTCGTGGAATGGCGACAAACTACGGTACCTATGAATTTCCATAGGCGACGCTTTAAATTTTTTTACGGTTACCAGGTTTGAGTTACAGAGGAGGGCTAGGGCTAGAATTATTGCTCTTGCTCTGACGATCGTGGCGATACCTCACATGTGTGATTTGAACACCGTTTACATATGCGGGCGCGACTTCCGTATGCGTTTTCTTCGCTGCGCGAGCTCGCGGGGACGGGGGCACTTTAATTTTTTTTTTTTATTTATTTATTTAATTTATTTTTATACTTTATAAATTGTGTTTAAAACATTTTTTTTTTTTTTTTTACTTTTATTGCTGTCACAAGGAATGTAAACATCCCTTGTGACAGTAATAGGTGGTGACAGGTCCTCTTTATGGAGGGATCGGGGGTCTAAAAGACCCCTGATTCCTCCTTTGCACTTCAAAGTATTCAGATCACCGAAAACGGAGATTCTGAATACTGTGTATTTTTTTAAAACCGGCGCCATTGGCAGCCGAGTAAATGGGAAGTGACGTCATGACGTCGCTTCCGCGTTTACATTGAGAAGACTGGAATGAAGCCACCCACAGCTTCGTTCCAGCCCGCCCACAGCCGCCGGAGGCAGCCGATTGGACACCGGGCCTCCCAATCGCACGGGAGGCCCCGTAAGACCGGTGGGAGGCGGCGGGAGGGGGGGATGTCCCCTCCCGCTCCTCCGGTATAACAGCCGAGCAGCTTTTAGCCGCATCGGTTGTTATACTCGGGTAGCCGATCGCCTGCTGTAAACAACGGTACCGAATGATGAGGGCTTCATCCCGGTATAACCCCGGAAAGCCGAGTACGCATATCTGCGTACGGTCGGCGGGAAGGGGATAAATCCTAAAAAACTTAGTGGCTGAAAGTCCCAAATATTACCATTTGCTGTCTATTTTGCTGAACTAACAAAAGTTCATAAAACTTTCAACCCGATCAGACAGCAACTGGTGCAAAATGTGTGAAATATGCCTGAAAGCAAAATATCCTAATTTACTCCACCTGATCAAGCAAAAAAAATTGTGGGCGAAATGGCAGATACAAATTAGATCAGATAATAGATCATTTCTGATTACCGTGGCTTGCATTATGATATATGTTACACATTACATTGTTGATTGCAAGTGTTCATGAAGAGTCCCAGTGGAGTATTGTGTCACTGCATATATATATATATATATTAATACATACAGAACGTCTAGGTTAAAAAAAAAAAAAAAAATGTTTTCTTTCCACAACATTGCCTTAGTGGAAGCTAAGGGGTTAGGCTTGATGCAGGGTGGATATTGTCTACAATGTATTATTATTATTATTATTTTTTTTTGGTTGCTGAGGTTAAGCAGTTCAGTTATAAACTCAGGATAAAGGAGGATTGTGAAATAAATTGGAGCTTTGATGCTTTCTTTTTTCTATGGCACACTCCAAGCCCCAGGGATATGGACCATAATTCCATATTTACAACTTTTGTTCTGTGCACCTGCTTGCTTGGCTGTCATATGGCAAAAATGCGAAAGAATCCTATCTCTGCTGAGTTATGTGCTGTCTTCTGCAGTATTCCTAAATTTATTCTAGCAGAATATTCCTCCAGCAGGCACGGTAATATGGTAACATCTATGATTTTACTGCTAAAGTAAAACGCTAAAATAGTTTGACTCCTAAACATAAAATGTGCTATGGTGGATGTGAGCTAATATAGCTCATGGTTGTCATTTCCTAAATACTTAACACCTTTTTTGAAGAAAAAACATCTTCTTGTTAAACCCTTTCACTGTCTCAAGCCTTTTTTTAAATTCATTTATTTTTTTTGCATACTTTATAAAGCAACTTTGCTGTTATCAGAAGGTGACAGATATTTTGATGAGCATGTAAAAGTGATTATTGCTAACAGAAAACCAGCAGCCAGAAGTAAAAGGCCCCTTTCACACGAGTGGACCAATCGGGTCCTCCTCTGTCAGTTTTTTAGGTGGACCCAATCAGACCCTCAATTATTCTCTATAGAGCAGTGGGTGTAAATGAATTTTGTGTCTGTTGACACCAGCCAACTTACGATCCCAACCAATCCATTAAACATGGATGGGGGTCCGTTCCCTATACATCTGGCAAATAGGATGGCAATTGGGTGTAAACGAAGAGGCGACCGTCCATCTGACTGTCCATAGATGAGAGTGGGCTGTGTCTGTGTCTGCTCTGCATAATCGGAGCGGACACGAACCAACCATCCACCTGCTCAGCAGGGATCAGCAGATAGATTCCCTGCTGAGCATGCAAACTCCTGCCGGAGTCCATCACGTGTGGAAGGGGCCTAAATGTTAACAATCTCCCAGCTGCTATAACACTAAGTATACCATAGCAAACATTTAAAATGCTTGATATTTCTGTAATTTTCCTTGCATTTTTTTTAAGCTGGTAACAGGGTATCTATAATTTAACTTTGTTAACTTACCATTAAAAAAAATATTTTACATACTGCTGTATTGTGAAAATAGAAGTAGCAAAAAAATTCTATCATCTCTAACTGTGCAAATTGTCTAATTTTATCTCTAACTAATACTCCATCTGTCTTGTATGTGTTAGAATGATTAAAATGCTTTGTACAAATGAGAATTATTTCTTTGATCTCTAGGCCATTCTATTCTAGATCTAGGGTTTCAGAAGGAGCAGACAGCAGGACTCACTAGAAATTACTGATGTTTATACAGAGACAGAACATCTCTCTCGCTTTAGATTTCTTCAAAAAAGTATCGGCGAAAGCAAGGGTCAAACTAGGACATAAATAGCTTTACTCTGTTGTTTTCCAGTTGCATTGACCGGCCTTCAGTGCAGGGCGTTTTTCACTGTCTAGTTGTCAGTGTTCAAATCAAATGTTTTATCATCAAGAAAATGCAATGGATTCCAGCAAATTAAAGATAAAGTAGGATATTTAAAGGCCACCCGGTTACCTTTTTGTTCAGCACTGCTGTGGTGTTTACTGGAAATTACTGCTAGCTCACTGATGGGTTTCATGTTTTGCATAAATTCACTTTTTGCATGCAAACAAAGGTTCCCTGTAATAGACGAGCTGCCATATTTATCTCTACGGTGGTCTATGTCCCCTACTTTCACTCAATTCCAGTGCTGCAGCCTCTGTCAGACTCTTTAGAATTAGACACTTTTGGTAGAGTCTGTGTCCTTGTCAGATGATTTGGTCCCATCCTTTACTACTGTATTCCATAGTGACATACACTATATTGTCAAAAGTATTGACAATACTGTCTTTACACACACATGAACTGTAACCCTTTTGCTGCCAGAGCCGTTTTTGCATTTTTTGCACACGTTTAAAAAATCTATTTGGGTCTGAATATTACACAACACCCACACACATTATATATTTTCTGAAAGCAGATCCCCCTAGAGAATAAAATAGTGGTAGTTGCAATTTTTTATGTTACATGATATTACTGAAAAGGTCTAGGAAACACAAAATTTCAGTAAAAAACATACTAACCTGAATTTTAGGGCAAACAAACGCAATAATTTACCCACATTTTTGGTAAAATATAAAAGACGAGGTTGCACAGAGTAAATAAATACTCAACATGCCAAACCTTAAATTTTTGTGCGCCCGTGAAATGGCGTCAAACTTTAGTACCCTATATTCTCTATAGGCGATGCTTCAAAAGCCCCCTATAGGTATCGGTTTAGTGTTACAGAGGAGGTCTTGTGTTAGAATTATTGCTCTCGCTCCGACATGCACGGCGATTTGTAACATGTGTATCGAAATCAACGTTTTCACGCATAGGCGTCCATTGCCTGCGTTTATGTTTGTGTGTGTGGGTATACAGGACCGCCATTTTTTGGGGGGGGTTTATATGCTTGGGTGTAACTTTTTTTTTTTTACTTTTTTTTTATCACATCGCAAAAAGTTCCCTATGTGATTTTTTTTGGTGACATCGCAAAAGTGTTAAGGTCGGAACCCTGTGCAGGCCAGTCAAGTTCCTCCGCCCCAAATGTGCTCATCCATGTCTTTATGGACCTTGCTTTGTACACTGGTCCAAATCATTTGGTGGAGGGAGGATTATGATGTGGGCTTGTTTTTCAGGGGTTGGGCTTGGCTTTGATTTGAATGACAGCAGCAGGAGCCAATGGCTGCCCTGCTATCTATCTATCCAATCAAGACCTGAGAACCCCAGGCAGAGAGACAGTGCTAGGGCTCAGGTAAGTAAAATGGGGAGGCTGGGGAGCCGGTCACCGCCAGGTGTTTTTTCACCTTAATGCATAGGATGCATTAAGGTGAAAAAACACGTAGGTTTACAACCCTTTTAAGGCGTCAGCATACCAAGACATTTTGGACAATTTCATGTTCCCAACTTTGTGGGAACAGTTTGGGGATGGCTCCTTCCTGTTTCAACATGACTGCACACCAATGCACAAAGCAAGGTCCATAAAGACATGGATGAACAAGTTTGGGGTGGAGGAACTTGACTGGCCTGCACAGAGTCCTAACCTCAACCTGAAAGAACACCTTTGGGATGAATTAGAGTGGAGACTGCGAGCCAGGCCTTCTCATCCAACATCAGTGCCTGACCTCACAAATGCACTTCTAGAAGAATGGTCAAACATACACATAGGAGGAATACACGCTAGAAATCATAAATATGAAGGAGGGTAAATTCCTCCGTGACAACTTAGCCCACGAGAACGGCTTTGCCTATAGGTGGAACCATACTGCCTTCAGCAAATCTTTTTCCAAACCTCACACTGCTGAACCCCCGAAAACAGATAATGTGGTGCCCAATGTTAATTCCGTCACCTTTTCTCCAAGTTCTTCCACTACTTATCACGAACTGTCTCAAGAAAGACTACCCAAGAAGAGAAAGGGGGATCGCACTACTATGGTCCCTCCGTACACCGGGCTCCTTGCCCAAATCTCAACCCCAAGTGGGTCGTACACACTCGTCTAAAACATTATCATCTACCCCATTTCCTTCACTGGGTAGATCCACATCCACACTCACTTCATCCGATACCCTTGTACACTCCTCATTGGGCATGAACACTCCTGTTCAGAGTAACCTGGCCCCAATAGATACTGGCCGTCGATCCAGTGAACCTACAATTTCTACACTCTTCCCCACTAGTACTCACTCTATTGATCCTAAATTGGCACCCATTTTTTTAGGAAAGACACCGGACATAACCAACCAATCTCCACTCCCTTAAACACCAGTTCACTTGAATTGGATGTTGTAAATCTGTCTTCTGTTGACCTTACAGCTGACCAAGTACAAGTTCTGAAATTAGGGCTCACCTTTTGCCCCTCTACTGACTTGGATCGTTTTCAACTTATAAAAGATATACACCTATTTGCTCGGCGCCTACTATTTAAGGTAATCTATGATAAAACACCATCTTTGGGAACTACCACATCCACTCCATGGGAACCCTCTGAGGCTGAGCTTCGAGCCTTGGCAGATCTTGAATGTCTTTGGGACGAGGGACACACTATAGAGGATATGCCACCAATCGCCTCTGGTGGCGTGGTCGTCTCTGGTGTCTCCTTCCCACCACCGACATCGTTTAAACCCAAATCACGTAACTTCCCTCCACTTCAAACGAACCCCAACATTTGGGCTTTCGTCCAACAAATTACCCAAGAAATTGAAAATTTGGACTTGCAACAAGTCCATACACATAACTTACCCTGGAGATTTCGAAAAGCTCTTCGAGAATTACAGAGTCACTCCAGTTTAATTATTAAGCCTGCTGACAAGGGCGGCAACGTTGTGGTCATGGACGTCCCTGCATACGAGGCCATGTGCCAGGAGGTCCTTGACAACGCACGTTGGTACCGCCCCATTTCCAAAACACTAATAACCAACTTTAACAATGAATACTACAGCTTAATTTTTGAAGCATACCAATCAGGTGTCATTGACTCCAGTACATGGAATTACCTTAATGTGAAGGATCCCAAAATTCCTACCTTTTATTCACTGCTTAAAGTGCTTACATCAGTGAAGAAACCCCCTGGATGACCGATTGTTTCAGGTTGTCAAAGTTTAACAGAGAATGCCAGTGCTTTGGTGGATAAATACTTAATACCCCATGTAACAGCTCTATTCTCTTATGTGCAGGATACCATAGATATGCTACGTCATATCGACAGAAAGCAGGTCCCTCCCAATACTTGGCTGGTAGCCTTAGGCGTGGAATGCTTATATAACTCAATCCCTCATGTTAAAGGTATTGATGTGATTCGTACTCACCTTTTGGAGCGAGGATCATCATTTGATGGCTATAGCCGTTTTGTCCTTCGGTTGTTGGAGTTCATCTTGACTAGAAATGTCTTTATGTTTGGCTCCTCCCACTTCCTCCAGGTACAGGGTGTGGCCATGGGGACCAAATGTGACCCCTCATACGCCAACCTGCACCTAGGGGGGTGGGAGAGGGATCTGTTTTCTCAAGAATCCGTGTCAGAGTTGCTTTCTCACATCATAGCCTGGTATAGGTATATTGATGATATTTTCATTTTATGGTCGGGAGGTCGAGATGATCTTTCGCGGCTAATGGATTTGCTGGCTGTAAATACCTTTAACTTAAGTTTTACAATGGAATGTAGTCAAACTAAGATAAATTTCCTGTATTTACAAATACATTTAGACAATGATGGGATTCTGCATTCATCGCTATATCGTAAGCCCTCATCGGGCAATACGATTTTACATGCAGCCAGTGCACATCCCCAGCCTTTACTAGACAGCATACCCTACAGTAGGGATGAGCTTCGAGTTCGAGTCGAACTCATGTTCGACTCGAACATTGGCTGTTCGCAAGTTCGCCGAACAGCGAACAATTTGGGGTGTTCGCGGCAAATTCGAATGCCGCGGAACACCCTTTAAAAGTCTATGGGAGAAATCAAAAGTGCTAATTTTAAAGGCTAATATGCAAGTTATTGTCATAAAAAGTGTTTGGGGACCTGGGTCCTGCCCCAGGGGACATGGATCAATGCAAAAAAAAGTTTTAAAAACGGCCGTTTTTTCAGGAGCAGTGATTTTAATAATGCTTAAAGTCAATCAATAAAAGTGTAATATCCCTTTAAATTTCGTACCTGGGGGGTGTCTATAGTATGCCTGTAAAGGGGCGCATGTTTCCTGTGTTTAGAACAATCTGACAGCAAAATGACATTTCGAAGGAAAAAACTCATTTAAAACTACCCGCGGCTATTGCATTGCCGACAATACACATAGAAGTTCATTGATAAAAACGGCATGGGAATTCCCCAAAGGGGAACCCTGAACCAAAATTAAAAAAAAAAAAATGACGTGGGAGTTCCCCTAAATTCCATACCAGGCCCTTCAGGTCTGATATGGATATTAAGGGGAACCCCGGCCAAAATTTAAAAAAAAAAATGACGTGGGGTTCCCCCTAAATTCCATACCAGACCCTTCAGGTCTGGTATGGATTTTAAGGGGAACCCCGCGCCAAAAAAAAAAAAAAAAACGGCGTGGGGTCCCCCCAAAAATCCATACCAGACCCTTATCCGAGCACGCAACCTGGCAGGCCGCAGGAAAAGAGGGGGGGGCGAGAGTGCGGCCCCCCTCCCTCCTGAACCGTACCAGGCCACATGCCCTCAACATTGGGAGGGTGCTTTGGGGTAGCCCCCCAAAACACCTTGTCCCCATGTTGATGAGGACAAGGGCCTCATCCCCACAACCCTGGCCGGTGGTTGTGGGGGTCTGCGGGAGGGGGGCTTATCGGAATCTGGAAGCCCCCTTTAACAAGGTGACCCCCAGATCCCGCCCCCCCTGTGTGAAATGGTAAGGGGGTACTTATACCCCTACCATTTCACGAAAAAAGTGTCAAAAATGTTAAAAATGACAAGAGACAGTTTTTGACAATTCCTTTATTTAAATGCTTCTTCTTTCTTCTATCTTCCTTCATCTTCTGGTTCTTCTGGCTCTTCTGGTTCTTCCTCCGGCGTTCTCGTCCAGCATCTCCTCCGCGGCGTCTTCTGTCTTCTTCTCCTCGGGCTGCTCCGCACCCATGGCATGGGGGGGAGGCTCCCGCTCATCTCTTCTTCTTTTCTTCTCTTCTTCTCTTCTTCATTTTCTTCTCCGGGCCGCTCCGCAATCCATGCTGGCATGGAGGGAGGCTCCCGCTGTGTGACGGCGCTCCTCGTCTGACAGTTCTTAAATAACGGGGGGCGGGGCCACCCGGTGACCCCGCCCCACTCTGACGCACGGGACATGACGGGACTTCCCTGTGGCATTCCCCGTGACGTCACAGGGAAGTCCCGTCAAGTCACCGTGCGTCAGAGTGGGGCGGGGTCACCGGGTGGCCCCGCCCCCTCCGTTATTTAAGAACTGTCAAACGAGGAGCGCCGTCACACAGCGGGAGCCTCCCTCCATGCCAGCATGGATTGCGGAGCGGCCCGGAGAAGAAAATGAAGAAGAGAAGAAGAGAAGAAAAGAAGAAGAGAAGAGCGGGATCCTCCCCCCCATGCCATGGGTGCGGAGCGGCCCGAGGAGAAGAAGATAGAAGACGCCGCGGAGGAGATGCTGGACGAGAACGCCGGAGGAAGAACCAGAAGAGCCAGAAGAACCAGAAGAACCAGAAGATGAAGGAAGATGAAGGAAGATAGAAGAAAGAAGAAGCATTTAAATAAAGGAATTGTCAAAAACTGTTTCTTGTCATTTTTAACATTTTTGACACTTTTTTCGTGAAATGGTAGGGGTACTTATGTACCCCCTTACCATTTCACACAGGGGGGGGGGCCGGGATCTGGGGGTCACCTTGTTAAAGGGGGCTTCCAGATTCCGATAAGCCCCCCGCCCGCAGACCCCCACAACCACCGGCCAGGGTTGTGGGGATGAGGCCCTTGTCCTCATCAACATGGGGACAAGGTGTTTTGGGGGGCTACCCCAAAGCACCCTCCCAATGTTGAGGGCATGTGGCCTGGTACGGTTCAGGAGGGAGGGGGGGCCGCACTCTCGTCCCCCCCTCTTTTCCTGCGGCCTGCCAGGTTGCGTGCTCGGATAAGGGTCTGGTATGGATTTTTGGGGGGACCCCACGCCGTTTTTTTTTTTTTTTTTGGAGCGGGGTTCCCCTTAAAATCCATACCAGACCTGAAGGGTCTGGTATGGAATTTAGGGGGAACCCCACGTCATTTTTTTTTTTTTAATTTTGGCCGGGGTTCCCCTTAATATCCATACCAGACCTGAAGGGCCTGGTATGGAATTTAGGAGGACTCCCACGTCATTTTTTTTTTTTAAATTTTGGTTTGGGGTTCCCCTTTGGGGAATTCCCATGCCGTTTTTATCAATGAACTTCTATGTGTATTGTCGGCAATGCAATAGCCGCGGGTAGTTTTAAATAAGTTTTTTCCTTCAAAATGTCATTTTGCTGTCAGACTGTTCTAAACACAGGAAACATGCGCCCCTTTACAGGCATACTATAGACACCCCCCAGGTACGAAATTTAAAGGGATATTACACTTTTATTGTTTGACTTTAAGCATTATTAAAATCACTGCTCCTGAAAAAACGGCCGTTTTTAAAACTTTTTTTTGCATTGATCCATGTCCCCTGGGGCAGGACCCGGGTCCCCAAACACTTTTTATGACAATAACTTGCATATAAGCCTTTAAAATTAGCACTTTTGTTTATTCATGTTCGTGTCCCATAGACTTTAACGGTGTTCGCGTGTTCGAACGAACTTTTTTCCTGTTCGCATGTTCTGGTGCGAACCGAACAGGGGGGTGTTCGGCTCATCCCTACCCTACAGTCAATTTCTAAGACTTAGGAGAAACTGCACTTTGGACTCGGACTTTCATCTGGCAGCTAATGACCTGTATGAGAGACTTCGTCTGCGGGGATACAGTCGTTCCCTGCTGAGGAGATCTTTCAACAGAGTCATTAGACGAAACAGACATGACCTTATCCATTCAACCAAATCTCCAAAAGTCAATTCTTCTGTTAGGATTATCACACAATTTTCAAAACAGCACGGCCAAATGAGAGGGATTTTTCAGAAATATTGGCCACTTTTGACAGCCGACAATACCATCAAAAAATTTCTTAAACCATACCCAGAAATCACTTACAGACGCGCTCCATCCATGAGAGACTTATTCGTTCACAGTCACCATGAGATACGAGGCCCTTTTGATCATTCATATGCTGGCACTTTCTCATGTGGCACATGCGATTTTTGTCCTTTTATTCTTAATTCTAAGAATACCCCCCTTCCGAATGGTAAGACACATTGCCTGAAACACAGAGTTACATGTAAGACAATCGGTGTTGTATACCTGGCTCTGTGCCAATGTGGCTGCTTTTATGTGGGGAAAACTAAGCGTCCATTCCTCAAACGCATTAAGGACCATATTGCACCCTTATATAAACGTTTAACCACTACAGCTTTAAATAGGCATGTGGCCACAGAACATAATTTTGACCCCTATGTTGTCAAGTTTGCGGCCCTTGGGCATATTCCTTCTCATGCCCGGGGAGGCAATATTGACAACTCTCTGCTTCAGATGGAGACGAGATGGATATATATATATTGAATGCGGTAAAATACCCTGGCTTGAATGAATACATTAGCTTTAAATCTTTTCTCTAGAACGGCACCTATTTAGCATGCGAATCATGAGTTTCCTGCTATCTAGCTGATCTATCCATCTATTGTCTCCTCATTGGCTGGCTGATCTGATGTTCAATTGGGCCCCTTTGGTCTGGTGATCTATCTGCCCTTACTCCCTGCCCCCATCCTGTACCCACTGATTATTGTGATATATTTAATAAATCGCTATTTTGATTGCAGAGACAAATTGAAGTTATCTTATATTATTGCTGAACCACTATACTTGTTCTAACCAGTACGATTCTGAAACTTCATCTATACCTGTGTTGTTGCAGGCATTCTGTCAATATTATCATATTGCAGTCACTGTGGTGATACCAACTATCCACTGTTTGAGCTTCTTCGCCCATGTCCCTGACCCCCTTTCCTCCCCCCTCCCCTTTGTGATCTGCTGAGGGGATCTAGTGCTCTTGGTTGATTTACCCCCCATTCATCTGGGAATCTGTTCCACTACAGCCTTTGACTGCATGGACGCCCAAGGGCTGACTTTACTGTCAGCCCGCCCCTTCGGCCGGGACCATCACACTTTTCCAATGCCTAACCCATCACCTCCTCCCCCTTTCCTCTGGATGGGTGTGAGGTTCTTTTTCTCCTCCCCCTTCCTCTGGATAACTCCGCTGCATATTTACATTTATCGACCGCGTCACTCGCATTTGCGGTCATGTGACCCGATTGACGCTCGGATCCTTTCGTCCACTCCTGACCAGCTGATTTTTATCATGCTGATCAGGTGGGGGTTTTAAAAGGCAGCCACATCTCAGTACTTCATATCCCTTCGCTGCGGGACCATCACGGGGAACTGGTTACATATGTGAAAGGTAACAGACTTTATAATCTTTTCTATTACTGCCGGCATTCTTTACTATGACTGCTGCATATGGCTACAATGGCAGAGTTTTACGCTGATAGTATTCTCACATGCATTGACTTTTAGATCATCTGCCATAGCCGGTGTTATTAGAAGGACTTGCTGGGAAGGTTCCAATGTTTAGCCTGTATACTGGCGGAACCTCATTTATAGGATGCACTCTCACTTCCAGCTATAATGCGTCTTTGGTAAGCCCTTCTTAGTATATCAATAATTATCATGCCCCCCTACCTGACTTCAAATGGATACCATTTGATTCATTTATAAGTTGTCAAAATCATTCTACTCATATTACTCTTTTTAATTCTGTTTTCCAGTTTCTCTGATCACATTCATGTGATTTTTTGGTATGTACTGAGTGGGCTGTGAATTTTTTCCACGCAATATTGAGCGCCCTATTTTTGCATATAACCAGGGTATGTAATTGAGGCTGAGTTCCCCCTTTTCTTAAATAAGATTATAAGAATTTCCCAATATTTATATGCTAAACTTTTCTCTTCTAGGTGCCCTCTAATTCCCCTGTAGCCAACTACTGGGCTGAGTGTAACTTCCATTCCCAGTGTTTTGGTGGTGTCTCCCTTGCGTCCTGGAATCTCTGTATGGTATGTTCTGGGTGTGGGTCTTGGTTGGGGGGACTGGGGGTATGGATGAACGGCAATTTGACCGCCCTGCGATATGATGGTCTGCCTTTGGCGCTACAAGTATATGTTGGTTTAATAATACATTTTTTCTTTGTTTTAGTGGTTTTACTCTCTGCATTATATTTACACACTCCCCTGATGAAGCCAATGTTTTGGCGAAACTAGTTGGGAACTAAAGACTACGATCACCCTTCAACATCATTGGTGACGGTCTATTATCTGAACTGCACTTTTGTCTCTGTTTTTTGTATTTTTGTGACTTTTCTATATGTCTAATGTACCATTTTAGCTGTTTTTGATACAAAATAACATAAATAAGATGATTTTATAACAAAATTGTTCTATCTTATTGGTGGCACTGCAATAATCCCTTCCCCTTTTCCCATTTTGAGAATTTTTTCAATCGGGATGCCGTATCTATTAGGACACACCACCCACCATCTTTATACACATAGACACACTTCTAAACCTTATGGACAGCCTTCCCAGAAGAGTTAAAGCTGTTATAGCTGCAAAGGGTGGGCTAACTCAATATTGAACCCTACGGACTAAGACTGGGATGCTTTACAAGCTCATAAGCTTGTAAAGGCAGGTGCCCCAATACTTTTGACAATATAGTGCATCAGTCAATGGATGGGACCAAAATATGCATTGGGGAAAAGTTTGATGGAGGCTGTAGCACTCAAATGGAGTATACATAGGAGACATAGGCCACTGGAGAGGTTAGTATAACAGTGCTTTTAATGCAGAGAACCTCGATTTAGATTTTGTATATGACTGAGTTGCTTTAGGTTTAGTCTGTCCATGTTCAGATAATTGTAATTCAAAATTGACTTTGTGTGTGAATATCTTGAATAATTATCTTTAATCTCCAAGCATGTGGTAGTGCTAAAAAAGCTACATAATTTTGTGCTATAATGATGAACATTTAAGAGACAAGAACTGCAATTTTCACTACCAATACTGTACTTGCTAACAATAGCCCGAATAACCTGATTAAAGTGATTGTCTCAGTTTTCTTTTACACAGTCAAAGAGTAGCCAATCAGTGGATAGACTTGTGCACAGATCTTGCTCTGCGGCTGGTTTGTCCAATCCTCTTTCTAAAAAGGACCCCAGTGTTGCTTCATGGTAGGTAATACACCATGTATTTCATAGTTTTCAGTGTAATGAGCAGGGGAAGGGAATTCTCTTTCACAGCAGGGAGATTATTGTACCAGGGTCATATACATGTAGACACACCCTCACATGTGTGTTTGAGCTTTGGGGTGCACACCCTAATGCAATAGGCTGCGCACACCTGTGGTTGTGAAACTGTTATCAGGATTGACGTTTGCCTTTACAAGCAGCTCTCAGAATGAGTAACCATACATTTTGATGACTTGTGGAAAAAAACAACATTTATTTCTCTTACTTTCTCTACTTAGGAAAAAAATGAATTTGATTAGACTTTCACGAAAATGTTCTGTCAGTTCCCCACATATATGATAATATCTTCCTAATGCCTGCAGATGTCAGTGATGTCATTAGCATTCATACAAATATCTAATTTATGAAAATAGATGTAATTGATGCAAATCTAGAGTCACTAGAGACTTAACCCATTTATAAAACAAAGTGTATGTACAAGCTGGAATTTTCCCATGTAAATGGATATTTGTGTTGAATATAAATATTCATACATTGATTACTGTATTTATTGGTGTATAACACTCACTTTTTCACCATGAAACTCGGGTGCAAACAGCGTGTGCGTGTTATACGCCGATACTTCAATTTTAGCTGCCTTGGAGGGGACAGGGAGGGGGCGGAACGAGTGCCGTCAGATTACATACAGTGAGAATCTCCTGTTTACTTGGCAGCCTGTGTAATAGGAATTCCCGTCTCCTGGGCCACCATTGAACCACTGTTCTGTATAGCATATTAGATTCTCACTGTATGTAATCTGTCGGCGCTTGTCCTGCCCCCCTCCCTGTCCCCTCTAGGCTGCAGATGGGCATTGATCAGGCTGCACTGATGGCAATGGTGAGGCTGCTGCATTGAAGTCAATGGTGAGGCTGCTGCATTGAAGGCAATGGTGAGGCTGCTGCATTGATGGCAATGGTGAGGCTGCTGCATTGATGGCAATGGTGAGGCTGCATTGAAGGCAATGGTGAGGCTGCTGCATTGAAGGCAATGGTGAGGCTGCTGTATTGATGGCAATGGTGAGGCTGCATTGATGTGGACTGATGAGGCTGCATTGATGGCACTTGTGAGGCTGCAGATTGGCATTGACCCTTATTTTGCGTCAAAGTTCCTTATTTAAAATGTAAGTTTTTTTCCTGAAACTTCCCTCTTAAAATTAATGTGCGTGTTATACGCCTATGCGTGCTATACGCCGATAAATACGGTATATATAATACTGAAAGGTTAATCATATTCACATGCTACAAATGATACTTAGAAATAAATCGATTTAGACACAGTCTGCTTCATCACCAAAGTTTCATATTTTGATTTGAAGGAATGGGTAGAACCCCCCAGCCTTCATTCTTGCCTAGCTACCCTGCATATAGGTTGTTATCCATAGCAAGGGGACTGAGTGTTGGAACCTATTACTGTGTCAATAAATGAATGTAAATAAGCAATCAGAGTTGGGGGAATGGAGAGTGTACTGTATATCTCATGTTATCATGACTAACACAAAAAATAAATGGTGAAAATTTACTGAGAAAGAGGAACAAGAGAAAGAACAAAGAACTGGAGCTCAGTAAATTGGGTTCTAAAAGTAGAGTAGATTTTTTTCAATATTCAAAATTCATTTATTTCTGATTAACACTAGGATAGACTCATTCACTTTTGTTTTCTGACAGAGGCTTCTTACCACGTGATCAGCTGTGACCAATCACAGCTGATCATCGCGTGAACCAGGAAGTTCCGGTAAACAGCATTCCTCGGTTCGCGCTGACAGGGAGAGCCAATCGGCGGCTCTCCCTGTCCAAGGGGGGGGTCTGTGCTGATAATCAGCACATTGATTATCAGCACAGCCCCATCAGATGTGCTACCACAGCTGCCAGTCAATGCACATAAGCTGCCAGTCAGTGCCCCATAAAAAATATCAGTGCCAATTAGTGCCCACCACAGTGCCAGTCAGTCCCCATCACAGTGCCAATTAGTGCCCAGCAGTAAAACCTTTCAGTACCTCATTAGTACCTCATCATCAGTGCTCCCCATCAGTACCACCTGTCAGTGCCACCTGTCAGTGCCAATCAGTACCGTCTATCAGTACCAATCAGTGCTGCCTGTCAGTGCCCATCACAGCCGCCAGTCAGCGCCCATCACAGCCGGTGTCAGTGCCCATCAGTGCCACCTATCAGTGCCCATCAGTGCCACCTATCAGTGCTGAATATCAGTGCTGCCTATTGGTGCCCATCAGTGCTGCATATCAGTGCCTCCTATTGGTGCCCATCAGTGCCCATCAGTGCTGCATATCAGTGCCGCCTATCAGTGCCCATCAATTCTACATATCAGTGCCCATCAGTGCCACCTTATCAGTGCCCATCAGTGAAGGAGAAAACTAAATTTTATAAACGAAACAAAGAAAAACATTTTTTTTCCAAAAATTGTGTTCTTTTTTAGTTTGTTTAGCAAAGAATAAAAACCATAGAGGTGATCAAACACCACCAAAAGAAAGCTCTACTTGTGGGAACAAAATGATAAAAATGTTGTTTGGGTACAGTGTAGCATGACCACGCAATTGTCATTCAAAGTGCGACAGTGCTGAAAGCTGAAAATTGTCCTGGGCGGGAAGGGGCGAAAGTGCCTGGTATTGAAGTGGTTAAATACTCTTAAAAAGCAGTAAAATAAAGTGTCTTGAGCTCATGCTTTGTCAGATTTCTGTGTCTGATCCCACCTTTCTCACATGAAAGCAATGGTCACAAAAATATCTGTCCATCCTTCAACAAATTATTCATATCGCAAGTATCCAGAACAATTCTCAAATAGCCTTAGTGACACATGTTTGGCAACTTGAGACACAATAACATTTTCATTTGCAGTAATAAGGGCCTCTCATTGCCAAAAGCCCAATTATGTTAACTAGCTGTTAAATAAAATGTTAAATAAAAATGTGCCATTTATTCACAAATATACATGCAAAGCATTTAAATGAAGGTACTAGGGTGGTGGCCTCCTTAGATATTGAAAAGGCCTTCAATACTTTCGAATGGCCTTTTCTTTGGGAGGTCCTTAGAAGGATGGGTTTTCCCCCTGATCTTTATTAAATGGATATAGATAATTTATCAAAATCCCACCTCGGCTATCAAGTTGGGAGGTAGCCTATCACAGTCTTTTTCTCTGTCTAGAGGTACTCGACAGGGCTGCCCCCTCTCTCCAGCCTTGTTCGCCATAGCGATGGAACTGCTGGCGGAGGCTCTCTGTACTTCCCTTCATGTCAAGGGATTGCATGTTGGCTGGCTGGAGGAAAGGGTCACCCTGTATACGGACGATCTACTCCTCTTTTTTAATGACACAGGACCATGACTTAAGGGGGCCCTATAGGTCTTCAATTCTTTTTCCTCAGTCACAGGTCTTAAAGTAAATTGGAAAAAGTCACTTCTATTTCCTATAGACTCTGCGGCTCGTACCACTGCCGATAAAGATACCCCCCTAAGATGGATGGAGCACTTTAAATATCTAGGGGTGGTGGTTTCCAGACAGGTTTCAGACTATATATCCCTGGATTTAACACCTGTGATCCAGGAGACTCAACAACGGCTGAAGGCATGGAAGTCGTTACCCCTTTCATTGTTAGGACGCATAAATCTAATAAAAATGAATGTATTACCTAAATTTACACATCTATTTCGACACTCTCCCCAGTGGATCCCTAAATCTTTCCTTGCACAGCTGCATCGTATTCTCTCTTCATATGGAGATCAAAGCCCCCTAGGTATAGCTGGGCAACATTGGTACACCCGACCTCCCAAGGTGGCCTGGCATGTCCAGATTTCCATAAATATTACTTGGCCTCTCAGCTAGTAACTACGGCCTGGTGGCTTAACCCAGATACCTCAAATTCCGCTACTCAGGTAGAGGCAGCAGTGTTGGGATCCTTAAAGGCATTGAAATATTTGATTTTTCGGGCCCTCATGCTCCATATTCATTGACACCATCCATGTTTACCACGCTACGTGCATGGGGAGAGGGTCTTAAAATTGAACGATATCCCCTACAGGCAATATCACCTAATGCTCCCCTCTGGTTAAATCCCACTCTGGAGCATTTCTATTTACTGAAGAATGGGAGAAGTCCAATCACCAGATACAGTGCAGATGTAAAAAGGGCACTCGTCACCACGTGATAATGTAGTCTGCTTACCAGAGGGTTATACGGATTAAGCATATATGGATATTTCTCAATAGCATCCAGCAAATCCAGCTCCCTGGAACCCCTCGTCACCACAGACAGCAACCTCCGTGTAACTTCCTTCACAAATCTACAACTCCCAGTAATCGCATCAAAGATGGGGCTTTCCAATGTGTGGTCATCAAATACCCGGGAAGAGAAATGAAGGACCCATAGTGAAGCCCGTAATAATAATAAAACAACTTTATTGTAGTCACTTACAGTTAGAAGTTCAAGTTTGTATGCATCAGAAAAAGAACGGCTGCAGCATTCAGCATGCTGGTGTCAACCTGCCTGACATGTTTCTTCCTAACGGATGTCTTCAGAGGCGTGGCTTCAATGACCACCGCACGCTATATATATATAGAAATTAGTGGGTGGATCAGAGGGGAAATGATCCATCCAAACACTAACAGCTGAGCAGAGTGTGTATCTATCGTGGCACGATAGATACACACTCTGCTCAGCTGTTAGTGTTTGGATGGATCAGGTTGGCAGGTTGACACCAGCACGCTGAATGCTGCACCCGTTTGTCCTTTTTCTGATGCATGCAAAATTGAACTTCTAACTGTAAGTGACTACAATAAAGTTGTTTTATTATTATTACAGGCTTCATTATGGGTCCTTCATTTCTCTTCCCGGGTATTTGATGACCACACATTGGAAAGCCCCAGGGGTTCCAGGGAGCTGGATTTGCTGGATGCTATTGAGAAATATCCATACATGCTTAATCCGTATAACCCTCTGGTAAGCAGACTACATTATTACGTGGTGACAAGTGCCCTTTTTACATCTGCACTGTATCTGGTGATTGGACTTCTCCCATTCTTCAGACCTCTTTGGACTGTTTTTAGCGCCGCAATATTTATTTTTTATGTGACTTTTTGTTTGATATCAACAAACTTTTGCTGGCTGCTTGCTTATACATTTAGATCAGTGCAAATTTTTTCTTTTATGACATTTCTATTTACTGCCCAACCCCTATGCTTGCACTAATTTTAAGATAAAAACAGTGACACAGATCATCTTGGCTAAATCCTTGATTTCTTTTTCCAAACTAATCTCCGACTTTAATATTCCTCAGTCGTACTCTTTTTGCTTCCTTCAACTCTCCCATGCCTTCAGTTGTCAATTCTCTGGCTCTCCTCTACAACTAGTTCAATCTGCCTTAGAGAAGCTTCTTAGGTTGGACTGTACAAAGAATGCCGCCTCTAAATTGTATTTTCACTTAACAACTGCTTCTCTCCCTAATTTAGAGAAACTAAGACTAAAATGGTCTCAGGATATCCCCGAACTTGACGAGGATGACTGGGATGATATATGGGACTCTCCCTTCAACTCTCTTGTCTCCTTGAGAGACCTACTCATTCAGTTTAAGATAGTCCACAGGGCATACTACACCCCCATATATTAAATAAAATTAATTCAGACTCCGCTCCTGGTTGTTGGCAATGTGGGGAGATTCCTGGAGACTTTACTCATATACTCTGGACTTGTCCAGCTATTGTAAGGTATAGGGAAGAAATACTAGCTTTTATATTCGAAATAACATATATTCCACTGCAACGATCAATGGCAATATGTATTCTAGGTCTGATAGAGCAATTTATTCCAATGACAGCAGGGCGTACTTTGGTGGGGCTGCTTTTGTTCCATGCTTGTAAAGCTATAGCTCTCAGCTGGAAGAAACCCCCCCCCCCCCCCCCCATCGCTGGCTTTGTGGAAACAACTCATTAACAATAGCTTACCATTATACAAAGAAACATATATAAATAGGGGTTGTCTCCTCAAATATGAAAAGGTTTGGTCCAAATGGCTCACAGACCCCTCTACAGCCTCATTAGCCTCCTAGAGGAATATGACTCTTGGCCATCTCTCCATTAGTTATAGGGCAAGGACTCATGATTATGCAAAAACTCTAGGTGGGCATATGTAACATGGGATTACACCTTTCTTTAAAATTAAACTGGCACAGAAACCATGTATGACCAATGTATGTATGTATGTATGTATGCATGGTTTTTGGGGTTTTTTTGTGTGTTTTGCTTTGTTTTGTTTTGTATGTATATAGCTTCTCCAATTGCTAAAATTATTCATTCTTTTTCTTTTGTTTTGTTGTCTGTTTTTTGAAAATTAATAAAAACGTATATAAAAAAAATAATTGCATAAAAATGTCCCACGAAGTCCATTCATCTTCTTCTCTCACTCTGCTGACGGACCGAAAAATTTAAAAAAATCCTGCAGGCCGCCACCGATCCGCCCCCATGGGAGGGCGTAACTGAGGGCGGGGCCACATGGTGAAGTACCCAGGTGACCCCGCCCCCTCTGATACATGGGGACTTCCCTATGGCTTTCCCGGGGTGTCAGAGTGGGTGGGGCGGTTACATAAACTGATGGCCCTGCACCCCTCTGATGCCACGGGGAAGCCATTGGGAAGTCCCCATCTGTCAGAGGGGGGCAGCATCATCCATGGAGGTGGATTGGTGGCGGCCTGCGGGTTTTTTATTTTATTTTTCGGTCCGTCGGCGGAACGAGAGAAGAAGATGGATGGACTTTGTGGGACATTTTTATTTTTTATTTTTTAATAAAGGACTTGTCCCAAAGTGTGTCTTGTGGTTTTTTAACATTTTGACACTTTTTTTCGTGAAATGGTATGGGTACAATGTACCTATTACCATTTCAAATGGGGGGGCCGGCATCTGGGGGTCCCCTTGTTAAAGGGGGCTTCCAGATTCTGATAAGCCCCCCGCCCGCAGACCCCCACAACCACAGGGCAAGGGTTGTGGGGATGAGGCCCTTGTCCCCATCAACATGGGAACAAGGTGCTTTGGCTACCCCAAAGCACCCTTTCCATGTTGAGGACATGTGGCCTGGTCTGGTTCAGGAGGGGGGTGCTCTCTCGTCTTCCCCTCTTTTCCTGTGGCCTGCCAGTTTGCGTGCACAGATAAGGATCTGGTATGGGTTTTTGGGGGGACTCCCACGCCATTTTTTTTTAAATTTTGGCGTGGGGTTCCCTACGCCATTTAAAAAAAAAATTGGTGCAGGGTTCCCCTTAATATCCATACCAGACCTGAAGGGCCTGGTATGGATTTTGGGGGGACCCCACGCATTTTTTTTTTAAATTTTGGTTCGGGGTTCCCCTTAATATTCATACCAGACCCAAAGGGCCTTGTAATAGACTAGGGGTGGGGATCCCATGACGTTTTTTTCAATGACTTTCTTCTGTATTGCAGGGACCGACAAATCATTATAGCCACAAGTACTTTTAAATTACATTTTTTCCTTTAGAAATGTCATTTTGTGCAGGGACTGTTCTAAATACGGGAAACCTGTGCCACTTTACAGGCATACTATAGACACCCCCAAGTACGAAATTTAAAGGAATATTTCACTTTATTGTTACACTTTAAGCATTATTAAAATCACTGCCCCCCAAAAAAACGGCCGTTTTTAAAACTTTTTTTTGCATTGATACATGTCCCCTGGGGCAGGACCCAGGTCCCAAACAGCATATTGTTCGGTGTTCGCAGAACATTCGAACAACCAAAGTTCGACCCAACACTTTTGGGTTATAATTACTTGTTAAATTTTTGTAAACAACACTAAATGTGCAATGGATTTTCATAATGCGCACGGTATAAGCTACCTAGAGTATTATGGTTGTATACCTGTTACTTAGTTGTAAAAATGATTGGTACACTAAATTAAAAGGATACACCCATGGTATTGCAACATGGTATGCAGCTTTATGCCAACAGTTGATAGCTCATGTACTTAAAAGTTTAGAAATTTGCTTCAGGAGATGATGTTATTATCTATACTGTCTCCTCTAGAACTGGAGATTGGTAGTCAGGCCTCATTGCTCTGGTGAGTGAGTAGATGATTTGTTTAGCTTGATTTAAAACATTATTTCCATACTTTGTGGAGTGACAGGTTTCTTTTTTAAACATAATTATTTCATCTAAGTGATTTGTTATGATAGTGATGACCTACAGTATATTCTGTTTTTTGTGTTTCATTATAGAGAACACCCTATCAATGTCAGCATTGCTGTGTGGCAGAACAAAAAAGTGCTTAAAAATCGCCAAAGCAGTGCAAAATGTAGAGGTACCATATACATAGTTACATAGTAGGTGAGGTCGAAAAAAGACACAGGTCCATCAAGTCCAACCTATGTGTGTGATTATATAAAAATAGGAAAAAAAGAATTGCGCTGGAAAAACCTTAAAAATAAGCTGCAACACAAAGTGGGATACACACAAATACAAGTAAAAACAAATATGGTTGCTCTCTATACCCTTAACTTTAGACAGTGATGATAAGTGATCAATGCATCATAACTTAAATTCAAACGAGAAAAAATCTATAAGTGTTCAGTGACGCTATGTGGAGATTCCAATCACAGTCGGTCAGACTTCAATCGACCAATCCCTAACAAGTAGTGAAGAAATCCCCCTTGTGATCAGTCCCAAAGAGTAAATGTGACTTTGCTTGAAAGCCCACCACCATAAGAAGTGTCCACTTACCAGCTGCACAGACAAGTAATGCCTGTGGCTAACACCCAGCCACGATTTTCCACAGTGGAGTTCCAATATCGGTCTGATCGCCGGGTCTGTGGGGGGATCCTCTGGTCTGGATTTCAAAAGACCAAAACCTCCGCTGGGAGCTTGTATGCAATTCAATACATGGTGATGCAAACGTGGCTCGGAGAAAAAAATCAATGGAATAGCCATAGGTAAAACCCATTTGGTTTTATTTAAAAATAAATAACCTCCAATAGGTGTACAAACAACAAAAGATAAAATATGCAGCCGGTCAGCTATATTACACATCGTGCTTGCAAACAACGGGACTTGGGAGGAGTGACGTACTGACCTCCACTGAGGAAAAGGCCCTGGCTGGGTGTTAGCCACAGGCATTACTTGTCTGTGCAGCTGGTAAGCGCACACTTCTTATGGTGGTGGGCCTGCAAGCAAAGTCACATTTACTCAGTTTCAGTTTGGAACTGATCACAAGGGGGATTTCTTCATTACTTATTAGGGATTGGTCGATTGAAGTCTGACCAACTGTGATTAGAATCTTTACATAGCGTCACTGAACACTTATAGATTTTTTCTCGTTTGAATTTAAGTTATGATGCATTGATCACTTATCATCACGGTCTAAAGTTAAGAGAATAGAGCGCAACCATATTTGTTTTTACGTGTGTGATTATATGTCAGTATTACCTTGTACATCCCTGTATGTTGTGGTTGTTCAGGTGCTTAACTAATAGTTTCTTGAAACTATTGATGCTCTCCGCTGAGACTACCGCCTGTGGAAGGGAATTCCACATCCTTGCCGCTCCTACAGTAAAGAAACCTCTACATAATTTAAGGTTAAAGGTTAAAGGTTTAAGGTTTAAGGTTTTCTTCTAATTTTAATGAGTAGCCACGAGTCTTTTTAACTCCCTTCTGCAAAAAAGTTTTATCCCTATTGTGGGGTCACCAGTACGGTATTTGTAAATTGAAATCATATCCCCTCTCAAGCGTATCTGCTTCAGAGAGAATAAGTTCAGTGCTTGCAACCTTTCCTCATAACTAATATCCTCCAGACCCTTTATTAGCTTTGTTGCCCTTCTTTGTACTCTCTCCATTTCCAGTACATCCTTCCTGAGGACTGGTGCCCAGAACTGGACGGCATACTCTAGGTGCGGCCAGACCAGAGTCTTGTAGAGTGGGAGAATTATTGTTTTATCTCTGGAATTAATCCCTTTTAATGCATGCCAATATTCTATTTGCTTTGTTAGCAGCATCTTGGTATTGGATGCCATTGCTGAGCCTATCATCTACTAGGACCCCCAGGTCCTTTTCCATCCTAGATTCCTCCAGAGGTTCTCCCCCCAGTGTATAGATTGCATTCATATTTTTGCCACCCAAATGAATTATTTTACATTTTTCTACATTGAACCTCATTTGCCATGTAGTTGCCCACCCCATTAATTTGTTCAGATCTTTTTGCAAGGTTTCCACATCCTGCGGAGAAGTTATTGCCCTGCTTAGCTTAGTATCGTCTGCAAATACTGAGATTGAACTGTTTAACCCATCCTCCAGGTCATTTATGAACAAATTAAACAGGATTGGTCCCAACACAGAACCCTGGGGGACCCCACTACCCACCCCTGACCATTCTGAGTACTCTCCATTTATCACCACCCTCTGAACTCGCCCTTGTAGCCAGTTTTCAATGCATGTACTCACCCTATGGTCCATGCCAATGGACCTTATTTTGTACAGTAAACGTTTATGGGGAACTGTGTCGTATCCAGATACACCATGTCTACAGGCCTTCCTTTATCTAGATGGCAACTCACCTCCTCATAGAAGGTTAATAGATTGGTTTGGCAAGAATGATTCTTCATGAATCCATGCTGATTACTGCTAATGATACCATTCTAATTACTAAAATCTTGTATATAGTCCCTTATCATCCCCTCCAAGAGTTTACATACTATTGATGTTAGGCTAACTGGTCTGTAATTCCCAGGGATGCATTTTGGGCCCTTTTTAATTATTGGTGCTACATTGGCTTTTCTCCAATCAGATGGTACCATTCCAGTTAGTAGACTGTCAATAAAAATTAGGAACAATGGTCTGGCAATTACTTGACTGAGTTCCCTAAGTACTCTCGGGTGCAAGCCACCTGGTCCCGGTGATTTATTAAGGTTAAGCTTCCCAAGTCTAATTTTAATTCTGTCCTCTGTTAATCATGGAGGTGCTTCCTGTAATATGTTATGAGGATAAACACTGCAGTTTTGGTTACTGATGCCCCCGATTCCCTCGTGAAGACTGAGGAGAAGAATAAATTCAATACCTTCGCCATCTCCCCATCCTTTGTAACCAGATGTCCTTCCTCATTCTTTATGGGGCCAATATGGTCTGTCCTCCCTTTTTTACTGTTTACAAACTTAAAGAATTTCTTGGAATTTTTTTTTGCTCTTTTTTTGTGTCTTTCATGTTCTATTGTAGCCGTCCTTATTGCACCCTTACATTTCTTGTTGCATTCTTTATAAAGTCTTAAAGCTGATGATGATCCCTCAACCCTGTATTTTTTGAAGGCCTTCTCCTTTGTTTTTATGTGCATTTTTACATTGGAGTTAAGCCATCCAAGACTTTTGTGCGCTCTTTTAAATTACCAGTAATTACCCAATGGGATGCATTGGCTAATGCCCTAATATGCTCTTAAAGCAAACCCATCTCTCCTCCGTGTTCTTTGTTCCTAAGATTTTATCCCAATTTATGCCTTCTAGCAAGGTTCGTAGTTTAGAGAAGTTGGCTCTTTTTAAATTCAGTGTCTTTGTATTCCCCTTATGTTTCCCATTTGTGTGATTTATACTGAAGCCAATTGACCTGTGATCGCTGTTACCTAAATTGCCCCGTACTTCCACATCCGTGATCAGGTCTGTATTGTTGGTAATCGGTAGATCCAGTAACGCTTCATTCTAGTTGGTGCGTCTACCATCTGACCCATAAAATTGTCCTGCAAGACATTTAGGAACTGACCAGCCTTAGATGAATGTGTGGTTCCCTCTGCCTAGTCTATGTCTGGATAATTAAAATCCCCCATTATGATAACACTTCCCATCCTTGCTGCTAATCCAATTTGTGATAGGAGATCTGTCTCCACTTCCTCCCTCAGATTAGGGGGCCTATAGCATACTCCCAGTATTATTTTCCCCTTAGCTTCATTAATTTGTAGCTCTACCCATAAGGATTCCACCTCCTCCCTAGTGATGTCATCTCTCACATTCACTTGTACATTATTCTTGATATATAGGCATACCCCTCCCCCTTTTTTACCCTCTCTGTCCTTTGCGATAAAGGGTATACCCATGAATGCTTGCCAGCCAATCATGAGAGCTGTTGAATCAGGTCTCTGAAATTCCCACAAAATCCAAATCCTCCTCATACAACAGTATCTCTAGTTCACCCATCTTGTCCGCCAGACTCCTGGCATTGGTGAACATGCCACGTAGTTTAGACCGGTCGCATATTATCCTCTTGTTATGAGATTGCAACTAGGATTTGCTACTATACTTACCTTGGATTTATGTGCTTTGGTCAACCTATCATTAATGCCCCCAATACTACCCTCTGGAAAATGTTCTACTCTGACTATCTCTACCTCTGGACCCTCCCCCCGTCGCCTAGTTTAAAAACCCCTCTAACTTTTTGGCCATCTTCATTCCCAGCTGATCTGCACCCTCCTCATTTAGGTGCAGTCCAACCCTTCTATAGTACTGGTTATCGACTCGGAAGTCGGCATAGTCCTCCTGGAACACAAACCCCTTCTTAATACACCAGCTCTTTAGCTAATTTTTTACTTCCTGAATCTCCCTCTGCCTTTTTGGTGTGGCTCGATGTACCGGTAGTATTCCTGAGAACACTACCTTGGAGTTCCTTTTCCTCAATTTAGCTCCCAAGTTCCCAAAATCGTTCTTTAGGACACTCAATCTGCCTCTGACTTTGCCATTGGTGCCAACGTGCACCATGACAGCAGGGTCTCCCCCAGCCCCTCCCAGTAATCTGTCCACAAGATCCGTGATGTGCCAAACCTGAGCACCCGGTAAATAACATTCAGTTCGGCTAGGAGAGTCCCTCAGCTCCAGCATTGCTGGTCCCTGACTGGTTTTACCAATGTCACTCAATGGAGAGTACTTATTGGGATGCTCCAGCCCTGGATCGGCCTCCCTGACACTTCCCCCTCTACCCTTCCTGACTGTCACTGATCTACTCTTTCCTAGTGCCTGCACCTCTTTGTCTCCACCTGCCTCTGTGCTGGCCCCTGCCACCATCTGCCGCGTACGTTCCTGGCTCTCCTTTAGTATGGAGGGACTTCTCAGTGCTGACAGTTGCTTCCCCAGATTCAGAACCTTGGCTTCCAGGGAAACAATGTGCTTACATTTTGCACAACAGTATTCACCCTCAATCGGATGATCAAGGAACGCATACATCCCACAAGATGTACAATAAGTCACCTCTCCACACCCGCCTGGCATCGTACCTATTAATTTAATGAGGATTGGGGATTATACCCTGTCCAAATTACCTAACAACTAGCTTCCTGACACTAATACTCAACAAGAAAATACACAGGCACTCAACAAGACAATAAACAGGCACTCAACAAGACAATACACAGGCACTCAACAAGACAATAAACAGGCACTCAACAAGACAATACACAGGCACTCAACAAGACAATAAACAGGCACTCAACAAGACAATACACAGGTACTCACAGACCTACATGCACTCGCAGACGTATGTGCACCCGCAGACCTACGTGCACCCACGTGCACCCGCAGACCTACGTGCACCTGCAGACCTGCGTGCAGACCTAGGTGCACCTGCAGACTGGCGTGCAGACCTACGTGCACTCGCAGACCAGCGTGCAGACCTACGTGCACTTGCAGACCGGCGTGCAGACCTACGTGCACAGGCAGACCTGCGTGCAGACCTACGTGCACTTGCAGACCGGCGTGCAGACCTACGTGCACTTGCAGACCAGCGTGCAGACCTACGTGCACTCGCAGACCGGCGTGCAGACCTACGTGCACCCGCAGACCTGCGTGCAGACCTACGTGCACTCTCAGACTGGCGTGCAGACCTATGTGCACTTGCAGACCAGCGTGCAGACATACGTGCACTGGCAGACCTGCGTGCAGACCGTTGTACAATCGCAGACCTACATGCAGACCTACGTGCACCCGCAGACCTACATGCACTCACAGACCTACATGCAGACCTACGTGCACTCACAGACCTACGTGCACTCGCAGACTGGTGTGCAGACCTACGTTCAATCGCAGATGGGCGTGCAGACCTACATGCACTCGCAGACCTACGTGCAGACCTACGTGCACTCGTAGATCGGCGTGCAGACCTACGTGCACTCGCAGACCGGCGTGCAGACCTACATGCACTCGCAGACCTACGTGCAGACCTACGTGCTTTCGCAGACCAGCGTGCAGACCTACGTGCACTTGCAGACCTACATGCAGACCTGCCTGCACTCGCAGACCTACGTTCACTCGCAGACCTATGTGCACCCGCAGACCTACATGCTGACCTATGTGCACTCCCAGATCTATGTGCAGACCTATGTGCACTCGCAGACCTATGTGCAGACCTTCATGCACTTGCAGACCAGCGTGCAGACCTACATGCACTCGCAGACCTACATGCACCCGCAGACCTACATGCAGACCTATGTGCACTCGCAGACCTACGTGCAGACCTATGTGCACTCGCAGACCTATGTGCAGACCTTCGTGCACTCGCAGATCAGCGTGCAGACCTACATGCACTTGCAGACTGGCGTACAGACCTACGTGCACTCGCAGACTGGTGTGCAGACCTACATGCACTCGTAGACCTACGTGCAGACCTATGTGCACTCGCAGGCCTATGTGCACCCGCAGACCTACGTGCAGTCGCAGACCTACGTGTACTCGAAGACCTACATGCACTCGCAGACCGGCGTGCACTCACCGACCAGCATTCAGACCTATGTGCACTCGCAGACTGGCGTACAGACCAGTGTGCAGACCTACGTGCAATCGCAGACCGGCGTGCAGACCTACATGCACTCGCAGACCTACGTGCACTCACAGACTGGCGTGCAGACCTATGTGCACTTGCAGACCGGTGTGCAGACCTACGCGCACTCACAGACCTACGTGCACTCGCAGACCTACATGCAGACCTTCGTGCACTCGCAGACCTACCATATGCTTCCATAGCATCTGACTTTTTATGCTTTCACTACCATCAGACTCTTTTTAATTGGTTGTCTTCTAGTGTTTTTTAATTCATGAAATTCCTCTATTATGTATCAACTTCTTCAGATAAAAACCATAGGGAAAGCATTTTTAAAGGCAGTGAGGTTTTGCTGCACAACCGCAGTTGCTATAGAACATTGAGTATAACAGCTATATGACTGAGAACTGGATAATGTAATGGCTTTTTCTTCCTAGTGTGGTGCTCAAAAATAGTTATGCTGTGTTGGGATCACACATTAAAGTAAAACTATAGGCACTTACTATAGGCACTTTTTTTGTTCCATTTTGGATAGAGTAAGGGATCTGTAAGATTTTTTTTTTTTTTGCCAACTGTGTCCCATTGCGGAGATTTCCCTTCCTCTCCCATAGCCAAAGAGGAAGTGAGAAGTAATCTCTGCAAATTGGGGACCCCCAGGACACCAGAATGACACCAGTGAACATGACAAACAGAGAGGGTGAGTCTACTTAATAGGGACACAGACAGCAATAAAAACTGACAGGTGTTCTAATCCCTCTCCACTCTATCCAAGACTAAAAAAAAAAAGTTTTGCCTTTAGTTATACTTTAAATAGTTTTTCCTTCTAAATCTGTTCTGCTATGTGACTCCACATATGATTTGATATGAATCCGATCCATATTCTTTTCACAGCTTTCTCAAGTGAAAACCAAAATATTGCTACATGTTTTAGTATTTTGTGTTTTTCTGTGAGTTCAGAAATAGTCTTCAGCCATGTGCCATTTGTTTAGTACTTTTAGAAGAAATCATTAAAACTATAGATTGACAGCAGCGGGAGCCAATGGCGCTGCTGCTGTGTCTCAGCCAATCAGGAGGGAGAGTCTCAGAATGCTGAGACATTCGTGGACATCGCTGGACAGAGATTGGGCTCAGGTATTAGGGGGCTGAGAGGGGCTGCTGCACACAGAAGGCATTTTATCTTAATGCATAGAATTACGTAGTTACATAGTAGGTGAGGTTGAAAAAAGACACAAGTCCATCAAGTTCAACCTGTGTGTGTGTGTGTCTATGTCAATAGTCCATTGTATATCCCTGTATTTTGTGATTGTTACAGTACCCATCTAATAGCTTTTTTAAACTGTCGACACTCCCTGCTGATACCACTGTTTGTGGAAGAGAATTCCACATCCTTAACGCTCAACATAGAGAACATGCAACTAGTGCATTAGGAGCCACCCCCATGGACTTTTTAGGCAGAAAAAAGTATAGAAATATAGAAGTATATAAAAAGGCAACTCTGTGCCACTTTTATTGAGATACAAAACAGTAAGTATTGCCAACAGACAATGATCATTTAAAGTATTATACAAGGCCTGGAGGCGGAGTCTAGCGGGACATGGAAAGCTAGAGCTCCGCTCCGCTGAGGGATAAAGCCGCCTTCATAAGGGACATAGCAGGACAAAAAGGTATCCTTCAGTACCCCCTTGTACCGGGGAACAGGCAGATATAATTTTAAGCCACCATAATATTGTTGGGAGGAATCCGTGGCAACAATAGTAAATAACAAAAAAATTGTAACAACACAAATGTTGGGTATTGCACCTTCCAGTGAGGTAATATGTGAATGATTACAATGTAGCAAAAAAGTCCACTGAAGGAATAGATAGTTGAAGGGAAACAAAGAAAGTCCTGCAACATAAATATACGTGTATGCTTCCTGGGTAAATTAATCCTTTCTCTGTGAACCAGACTCTTGTGATAGAATGAGAAAAGGTGGCCGCTAACCAGATCCGTGGGACCCCTATCACGGGGGTTTTATGGGCTCATAGAGTATCCAGGAACAGCTGATAAGATCATCTTACTCAGTCATCCATCCACCCAGGATCCTCCACTGGCATCAAGGTAGCGGTGTAAAGAAATCCCATACACTGGAGCAGCTGATCAGATGGAACAGCTGATCGGATCACACAGACTCACTCCTTCACAGGCGCTGTTTAGTTCTATGCAGCTGGACTGTCTTCAATAGTGACTTTCGCCGTATGTGAATTAAAAAAACAGGAGAAACTCCATAGTGTAATAGGTAAAAACTTCTTTAATAAAACAAAGACATGGCCGGCATCCAAAATGTTAGCAGAAAATCAAAAAATACGGAAAGTTTTAGCGACACTGCTGCATTCAGGCTAGTTAGCTGCTATGTGGTGACATCAGGTTTCAGTATCACCAAGTACCATACAATAAAGGAAATCCCATTATGGGTACTAATAGAAGCCTTGGAATGTGATCCACTTTCTAATTTATATACCATCGTATACCATCGTACACTAAGTAACCCTATAACTAAATATTTTGTATCTCTCTGGGACAGTCTGAAAACTAAAAATAAACTACAATCAAAACATAACCCCCTTTTATCCTTTTTCAAAAATCCTGCCTTCTACCCGGCATGGATATATCCAAAATCATTTAAAGCCTGGTCAAATGCCAACCTCTTAATGCACCATGAATTCATTACTCCTAATTCCTTCCGATCATTCTCGGAACTTAGGGAAAGCTATTGTTTACCGCAGTCTGAACTATTCAGGTATCTACAAATCAAAACATTTTTCGCACCCCTTACAAATGTTGAATCACCCTTACCTCGACTTTCCACTTTTGAATCAATGTGCAAAAATGACCCACTTGCTAAAGGAATTATATCATCTTTTTACACACAACTTTTGACGAAATCAAAATCTGATAAATTAACCTATGTCAAAAAGCGGAAGGAAGATTTGGGATGAAAACTGGACGATGCAGAATGGTCTGAAATATTTTTAACTACTAAATCTTCCTCGCCCAATGTTACTGCGATGGAAGCAAATTATAAAGAAGTTATAACCCGCTGGTACCTTGTACCTGCCAGAATGGCTAAATACACTCCCAATCATTCAGCCATCTGTTTCAGGGGTTGTAAAGATCCAGGTACACACCTACATATATGGTGGACATGTACAATAGCGAAATCTTATTGGGGGAAAATATTTGAACTAGCCTCCAAAATGTTCCAAACGCCGCTAACACCAGACCCTTTCATTGCATTACTTAATCTAAAACCAGACCATCTAACATTCTCCCAATTTAAGCTTTTTGTTCAACTTTCAACTGCTGCTAAACAAACAATGGCAAAAGCATGGGAATCACCAAAACTATCATTGACTGAAACCAGGAATAGAATGAATTCTGCAATGTCTCATGCTAAAATGTCTGCTCTTGAAGGCAACCAAATTCCAAAATTCAAGAAAATATGGAATCCATGGATAAAGACTCATTTACCCCCAAATTTCAATGATTCAGTCCTTCAGCCATGGTAATTGATTATTTAACTGATTACCTGATTACTTAACAAAACCGTGTAACCATATTTTTATTCATACATGGAATAAATACACAGAACTATGCTCTAGTACCTGGACTGACCTTGTGAACTTACTCTTTATCTATTCTTTCTTCTCCTTCCTTTTCTCTTACTTCTCTTTTTTTTTTTATCTCATTTTATGTTATGGTACAGTATTTGTTCATCCATATCTGCTCTATATTAATACACACTAGACCAATATATGTAAGTTTTTTAAGATATCTTTTGTTAGATATTTATAGTTACAACTTTCATACTTATCAGATAAAGCAACATAGAGCAGTTAATTAATTAATTAATTAAATGTATGTGATGAAGTTTAATGCAAACAATAACATACTATGTTACCTATATATATATAATTTGTTTTATTGTTTAACAAAGAGCTTATGTTTATACATCCTTGTACATGTAACCAATGGACTTTCAGTTTATTGTGCAATCAATAAACCTTTTTGTCAAGGTAGAAGTATTATACAAAGTACATTAATAGAATTCATAATACATGAATATACATATATATCAAACCCAAGGCTAATAATCAAGGCACTGCCAAAGTCAAACTGAGGTCAGTCCATGGAGTATTAAGATGTACATAGATTGTGGTCTTTTCCTGTATGTTGTAATGTAATGATTTTGATATACCTCTTTACAATTTCAGAGCCTTTTTTGTCACTGCCTTCCAGATGAAGCAGGCCTATGACCCATGAAACACATTGAAGAAATAGCAAGCAATTTATACCCCACAGATTGATACAGATTATAGGGAAGAGCATTATGTAATGTTTGCACCAGATGGCAGATGTATATGTATTAAGGGTGTGACATGTATTTGTGAATTTAAACAACATATGTTTTTAACATTTGATCAAATAAAAATGTGATACTTTTACTTACACTGACTTGTAATACTATCAAAGTCCTAATAGTTTTGTATGGTTACAGTCATTTTTTTATGGTATAGATACTGGAATTATCTATTTATTTATTCTTTATAGTAATAATCTGACACTAACTGACGATGGGGGGAGGGGGGGGACTGACATCAAGGGTAGCACTAATACAGTGATCAGTGCTAACACTATACACTGTCATTGTACTAATGACACTGGCTGGGAAGGGGTTAACTATTTAGGGTGATCAAGGGGTTACCTGTGTGCCTAACAATGTTTACTATGTGTAATGTGTGATGATTTTACTAAGCAATGTGTCGGTTTTTACTCCCTCCTTTGCAGGGTAAAAAAATGGCACATCGCTGCTGATTGTAGAGAGCCCTGTGCTGTTTACCAACACAGGGCTCTATTTTGCCATTTGCTCAGGCCAGGACCTACTGATTGGCTTGTGCTGCAGTGAATGTTCAGGTACATTACGGTGCCTGTACAAGCTAACCTGCTGCAGTATAAGTACTGTGGCGGATCGGCAAGCAGTTAATGGAGCCCAGCCAAAATACAGAATTTTGCGCTCAGACTTACACAACATGTCGTCTCTGTTTTATTCTTATGTTCTCTGCTATATCACTTTAGATCTGTATGTATTAGTACTTTACTATTTTATAATTAAAGGCGACCTTTGCTTCTTTGAGCATTATGTATATTATTATAGCTATTATTATTTATAGTAGCACTAGTAATATTTACAGAGTTTTACCAGAATAGCACCTTATAGAAACAGACAAGATATACAGTTGTGTAAAAAAGTATTTACCCACTTTCTGATTTTTTTTTTTTCATATTTGTCACACTTAAATGACTCAGATCATCAAAAAAATGTTATTATTACACAAAGATAACCCGAGTAAATACAAAATGCAGTTTTTTAAATGATGGGTTCATTTATTACCCAGTTCCCGAACGGCTCATGCAGAAATACTGCAGCAGAATGCTTCCCTGGGCGAAATCCCATACAGGTACGTCCTTTCCTTTTTAGGCCAGCAGAGGGCGCATGCGGCACACGGTGGGTGATCCGATGCCGATCGCTCCTGGCCATGCACGATAGCATGCACAAGCGCCAGCTGTCAGGGAAGAGGAGCTGTCAGGGAAGAGGAGCCATATCGTTTGTTCCTACTAAGTAGGAAAAACTATATGTCTCCTCTCCTAGTCAATCCTATCCCCATACAGTTAGAACACACTGAGGGAACACACAATTAACCCCTTGATCGACCCCTAGTGTTAACCCCTTCCCTGCCAATGACATTTACACAGTAATCGGTGCATTTTTAAAGGCACTGATCGCTGCCAATGGTGCCAAAAAAGTGTCAATAGTCTCTGATCTGTCTACCGCAATGTCACAGTACTGCTAAAAATCGCAGATCACCGCCATTACTAGTAAAAAAAAAATAATAATAAAAATGCCATAAAAATGCCATAAATCTTTCCCATAGTTTGTAGACACTATAACTTTTGCGCAAACCAATCAGTATACACTTATTGCAATTTTTTTTACCAAAAATATGTAGAAGAATATATATTGGCCTAAACCGATGAAAAAAATTACTTTTTTTTTTTTAAATTGGGGGATATTTATTATAGCAAAAAGTAAAAAATATTTTTTTTTTCAAAATTGTCGCTATTTTTTTGTTTTTTAGCGCAAAAAATAAAAACCGCAGAGGTGATCAGATACCACCAAAAGAAAGCTCTATTTGTGGGAAAAAAAAGACGCAAATTTCATTTAGGTACAGCGTCGAATGACCGCACAATTGTGAGATAAAATGACACAATGCCAAATTGTAAAAAGTGCTCTGGTCAGGAAGGGGGTAAAATCTTCTGGGGCTGAAGTAGTTAGAGCAAAAAAGCTGTCCAAACCTGCCTGGCTTTATGTGAAAAAGTAATTGCCCCTAAACCTAATAATTGGTTGTGCCACCCTTGGCGGCAACAACTGCAATCAAGTGTTTGCGATAACTGGCAATGAGTCTTTCACATTGCCGTGGAGCAGTTTTGGCCCACTCTTCTTTGCAATTTTTTTTATTCAGCCACATTGGATGGTTTTCCAGCATGAACGGCCTATGTAAGGTCATGATACATCATCTCAATTGGATTTAAGTTTTAGCTTTGTCTAGGCCACTCCAAAACCTAAATTTTGCTGTGTTTGAACCATTTGGAGGTGGATTTGCTTTTGTGTTTCAGATCATTGTCCTGCTGCATAACCCAAATGCACTTAAGCTTGATGTCACAAACTGATGGCCAGACATTCTCCTTTAGGATTTTCTGGTAAAGCTCAGAATTCATTGTTCCATCAATTATGGTAAGTCATCTAGGTCCTGAAGCTGCAAAGCATCCCCAGACTATCACGCTACCACCACCATGTCTGACTGTTGGTATGATGTTCTTGTTATGAAATGCTGTATTAGTTTTATGCCAGATGTAATGTACGCACACCTTCCAAAAAGTAACGTTTTTGTCTCATCAGTCCACAGAATATTTGCCTAAAAGTCTTGGGGATAATCAAGATGTTTTTTGGTAAATGTGAGATGAGCCTTTGTGTTCTTTTTGGTCAGCAGTGGCTTTGGTCTTGGAACTCTCCCATGGATGCCATTTTTGCCCAGTCTCCTTCTTATTGTTGAATAATGAACACTCATCTTACCTGAGGCAATTGAGGCCTGCAGTTCTTTAGATGTTTTTCTGGGTTCTTTTATTACCTCCTGGATGAGTCGTCGTCATGCTCTTCGAGTAATTTTTGTAGGCTGGTCACTCCTGGGAAGGGTCACCACTGTTCCACGTTGACTCCATTTGTGAATAATGGCTCTCCCCATGGTTCACTGGAATTCCAAAGCCTTAGAAATGGCTTTGAAACCCTTCCTAGACCGATACATGTACATTACTTTGTTTCTAATCTGTACTTACATTTTTTTAGATTGTGGCCTGTGATCCGTTAGCGTGCTTCACTTTGTCAGACAGCTTCTAAATATGTGATTTCTTGATTTAACAGGTCTGGCAGTAATCAGGCCTTGGTGTGGCAAGTGAAATTTATCTAAAAAAATTGTGGTTAATCACAGTTCATTCATGATTCAGCATGGGAGGGGGCAATTACTTTTTCACATAGGGCCAGGCAGGTTTGAACAGCTTTTTTCCCCTTAATAAATGAAATAATTATTTAAAAACTGCATCTTGGATTTACTCGGGTTATCTTTGTGTAATATTAAAATTTCTTTGATGATCTAAATCATTTAGGTGTGAGAAATATGCAAAAAAATAAAAATCAGGAATTTTTATCTAGGGAAATAACATCCCTACTTATTTCAATAAAAAACAAAAACGTAAACGGGTATTTTAGGCAAGCAAAATGCAAATTTAAAAAATCTGCCATGGTGCTATTCAACTACAGACTTTTCCTGATTTAGTGATAGTGTTATTCTAGAACTGCAGTGTTGGATGTACTGATGTCTTTATTCAGCCTTACCAATGATGGAACTATGTAACTACTAAATATGAAAAAAAATCTCAATATATGATGTGTAAGTTTACTGATAATGAAAATGTATACCAGCAAAGACAGCTTATATTAACAGAAATATACAAAAAACAAAATTACTTGAGTGTATGTTTCCATGCGCGCGTGCGCGCGTGCGCACGTGCGAACTTGCGCACGTGTGTGTTATACATATACCTTTTAAACAGTACATAATAAAAGCATGTCTATTGCGGATCTTTATACATCAGAATGCTGCACTACATAGAATGGAATTAGACACTTATTAAAGCAAGTTTGTCAGACATTTTTACAGTATTTCAAATGTCACCCGCAAACTATCAACTAAATCAGAATTTCAAACTAAAGAGACTATTTGATAAGATATTCACTTATTTTTAACTTTAAAAAGCCTTGGCTTTTACATCCTTTCAGGATTAGTGTTATTGCCCTTTAACTCATTGTTATCTTTATATGTTCCTTGCTGCAGGCTTACTGACAGCATCTCATTTCTGCAGTGAAACTCGGTGACTTGGGCACACACTCTGAGCTTCTCCTCTTGTGGCTTCTTACTTAAAAGCTTCTTGGTCTGATTAAGAGCCTTTCGGCAAGATAGTTAGAAGTCCTACAGACGGGGACTTTGTAGTTAGCTGTTAAAAGCCCTCTGCAGAAGAATTGCAGTTATCAAAGACAAGCCTCCTCTTTGTGCCCCTGTGTATCCTTTCACAAGGCTTTTCTTTTTTTTTTTTGTAGAAATTTGAGAAGATTTAATTTGATGAACAAGTGAAGACAACATACAACTTATAACTGCAGTAGATCATACAGTTTTACAAGCTTACATGTTTATTCATTACTAGCTACAGCGTATCCACCAGGGGCTAAATAGTTGGCTAAAGAGGGAACCCTTACTGAGAGAAATACAGGAGCTGACCTCCTTTAAAAAATTCTAGTTCCCTGGCTGCCTCCGGCTTCAGTACTTAACCAGGAATGAGCATGCAGATTAGAAAGTCAGAGTTAAGTCAGAACTACTGATCAGCATACTTTTTCTACTTCAGCATCTTCAAAATTTATTTAAACCATTGGATCTAAAAAGCCAAGCAAAAAGATTTCAGGAAAGGTCACCATTTGCAGCCTCACTAACTGTAGCCTCCCTTTACAGCGTTGATATGCTCCCTCTTCTCCCAGAACAAAAATTAGCAAGCAACCAGACTTTTTATTGCAGAAGAAACATAGGGGTTGATTTACTAAAGGCAAATCCACTTTGCACTACAAGTGCACTTGGAAGTGCAGTCACTTTAGATCTGAGGGGTAGATCTGAAATGAGGGGAAGCTCTGCTGATTTGATCATCCAATCATGTACAAGCAAAAATGCTGTTTTTTTTTTCCTTGCATGTCCCCCTCGGATCTACAGCGACTGCTTTTCCAAGTGCACTTGCAGTGCAAAGTGGATTTGCCTTTAGCAAATAACCCCCATAGTGAAGATGATTTACGAAAGCAGATGGAAACAATCACATAGCAAACAGTATCAATATTCACTTCAATTATCCAATCATGTGCAGATTAAATGAGTAAATGGAACTTTGTTTGTCACATGATTGATTAACTAAAGTAAATATTTAATTAGCCTTTAGTAAATCAGCTTCACTTGTTTCTTCTGTAGTAAAACTTTTTGCCTGATTGCTGACAAACTTAGCATCCCCCTCCCCCCTTTTTTTCTTACCTGAGCATGATCTGATTCAGCAATGTGCACGAGAGCAGCGACTCCTGTTGCTGTCTTCCTCCCCATTAGGTGGGTTGATAGCAGCCATTGGCTCCCGCTTCTGTCAATCAAATGTTGTGATGAAGGAGCGGGACCAAGCAGCCTGCTCTGTGTCAATAGACGCAAACAGGTTGGCTCGTAAGTGAAAGACTCTTCCATGGGGACACAAGTGCATGCTCACTTATGAGCCAACCTGTTTGTGTCTATTGATACAGAGCAGGTGGCTTGGTCCCTCCCCCCCGCTCCCTCATCACAAGCTGAAAAGGAGGGGCCTGGAGTGCCATTGGGGGACCCCAGAAAAAGAGGATCAGTGCTGCTCTGTGAAAAAGCATTGCACAGAGCAAGTATGACATGTTTTTTATTTTAATTAAAAAAAAGAAGGTTGAATGTCACTTTCAGTCATCCTGGGCTGGCCAAAAATGGTCAAAGATGGTGAACTCAGAAGAATCTGGGGAAAAAGATGTTGGTGCCAGCAAGGTAGCTCATTGACATCTAATTGCTGTAGCAGAAGTGAACATTGGAGCCTTGAATGGAGCCTCCACTTAGTAAAGCACAATCACTGATTTTGAGCAGTATAGAAAACATTTTCGTTAGAGTCAAAAAAACATGTACTGCTCGGTTACCTGAAATTAGCAGTTTTGAGGAACCTCATTATTGATCATTTAATTGTAGTTCACTTGTAACATGTTTTAATCAGATTTTTTTTCTCACTGTGAAATTACCCATTGGTATTCAATACTTCCCTTTTACCAATCAGTATAGATGATATACTGCTTGGGTATAAATTGAAAAAAATTCAGCCACCAGTAAAACCTGAAAATAAAATGGGCAGCTCTGGGTGCTATACTCACCTAATCCCCTGGGTGCTATACCGCACACTATTCACCATAGTCTCACAATTTAATTTTTTCTATGGCTTCTCTTTCAGGTTAAGTGCTATCCAGCATCATTTAAAACATTTCCTGTTAGCGAAGATGGTCTGGAAGAACAGGACTTGTGGTGTCATTGGACAGGACTGAAGACAACTAGAAAAAAAAAGTTAAGTATGTTTTTTTTTTACTTCAAAAGATGTTCTAGTGGGGTATTGGAGAAGCCTGGCAAACCCAGAGTTGATCGTTAATCTTCGGTCAATACATGAACTCTTTAAAAGTATCCCTGTTAAGAACACAACCTCTGCTGCTGCTAGAACTACAGAATTCTGCTCTGATGAAGAGAACTCATTGGCTGAAGAATAATATAGTTCCGGAAGTGTCAATCCTAACCTGTGTTCAGCAGTTCTTCCCGTAGATCCCTACATCAATATAATACACAGGACCAGCAGATCAAATCACTGAGCATAGCAGGGGACCATGAGACAAGACTCAACACTCCTGGAAGTGTTAGAGTCTTTGGCTAGAAAATTCTCCTCATCTGGGAATCTTTTGGCAGAACAACAATAGGAAAAGTAAATATTTACTATGTTTCTTATATAGAGATACTTATTATTCCTTAAAGTGGTTGAAACCCTTGCACCCAAAATAGTCCTATAAGCAGTCCTTAATGTAATGTAAACTGAATAAACTTTGTACCCCAAAATACAAACCTGTTTTTCTACCTTTATTTTGGGTGATATATTGCCTGTCCCATGATCACTATCCATCTGCCTTCTGAGGCCGAGAACAGCCGGTGAACATGTCTCATTCTCGGCTCTCAGTCATCTCTCATTCTCGGCTCTCAGTCATTTCCACAAGCCAAAGGAAGGCTAGGATGATTGGTGGAGATTCTTTCCCTGTCGGAGCTCTCTCATGAACGAGTACGCTTCTGTATCCTCATTAATGAGAAAGCATGTGATGTCACAAACGTAGGAGAATTGGAGAACAAACACTGACAACGGAAATGAGGAAGTGCCTGTGTGCAGACACATTTGACTGCACACAGCTGACATTGTCAGTGGAAGAGAGGAGGAATGTTGAATGTCTGGATTGTTCAGCTATTTTCAATAAAGCGTTTAGCAATCCAAAAAGTATAATATAAGTATAAGCATAATATTACATTTTATTGTATTGTTCAAATAAATAAAGGGGAAATTTTTATTTTTTACTGGAATTCCACTTTAAGTATAACTAAATAAAAATAATAATATAAATAATATTATATTGCATCTTACCAGTCCTTATAAAAAATAGCTGTTGATCCCACCTTTAATGCAGTGACCTTGTCTCTATCTGTGAGATGAGCAAGAAGCAAACACAACATTATCTTTCTCATGCAACTCATCAACCCCTATGTAATAGACCAAAAAAAAGGCAGACACAATTTGAACTCCAGCCTAGGTAGCAACTATGACTACCTCCATTAGATACAAAAGAGGAGTGAGCATAGTCACTGTAGAATAGGAAGTGTGTTATTCGCAGGATTACCAGGTAAAAATTAAGGAGAAAAGGGCAACTAATGTAGGCATCTAATCTAAAGACAGGTAAGTAGCAGCATATAAGATTTTATTTTTGGTTTAGATACACTTTAATTGAATCTGTCAATGTCTGGCAATCTGTCAGGATCCAGATCCGAATCTGGGACTGCTGCAGTATCTGGCTGTGGCTCTTCTCGCTCTACCACCTGAAAAATGCTGGACAGTGCCCTTTCTGGTCGTATGGACATTCCTGCTTTATACCCTGTCCCTGTTGAATCCTGAAGACTTTTTACAGGAGTAGCAACTTCAATGCTGCTAAAGGTGAAGCAATAAAAATGAAAAATTCCTTTAAATATAGTGCATGGGAGTCCCCTTATTCTGCCTGTAAAGTGGTGCATCTGTACCATGTATAGAAACTGCTGCAAAAAAATGCCATTTATAAATAAAAAAAATTACATTTAAATTGTCGGCAATACAAAAATGTAAAAAAATGGTGTGGGGTCCCCCCAAAATCTATACCAGACCCTTATCTAAGCATGCAGCCCAGCAGGTCATGAAAGGGAGGGGATGAGTGAGCGCCCCTCATCCTGCCCTCTACCCCAAAGCAACTGGTCACCATGTTGATGGGGACAAGGGCCTCTTCGCGACAACCCTGGGCTCATTCACATTGGGGGGCTCGGGATCTGGGGGCCCCCTTGTTAAAGGGGGCTTCCAGATTCCGATAAGCCCGCTTACTGCAGACCCCCACAACCACAGCCCAGGGTTGTGGGGAAGTGGCCCTTGTCCCCATCAATATGGGGACAAGGTGCTTTTGGGTGCACCCCCCATTTTGAGGGCATGTGGCCTGGTATAGTTCAGGGGGGGCACTCGCTTGTCCCCCCCTTTCCTGGCCTGCTGGGCTGCATGCTTGGATGAGGGCCTGGTATGGATTTTGGGGGATCCCACGTAGTTTAATTTTTTAAATTTTGGCCCGGTATAGATTGGTGGGACCCCCCACGCCATTTTTTGGCACATTTTTCTATTGCCAGCAATGTTTTTTTTCCCCTTCCCGGTCCCGCTTCCTGGCCCGCTGCTTAACAACCAGCTATTCACTATGCCCTGATTGGTCAGGGCTTAGAATGCACTGTGTAGCTTGTAATGCATTGTGGGGCACTCGGTGGGTGAACATCTCGCCAAGTGTCCTGCAAATTTTGGTGATTGCAGGCAAACAGGCAATGTTCGGACCGAACTTTAGCTCGGCTTGAACCATTCACTCAACTTTATTCATCAGACCAAGCCACCTTTTTCCATTGCTCCATGGTCAAGTTCAGATGCTCACGTGCACATTGTAAGCGCTTCAAGCTGTGGACACTGGTCAGCATGAGCACTCTGACCGGTCTGAAGCTACACAGCCCATACACATCAAACTGTGATGAATTATGTGTTCTCATACCTTTCTATCAGGACCAGCACTGACTTTTTCAGAAAACTGAGCAACTGCAGACTGGAAACATCCCACAGGAGCTGAAGTTTTGGAAATGCTCCAACACAGCCATCTAGCCATTACAATTTAGCCATGGTCATTTCAACATTTTCAACACATCAACTTCAGGGACAACATATTTAGAGTACTTGCTTCTTAATATATCTCACTCACTTTCAGATGCAATTGTTCAGATAAACAATGTTATTCACAAGTGGTCATAATGTTGTAGCTGATCAATGTGTCTGTATATACACATATACAATGTATGCAAAATTTGCATTCCTATACATTTTTATTTTTTTACAAAAATACATTTCTAATTTTACTAAAGGCATTACTGAACAGGCTAACAGAGTTTAACAAATCCATGTTATATTATCAATCTTTGAAGCTGTTTGTATTTATGAGTTAATTCACAAAGACTATCCCATGTGTAATCACTCCAGTGATAAGCTAGTGATAAGGGTTGATAGTTATCTATTGAGTAAATAAGGAAAAAGAGCCACTTGAGACAGTGATAAAATTACTTTTTGTCAGATAAAATAACAATTTATGAAAAAAATAGGGTGTTCAATAATGTAATGCCTAGTTCATGTGCAAACAAAGTTTCTATGCATAAGCCATATTTATGTTTGAGAATTAAACATTTTCTGGAGGAAATTATCATGAGCAAAGTAAAGAACAACTCATCTATCTGTGTAAGTCTAACCAATATGGTTTATAGAGCTATGACCCCAGGATAGATGTGAGCTGCATGAGTTCATTTACAACAGTTCCCTCATCACTAATGATTTTGTAATACACTTGTAAAAAGTATAATCATGCCAATTAGTGTACACAGATGCTCTCATTTTGTTTGCATTCTGTATGTAATGATCTCCCCTCATTGTAAGGTAAAAGGAGCTCAGCTTTCAAAACACTTTATCATACGTTACAGTAAAAAAATCAGCTCAGAACATCCACATCAATCATTAAGTAAATCAGCAGTAACTGGCACATACAGGGGCGAGGGTAATATTTGGATGGCCCCCATACAGATTTACATCTTATCTTTCCGGTAAAAGCTCTGTTGCATAAGGTATTTGCATAAGGTATTTTGCACCTCTAATAACAAGCTCCATTATGACTGGTGGCATGTGACATGTAGAGCACACATATTATACCTCTTGCTTACTGGTGGCCTCTAAAGGCCCACATTTCTCCTATTTTCAGCTACTGTTTGAGGGGCTTTAAGGTTAAGCCAGGTGCTATTGTTAAAAAAAAGCCAGGTGCAACTGAAGCTCTCAAATGCTGCTTGGCTTCAACAATGATCTTTCCAGTAAAATCCCTGTTGCATAAGGTAGTTTGCACCTCTAATAATAAGCTCCATGATGACTGGTGGCATGTGACATGTACTGCACACATATTATACCTTATACTTACCGGCACCCTGCTCAGTATCATAGTGAGCCGCTGAAAGCCTGAGCCGGCCGCTCCCGCCCCCTCCACAGCCCAGCGTTTCAGTGAGTGTGGGGGGGGGGGACAGAGCAGAGAGCCAGTGACTGACAGTCACCAGCTCTCTGTTTACAGAGCATGGAGAATTGAGCAACCTGCGGTGTTGGATGGCTCGGCCTTCAGTGTCAGAGCTGGCGGGGGACAGATGCAGCATCAGACCGATGCTGCATGCACCTAAGTGCCCCCCCCCAAAAAAAAAACATACTTCTCTTTTAAGGATTGTTTTATGAAACAATTCTTGGATATTTGAGCTTTTTTAGGCTTTAGGTTTTTTAGGCCTTGCAGAACAGAAGGAAATATGACATAGCCCACAGCCCTTTGTGTTCGGTTTCTAAACTATGCAAAAGGCTTTTTCCACAGTAGCAAAAAAATGCTGTAAATTACTAATGCTTTCAGATAAAGAAGCACTATTATAGTTTATTTTTACCAGTTAACAAAATGTAAAGTAAAAGAACAGAAGGCAAATCCAAATTAAATCAATGCCTTTAGTAAATCAACCCCTCAACAGTGAAAACACCTTTTTAATAATTTGCCAAAGCAATATTTTAATAAAAGACCTTCTTATTTCCCAATGTCCAATAATTGTTTTTCCTAAGCCGGATAGGCATTCAACTACTGCCACTCTCCTTTTATGGATACCTGGTGTCCCCCAAAAAAAGACTAGGATGAATGGGCAAATGCACATATTTTCCTGTACTGTCTCTCCTGGCTTTGTGCTCATGCATAGCCAAGGAGAGTCCGTAGTCCTACATATGTACAGTATGCTACAACTCCCGGCACTTGTAGCTTACACAACACTTTCTTTCACTGTGAGTGGTTGATTGGAGTGGCATGAAAGTGAAAGGAAGGTAGGAATATGTTTCCGAATATGGCTAAATTACAGTGGACCTGTAGCTTTGCCATGCATGGGCAAACCAAAGATTCATATTAGGTAAGTAATGAAAACAACATGCAGATCAAAATAAGCTTGTGCAGTAAACTAACATCCTAAAAAGTAATACTGTCAGGAAAAAACTTTTCTGCTCCTTTATGAACTTAGTATATGCTAATTTATATTCTTAAAAAAACGTTAAACAGGCTTACAATATTTATAAGTAAAAATATACATGCAAAATACATACATATGGTACATAACGATCAGAATTTTATGTTTCCTGGCATAAGCTTGTCACTTTAAAATATTCACATCCTTTAAATGTTGGCAGTAGTGACAAGATTATTTTCAGCTTGTCATTTTCATTTTAATAAACAGTTTAATGATAGTTTTCATTTTAATTGTAGAATATTATACAACATAGCCTGTGAATATTAAAGGACAGCTGTAATATGCATTGCCATTTGTTTCCCATTCAGAACACATGGTGTGTTGAAATACAGCCAAACAAAAAAAATACAAATAATTGAGAATTAAAAAAAGCAGAAAAAGGCTGATCTTCAATTAACCATTCTGTTTCCAGTTTAGTACCCTGTTTCCACAGTATTTAAACTAACAACTACATACAAAGTTGAAATACATAAATATGCGTTATGTTATACCAGCAAAGCTTTGCATATTTATCCAGCTAGAATTGTGAACTACAAAGCATAGCCATGTTCCCTGTTTGATCTGATAGTAAAGAGCACAATGATAAGACCATACTTGTGCCCTCCTTTCCTGTAACCCTGTTCACATGTATGCTTTGCAAAGCTATAGAGCAGTGATGGCAAACCTTGGCACCCCAGATGTTTTGGAACTACATTTTCGATGATGCTCATGCACTCTGCAGTGTAGTTGAGCATCATGGGAAATGTAATTCCAAAACATCTGGTGTGACAAGATTCGCCATCACTGCTATAGAGCCTTCATTGGCTCAGAGTGCTGCCCATCTTATTTCCATTCCAACAGCTTCTATGCAAGAAATTCTAAGAACCTAATATAAAGGCAGATGCAAGTGCACGTGCTATTATTATGTAGGAAATACATTTATTTTAAATGAATATATAACTGGATTCTAGGGAGTTTTTATATCTACCTGAAGTACAACTTTATTACAGATACTTCTCAGTTAACAACTCACCTGTTTAACCACTTCAGCCCTGGAAGGATTCACCCCCTTCCTGACCAGAGCACTTTTTACAATTTGGCACTGCGTCGCTTTAACTGCTAATTGCGCGGTCATGCAATGCTGTACCCAAACGAAATATGCGTCCTTTTCTTCCCACAAATAGAGCTTTCTTTTGATTGTATTTGATCACCTCTGCGGTTTTTATTTTTTGCGCTATAAATGGAAAAAGACCGAAAATTTTGAAAAAAATTATATTTCTACTTTTTATAAAAAAAATCCAATAAACTAAATTTTAGTCATACATTTAGGCCAAAATGTATTCGGTAACATGTCTTTGGTAAAAAAAATGTCAATAAGCGTAAATTTATTGGTTTGCGCATAGGTTATAGCGTCTATAAACTAGGGTACATTTTCTGGAATTTACACAGCTTTTAGTTTATGACTGCCTATGTCATTTCTTGAGGTGCTAAAATGGCAGGGCAGTACAAACTCCCCCAAATGACACCATTTTGGAAAGTAGACACCCCAAGGAAATTGCTGAGAGGCATGTTGAGCCCATTGAATATTATTTTTTTTTGTCCCAAGTGATTGAATAATGACAAAAAAAAAAAAAAATTACAAAAGTTGTCACTAAATGATATATTGCTCACACAGGCCATGGGCATATGTGGAATTGCACCCCAAAATACATTTAGCTGCTTCTTCTGAGTATGGGGATACCACACTTGTGGGACTTTTTGGGATCCTAGCCGCGTACGGGGCCCCGAAAACCAAGCACCGCCTTCAGGATTCCTAAGGGCGTAAATTTTTGATTCACTTCTCACTACCTATCACAGTTTCGAAGGCCATAAAATGCCAAGATAGCACAAACCCCACCCTAAATGACCCCATTTTGGAAAGTAGACACCCCAAGCTATTTGCTGAGAGGCATGGTGAGTATTTTGCAGCTCTTATTTGTTTTTGAAAATGAAGAAAGACAAGAAAAAAATGTTTTTTTTCTTTTTTCAATTTTCAAAACTTTGTGACAAAAAGTGAGATCTGCAAAATACTCACTATACCTCTCAGCAAGTAGCTTAGGGTGTCTACTTTCCAAGATAGGGTCATTTGGGGGGGGGGGGTTGTGCCACCTGGGCATTCCATGGCCTCCGAAACTGTGATAGGCAGTGAAGAGTGAAATCAAAAATTTACGCCCTTAGAAAGCCTGAAGGCGGTGCTTGGTTTTCGGGTTCCTGTACGCGGCTAGGCTCCCAAAAAGTCTCACACGTGGTATCCCCATACTCAGGAGAAGCAACAGAATGTATTTTGGGGTGTAATTTCACATATTTCCATGGCATCATGGCATATTTGAGCAATATATCATTTAGTGACTTTGTGCAAAAGAAAAAAAAAATTGTCTTTTTCCCGCAACTTGTGTCACAATATAAAATATTCCATGGACTCGACATGCCTCTCAGCAAATAGCTTGGGGTGTCTACCTTCCAACATGGGGTCATTTGGGGGGTTTTGAACTGTCCTGGCATTTTATGCACAACATTTAGTAGCTTATGTCACACATCACCCACTCTTCTAACCACTTGAAGACAAAGCCCTTTCTGACACTTTTTGTTTACATGAAAATTTTTTTTTTTTTGCAAGAAAATTACTTTGAACCCCCAAACATTATATATTTTTTTAAAGCAAATGCCATACAGATTAAAATGATGGGTGTTTCATTTTTTTTTTCACACAGTATTTGCGCAGCAATTTTTCAAAGGTATTTTTTTGGAAAAAACACACTTTTTTAAATTTTAATGCACTAAAACACACTATATTGCCCAATTGTTTGATGACATAAAAAAGATGATCCTAGGCCGAGTACATGGATACCAAACATGACATGCTTTAAAATTGCGCATAAACGTGCAGTGGCGACAAACTAAATACATTTTTAAAAGCCTTTAAAAGCTTTTACAGGTTACCACTTTAGATTTACAGAGGAGGTCTACTGCTAAAATTACTGCCCTCAATCTGACATTCGCGGTGATACCTCACATGCATGGTGCAATTGCTGTTTACATTTGACGCCAGACCGACGCTTGCATTCGCCTTTGATCGAGAGCAGAGGGGGACAGAGTAGCTTTTTTTTTTTTTTTTAACTATTTTTTTGCTTTTTTATCTTATTTTTAAACTGTTCCTTTCATTTTTTTTAAATCATTTTTATTGTTATCTCATGAAATGTAAATATCCCCTATGATAGCAATAGGTAGTGACAGGTACTCTTTTTTGAAAAAATTGGGGTCTATTAGACCCTAGATCTCTCCTCTGCCCTCGAAGCATCTGACCACACTAAGATTAGTGTGATAAAATGCTTTCCCAATTTCCCAATGGCGCTGTTTACATCCGGCGAAATCTAAGTCATGAAATTCTCGTAGCTTCCGGTTTCTTAGGCCATAGAGATGTTTGGAGCCATTCTGGTCTCTGATCAGCTCTATGGTCAGCTGGCTGAATCAACGGCTGCATTCTCAGGTTCCCTGTTGGGACAGGAGAGCCAGAGAAAAACATGGAAGACGGTGGGGGGCATTCCCTCTCACTGCTTGTAAAAGCAGTCTAGAGGCTAATTAGCCACTAGGATTGCTTTTACATGAAAGCTGACCACTGGCTGAAAAGAATGATACCAAGATGATACTTAAACCTGCAGGCATCATTCTGGTATAACCACTCAAATTCCAGCAACATACCAGTACGTTGCTGGTCCTTGTTGGGCATATATTGTAAACTTTTTTTTCATGCAGCCTGTGGGCTGAAGGAAAAAAAGAGATTGATCGGTGGGTATGCCAACCATTGGAATACCTCCCTTCATCCACCCACTTCTAATGATGGGCATACATGCACTGTATATATATGCCGAAGCATGGGGGCATCCTCCCGCAAAAGTTAGGAGCAAATCGCTCCTCCGCCCTCTGCTGCCCCCATGCTTCAGCATATATGCTGAAGTATGTAACTGTGGTGGTGAAATCACCTCCGACAGCGCTGGAGTCACGGCTTTATGTATCGTGGGAGCAAACGCTGTTGCTGTCAAGATAAATAAATCCGCGCTGCAACTGAATGGCATACCTGTTAAGCAAATGATGGTTAACAATAAAACAATGTAACATTACAGTATAACAGTAAAACTTACCATACCTGCAAAGCAAATACAAAAAAAACATAGTAAAAAATAAAACATTTAACGCAACCTGTGCCTAAAATATATATATGCCAAAGCATGGGGGCATCCTCCCGCAAAAGTTAGGAGCAAATCGCTCCTCTGCCCTCTGCTGCCCCCATGCTTCGGCATATATGCTGAAGTATGTAACTGTGGTGGTGAAATCACCTCCGACAGCGTTGGAGTCACTGCTTTATGTATAGTGGGTGCAAGCGCTGTTGCTGTCAAAATGAATAAATCCGCGCTGCAACTGAATGGCGTACCTGCTAAGCAAATCATGGTTAACAATAAAACAAAGTAACATTACAGTATAACAGTAAGACTTACCATACCTGCAAAGCAAATACAAAAAAAAATAGTAAAAAATAAAACATTTAACGCAGCCTGTGCCTAAAATATATATATATATATATATATATATATGCCGAAGCATGGGGGCATCCTCCCGCAAAAGTTAGGAGCAAATCGCTCCTCCGCCCTCTGCTGCCCCCATGCTTCGGCATATATGCTGATGTAACTGGGGTGGTGAAATCACCTCCGACAGCTCTGGAGTCACCGCTTTATGTATCGTGGGAGCAAACGCCGTTGCTGTCAAGATAAATAAATCCGCTCTGCAGCTGAATGGCAAAAAAATCAAAAAAATGGTTAACAATAAAACACAGTAAACAGTAAAGTATAAAAAAAATTGCATACCTATAAAGCAAACATGATAAAAACATAATAACAATAAAACATTGCAGAATAGACTACAGTAAAAAAGAGCAGAACAACAGAGAGAGAATAGAGAGATAACAATAAAAGACAACTATTTGTGTTTTTTTTTATTTTTTTTATTTTAGGTACTTATATAGCGCCGCCAATTTACGCAGCGCTTTACACATATATATTATACATTCACATCAGTCCCTATACCCTCAAGGAGCTTACAATCTAAGGTCCCTAACTCACATTCATACCTATACTAGGGCCAATTTAGACAGGATACAATTAACCTACCAGCATGTCTTTGGAGTGTGGGAGGAAACCGGAGTACCCGGAGGAAACCCACGCAGACACAGGGAGAACATGCAAACTCCAGGCAGGTAGTGTCGTGGTCGGGATTCGAACCAGCGACCCTTCTTACTGCTAGGCGAGAGTGCAACCCACTACACCACTGTGCCGCTCATTTGTGTTTTTTTTTTTTATTGTATATATTTTTTTGTCTTTTTTTTTTTTTACACTTTTTTGTAGCTGTAACTTTTTTTAACTGTAACCGTTTCCAGGATCTCTCAAAATGCGATGGCATCTTGGGAGACCCTGTGAAAGTGTGTCCTAGTCTGTGCAGTGCTGTACCCTACGCTAATACTAACTAGTGTATGGTAGCATTCAAAACATTCACCAATGCAAAGACCAGGATTGTCAGGACAGGAGGGACAATAATAGCGGGTGTCACGCCTAGATCCGCGCTTGCTGCAGACACAACATCTTTTTTGGGGGGCTCGTTGGGTAGAGGTACTCGGGAGGACATAAAGAAAATGCCTCTCATGCAGCCGGCTTATTGCATTTGGTTGGGGAAGGTGAGGTGGAGCACCGTCTGGAAACAGTAGGGCTCTGACGATCTCTTCCTGGAATTTAAGGAAGGATGCAGTCCGTCCTGAAGCTCTGTACAGCACATAAGCGTTCAGCAAAGCCAATTGAAATAAATAAACAGACACTTTTTTGTACCAGCGTCTGGCCTTACGGGCAACTAGGTACGGCGCCAACAACTGGTCATTGAGGTCCACCCCTCTCATGTTAAGGTAATATTCATGGACACAGAGGGGTTTCTCCACAACACCAGTTCCTGTAGTAATTTGGACCGTCGTGTCTGCATAAAGGGAAGTAAGAACGAAAACATTCTTATTATCCCTCCACTTCACAGCGAGCAAATTATTACACTGCAAGCAGGCTCTCTCCCCCAGCCTAAGACGGGAATCTACAAGCCGCTGGGGAAAGCCCCGGAGATTAGGTTGCACGGTGCCACATGCTCCTATCTGATGATCAAAAAGGTGACTAAAAAGTGGCACGCTCGTGTAATAATTGTCCTTGTACAAGTGGTACCCCTTTCCGAATAAGGGTGACACCAAGTCACACACAATCTTGCCAGAGCTTCCTATGTAGTCAGGGCAGTTTGTCGGCTCTACGTGACTATCTTTTCCCTCGTAAACCATAAAGCTACATGTATAGCCTGTGGCCCTGTCACAGACCTTATACATCTTGACCCCGTATCTGGCACGCTTGCTGGGAAGGTACTGTTTGAATGACAAGCGGCCAGAAAACTTAATCAGGGACTCATCAACACAGACAACTTGATGGGGAGTAAACAAGTCTGCAAAACGTTGGTTGAAGTGGTTTATGAGGGGCCGAATTTTGTAGAGCCAATCGTATCCAGGGTCTCCACGAGGACGACAGAGTTCATTGTTGTTGAAGTGATAACCAAAGAATGTCCAGCGCTCTGAATGTCTCATAAACAGTTGCCAGCAGTCCAATAATAAAGGTTAAGAGATTTAATGTTTGTGTATGATAAAAACACTGTAATAAAAGCAATAAATGAACAGTATGTCATCCTATGTTAATAACACTGTAGGACACTTGAATAAGAAAGTTTCTAACAGCCAGAAGTTCCAATCAGCAGCAGGCAGTTTAAGACTGGAGATCCATCCAAAAAACCTAACCCCAGGCTGGGAAGCAGATGGAAGGGAGTTGGAGGGGAGATGGAAGCCCCAGCCCGCCAAACTCAGGGGATCCACACTGTAAAAATCAGCTTAAGATGGAGAGGCTCACCGATTCCGGAGGACAGATCTGTGGATGTGATGTGAAGGCAGGCTGTGAATCCACCGGGAGGGAAAGGTCTCGCAGACGCTCTGTGTCAGGGGATGATGACGTCAGCCCAGCTGGAAGAGGAAGGCGCGGCTTCACACAGGGGAACCGCCGGAACAACAGCTGATGGCGCTGGGCAGCTGCAATGCCGGTCTGTGTCCCCTCTGACTGGAAAAACCTCAGTGGGAGGCAGTGACACTTGGTGAAGCCGTAATGGTAGTGATAAAACTTATCAAGAGGTGACAAGGTGGACAGGAAGCCACCAGGGGACAGGCTGGGGGCATAAACCAATGAGTCTGCCGGTTTGTGTCACCTCTGCATGGAGTGAACCTCAGGAAAAAGTGATGGCAATCAGGAAGTCTAGTGAACCACATGAGCTGCCAGCCAGAAGTAGATAGATGGAATTGGCAGGCGAATGGGAGAACGCTGTGTGTGGACCATATGAGGCTCCCACGGGTGGGTAAAAGAGAGGATGGATTCACCGTGGCATGGTGCTGAGTGGAAACTCTGTTAGTAGTTGCCTTGACGACGCGTTTCGCGCGTTTGCGCTTTTTCATTATGACAGCGTTCTCCCATTCGCCTGCCAATTCCATCTATCTACTTCTGGCTGGCAGCTCATGTGGTTCACTAGACTTCCTGATTGCCATCACTTTTTCCTGAGGTTCACTCCATGCAGAGGTGACACAAACCGGCAGACTCATTGGTTTATGCCCCCAGCCTGTCCCCTGGTGGCTTCCTGTCCACCTTGTCACCTCTTGATAAGTTTTATCACTACCATTACGGCTTCACCAAGTGTCACTGCCTCCCACTGAGGTTTTTCCAGTCAGAGGGGACACAGACCGGCATTGCAGCTGCCCAGCGCCATCAGCTGTTGTTCCGGCGGTTCCCCTGTGTGAAGCCGCGCCTTCCTCTTCCAGCTGGGCTGACGTCATCATCCCCTGACACAGAGCGTCTGCGAGACCTTTCCCTCCCGGTGGATTCACAGCCTGCCTTCACATCACATCCACAGATCTGTCCTCCGGAATCGGTGAGCCTCTCCATCTTAAGCTGATTTTTACAGTGTGGATCCCCTGAGTTTGGCGGGCTGGGGCTTCCATCTCCCCTCCAACTCCCTTCCATCTGCTTCCCAGCCTGGGGTTAGGTTTTTTGGATGGATCTCCAGTCTTAAACTGCCTGCTGCTGATTGGAACTTCTGGCTGTTAGAAACTTTCTTATTCAAGTGTCCTACAGTGTTATTAACATAGGATGACATACTGTTCATTTATTGCTTTTATTACAGTGTTTTTATCATACACAAACATTAAATCTCTTAACCTTTATTATTGGACTGCTGGCAACTGTTTATGAGACATTCAGAGCGCTGGACATTCTTTGGTTATTGTTTTAAATCTGTATTTATCAGTTACGGCTAGTCCAGCTGCACTGATTTCCCTTTCCCTTTCCCCAACCCCCCCCCCCCCTCCCCCATTTTAAGTCTTGTCAATCTACTTAGTACATGTTATGTGTCACATGGATGACTGACTATATGGTATATGGTATACATTTGTATTATTTGATTATTTTCTACATGCCTTGATTGAGGTCCCTGGGTTTACACACATTGGCGCTGGATTAGTATTGTGTTTTTGTTGTTGAAGTGCATGAACCGCTAAATCTGCTCATATCATCCCCTGGCCATGGAAGCAGAGAACACGGGCATATGGTGAATTGGGTCAGTGGACCAATATGACCGCAACTCACTCTTTTTGGTTATGCCCATGAGGAGGGAAAGGCCCAGAAAGATCTTAAATTCGGAAACCGTAATTGGTTTCCAATCTCTGACAAGGGAGGACTGGGGAATAATGGTGATGTGTTGACCAGCTTACAAATTGCTTTGGTCCACAATAGATCTATAGAGATCTTCAGTGAAAAACAGCGAATAAAAATCCAGTGACATAAAATCAACTGTTTCCACCTGAATGCCGGGTTGGCCAGTGAATGGGGGAAGTACGGGTGCTGCAGAAGTGGTGGGTTCCCAATTAGGATTGGCGAATGCAGCAGGAAGGGCACTATGGGCACGATGGGCCTGTGTTTATCTTCTTGGTGGCAGCAGAACACTACGTGTGCTTGCCACCTCGCCAGCTTGAACTGCACTTATTGGACTCGCCACATCACCAAGTGTTACTGCAGTGCTGGATGTATGACCAGGGTGTACTAGGCCACTGGTGCTTGCCAGTTCACCAGAAGGAAAAGCGCCGCTAGTACTTCTCTGCTCCATACGAGGGACCTGCAGTTCTTGCACATCAAGGACAGAAGAAGAAGTTCGGGGTCTGGTATGCCTGACCTTGGCAGGGACCACAACTCCGTCGTCAGAGCTATCTGTCATGGAGCCGCTGCTGTCTACAGGATCGTATTCTGAGCCTGAATCTGACAGATGTGTTACTTCCTCTTCACTATCTGTTATGCTCAGAAACGTGTAGGCCTCTTCACTAGTGTACCTTCGATTTGCCATTTTGGGCTCTAAATTTAGTGGTACATTAGTGAGACTCACAGGCAAAAAAACTCCTGACTGTTAGCGACTGTATCAAAACGCTACCAGCAAAAACTGTTAGCGATCGCAGGGATCAGGCCTGACCCTGCGAACACTGCAGTTACGTGTGTTTAGTGTTTTGTAAGTGACAGTGATCGATCAATACTGCACTTGGGTGGGCTGGGCAGGGCTGGGCAGAGGGGCAAAACGCAGGTGCTAGCAGGTATCTGGGCTGATCCCACTAACACTGCGTTTTTAGGAACGCTAAACTGCTGGGGACGCTAGTATACATCTGATCAGATCAGATATTGATCCATTCAGATAATATACCACTAAAGGAGGTGTATGGTGCGTGCGTGGGTGTTAGCGGTACTGGTGCTAACCTGACGCTGCCTGGGGCGACGCAGACCTTATCTGACCCTCAAATTTAACTTATATCACCGCCAGGCGATTAGGGGGTTAAACCTTTATTAGGTAATAAACGGTGGGTGCCCTGAAACTATAAAAAACGAACTAACTAACCAGCATCACCCGTAACAGTTATACGGTGATCACTGGTGAAAGGGTTAACTAGGGGGCAATCAGGGGGTTAAAACTTTTATTAGGTAGTATATGGGGGTCCCTGTCGCTATAAAACACTGACGGTGAACCTATATACTTACCTCCCAAAGCGTCACCTGTGACACTAATACAGCGATCAGAAAAACGATCGCTTAGTGACACTGGTGACGGGGGGGTGATCAAGGGGTTAAAACTTTATTAGGGGGGTTAGGGGGTATCCTAGACCTAAAGGGGGATAACACTAACTGCCCTACCACTTATAACTGTCACAAACTGACATCAATGCAAAAAAACTGCTATTGGTGTCACTGTGACAGGGGGTACAGGGGGTGATCGGGGTTGATGGGGGGTGAAAAGTGTGCCTAGTGTGTTCTAATGTTAGTGTAGTGTCACATCGATGTCTTCTCTCCTCAGTGCCGGAACGAAAAGACCGACTCGAGGAGAGATGACATCACTTCCTCTGCCGTTATTTACAATACAGCAGCAGAGGAAGATTGTTATTCATTGGGAGCTATCGCGAGGTGGTGGCCACGAATGAGTGGCCTCCCCCTCAGCCTGGATCGCTCCCCTAATGAAGCCGACCGCCTCGGGCACCGGGGGGGGGGGACGCGATGCGCCCCCCACCTGTGGGAGGCAGATCGCGTACCAGGTACATGATTTTGCGTGCCCGTGCCATTCTGCCGCAGTATATCTGCGTTAGGCAGTCGGCAAGTGGTTAACGACCACTCCGACTTACGACCAGCCCTCCCCACCCGAACAACGCACTGTACATCATTGTATTATACAGTACAGAACAGAATTATCGTTTGTGTTCTGTACTTATGCAAATTAAAACAACATTATTGAGATGGAATTTTGTGTTTAGACCTTTTTTTCACAATACAGTACAGTACAGTAGTTAAGAATGCTTAAAATATTGATTATTTGTGACTCCTCGTTTAACAACCAATTCGTTTAACTACTTGGTCATTGGAACGGAACCTGGTCGTTAAGTGAGGAGTACCTGTAAAACCAATTGAATCTTTTAGTAATTCTTTTTCTCCCTTTCCTTCCTATTCTTTTTATGTTAGCTATCAAAAAATAAAATGATAAAAGGCCTCATTGTACATATTTTTATGTTACCCATTGAAAGGGATATTTGCAAACTTTTTTTTGCATCTTTACCACTTTAACCAGTTGCCGACCGCCGCACGACGATGTACGTCGGCAGAATGGCACGGGCAGGCAAAAGGACTTACAGGTACGTCCTTGCCTGCCCGCGGGTGGGGGGTCCGATTGGACCCGCCCCCCCCCCCCCCCGGTGCCAGCGGCGGTCGGATTCAGGTCAGGGTCGATCAAAGGTGAGGGGGAGGCCACTCATTTGTGGCTCCCCCCTCGCGATTGCTCCTGGCCAATGACGGGCTTCCTTGGCTTCTGTGAATGTAAACAGAAGCGGAGGAAGTGATGTCACTTTCCTCGAGCCGGTCTTTTTGTTCCGGCGCCGAGGAGAGAAGACCTCCAAGTAAGTTTGCACCAACACTACACTAACAGTAGAACACGCAGGCACACTTGTCACCCCCCTGTCACCCCCCAGTCACCCCCTGATCACCCCCCTGTACCCCCTGTCACACTGACACCAATAGCAGTTTTTTTTTTTTCTGATTATTGCATTGGTGTCAGTTTGTGACAGTTATAAGTGTTAGGGCAGTTAGGTTAGCCCCCTTTAGGTCTGGAGTACCCCCCTTTAGGTCTAAGGTACCCCCCTAACCCCCCCAATAAAGTTTTAACCCCGTGATCACCCCCCGTCGCCAGTGTCACTAAGCGATCGTTTTTCTGATCGCTGTACTAGTGACACAGGTGACGCTAGTTAGGGAGGTAAGTATATAGGTTCGCCGTCAGTGTTTTATAGCGACAGGGACCCCCATATACTACCTACTAAAGGTTTTAACCCCTTGATTGCCCCCTAGTTAACCCTTTCACCAGTGATCACCATATAATTGTTACGGGTGACGCTGGTTAGTTGGTTTGTTTATTGTAGTTTATTATAGTTTATTATAGTTTATTATAGTTTTAGGGCACCCGCCGTTTATTACCTTATAAAGGTTTAATCCCCTAATTGCCCGGCGGTGATATAAGTAACGTTTTTAGGGTCAGATAAGGTCTGCGTCGCCCCAGGCAGCGTCAGGTTAGCGCCAGTACCGCTAACACCCACGCACGCAGCATACACCTCCCTTAGTGCTATAGTATCTGAACGGATCGATATCTGATCTGATCAGATCTATACTCCCCAGCAGTTTAGGGTCCCCCAAAAAAATGCAGTGTTAGCGGGATCAGCCCAGATATCTGCTAGCACCTGCGTTTTGCCCCTCGGCCCAGCCCAGCCCAGCCCAGCCCACCCAAGTGCAGTATTGATCGATCACTGACACTTACAAAGCACTAAGCACACATAACTGCAGCGTTCGCAGAGTCAGGCCTGATCCCTGTGATCGCTAACAGTTTTTTGTTAGCGTTTTGAATCAGTCGCTGACAGTCAGGAGCTTTTTTGCCTGTGAGTCTCGCAAATCGAAGGTACACTAGTGAAGAGGCCTACAGGTTTCTGAGCATGACAGATAGTGAAGAGGAAGTCACTCATCTGTCAAGTTCAGGCTCAGAATACGATCCTGTAGAGGACAGCGGCTCCATGACAGATAGCTCTGACGACGGAGTTGTGGTCCCTGCTAGGGTCAGGCGTACCAGACCCCGAACTTCTTCTTCTGTCCTTGAAGTGCAAGAACCGCAGGTCCCTCATATGGAGCAGAGAAGTACTAGCGCCGCTATTCCTTCTGGTGAACTGGCAAGCACCAGCGGCCTAGTACACCCTGGTCGTACCTCCAGCACTGCAGTATCACGTGGTGATGTGGCGAGTCCCATAAGTGCAGTTCAAGTTGGTGAGGTGGCAAGCACTAGTAGTGTCCCGCTGCCACCAAGAAGATGAACACAGGCCCGTCGTGCCCATAGTGCCCTTCCTGCTGCATTTGCCAATCCGAATTGGGTACCCACCACTTCTGCAGCACCCGTATTGCCCCCATTCACTGGCCAACCCAGAATTCAGGTGGAAACAGTTGATTTTACGCCACTAGATTTTTATTCACTGTTTTTCACCGAAGATCTCTATAGATCTATTGTGGACTAAAGCAATTTATATGCTGGTCAACACATCGCCACTAATCCCCAATCCTCCCTTGCCAGAGATTGGAGACCAATTATGGTCTCCGAATTTAAGATCTTTCTGGGCCTTTCCCTCAACATGGGCATAACCAAAAAGAGTGAGTTGCAGTCATATTGGTCCACTGACCTAATTCACCATATGCCCTTGTTCTCTGCTTCCATGGCCAGGGCACGATACGAGCAGATTTTGCGGTTCATGCACTTCAACGACAATGAACTCTGTCGTCCTCGTGGAGACCCTGAATACGATCGGCTCTACAAAATTCGGCCCCTCGTAAACCACTTCAACCAACGTTTTGCAGACTTGTTTACTCCCCATCAAGTTGTCTGTGTTGATGAGTCCCTGATTAAATTTTCTGACCGCTTGTCATTCAAACAGTACCTTCCCAGCAAGCGTGCCAGATACGGGGTCAAGATGTATAAGCTCTGTGACAGGGCCACAGGCTATACATGTAGATTTATGGTTTACGAGGGCAAAGATAGTCACGTAGAGCCGACAAACTGCCCTGACTACATAGGAAGCGCTGGCAAGATAGTGTGGGACTTGGTGTCACCCTTATTCGGAAAGGGGTACCATTTATATGTGGACAATTATTACACGAGCGTGCCACTTTTTAGTCACCTTTTTGATCATCAAATTGGAGCATGTGGCACCGTGCGACCTAATTGCCGGGGCTTTCCTCAGCGGCTTGTAGATTCCCATCTTAGGCTCGATTCACACCTATGCATGTTGCTTTTGAGCGTTTTTGGAGTTTTTTTTTTCATGCTTGCCACGTTTTTGAGCAGCGTTTTTGCCGCGTTTTTGCCGCGTTTTTGCCGCGATTTGCGTTTTGCGTTTTTTTTTTTTTTTCATTTTTTTTTACAGTCTTAAAAAAAAATAAAAAAAAAAAAAAAAAAAAAAACGGCAAAAACGCACCAAAAACGCACCAAAAACGCTGAAAAACACTGCAAAAACGGTGCACTTGCGTTTTTGATGCTTGTCCATTGAAATCCATTACATGCAAAACGCTGCTTTTTGCATGAAAAAAAGTCCCCGACCCTTTCCAAAAATGCAGAGAAACAAAAAGGCATTGATGTGAACATGTTCCATAGGAACCCATGTTAAAAAATTCCCGTGCATTTCTGCAAAATGCAAAATGCATCAAAAAAAGCGCTAGTGTGAATGGAGCCTTAGGCTGGGGGAGAGAGCCTGCTTGCAGTGTAATAATTTGCTCACTATGAAGTGGAGGGACAATAAGAATGTTTTCGTTCTTACCTCCCTTCATGCAGACACGACGGTCCAAATTACTACGGCGACTGGTGTTGTGGAGAAACCCCTCTGTGTCCACGAATATAACCAAAATATGGGAGGGGTGGACCTCAAAGACCTGTTGTTGGCGCCGTACCTAGTTGCCCGTAAGGTCAGACGCTGGTACAAAAAAGTGTCTGTATACTTATTTCAATTGGCTTTGCTGAACGCTCATGTGTTATACAGAGCTTCAGGACGGACTGGACCCTTCCTTAAATTCCAGGAAAAGATCGTCAGAGCCCTTCTGTTTCCAGACGGTGCTCCACCTCACCTTCCCCAACCAAATGCAGTAGGCCGGCTGCATGAGAGCCATTTTCCTTATGTCCTCGAGAGTACCCCTACCCAACGAGCCCCCCAAAGAAAATGTCGTGTCTGCAGAAAGCGCGGATTTAGGCGTGACACCTGGTATTATTGTCCCTCCTGTCCTGGCAATCCTGGCCTTTGCGTTGGTGAATGTTTTGAACGCTACCATACACTAGTTGAGTTTTAGCGTAGGGTACAGCACTGCACAGACTAGGACACACTTTCACAGGGTCTCCCAAGATGCCATCGTATTTTGAGAGACCCAAACCTGGAACCGTTACAGTTTTAAAAGTTACAGTTATAAAAAAAAATGTAAAAGTAAAAAAAAAAGTAAAAAAAAAAAAAAATACACAAAAAAAATATAAAATAAAAAAAACAAAAATAGTTGTCGTTTTATTGTTCTCTCTTTCTCTATTTTCTCTCTATTGTTCTGCTCTTTTTTACTGTATTCTATTATGCAATGTTTTATTGTTATGTTTTATCATGTTTGCTTTTCAGGTATGTAATTTTTTTATAGTTTACTGTGTTTTAACCATTTTTTTGTTTTCAGGTACGCCATTCAGCTGCAGCGCGGATTTATTTATCTTGACAGCAACAGCGTTTGCTCCCACGATACATAAAGCCGTGACTCCAGCGCTGTCGGAGGTGATTTCACCACCACAGTTACATACTTCAACATATATGCCGAAGCGTGGGGGCAGCAGTGGGTGGAGGAGCGATTTGCTCCTGCCTTTTTTGGGAGGATGCCCCCATGCTTCGGCATATATATATTTTAGGTAGGCACAGGTTGCGTTAAATGTTTTATTTTTTACTATGTTTTTTTTTTTTGTATTTGCTATTTGCTTTGCAGGTATGGTAAGTATTACTGTTATACTGTAATGTTACTTTGTTTTTTGTTAACCATCATTTGCTTAGCAGGTACGCCATTCAGTTGCAGTGCGGATTCATTTATCTTGACAGCAACAGCGTTTGCTCCCACGATACATAAAGCCGTGACTCCAGCGCTGTTGGAGGTGATTTCACCACCACAGTTACATACTTCAGTATATATGCTGAAGCGTGGGGGCAGCAGTGGGTGGAGGAGCGATTTGCTCCTGCCTTTTGTGGGAGGATGCCCCCATGCTTCGGCATATATATATTTTAGGTAGGCACAGGTTGCGTTAAATGTTTTATTTTTTACTATTTTTTTTTTGTATTTGCTTTGCAGGTATGGTAAGTATTACTGTTATACTGTAATGTTACTTTGTTTTTTGTTAACCATCATTTGCTTAGCAGGGACGCCATTCAGTTGCAGCGCAGATTTATTTATCTTGACAGCAACAGCGTTTGCTCCCACAATACATAAAGCCGTGACTCCAGCGCTGTCGGAGGTGATTTCACCACCACAGTTACATACTTCAGCATATATGCCGAAGCGTGGGGGCAGCAGTGGGTGGAGGAGCGATTTGCTCCTGCCTTTTGCAGGAGGATGCCCCCATGCTTCGGCATATATAAACAGTGCATGTATGCCCATCATTAGAAGTGGGTGGATGAAGGGAGGTATTCTAATGGTGGGCATACCCACCGATCAATATGTTTTTTTCGTTCAGCTCACAGGCTGCATGAAAAAAAGTTTACAATATATGCCCAACAAGGACCAGTAACGTACTGGTATGTTGCTGGACTTTGAGTGGTTATACCAGAATGATGCCTGCAGGTTTAGGTATCATATTGGTATCATTCTTTTACAAGCAGTGGGAGGGAACGACCCCCCCCACCGTCTTCCATGTTTTTCTCTGGCTCTCCTGTCCCAACAGGGAACCTGAGAATGCAGCCGGTGATTCAGCCAACTGACCATAGAGCTGATCAGAGACCAGAATGGCTCCAAACATCTCTATGGCCTAAGAAACCGGAAGCTACGAGCATTTCATGACTTAGATTTTGCCGGATGTAAACAGCGCCATTGGGAAATTGGGAAAGCATTTTATCACACCGATCTTGGTGTGGTCAGATGCTTTGAGGGCAGAGGAGAGATCTAGGGTCTAATAGACCCCAATTTTTTTAAAAAAGAGTACCTGTCACTTACCTATTGCTATCATAGGGGATATTTACATTCCCTAAGATAACAATAAAAATGATAAAAAAAAATAAAAATGAAAGGAACAGTTTAAAAATAAGATAAAAAAGCAAAAAAAATAATAAAGAAAAAAAAAAAAAAAAAAAGCATCCCTGTCCCCCCCTGCTCTCGCGCAAAGGCGAACGCAAGCGTCGGTCTGGCGTCAAATGTAAACAGCAATTGCACCATACATGTGAGGGATCACCACGAAGGTCAGATCGAGGGCAGTAATTTTAGCAGTAGACCTCCTCTGTAAATCTAAAGTGGTAACCTATAAAGGCTTTTAAAGGCTTTTAAAAATGTATTTAGTTTGTCGCCACTGCACGTTTGTGCGCAATTTTAAAGCATGTCATGTTTGGTATCCATGTACTCGGCCTAAGATCATATTTTTTATTTCATCAAACATTTGGGCAATATAGTGTGTTTTAGTGCATTAAAATTTAAAAAAGTGTGTTTTTTCCCAAAAAAATGTGTTTGAAAAATCGCTGCGCAAATACTGTGTGAAAAAAAAAATGAAACACCCACCATTTCAATCTGTAGGGCATTTGCTTTAAAAAAATATATAATGTTTGGGGGTTCAAAGTAATCTTCTTGCAAAAAAAAAAATATTTTTTTCATGTAAACAAACAGTATCAGAAAGGGCTTTGTCTTCTAGTAGTTAGAAGAGTGGGTGATGTGACATAAGCTTCTAAATGTTGTGCATAAAATGCCAGGACAGTTCAAACACCCCCCAAATGACCCCATTTTGGAAAGTAGACACCCCAAGCTATTTGCTGAGAGGCATGTCGAGTCCATGGAATAATTTATATTGTGACACAAGTTGCGGGAAAAAGACAATTTTTTTTATTTTTATTTTTTTTTTGCACAAAGTTGTCACTAAATGATATTTTGCTCAAACATGCCATGGGAATATGTGAAATTACACCCCAAAATACATTCTGTTGCTTCTCCTGAGTATGGGGATACCACATGTTTAGGACTTTTTGGGAGCCTAGTCGCGTACTGGACCCCGAAAACCAAGCACCGCCTTCAGGCTTTCTAAGAGCGTAAATTTTTGATTTCACTCTTCACTGCCTATCACAGTTTCGTAGGCCATGGAATGCTCAGATGGCAAACCCCCCCCCAAATGACGCCATTTTGGAAAATAGACACCCCAAGCTATTTGCTGAGAGGTATAGTGAGTATTTTGAAGACCTCACTTTTTGCCACAAACTTTTGAAAATTGAAAAAAGGAAAAAAAATACATTTTTCTTGTCTTTCTTCATTTTCAAAAACAAATGAGACCTGCAAAATACTCACCATGCCTCTCAGCAAATAGCTTGGGGTGTCTACTTTCCAAAATGGGGTCATTTTGGGGGGTTTTGTGCTCTCTTGGCATTTTATGGCCTTCGAAACTGTGATAGGTAGTGAGGAGTAAAATCAAAAATTTACGCCCTTAGAAATCCTGAAGGCGGTGATTGGATTTCGGGGCCCCGTATGAAGCTAGGCTCCCAAAAAGTCCCACACATGTGGTATCCCGTACTCAGGAGAAGCAGCAGAATGTATTTTGGGGTGTAATTCCACATATGCCCATGGCATGTTTGAGCAATATATCATTTAGTGACAACTTTGTGCAAAAAAAAAAAAAAAATTGTCACTTTCCCGCAACTTGTGTCAAAATATAAAATATTCCATGGGCTCAACATGCCTCTCAGCAAATAGCCTGGGGTGTATACTTTCCAAAATGGGGTCATTTGGGGGGGGTTTGTGCCATCTGGGCATTTTATGGCCTTCAAAACTGTGATAGGTAGTGAGGAGTGAAATCAAAACTTTATGCCCTTAGAAATCCTGAAGGCGGTGCTTAGTTTTCGGGGCCCCGTACGCGGCTAGGCTCCCAAAACGTCCTAAACATGTGGTATCCCCGTACTCAGGAGAAGCAGCAGAATGTATTTTGGGGTGTAATTCCACATATGCCCATGGCATGTTTGAGCAATATATCATTTAGTGACAACTTTGTGCAAAAAAAAAAAAAATAAATTGTCACTTTCCCGCAACTTGTGTCAAAATATAAAATATTCCATGGACTCAACATGGCTCTCAGCAAATAGCTTGGGGTGTCTACTTTCCAAAATGGGGTCAATTGGGGGGTTTTGTGCCATCTTGGCATTTTATGGCCTTCAAAACTGTGATAGGTAGTGAGGAGTGAAATAAAAAATGTACGCCCTTATAAATCCAGAAGGCGATGCTTGGTTTTCGGGGCCCCGTACGCGGCTAGGCTCCCAAAAAGTCCCACACATGTGGTATCCCCATACTCAGGAGAAGCAGCTAAATGTATTTTGGGGTGCAATTCCACATATGCCCATGGCCTGTGTGAGCAATATATCATTTAGTGACAACTTTGTGCAAAAAAAAAAAAAAAAAAATGTCACTTTCCCGCAACTTGTGTCAAAAAATAAAATATTCCATGGACTCAACATGCCTCTCAGCAAATAGCTTGGGGTGTCTACTTTCCAAAATGTGGTAATTTGGGGGGGGGGTTGTGCCATCTGGGCATTTTATGGCCTTCAAAACTGTGATAGGTAGTGAGGAGTGAAATCAAAAATTTACGCCCTTAGAAATCCTGAAGGCGGTGCTTGGTTTTCGGGGCCCCGTACGCGGCTAGGCTCCCAAAAAGTCCCACACATGTGGTATCCCCATACTCAGGAGAAGCAGCTGAATGTATTTTGGGGTGCAATTCCACATATGCCCATGGCCTGTGTGAGCAATATATCATTTAGTGACAACTTTTTGTAATTTTTTTTTTTTTCATTATTCAATCACTTGGGACAAAAAAAATAAATAATCAATGGGCTCAACATGCCTCTCAGCAATTTCCTTGGGGTGTCTACTTTCCAAAATGGGGTCATTTGGGGGGGGTTTGTACTGCCCTGCCATTTTAGCACCTCAAGAAATGACATAGGCAGTCATAAACTTAAAGCTGTGTAAATTCCAGAAAATGTACCCTAGTTTTTAGACGCTATAACTTTTGCGCTAACCAATAAATATATGCTTATTGACTTTTTTTTTACCAAAGACATCTGGCCGAATACATTTTGGCCTAAATGTATGACTAAAATTGAGTTTATTGGATTTTTTTTATAACAAAAAGTAGAAAATATCATTTTTTTTCAAAATTTTCGATCTTTTTCCATTTATAGCGCAAAAAATAAAAACGGCAGAGGTGATCAAATACCATCAAAAGAAAGCTCTACTTGTGGGAAGAAAAGGACGCAAATTTTGTTTGGGTACAGCATTGCATGACCGCGCAATCAGCAGTTAAAGCGACGCAGTGCCAAATTGTAAAAAGTGCTCTGGTCAGGAAGGGGGTAAATCCTTCCGGGGCTGAAGTGGTTAAGGGTGTTTCTATTGTACCTTAAAGCAAAGTCCCCTGAACCTCTTGTTAAAGTTATACTAAGCTAAAAATGGGACCGGTTCACACTGCTGCGGTGCGAATTTTGCGCAAATTTGATCCGATTGCGTTGCGAATTTTCGTTGCAAATTCTTTATGAGTTCTGGAGAATCTACTGCAATTCTACAGCAAATATTGCATTGAATTAGCATCGCACACGGATCAAACTCGCACAGGACCCTTTTTGTACACAGCTTAGATTCGCAACGCATTGATGTGAACGGCACTAATGGAAAACTGTTATTTAAATGACTTGCGAATTTGAGCGATCGCAAAGGCTCAAATTCGCAATAGAATTTGCAGCAGTGTGACCGGCCCTTATGCATCCCTTAAGGCTACATATAAGGTAGCATGTAATTACCTTATGTGATGATAACTGTTGTTTGTTGTTAATTTCATGTTAGCATGTTAAGACTTGACATCTCGGCTAGATGTTGATGCCACTTGATACCTGACCCCCAAGACAATTCAGGCAAGCCACAACCAACTAAACGGGGCCTCTATCCCATTCCTAACAATGGAAGTTCACACACTACCATAGTACTTTGCCACAGCCTCATTGTGCTCCTCTCTAAGTATTTTGTGCCTCAACTGACCCCATTTTTTTTAACATTTTTTAACAGCAGCTGATTTTTAACAGACGCTCCTTTCACAACTAAACTCTTTCTTCCCTAGTCCCTACAAGTGCTAAACTGTTTTTTTCCCTCTTGGGTTTAAACATATCTCTGTCCCTCACCAGCTGACCTCTCTAGGACAGCTGACACCCTCTAGGCTTTTTATTCCAAGTACCTATGATTATCAGAGATACTTTTTTCTGGAGTACCTCTAACCCCGCTCTGTCACTTGCTTCTTGTCCCCCACCTCATACCAGCACCTCCCGCACCCCCTTCCTTGCCCCTCCATATTACATTTAACCTAGCCCTATCCTCACTTTTCATACCCATTTTTTATCCTTCTCCTCTGCCTTCCCTCTCCCCTTTTTCATCGTTTTTCCCCTCTCTTTATTTTCCCTGCCCCACCCCACCCCACATTCCCTCTTTCACTGGGCCCCCCGGTGGGCACACCGGGTGCACCTGATCGCTTCCCTCTCCCTATCTTTAATTTCCCACCATGCCATCGGCCTCCTGACCTTTCTCCATCTCCAACACTGTTTGGAAACTTATCTCGCTCAATGTCAAGAACTTCTCAATTTAACAGGCCACCAAATCAAGCAAGCTTACATTTTTCACAGCAAAACTATTCCATGAATTTAGTAACAAAAGTAGATGGTACTTAGAACATGCACTACAAGCCAAAAATGATACACACATGGTAGAACATATACAGAACTGCTCAGGAACTCCACTAACTCACCAGACAAGATTGTACTACGAACAGCTATATGATCTCCATGCACCCCAGGACTCACATACACCCTCACAGCACTGACTAACTAGGATAAAAACTTCCCTAGCCCACCTAAACTCTCTAATGGCACCTCTAAATTGCTAGAACAACCCTTTACCCCAGAGAAAATCAAACTTGCGACTTGGCAACTTAAAGCTGGAAAGAGCCATGCCCTGATGGCTTCACTCCCACAATTAAAATACTTTTACCGACACTATAATCCTGAAATTTCTTGCAGCATCTGATCCTTCAGAACAAACCTCTCACCCCACGGGCACCTGTTAGAAGCTCACCTTTTGGTTATTCCAAAGAAAGGCAAAGACCCAGCCCAATGCTCAAGCTATCATCCAATCTCACTATTAAATGTGAATATAAAAATTGAGACCAATAGCTCCTTTTTCACAATATGTTTTCCTCTTTCTTATGTTACATACTTGTGGATCTCATTGTATCTCACTGGAGGTGACAGTTCCTTGGCATCTCCCCTTCTCTTGGCCTCTGTCTTCAGAACATTTGTGGCTTGGTTCCGTGGAGTGGGGGGTGAGTACTAGCTTGAGGTGGGTCCTTTCCCTCCCTCTGACCTGTATAAATGACTGGCACTAAACCATTGTCGTTATGGGTTGTCTCACACAATGTCCAGGGTTTAAACTTCCCTGTCAAGCATAGGAAATCGCTACAATTTTATCACTTTTATCACAGAAGGCAGATGTAGTCTTTCTACAGGAAACAGATATACCACCATTTTTCTAAAAACGTTATCCTTTATTCTTTTTGGCTAACATGATAGATAAAATCGGGGAGGGTAGCTATTTTGTTCGCTAATCATACCTCTTTCACTTTGCTGGAAGAGATTGCAGATCCAGAGCAGAGATTTCTGTTGGTGAAGGGCCATGTTGGATCTGCGTTATTTTCCTTAATGTCATACTATGCTCCAAAACAGGGTCAGACAGCTTTTTTTGTGAGTATATTCCCACAACTGGGCCCACACCTGGTAGGTTCTATAGTATGCGGAGGTGATTCAAATATAGCTTTGGATCAGTGCTTGGATAAGTCCAAACCCATGGATGTTCGTTATTGACAAGCAACCCTCTAAGGTGGGTTTGTGTATTCATTCTTATTGATATCTGGCAAGAAAAATATCCCACCGCTTGAAACTACACCCACATCAAGTTTATTCCAGGATAGATCATATTTTTACCTCCCCTGCGCTGATTTCAATAACTCATGAGAGAGACGGCATGGTCTGATCATTCCTTGATCCTGCTTGCTTTTATGTGTGCCCACCTTATTATTTGCCCAACACACTGGCAGCTTAAAGAATCAATCTTGAGCGATCCGATTAGGTGCAATAAAATTGAAAGGTATATTCAGGAATGCTTCCAACTTAATGTTACTGCGGACCTATCCTTGTGATGGTTTGGGCCTATTAGAGGTAAACGTATTCAGATAGTGGTGCGGCTTAGGCAGAAACGGTGGGTAGACATCAATGTTGAATTACAATCTCTGCAGTGGGCCCATTAATTACACCCCTCTAAGGATCTTTGCGCTCGCATTGAAACAACTAGACTCTTTCTAAATTTATTGTTGAAAACTCAGCCAAAAAGAGTATCCTAAGGTTTTCCTCTAAATTTGATATGCAATGGGATAAAATCGGACCCATGTTAGCTTCTAAGTTGACCCCTAAAATTAAACAAGCTAACCTCCCTAAACTCAGAAGCTCTTCAGGATGGAACTTATACACAGGATCCAGAAGAATTCTGTCGTAGTTCGCTTTTACTCGGATCTTTATCTGGTCGACCGGGATGTAGATCATTGTAGGATATCATCTTTTTTGAATACCCTTAAGATTCCCCAGCTGTCTTCTACTCACAGTGCGTTGTTGGAGAAACCAATCTCATTGGATGAAATTTGCTCTATAATTAAGCAGGCTAAGAAGGCTTCAGCCCCAGGCTCTGACGGCTTCTCTGCAACTTATAAAAAATTTGTAACTATGCTTTCATCACATTTGGCTATTTGCTTTGATGCGGTGAGAGAAGGACAGTCACCGATCCCAGACATGAACTCTGCATTTATCTCAATTATCCCTAAACCCGGAGAGGATCAGGGAGAAGTGGAGCATTATAGGCCCATCTCCCTGATTAATAATGATCTGAAACTGCTCACGAAGATTCTCTCGAATAGGCTTGCTTTTTCTATAAAAACTTATATTCATAAAAATCAAGTGGGCTTTGTCCCCAGTCAGCAGGGACTGGATCGGATAAGATGGCCAATTGATATAGTCTCATTGCTATGCTCCCGTTGGGTGGGGGGGCCTTCACAAGAAGGCCTCTTGCTATCAATTGACCTCTGGAAAGCTTTTTATTCACTTTGTTGCTCCTATTTTTTTGGGGTCTTGGGCGCCTGGGGATTTTCCCCTTATTTTCTTAATACTCTCAAAACATTGTATTCTTCCCCCTCCACTAGCATTAGATTGGCAGGTCATTATTCTGAACCTATTACTGTAGCCAAGGGTAAAAGACAAGGCTGCCCCCTTTTGCCCTTGATCTTTGCAATTGCTATTGAAACCTTGGCTATAGCAATTAGGGCTAATCCTAACATTCAAGATGTGGCATGTGACCCTCAAATCCACAAATGTGCGCTTTTTGTAGATGACCACTTTTCGTTACATCGTTAGCAGTTTCCCTTCCTAATGTTATGAGACTGTTGATGGAGTTTGGTGAAATTTCGAGTCTCAGGGTTAACTCTAAATCGGTGTCCTTAACCAGTTGACGACCACCTCACGCAGATATACGTCTGCAGAATGGCACGGGCAGGCAAAATCACGTACCTGGTACGTGATTGCCTTCCAGAGGGCGGGGGGTCCAATCGGACCCCCCCGGTGCCTGAGGCGGTCGCCTTTGGTCTGGCAGCGATCAGAGATCAGGGGGAGGCCATCCTATCGTGGCCCCCCCTCGCGATCGCTCCCAGCCAATGAGGATCTTCCCCTGCCTCTGTGTAGTACAAAGAGGCAGAGGATGTGATGTCATCTCTCCTCGGCTCGGCAGTTTCCGTTCCGGCGCCGAGGAGAGAAGACATCTGAGTGAGTGCACAAACACACACACACACAGTAGAACATGCCAGGCACACTTTACACCCCCGATCCCCCCCGATTGCCCCCCGATCACCCCCCAATCACCCCTCCCCCCCTGTCACACTGACACCAAGCAGTTGTTGTTTTTTTCTAATTACTGCATGGTGTCAGTTTGTGACAGTTAGAAGTGGTAGGGCAGTTAGGTCTAGGGTATCCCCCTAACCCCCCTAATAAAGTTTTAAACCCTTTATCCCCCCGTCACCAGTGTCGCTAAGCGATCATTTTTCTGATCGCTGTATTAGTGTCACTGGTGACGCTAGTTAGGGACGTAAATATTTAGGTTCGCCGTCAGCATTTTATAGCGACAGGGACCCCCATATACTACCTAATAAAGGTTTTAACCCCTTGATTGCCCCCTAGTTAACCCTTTCACCACTGATCACCGTATAACCGTTACGGTTGACGATGGTTAGTTTGTTTATTTTTTATAGTGTTAGGGCACCCGCCGTCTATTACAGAATAACGGTTTAGCCCCCTGATCTCCCGGCGGTGATATACGTCGCCCCAGGCAGCGTCAGATTAGCGCCAGTACCGCTAACACCCACGCACGCAGCATACGCCTCCCTTAGTGGTATAGTATCTGCACGGATCAATATCTGATCCAATCAGATCTATACTAGCGTCCCCAGCAGTTTAGGGTTCCCAAAAACGCAGTGTTAGCGGGCTCAGCCCAGATACCTGCTAGCACCTGCGTTTTTCCCCTCCGTCCGGCCCAGCCCAGCCCACCCAAGTGCAGTATCAATCGATCACTGTGACTTACAAAACACTAAACGCATAACTGCAGCGTTCGCAGAGTCAGGCCTGATCCCTGCGATCGCTAACAGTTTTTTTGGTAGCGTTTTGGTGAACTGGCAAGCACCAGCCCCAAGCAGCATCAGGTTAGCACCAGTAGCGCTAACACCCACGCACGCACCGTACACCTCCCTTAGCGCTATAGTATCTGAACGGATCAATATCTGATCCGATCAGATGTATACTAGCGTCCCCATCAGTTTAGGGTTCCCAAAAGCGCAGTGTTAGCAGGATCAGGCCAGATACCTGCTAGCACCTGCGTTTTGCCCCTCCGCCCGGCCCAGCCCAGCCTACCCAAGTGCAGCATCGATCAATCACTGTCACTTACAAAACACTAAACGCATAACTGCAGCATTCGCAGAGTCAGGCCTGATCCCTGCGATCGTTAACAGTTTTTTTGGTAGCGTTTTGGTGAACTGGCAAGCACCAGCCCCAGGCAGCATCAGGTTAGTGCCAGTAGCGCTAACACCCACGCACGCACCGTACACCTCCCTTAGTGGTATAGTATCTGAACGGATCAATATCTGATCAGATCAGATCTATACTAGCGTCCCCAGCAGTTTAGGGTTCCCAAAAACGCAGTGTTAGCGGGATCAGCCCAGATACCTGCTAGCACCTGCATTTTTCCCCTCCGCCCGGCCCAGCCCAGCCCACCCAAGTGCAGTATCGATCGATCACTGTCACTTACAAAACACTAAACGCATAACTGCAGCGTTCGCAGAGTCAGGTCTGATCCCTGATTGGTAGCGTTTTGGTGAACTGGCAAGCACCAGCCCCAGGCAGCATCAGGTTAGTGCCAGTAGCGCTAACACCCACGCACGCACCGTACACCTCCCTTAGTGGTATAGTATCTGAACGGATCAATATCTGATCAGATCAGATCTATACTAGCATCCCCAGCAGTTTAGGGTTCCCAAAAACGCAGTGTTAGCGGGATCAGCCCAGATACCTGCTAGCACCTGCATTTTTCCCCTCCGCCCGGCCCAGCCCAGCCCACCCAAGTGCAGTATCGATCGATCACTGTCACTTACAAAACACTAAACACATAACTGCAGCGTTCGCAGAGTCAGGTCTGATCCCTGATTGGTAGCGTTTTGGTGAACTGGCAAGCACCAGCCCCAAGCAGCATCAGGTTAGCGCCAGTAGTGCTAACACCCACGCACGCACCGTACACCTCCCTTAGTGGTATAGTATCTGAACGGATCAATATCTGATCCGATCAGATGTATACTAGCATCCCCAGCAGTTTAGGGTTCGCAAAAACGCAGTGTTAGCGGGATCAGCCCAGATACCTGCTAGCACCTGCGTTTTGCCCCTCCGCCCGGCCCAGCCCAGCCCACCCAAGTGCAGTATCGATCGGTCACTTACAAAACACTAAACGCATAACTGCAGCATTTGCAGAGTCAGGCCTGATCCCTGCGATCGCTAACAGTTTTTTTGGTAGCGTTTTGGTGAACTGGCAAGCACCGGCCCCAGGCAGCGTCAGGTTAGCGCCAGTAGTGCTAACACCCACGCACGCACCGTACACCTCCCTTAGTGGTATAGTATCTGAACGGATCAATATCTGATCCGATCAGATGTATACTAGCGTCCCCATCAGTTTAGGGTTCCAAAAACGCTGTGTTAGCGGGATCAGCCCAGATACCTGCTAGCACCTGCGTTTTGCCCCTCCGCCCAGCCCACCCAAGTGCAGTATCAATCGATCACTGTGACTTACAAAACACTAAACGCATAACTGCAGCGTTCGCAGAGTCAGGCCTGATCCCTGCGATCGCTAACAGTTTTTTTGGTAGCGTTTTGGTGAACTGGCAAGCACCAGCCCCAAGCAGCATCAGGTTAGCACCAGTAGCGCTACCACCCACGCACGCACCGTACACCTCCCTTAGTGCTATAGTATCTGAACGGATCAATATCTGATCCGATCAGATGTATACTAGCGTCCCCATCAGTTTAGGGTTCCCAAAAGCGCAGTGTTAGCAGGATCAGCCCAGATACCTGCTAGCACCTGCGTTTTGCCCCTCCGCCCGGCCCAGCCCAGCCCACCCAAGTGCAGCATTGATCAATCACTGTCACTTACAAAACACTAAACGCATAACTGCAGAGTTCGCAGAGTCAGGCCTGATCCCTGCGATCGTTAACAGTTTTTTTGGTAGCGTTTTGGTGAACTGGCAAGCACCAGCCCCAGGCAGCATCAGGTTAGTGCCAGTAGCGCTAACACCCACGCACGCACCGTACACCTCCCTTAGTGGTATAGTATCTGAACGGATCAATATCTGATCAGATCAGATCTATACTAGCATCCCCAGCAGTTTAGGGTTCCCAAAAACGCAGTGTTAGCGGGATCAGCCCAGATACCTGCTAGCACCTGCATTTTTCCCCTCCGCCCGGCCCAGCCCAGCCCACCCAAGTGCAGTATCGATCGATCACTGTCACTTACAAAACACTAAACGCATAACTGCAGCGTTCGCAGAGTCAGGTCTGATCCCTGATTGGTAGCGTTTTGGTGAACTGGCAAGCACCAGCCCCAGGCAGCATCAGGTTAGTGCCAGTAGCGCTAACACCCACGCACGCACCGTACACCTCCCTTAGTGGTATAGTATCTGAACGGATCAATATCTGATCAGATCAGATCTATACTAGCATCCCCAGCAGTTTAGGGTTCCCAAAAACGCAGTGTTAGCGGGATCAGCCCAGATACCTGCTAGCACCTGCATTTTTCCCCTCCGCCCGGCCCAGCCCAGCCCACCCAAGTGCAGTATCGATCGATCACTGTCACTTACAAAACACTAAACGCATAACTGCAGCGTTCGCAGAGTCAGGTCTGATCCCTGATTGGTAGCGTTTTGGTGAACTGGCAAGCACCAGCCCCAAGCAGCATCAGGTTAGCGCCAGTAGTGCTAACACCCACGCACGCACCGTACACCTCCCTTAGTGGTATAGTATCTGAACGGATCAATATCTGATCCGATCAGATGTATACTAGCATCCCCAGCAGTTTAGGGTTCGCAAAAACGCAGTGTTAGCGGGATCAGCCCAGATACCTGCTAGCACCTGCGTTTTGCCCCTCCGCCCGGCCCAGCCCAGCCCACCCAAGTGCAGTATCGATCGGTCACTTACAAAACACTAAACGCATAACTGCAGCATTTGCAGAGTCAGGCCTGATCCCTGCGATCGCTAACAGTTTTTTTGGTAGCGTTTTGGTGAACTGGCAAGCACCGGCCCCAGGCAGCGTCAGGTTAGCGCCAGTAGTGCTAACACCCACGCACGCACCGTACACCTCCCTTAGTGGTATAGTATCTGAACGGATCAATATCTGATCCGATCAGATGTATACTAGCGTCCCCATCAGTTTAGGGTTCCAAAAACGCTGTGTTAGCGGGATCAGCCCAGATACCTGCTAGCACCTGCGTTTTGCCCCTCCGCCCAGCCCACCCAAGTGCAGTATCAATCGATCACTGTGACTTACAAAACACTAAACGCATAACTGCAGCGTTCGCAGAGTCAGGCCTGATCCCTGCGATCGCTAACAGTTTTTTTGGTAGCGTTTTGGTGAACTGGCAAGCACCAGCCCCAAGCAGCATCAGGTTAGCACCAGTAGCGCTAACACCCACGCACGCACCGTACACCTCCCTTAGTGCTATAGTATCTGAACGGATCAATATCTGATCCGATCAGATGTATACTAGCGTCCCCATCAGTTTAGGGTTCCCAAAAGCGCAGTGTTAGCAGGATCAGCCCAGATACCTGCTAGCACCTGCGTTTTGCCCCTCCGCCCGGCCCAGCCCAGCCCACCCAAGTGCAGCATTGATCAATCACTGTCACTTACAAAACACTAAACGCATAACTGCAGAGTTCGCAGAGTCAGGCCTGATCCCTGCGATCGTTAACAGTTTTTTTGGTAGCGTTTTGGTGAACTGGCAAGCACCAGCCCCAGGCAGCATCAGGTTAGTGCCAGTAGCGCTAACACCCACGCACGCACCGTACACCTCCCTTAGTGGTATAGTATCTGAACGGATCAATATCTGATCAGATCAGATCTATACTAGCATCCCCAGCAGTTTAGGGTTCCCAAAAACGCAGTGTTAGCGGGATCAGCCCAGATACCTGCTAGCACCTGCATTTTTCCCCTCCGCCCGGCCCAGCCCAGCCCACCCAAGTGCAGTATCGATCGATCACTGTCACTTACAAAACACTAAACGCATAACTGCAGCGTTCGCAGAGTCAGGTCTGATCCCTGATTGGTAGCGTTTTGGTGAACTGGCAAGCACCAGCCCCAGGCAGCATCAGGTTAGTGCCAGTAGCGCTAACACCCACGCACGCACCGTACACCTCCCTTAGTGGTATAGTATCTGAACGGATCAATATCTGATCAGATCAGATCTATACTAGCATCCCCAGCAGTTTAGGGTTCCCAAAAACGCAGTGTTAGCGGGATCAGCCCAGATACCTGCTAGCACCTGCATTTTTCCCCTCCGCCCGGCCCAGCCCAGCCCACCCAAGTGCAGTATCGATCGATCACTGTCACTTACAAAACACTAAACGCATAACTGCAGCGTTCGCAGAGTCAGGTCTGATCCCTGATTGGTAGCGTTTTGGTGAACTGGCAAGCACCAGCCCCAGGCAGCATCAGGTTAGTGCCAGTAGCGCTAACACCCACGCACGCACCGTACACCTCCCTTAGTGGTATAGTATCTGAACGGATCAATATCTGATCAGATCAGATCTATACTAGCATCCCCAGCAGTTTAGGGTTCCCAAAAACGCAGTGTTAGCGGGATAAGCCCAGATACCTGCTAGCACCTGCGTTTTTCCCCTCCGCCCGGCCCAACCCAGCCCACCCAAGTGCAGTATCGATCGATCACTGTCACTTACAAAACACTAAACGCATAACTGCAGCGTTCGCAGAGTCAGGTCTGATCCCTGAATGGTAGCGTTTTGGTGAACTGGGAAGCACCAGCCCCAAGCAGCATCAGGTTAGCGCCAGTAGCGCTAACACCCACGCACGCACCGTACACCTCCCTTATTGGTATAGTATCTGAACGGATCAATATCTGATCCGATCAGATGTACACTAGCGTCCCCAACAGTTTAGGGTTCCCAAAAACGCAGTGTTAGCGGGATCAGCCCAGATACCTGCTAGCACCTGCGTTTTGCCCCTCCACCCGGCCCAGCCCAGCCCACCCAAGTGCAGTATCGATCAGTCACTTACAAAACACTAAACGCATAACTGCAGCATTTGCAGAGTCAGGCCTGATCCCTACGATCGCTAACAGTTTTTTTGGTAGCGTTTTGGTGAACTGGCAAGCACCAGCCCCAAGCAGCATCAGGTTAGCGCCAGTAGCGCTAACACCCACGCACGCACCGTACACCTCCCTTAGTGGTATAGTATCTGAACGGATCAATATCTGATCCGATCAGATGTATACTAGCGTCCCCATCAGTTTAGGGTTCCAAAAACGCAGTGTTAGCGGGATCAGCCCAGATACCTGCTAGCACCTGCGTTTTGCCCCTCTGCCCGGCCCAGTCCAGCCCACCCAAGTGCAGCATCGATCGATCACTGTCACTTACAAAACACTAAACGCATAACTGCAGCGTTCGCAGAGTCAGGCCTGATCTCTGCGATCGCTAACAGCTTTTTTGGTAGCGTTTTGGTGAACTGGCAAACACCAGCCCCAGGCAGCGTCAGGTTAGTGCCAGTAGCGCTAACACCCACGCACGCACCGTACACCTCCCTTAGTGGTATAGTATCTGAACGGATCAATATCTGATCCGATCAGATGTATACTAGCGTCCCCATCAGTTTAGGGTTCCCAAAAGCGCAGTGTTAGCAGGATCAGCCCAGATACCTGCTAGCACCTGCGTTTTGCCCCTCCGCCCGGCCCAGCCCAGCCCACCCAAGTGCAGCATCGATCGATCACTGTCACTTACAAAACACTAAATGCATAATTGCAGCGTTCGCAGAGTCAGGCCTGATCCCTGCGATCGCTAACAGTTTTTTTGGTAGCGTTTTGGTGAACTGGCAAGCACCAGCCCCAGGCAGCGTCAGGTTAGTGCCAGTACCGCTAACACCCACGCACGCACCATACACCTCCCTTAGTGGTATAGTATCTGAGCGGATCAATATCTGATCAGATCAGATCTATACTAGCGTCCCCAGCAGTTTAGGGTTCCCAAAAACGCAGTGTTAGCGGGATCAGCCCAGATACCTGCTAGCACCTGCATTTTTCCCCTCCGCCCGGCCCAGCCCAGCACACCCAAGTGCAGTTTCGATCGATCACTGTCACTTACAAAACACTAAACGCATAACTGCAGCGTTCGCAGAGTCAGGTCTGATCCCTGATTGGTAGCGTTTTGGTGAACTGGCAAGCACCAGCCCCAAGCAGCATCAGGTTAGTGCCAGTAGCGCTAACACCCACGCACGCACCGTACACCTCCCTTAGTGGTATAGTATCTGAACGGATCAATATCTGAACAGATCAGATCTATACTAGCGTCCCCAGCAGTTTAGGGTTCCCAAAAACGCAGTGTTAGCGGGATCAGCCCAGATACCTGCTAGCACCTGCATTTTTCCCCTCCGCCCGGCCCAGCCCAGCCCACCCAAGTGCAGTTTCGATCGATCACTATCACTTACAAAACACTAAACGCATAACTGCAGCGTTCGCAGAGTCAGGTCTGATCCCTGATTGGTAGCGTTTTGGTGAACTGGCAAGCACCAGCCCCAAGCAGCATCAGCTTAGCGCCAGTAGCGCTAACACCCACGCACGCACCGTACACCTCCCTTAGTGGTATAGTATCTGAACGGATCAATATCTGATCCGATCAGATGTATACTAGCGTCCCCAGCAGTTTAGGGTTCCCAAAAACGCAGTGTTAGCGGGATCAGCCCAGATACCTGCTAGCACCTGCGTTTTGCCCCTCCGCCCGGCCCAGCCCAGCCCACCCAAGTGCAGTATCGATCGGTCACTTACAAAACACTAAACGCATAACTGCAGCATTCGCAGAGTCAGGCCTGATCCCTGCGATCGCTAACAGTTTTTTTGGTAGCGTTTTGGTGAACTGGCAAGCACCAGCCCCAAGCAGCATCAGGTTAGCGCCAGTAGCGCTAACACCCACGCACGCACCGTACACCTCCCTTAGTGGTATAGTATCTGAACGGATCAATATCTGATCAGATCAGATGTATACTAGCGTCCCCATCAGTTTAGGGTTCCCAAAAACGCAGTGTTAGCGGGATCAGCCCAGATACCTGCTAGCACCTGCGTTTTGCCCCTCCGCCCGGCCCAGCCCAGCCCACCCAAGTGCAGCATCGATCGATCACTGTCACTTACAAAACACTAAACACATAACTGCAGCGTTCGCAGAGTCAGGCCTGATCCCTGCGATCACTAACAGTTTTTTTGGTAGCGTTTTGGTGAACTGGCAAACACCAGCCCCAAGCAGCGTCAGGTTAGCGCCAGTACCGCTAACACCCACGCACGCAGCATACGCCTCCCTTAGTGGTATAGTATCTGAAAGGATCAATATCTGATCCGATCAGATCTATACTAGCGTCCCCAGCAGTTTAGGGTTCCCAAAAACGCAATGTTAGTGGAATCAGCCCAGATACCTGCTAGCACCTGCGTTTTGCCCCTCCGCCCGGCCCAGCCCAGCCCACCCAAGTGCAGTATCGATCGATCACTGTCACTTACAAAACACTAAACACATAATTGCAGCGTTCGCAGAGTCAGGCCTGATCCCTGCGATCGCTAACAGTTTTTTTGGTAGCGTTTTGGTGAACTACAAGCACCAGTGGCCTAGTACACCCCGGTCGTAGTCAAACCAGCACTGCAGTAACACTTGGTGACGTGGCGAGTCCCATAAATGCAGTTCAAGCTGGTGAGGTGGCAAGCACAAGTAGTGTCCCGCTGCCACCAAAAAGACAAACACAGGCCCGTCGTGCCCATAGTGCCCTTCCTGCTGCATTCGCCAATCCTAATTGGGAACCCACCGCTTCTGCAGCGCCCGTACTTCCCCCATTCACATCCCTAACCAAATGCAGTCGGCTGCATTAGAGGCATTTTCTTTATGTCCTCCCGAGTACCCCTACCCAACAAACCCCCCCAAAAAAGATGTCGTGCCTGCAGCAAGCACGGATATAGGCGTGACACCCGCTATTATTGTCCCTCCTGTCCTGATAATCCTGGTCTTTGCATTGGTGAATGTTTTGAACGCTACCATACACTAGTTGAGTATTAGCGTAGGGTACAGCATTGCACAGACTAGGCACACTTTCACAGGGTCTCCCAAGATGCCATCGCATTTTGAGAGACCCGAACCTGGAACCGGTTAATGTTATAAAAGTTACAGTTAAAAAAAAAAGTGTAAAAAAAAAAAAACACACACACAAACAAAAATATAAAATAAAAAAAAAATAGTTGTCGTTTTATTGTTCTCTCTCTATTCTCTCTATTGTTCTGCTCTTTTTTACTGTATTCTATTCTGCAATGTTTTATTGTTATTATGTTTTATCATGTTTGCTTTTCAGGTATGCAATTTTTTAAACTTTACCGTTTACTGTGCTTTATTGTTAACCATTTTTTTGTCTTCAGGTACGCCATTCACGACTTTGAGTGGTTATACCAGAATGATGCCTGCAGGTTTAGGTATCATCTTGGTATCATTCTTTTCAGCCAGCGGTCGGCTTTCATGTAAAAGCAATCCTAGCAGCTAATTAGCCTCTAGACTGCTTTTACAAGCAGTGGGAGGGAATGCCCCCCCCACCATCTTCCGTGTTTTTCTCTGGCTCTCCTGTCTCAACAGGGAACCTGAGAATGCAGCTGGGGATTCAGCCAGCTGACCATAGAGCTGATCAGAGACCAGAGTGGCTCCAAACATCTCTATGGCCTAAGAAACCGGAAGCTACAAGCATTTTATGACTTAGATTTCGTCGGATGTAAACAGCGCCATTGGGAAATTGGGGAAGCATTTTATCACACCGATCTTGGTGTGGTCAGATGCTTTGAGGGCAGACGAGAAATCTAGGGTCTAATAGACCCCAATTTTTTCAAAAAAGAGTACCTGTCACTACCTATTGCTATCATGGGGGATATTTACATTCCCTGAGATAACAATAAAAATTATTTAAAAAAAAAATGAAAGGAACAGTTTAAAAATAAGATAAAAAAGCAAAAAAAAAAAAAAAAAGCACCCCTGTCCCCCCTGCTCTCGCGCTAAGGCGAACGCAAGCGTCGGTCTGGCGTCAAATGTAAACAGCAATTGCACCATGCATGTGAGGTATCACCGCGAAGATCAGATCAAGGGCAGTAATTTTAGCAGTAGACCTCCTCTGTAAATCTAAAGTGGTAATCTGTAAAGGCTTTTAAAGGCTTTTAAAAATGTATTTATTTTGTTGCCACTGCACGTTTGTGCGCAATTTTAAAGCATGTCATGTTTGGTATCCATGTACTCGACCTAAGATCATATTTTTTATTTTATCAAACATATGGGAAATATGGTGTGTTTTAGTGCATTAAAATTTAAGAAAAGTGTGTTTTTTCCCATAAAAATGCGTTTGAAAAATCGCTGCGCAAATACTGTGTGAAAAAAAAAAATTAAACACCCACCATTTTAATCTGTAGGGCATTTGCTTTACAAAATATATAATGTTTGGGGGTTCAAAGTAATTTTCTTGCAAAAAAAATAATTTTTTCATGTAATCAAAAAGTGTCAGAAAGGGCTTTGTCTTCAAGTGGTTAGAAGAGTGGGTGATGTGTGACATAAGCTTCTATGTTGTGCATAAAATGCCAGGATAGTTCAAAACCCCCCCAAATGACCCCATTTTGGAAAGTAGACACCCCAAGCTATTTGCTGAGAGGCATGTCGAGTCCATGGAATATTTTATATTGTGACACAAGTTGCGGGAAAGAGACACATTTTTTTTTGCACAAAGTTGTCACTAAATGATATATTGCTCAAACATGCCATGGGAATATGTGAAATTACACCCCAAAATACATTCTGTTGCTTCTCCTGAGTATGGGGATACCACATGTGTGGGACTTTTTGGGAGCCTAGCACGGGACCCCGAAAACCAAGCACTGCCTTCAGGCTTTCTAAGGGCGTGTCTTTCTTCATTTTCAAAAACAAATGAGAGCTGCAAAATACTCACCATGCCTCTCAGCAAATAGCTTGGGGTGTCTACTTTCCAAAATGGGGTCATTTGGGGGGGTTTGTGCCACCTGGGCATTCCATGGCCTCCGAAACTGTGATAGGCAGTGAAGAGTGAAATCAAAAATTTACATCCTTAGAAATCCTGAAGGCGGTGATTGGTTTTCGGGGCCCCGTACATGGCTAGGCTCCTAAAAAGTCCCACACATGTGGTATCCCCATACTCAGGAGAAGCAACAGAATGTATTTTGGGGTGCAATTCCACATATGACCATGGCCTGTGTGAGCAATATATCATTTAGTGACAACTTTGTGCAAAAAAAAAAAAAAAAAAAAAAATTTGTCACTTTCCCGCAACTTGCGTCAAAATATAAAATATTCCATGGACTCAACATGCCTCAAAGCAAATAGCTTGGGGTGTCTACTTTCCAAAATGGGGTCATTTGGGGGGGGGTTATGCCATCTGGGCATTTTATGGCCTTCAAAACTGTGATAGGTAGTGAGGAGTGAAATCAAAAATTTACGCCCTTAGAAATCCTAAAGGCAGTGATTGGTTTTCGGGGCCCCGTACGCGGCTAGGCTCCCAAAAAGTCCCACACATGTGGTATCCCCATACTCAGGAGAAGCAGCTAAATGTATTTTGGGGTGCAATTCCACATATGCCCATGGCCTTTCTGAGCAATATATCATTTAGTGACAACTTTTTGTAATTTTTTTTTTTGTCATTATTCAATCACTTGGGACAAAAAAAATGAGTATTCAATGGGCTCAACATGCCTCTCAGCAATTTCCTTGGGGTGTCTACTTTTCAAAATGGGGTCATTTGTGGGGTTTTTGTACTGCCCTGCCATTTATTGCGCAAACCAATAAATATACACTTATTGACATTTTTTTTACCAAAGACATGTGGCCGAATACATTTTGGCCTAAATGTATGACTAAAATTGAGTTTATTGGATTTTTTTTAGAACAAAAAGTAGAAAATATCATTTTTTTTCAAAATTTTCGGTCTTTTTCCGTGTATAGCGCAAAAAATAAAAACGGCAGAGGTGATCAAATACCATCAAAAGAAAGCTCTATTTGTGGGAAGAAAAGGACGCAAATTTCTTTGGGTACAGTATTTCCTTGTCAAAAGAAGTTTATTGAGTATACAATGTTATAAAGATACATAAAGTAAGTTTACAAGGATCTATAAAGTAAGCTCATTGTTTTACAGTAGGGTTTATATAGGTAAATATCATGAAATTTCAAATATTAAACATTGGGTTCACGTAAACCTAAATTAAAGATATATATCATTTCCTTAGTTACTTTTGTAGGTATTTAAATGATTTATACCTACTATACATATTGTTTACAAGTAGAGTGTATATAGGTCAAATAAATTCTGATAATGAGCTTTAATCGTAAGGTGGAGAAAAGGAAAGAGAAAGAAGAAAAAGGGTTGAAAGGTAGAGGTATGGTCCACAAGGTTGTCCCGCTCGTCAGTTTATTATTCTTTTTAGTTCTCTTTGAAGCCTTAGAATGGGTGTCTCTGTAAGTCATTTAATCTGTTACCATGGCAACAGGACAGAGTCATTGAAATTTGACAGGAACTGTTGTTTTATCCAAGGGTGCCAAAGTTTTTCAAATTTTGGAATTTTATTTTGATCGATGGCTACCATCTTAGCATGGGACATTGTATTATTCATTCTGTGAATTGTTTCTGCTAGTACCAATGTAGGAGATTTCCATGCCTTGGCCACTGTTTGTTTTGCAGCCGTTATTAGTTGGATCATAAGTTTGAATTGAGAGAGTGTTAACCATTCCGGTTTTAGATTAAGTAAAGTTAAATATGGATCTGGTTGTATTATCTTTTTAAATATTTTAGATGCAATCACGAAAACTTCCTTCCAGAAGGTTTGGATTACTGGGCACGTCCACCATATGTGTAAATATGTGCCTATTTCTGGGCATCCTCGAAAACAAAGAGCTGAGGTATTAGGTGAATATTTTGCCACTCTAGCGGGTACAAGGTACCAGCGAGTTAGGACTTTATAATTTGTCTCCAGTGCTAAGATGTTGGGTGAAGATGACTTAGATGTGAGCCATATGTTAGACCAGTCCGTGTCTTCTAAAGTTCGTCCCAGGTCCTCCTCCCACCTCTGAACGTAAGAGGGTCTATTAAGATTTGCTACTCCATATAATTGATTATAAAGTGATGAAATTGTACCTTTAGCAAGTGGATCTTTTGTACAGATTGATTCAAAAATGGATAATTGGGATAATGGTGTATCCCCCTTTAGGAATGGTGTATAGAAATTTTTGATTTGGAGATATCTAAATATCTCAGAGTTTGGTAGATCATATTTTTCTCTAAGCGATGGGAATGAAAGGAATGATTTAGATGCTATGAAGTCATTTAGTGTCTGAATGCCTGATGTTGTCCAAGCTTTAAAAGAATTTGGGTAGATCCATGCCGGATAAAAGGCCGGATTTCTGATAAAAGAAAGGAGAGGATTGTGTGGAGATTGTAACTGATATTTGGTTTTTAGTTTATCCCAGAGAGATAAGAAGTGTTTAGTTATGGGATTATGAATTTTAAAGCGGTCTTTAGGATCAAGCCATAATAAATTTGATATTAATAGAGGGTCATTTTCTGAAGCCTCTATAAATACCCATAATGGGATTTCCTGTTTTGCATGGTATTTGGACAGACTGGCCAAATGTGCTGCTCTGTAGTAGTTAGTAAAATTAGGGTATCCCAGGCCTCCTTTATTTTTGGGAAGATGTAGTGTGTGTATAGGTATACGTGGTTTAGAAGAGCCCCATATAAACGAAGTTGCTCTTTTTTGTACTATTCTCAAAAAATAGGAAGGAATTGGAATAGGGAGGACTCTGAATAGATAAAGCAATTTGGGTAGAATAGTCATTTTGATTGCATTAATTTTCCCTATCCAGGATAAAGGAAGTTGCGACCATTGTTTTATTAGATTTGTGATCTGTCTTAATACAGGAGGATAATTGGTTGAGAATAAGTCAGAATGAGATGCTGTTAAATGAATTCCAAGATATGGGATTGATTTTTCTGCCCATGTGAATGGGAGTGCAGCCCTAGCCGGGATCAATTCCATGTTTGTGAGTGAAATATTAAGCACTAGGCATTTCTTAGGATTAATCATAAGGCCGGATAGGGCTGCAAATCCATCAAGAGCTGGTATTAAGTTAGGACCAGAGACCTGTGGTGATGATAGAAAAAGTAATATATCGTCTGCAAATATACATAATTTGTGTGTAATACCTCCTACTTCAATGCCAGTTATAGTTTGGTTTGTTCTGATGTATTGGGCCATGGGTTCGAGTATAAGGGCAAATAATAAGGGAGATAATGGGCAACCCTGTCGGGTACCTCTTTCGATATTAAAGGCTTCAGATTTGTATCCAGCATATTTTATATAGGCTTTGGGTTTATTATATAATGCTTTGATCCATGTTAAAAAGTGGGGTCCAAAACCCCATTTTTGTAATGAATATTGCATATATTGCCAGGATACTGTGTCAAATGCCCTCTTAATATCGAGAGATAGAAAACATAAAGGGATTTTCCGTTTTTTAGCAATATGTGCCAATAACACTGCCCTGCGTATATTATCGCCTGCCTGTCTATTTGGCATGAAGCCTACTTGATCTCTATGTATTAATTTTCCTATAATGCTATTGAGGCGTTTTGCTATTATTTTTGCTAATAATTTAATATCGAGGTTTAACAGAGAGATAGGCCGATAATTCACACAGGAAGTATCATCAGAAAGGGGTTTTGGGATCATACAAACAATTGCCATTAGTGTTTCTTGCCGAAAAGAATGTCCATCTAGAAGTTTGTTAAAAGTTTCAGTGAGAATGGGAGAGAGTATTTCTGAGAATGTTTTATAGTATAAAGCCGAGTAGCCGTCTGGGCCTGGTCTTTTGTTAAGTTTTAGGTCTTTTATGGCGTTAGCAACTTCATCTATAGTTATAGGCTCATCCAAACTGCTTTTTTGATTCTGAGATAACTCAGGTAAGTTTATTTTGAGAAGAAGGATTCAGCTTCTGTAGGATTAAATTCATTGTTTGTCTTGTATAAAGTTGCGAGATGTGAGTGAAATTTATGGACTATTTTAACTGGATTACAAGTGTAAACATTTTTTGATAATTTCAAACGTATTGGTTTGAAAGATTTGTTAGTTGAATTTAATGCCCGAGCCAAATATGTACCAGGTTTGTTTGTATTCATGTAGAAATTGTGTTTGGAGCGTTTGAGGGATTTATCAACTGACTCAGTGAGAAATAGATCGTATTCCAATCTAGATTTTTCCAGATGAGATTTTGTACTCTGAGATGGATTATTTTGAAATGATATGTAGGCTGCATTAAAATTGAGTTCTAGTTTTTTTGCTAGATTTTTGCGTTCCCGTTTAAATAGTGCCATTTGTCTTTGTATTGTACCACGCAAGACAGGCTTATGAGCTTCCCACAGTGTTATTGGGGAGATGTCTGTTGTATTATTAATTGATATGTATTCCTTTAAAGCTTGTTCAATGGCCATCTGATGTAATGGGTGTTTGAGCATTATGTCCGGTAAGTACCACGTTGGGTCATGCGCTTTTGGTATGGCTGAGGCTATAGTAGTGTATACTGCATTATGGTCAGACCACGGAATCGGAATTATATCTGATGCAATAATTTCTGGTATCATTCCTATTGTTAGAAAAATATGATCTATTCTGGTGAAGGTTTGATGAGGGTGCGAGAAATAAGTGAATTTCTTTTTCATTGGGTTACTTTCTCTCCATGAATCTACCAGATTGTATTTGGAAAGAAGTTGAGAAAAAGGTAATCTAGAGGTTATTTTGGATGGTGTAAAAGGTGATTTATCTAGAAATGGGAGGAGGACCTGGTTCGAATCCCCACACATTATCACTGTTCCTATTTTGTGTGTATTAATCACTTGTAATATATGTGAGAGGAATGGTGTAGGTTGTTTGTTAGGAGCGTAGTAGGAAATCACAGTGATTGCTGTATCCATTATATAACCCATGAGTATCAGGTATCTACCTTCTGGGTCTTTAATTTCTGATGATAAGGTGAATGGTGTGGATCGGTGAAATGCAATTAGAGTTCCCCTTTGCTTGGTACAGGCAGAAGCCGTGTAAATTTGTTGATAAAAAGGAGAAATATATTTTGGAGTAGAATCTTTGGTGAAGTGTGTTTCTTGGAGGCATACTATGTGAGCCTTCTTGTTATGGAAAGTACGGAAGGCTTTGGTCCTTTTTTGAGGGACATTTATTCCCTGAACATTCAGGGAAAGTATATTCAGTGGTGCCATGGCAATAGATCAAATAGTTTTGACTTACTTTTTGTTATGCAGAGCTGACTGCGCAGATCAACCTGTGTGGACTGAAGAGATGAATAGATAGAAAAGAAACCAGTGAATTCTGGAGTAAAGAGTAAACAAAAAACATATGAGATTAAATGATACATTGTATAAATTATTTTTTGCAAGTAATCACAATTTACCCGTGAAAGAGAGTAAATATCTCTCTCAGGGGAATAAGTGCCTTCGTCACACTCCCACATAATATGATTGGGAGAATGAGGAGGGCTAATGGGGGTACACGGATCTTCCGCTTACAGGAGAGAAGTGCTATGTCAAAAGACATCAAAATGATGTTTCATTAATTGGAGTGCAGAATATAGTTTTTGTTGAAATTATTTATTCCAGGGTGGTTGTATATGGTTAGTCTTGCCCTAGGCTAAATAATTCAGTTAGAAAGGTACTGTTAATAACTTTGGTATTGATGAAGATAGTTTGAATTATTTTGGGATTTTAACCATTTAAGAGTAAACAATTACATATTTTATTCATATGCAACTGTTTAGATATGTTAACTCATAAAATTGAGGTTGTATTGCTTCAGATTAGAATAAACAAAAACATAATTCTAGGAACTAGTTAGATAATAATATATTTGTTTTAAGAAAAGAAAGAAAAAGCTTCCATTACTTCTGGATTATTGAACATATTTGTCCTAAAAAGTAATAAATCTATTATTACCTGATAATATATAACTGAACAAGAATTTCCTTATTTCACTTATATATTCTAAGGCTATATGAATCAGAAGTAATAAGAAATATAACTGGAATGTAACATGATCCCACACAGTGTGTGACTATCAGAATGCAGTTACATTCAGTTATAAATATAGGTTTTTTATAGAGAACCATCTCTTAGTATAAGAAATGAAGAGATATCAGGAATTAGGATGTCAGTCCATTGAATCTTCTTGGTCCATGGATGATGTGGCATAACGGCCTCTTTTGTGAGAATGATGATTCCCATTTTGTTCTGAAATTTTCTGGGTGCTGCCTGAAGGTGAAGATGACGCCATTCTTCTGCGTGTGGGAGAGTTGCTGCTTGTGGGTTCTGTCAGATTTAATTTTAAAAGGGTTTGTTGTAGTTCATCTGCTGATCTGCTTCTGTAAATTGTACCTTGGTAGTTAAATCTGACTGAAAAGGGGAAGCCCCATTGATACATAATGTTGTGGCGTTGCAGTTCCATTAGTTGGGGTTTCATGGATCGTCTTTTAGTAATATTAAGTTGGGATAGGTCAGCAAAAATTTGATAATTGTGTCCTTGAAAATTAAGTTCCTTTTTTTCTCTTGCAGCAATTAGTATTTGTTCTTTCGTTCTGTAATAATGAAATTTTGTGATTATATCACGTGGGGGTCCATCTTTCTTTTTGGCTGTGAGGGCTCTGTGTACTCTGTCTAGTTCTAAACGTTCAATAGGGATATCTGGCTTTAGTTCTTGTAATAGAGCAGTAATAGTAGATTGCAGGTCTGTCACAGTTTCAGGTATTCCCCTTATGCGCAAGTTTGAACGTCTGGCTCTATTTTCGTAATCTTCGAGCTTAGTTTGAAGTATTAAATTCTCTTTTTTTAATTGTTCCAATTCTGTTATATTTTCTTGGGTTGTAATTTCAATTTCATCCATTTTTATTTCTAAGGCTGCGGTGCGGTTTCCCAGCTCTCTTATTTCTTTAGTTAGGCTTTTTGTTATTTGGTCTGAGGTTTGTTTTAAAGCCTTATGAAGCATCTTTTCAAATTGTAATAATATTTCTGGGGATACTGAGGAGGCTTGTGGAGAAGTTTGTGAGAGGATTTGTTCTGTATCTGACTCAAATGGAGAGTCTTGCTGTGACATTTTCTGTCTGTGAGAGGGCCCTGATGCTGTATATTGTGAGGTGACTGGAGCTGCTTCAGCTGCAGTGAGTGCCTGTGAGCTCTTTGTGAGGTGATTTTTATTTCTGCCACGGTTTCCTCCCAGTACCATATTTCCTGCCCAAACTTTCACAGTTTGTTCCCTGGGGCAAAAAGGTTCAAATGGATACCTTTTGAGCCTGCAGGCTCCGCTTTGTCCTTCTCTTCTCTCCTCAGCGGTGTGGAGCTCTAACAATGCATGTCTGCTCTGCTAGGCTCCGCCTCCTGCCCCTCTGGGTACAGTATTTCATAACCGCGCAATTAGAAGTTAAAGCGTCGCAGTGCCAAATTGGAAAAAGTCCTCTGGTCCTTAAGCAGCATAATGGTCTGGTCCTTAAGTGGTTAAATGTTTCAGAATCTGCATCATTGTGGTTCTTGCTTCGTGAACCCTTCTCATTTGAGTGGTGGACTGACTACATTTTGTATCTTGGTGTACGCTTGACTCCTTCCATTGATCGCTTGTATCCTATCAATTACCCCTTTTTGTATTACAAACTGTTAGACGATCTGCAGCATTTGGAGGTATATGATCTATCTTGGAGAGGGTGGATTCATTCAGTTAAAATGACCTTGCTCCCTTGACTACTCTACTATTACCGATCACTACCCATAGCAATTAATTATTCTGAAAATGATGCGGTGTATATATGGGGAGGTAAAGGGTACAGATTCTCTAAAAAATTTTGTTTCTACCCAAAACCAAGAGTGGAGTGGGTTTGCCCTCTTTGCAATTCTATTATCGAGCAGCCTGGTTGGCTCAATTGTCTGTAGTGTACTTGTGGGGTGAAAAGCCGGATTGGGTTAATATTAAATGACAGACTGCCCCAATGTTTACATTAGATTATTTACTGTGACAACACCCAAAGCATTGCCCGCCTTCTTGCTCTGACCCTTTCCAACTCCCTGGTGGTCTTGGATAAAATGTGGAATACTCCGGCGCTGATCTCGTCCCTTAAAGCCTTGGCGCATCTCTTCATCAATAATCCTGCATTTCCATGGTCATGCATGAACGTGAACCTTCGCAAAGAATCAATTAACAGAAACATCAAAGACAAAATACAAACTTTAATGCTGATGGTATTGCAAGGCAACATGTCTTCACGCCATGTCACCCACCTTATCAGATAGATGTTGGAGATGTCTCTCAGGGAGAGGCATACACTGACATATAAAAATCAAAACCAGCTGCACTAGAAGATTGAGTTACAGCAACAGAAACTATGTTAAGAAACAGCAACTACCACTGAAATGCTGGACAACATAGATAATAATAAAAACAATGACAAAAGTGGCAAGACAGAACGTTTTCAAACCAATAATAAGAGAAGCACAAAGAGGTGATATTTGTTTGTTTATTGTTCTTTCTTCTTTTTCATATACAAAATCTGGAATACATTTCTTACATACATTAGTCAGATCTTGATCTTCCTCTATGAGATAATGACGCCACAAAATAATTTATAGAGAATCTGGATATGGGGTATATGAATATGTCTGCTTTAACTTTAATCATAATCATTACAGCATACTGTATTAATCCTGCTGGCCAATTTACTGGCAAGTTACTTTATTATGTATTTATTTTACTAGACACTATCTTTTTTTTTAATCAGGCGCATGCTAAGACATTAGAGTAGTCTTTATGGGAATGCTTAGGAGTTGCACCAGTTTGGAAGTGGGTTTCCTGTAGGCTCAGAACGTCTGCTTTGCATTTACTCACCTCTGACCACATAGAGAGGCATTTCGCTGGATGATCTAGGCCCCTAGCATTTAGTGAAAGGCATTTGAACAGCATGGTGTGTGTTTTATTAGATGCTGTTGGGATTGCAGTGCATTACTCACTTTTGTTGTCAGGGAGCAGGTAGTGGGTTTCCTCACTTGTATTGTAATGGGCATCAGATCAGACCAGGCGTGGACACTCCTATTGACCCATATGTTGTGGTGGCATGATGGTTCCGATGAAGAGGTTGTGGCGGTGGAGAGTAGTTCGTCCAATGTTTTTTTCTGTGTAGCTTCACTCACGTACCAGTTACCAAACAAAAGAAAGGAAAACAAAGAATAAAACTAAAGTTAATACAACTTTTAATGTGAAAGTTGTAAAAAGAGGATCTATTAGAAGATCCAAGTGCAGATCATGCTGCCTGTTTCAATCACGGGGGTAATGGTAGGAAAACATTCCAAACCATGACCTGGGGAACTAGTTGAATAGTTTTAATAATGCTCGATGTGTTCCGGAGCCTTCATTATTACGTTGCTTTAAGGAGTGCTTGTGTGACACAATCTGCCATTCCGGTTCTGGAGGATCCAAGTGGTTAATAACTGAAGAAGCATGCAAAGTTTCAGGAATGATGCCCCATTTGAGTAGATCGGAAATCCCTTAGTTTAAGGATGATATTGAGACGGTGACACCATTGTGATTGATAGACAGGATGGCACGATGTCTCAATTTATGTGGGATATTGTGGTTCCTAAGTGCCTTGATAATAGTCGCCAGATTGCGACGGCGTAGGATCGTGTGTAGGATAGGTCAGGGTGCAGCTGTATGTTGATCTTTCCTGAACGTAGCCATTAGAAGTTATTTTACATGGTAGAAGTGTACCCTTAGAAGAACATCCCTGGGTATCTCAGCTGGTAGGAAGGAGGGTTTTAGTGCCCTATGGATTCTATCGATCGTGGGGTCTTGTGCTGACAGTGTGGGGGCCATAGAGGAGAACAGAGTTAGGGCAAATTGTTGCAGTTGCTGGGGAGGTACAGATTCTGGTATCCCTCTACTTTATATGTTATTTCTCCTGGATCTATCCTCCAGGTCAGCAATTTTATCTTTAATCCAGGTGATTTTCTCTGTGTGGGCTTTACTAGCATCCAGTAAGGAGTTAAATGAGACATGTACATCTTTTTGGCATTGTCTCATACTGGACACTAAATCAGAGACCAAAGAAGCCCTAAGTGACAGCATCATGTCCTTTAACATGGTATCTGATACTGGCTGGCCCGTGGTAGGAAAGGCAGCAATGGGGTTGTCCCTGGTTGGTCCTGTACTTTCCCTGGAAGCATGTAACCCACTGACATCCATGCCTGTGTCCTCTTGGTACCTGGGAGGAGAGTCCTTGAAGGGCTTAGATTTGATTAGGCTTTGAGTGGATGAACTGGAGCTGCCTGAGGGTGTCCCACTATTAGATACCTTTTGCTGGTATCTGCGGTCCACGGCTTTTGCTGAGGCATTGTGTGCAGGCTGCATGGCGCAGGAGCCACTGCCATTTTGTCATGGATCTTTCAGGATAGAGGGGAAGAATTTCTGCATCTTCCACGGCTGTTAATGGTCCTTGTAGTGCTTGGAAATTGCGGCCACATTCCGGGACCCGGGAAGGCTGGCTGGTGTGAGATGGAAGGCTCCTTAGGCGGCAATTACCCCGGTGGTCGAGCAGAGCTCCTGGACTATGTGTGCATGCTGCTGGATATGGTCACTGACATTCTATTTACATGTCTTTTCCACTTCAATATTATTTATATTTCAAAAATCTTTCTATTATATGTCAATCAATTGTCCTGGTCATTGCAGTTAACCTGACTTTGCTTAGTGACGATCAACAAAATTGCTGACCCCTTTTTCTCTGGGTCACTTACTAGGTTATTGTTAACAAGACTAAAAAGAAACCACCTACTGGTATCATATTGCAATACCGTTGCACTATTGTAATCTTGCATACTAGGCTGTTAAGATATGTAGTATCAAATTCATTAAAAAAAAACTAAAAATAATAGAAATAGGTTTAAAAAAATAGTACTTATAAAATGCCAAGTCAAATATTATTGACAAAAAGTAAAAAAAAAAATTTTATTCCTATATTCATATTCAGGTTTACAACACTATAGCCACTCTGTCAAAGTCAGTGGATACATCCCCCAATAAAGTAATATTGCTTTATATCTCAATAATAATAAGTAGCATGTGATACTTTCCACAGTTTGACTAATGAAGTCTTGGGTAATATTGTTTAAAATGTCTTTGTGTGTGTGGGTTTTTATACTCATCAAGCATAATGAAAAAAAAAATCAACAATGGAAATCTGAGATAATTTGAATCTAAACTCCTGAATTATAATTGTAGCTTTAGCCCCGTAGGGGCTTCTGGATATTGTGGTCCCACCTGTCACCTCTGCCCAGCCCGGCATTCACTTCCCATTCACATTAGAGACAATGAACAGTCCGTATGTTTGCTTTGTATTTTATTAAGAGATTTTTAACTTGGATAGGGTAAGGGAAATTATGGGATGCCCAGAATCAATAGTAGAATCAAATGAATGATTGCAGGAACCTCTATTTACTCTTCTAGAGCTCCAGCCTCCTCCAGCACAATACTCATTTGCAGACTCTTTCTCTCTCTCCTGTATAATACATGGTTCCTGGTACAGCTAGCACATGGTAGCCCCAACTCTGACTCTGTCAGGCCTTAGCATCTGCCCCTTTGATATAGCAACAAAAATAGGAAAGTCTTTAACGCTAGCTCTCAGTCAGTCATTTTCAGGCCCTGCCCGCCCTCCTGGCTGCAGCTGCCCGACTCCACTGCCCATGACACCACAGTCTCTTTTGCTGGCTCCACATCCATCCCAGACTGCACACTCCCAATCCGCTCCTGCATGCCTCCCCAGCTTTCCCAACTGTGCCTGTCATTCACCAGCCCTCCTGGCTGCACTCCAGTGGATCCCTCCTGGAGACTTGCCCAACAACACTTGCTCCCATTGTCTTTCTCAGTCCCTCAGTGCCCTTGTCCAGATTCCCATTTGTTGCTCAGGAAGGCACCGACTTGCATCCGAACCCCTCAGGCCCAATTCAACCCCCCAGACTGAGGAGTGCCTCAAAGGCCTGACAACCTATTGCTCAATCTCCAGCTTCTTCCACCCAACAACTCCTCCCCAGCTGGGCTGATCATGGGTATATCAAGGAGGCCTGCCCTCTTCCAATCCTAGTTTGGGATTGGTCAGGGCTCCCTGAGACACCTCAGACAGCTTCACCCCTCTTCCCTTCCTCTCTTCTAGAATAATCTAGAAGCCAGAGGGAGGTAACCAAAAATGATGCTATCTGTGAGTCACCAGCTTACTCTGAGCCACTCCCAGCCCACATAGATAAAAAAAATGTACCTGCTCTGACAAAAATCTCACCTCTAGCACCTACATAGGTAGAGGGTGCTACATTATAATAGTGCAACCTTACCTCCCAGGCAGAGAGGGAATGAATTCTGTTGGGTCTCCCAGGCAGTCGAAACCTTGGGGCCCCCTCTCAGATTTCTGGAGGTTTCTAGTGTGCGTTCTCTAGCTGGATAACAGTGTGAATCGTACCACTAGATGGTGAATACCATCATTACACATAGGTAGGTTGCCCCAAAATTTGTCTACAAACTGACAGCTGAAAGAAGATGAGCTTTTAAGAAACAAACTGTAATGTGAACCTGATGTCTATGATTTATGTACTTTAAGTTGTTTTGGGTACATTACATTAATACCATATAGTCTTTTATGTAAAGTTTAATGTAAAGTCTTCTTTCTATGAGAATTTTCTTTCAAGATCAAATCAATATTATTTTAAACCATTGTTGCGGAGCCCTTATATGATGTAGGGCCCATAGGCTGGTGCCTACTCTGCATATTTGGTACTGTTCCCAGGGATAACCTGATTTGTTGTTTTTTAGTATACCCAGTAAGAGAAAAAGTTTTAGTGTCAGACTGTAAGGCTGTCTTGTCTCTTACCTGAACTCAGTGCTAATAACACACTGTAAAAAATGTCAAATACAGAGGTGTATTCAGGATCACAGGCTTTGTAATAAAGCTAAAGGTTTTGATAATTTACAGTTTTACTCTCTTTAGGCAATGTGGGCAAAGTTTTAATTATCAGCCTTGAGCTCAGGCAGGAAACAGGGCAGCTTTCATGGGGAGCTAACAGTATGACACTGGGCTGCCCTTTTCATTGTCCCTGGAAGTGAAAGCTGTACTTCTATAACATTAGAGATGAGACTCAAATGTATACAATTGTAGTGCCACCCTCTAAAGAGTCACTGGATTGTTTGGGTCTTCCTGTCATGCTCCAGTGATGATCCACCCTGTACCGGGACCCAAGTTACCACAACATACTTGGAACTATATAAATAGGCTTTAATAAAGCTAAAAGAGCTGGGAAGAAAATTTGGTTAGACAATCAGTGCAAATAACCAGAGCACAGTATAGACAGCAGTGCAAAGGGGAACAAACCTTGCATAAACAATGATCTGTCTGGTAATACCAAGCTCTACCTAGACCACTGACCTTGGTGAAACTACTTATAGCCCTAACTCATAGGCGTGCGCACAGGGTGTGCCAGTTGTGCCCAGGCACACCCTAATCACCCCGTGCACATTAGTGTTATTGCTCTGTGTAGCAGCAGAAACAGGGGAAATATCTCCTTCTTACCGGCTCTGCTATAAGAGAAGTGTTTCGCAGACAGTGAAACTAGGAGCATTCACCTCGGAAACCCGAGCAATCTCCTGTGGAGTCCCTCAGGGTTCACCCTTGTCGCCAGTGCTATTCAACATCTACATCCGCCCTCTCCTCAAAATCATCAAAAAATCAGACCGATGCTTCCACTCATACGCTGACGATACCCAAATCTACTTTCGCATCACCGGACAAAAAGACCACCATCAGCAACTAGAGAAATGCCTCACTTTAATAGATGACTGGAGGACCATTAGTTCCCTCAAACTCAACGGGTCAAAAACAGAACTTCTCTACCTACACACTAACCAAAATCTCAAAACCAAGACTCCATGGACACCTCCCGCCATCTTTGGACAAACCGTCTCTCCGAGCACCAAAGCCAAAAGTCTTGGAGTTATCTTTGACTCAGAAATGACAATGGATGCACAAATAGGATCAGTAGTTAGCGGATCTCACCATCTCCTCCGCCTGCTACGCAGACTCATCCCCTTCATTCCAGAAAATGACAAAGCAGCAGTAGTTGGAACAATCATCAATTCCTGTCTCGACTACGCAAACTCACTCTACATAGGATTACCCCAATATCAGCTTGCGCGCCTACAGGCCATTCAAAACGCGGCGGCAAGACTGCTAACAGGAAAAAAACCCTGAGGAGCCTACATTGGCTAACAGTAACAGGAAAAATCCCTGAGGAGCCTACATTGGCTAACAGTAAAGAATCGGATCACATTCAAGACCCTCTGCCTCACCCACAAATGCATACAAGGTAACGCCCCTCAATACCTCTGAGAGAAAATAAAACACTACACACCGAATCGCAATCTGCGATCATCTAGCCAAAGCCTCCTCCTCAGTCCCAAATACCGCTACAAAGCAAGGGGAGAACGAAGATTCGCAGTCCAGGGACCTCGGCTATGGAACTCTCTTCCGACTCACATCCTCATGGAAGAAAACCATCAGGTCTTCAGGAAAAAACTCAAGACTTACCTCTTCTAAGAAGCTGACAACACATACGCATCAGCGCCTTGAGGCGATTCAGTTCGCATTTGCAGCCCTTTACAAACCATTCATTCATTCTTCTCTTTCACTGTGCCGGCAGGGAGATCAATGTGACGGGGTCATATATATGTAGACACCCGCACACGCATGTGTGTTTAAGCTTAAGGGTGCACACCCTAATGCAATAGGCTGTGCACACCTATGCCCTAACTGTGTTGGGACCCTCGTTTACTTTGATTGATTGCTCTCTCCCCGAGCAGGAGATTTGTGATCCACTGGATAATCCAATGAACAACACAGCCTTCTTCTAGCAGAACTCCTTGGCGAGCAATAACAACTGCAACCATAGAAAGAACAACACTTTCAGGGACTATCCCCATCTACAACCCCTGGCAAAAATTATGGAATCACCAGTCCCTGAGGATGTTCATTCAGTTGTTTATTGTTGTAGAAAAAAAGCAGATCACAGACATGGCCAAAAACTAAAGGCATTTCAAATGGCAACTTTCTGGCTTTAAGAAACACTAAAAGAAATCAAGAAAAATAATTGTGGTGGCCAGTAACAGTTAGATTTATAGAACAAGCACAGGGAATAAATTATGGAATCACTTAATTCTGAGGAAAAAATTATGGAATCATCCTGTAAATTTTCATTACAAACACTAACACCTGTATCACATTAAATCTGCTTGTTAGTATGTAGGTAAAGAGGGTAAATCATCACGCAGTGTTGCACAAGATGTTGGTTGTTCACAGTCGGCTGTGTCTAAAACATGGACCAAATATAAACAACATGGGAAGGTGGTTAAAGGCAAGCATACTGGTAGACCAAGGAAGACATCAAAGCGTCAAGACAGAAAACTTAAAGCAATATGCCTTGAAAACAGAAAATGTACAACAAAACAAATGATGAACAAATGGGAGGAAACTGGAGTCAACATCTGTGACCGAACTGTAAGAAACCGCCTAAAGGAAATGGGATTTACATACAGAAAAGCTAAAAGAAAGCCATCTCTAACACCTAAACACAAAAAAACAAGGTTACAATTGGCTAAGGAAAGGCAATCGTGGACTCTGGATGATTGGATGAAAGTCATATTCAGTGATGAATCTCGAATCTGCATTGGGCAAGGTGATGATGCTGGAACTTTTGTTTGGTGCCGTTCCAATGAGATTTATGCAGACAACTTTCTGAAGAAAACATGCAAATTTCCAGTCAATTATGATATGGGGCTGCATGTCAGGTAAAGGCACTGGGGAGATGGCTGCCATTAAATCTTCAATAAATGCACAGGTTTACATTGAAATTTTGGACACTTTTCTTATCCCATCTATTGAAAGGATGTTTGGGGATGATGAAATCATTTATCAAGGTGATAATGCATCTTGCCATAGAGCAAAAACTGTGAAAAAATTCCTTGAAGAAAGACACATAAGGTCAATGTCATGGCCTTCAAACAGTCCGGATCTCAATCCAATTGAAAATCTGTGGTGGAAGTTAAAGAGAATGGTCCATGACAAGGCTCCAACCTGCAAAGATGATTTGGCAACAGCAATCAGAGAAGGCTGGAGCCAGATTGATGAAGAGTACTGTTTATCACTCATTAAGTCAATGCCTCAGAGACTGCAAGCAATTATAAAAGCCAGAGGTGGTGCAACAAAGTACTAGTGATGTGTTGGAGTGTTATTTTGTTTGTTTGTTTTTCATGGTTCCATAATTTTTTCCTCAGAATTGAGTGATTCCATAATTTATTCCCTGTGCTTGTTCTATAAATCTAACTGTTACTGGCCACCACAATTATTTTTCTTGATTTCTTTTAGTGTTTCTTAAAGCCAGAAAGTTGCCGTTTGAAATGCCTTTAGTTTTTGGCCATGTCTGTGATCTGCTTTTTTTCTACAACAATAAACAACTGAAGGAACATACTCAGGGACTGGTGATTCCATCATTTTTGCCAGGGGTTGTACAAAGATCCTAAATCATGCTCTCGAACTGTAAGTCAGGATCAGCAACTCTTTGGAACAGCAAATCTGGAACAGTGACTCTAGAAAGCGACTCTGGATTCACCACTTAGTGCCCCATGTGCAGTTCACCTCCTTGCCAGCTCAGTTTTACCCTCTTCAGCATCAAATGGAATCACTCTCAGAATAGCTGCTTACCTTACCACAGTGTGTGGTCCTGAGGCTCTTGGCACAATCAGCTCCCAGACACAGTACAGTCCACATGGCTCTCTGTCAGAATGGAAACAAAAGGCAATGTGCATGTGCGCCAATGAACAAAACACAGAATGGCATCAGTTGACATGTGTATGTGCCATTTCACAGAAAAAAAGGATAATTTCCAGCAAGTTGCATGTGCTGCCGATGTATGTGTGTGCAGGTGCATAGGCATACTCACCTAAGGCCAGTCTTGACACCAGGTGGCCTATTTAGTGATTACATCTGAGCTAGGAAGTTACTAGATGGCCTTCAACTGTTAACCTGTGACTTGAACCCTGAACCTGTTCTTGAGATTTGCTTTCTTGTTCCTGACCTAACCTGCCCTGAATTTGTCTTTGCTCTCTCTTCCTGCTACTGATCCTGGTTAGTTCCTGATTCTGGGACTTCAGCTGGCCTAATGACCATAACTGTCTACTACTTTTCCTGCTGTCTGTTTCCAAAGCTACTGACCACAACCCATCCAGACCATGCTTCCAGGCTGTAAGTTTCAGTGTCCCAGCTAGCTCCCTTTTACCTTGTCTACCTCTTGCAAGGGACCTTCCTGTTAGTCTGCATGGGCACCTCACAGCCAAGCCTGCTTCCAGTAGGGAGCCTCTGTGAACTGGTGTTTACACCCATGTCACCCTGTGCTACACTCCAGGCTTGTCTGGACCAGAGGTGGAGGGGTAGCCCTGCAGTCATCATGATCTCCAACAAGGTAGGGGCTCTGTAGCTGCTCCCAGTCCTTCTCCCAGTCTTCCCAGGAGCTGACTCACAAAGGGGCCTCTTAGCTTTTGCATACCCGGCTCCAGTCCTCTAGTAGCTTTTAGGTACACACTCTCAAATCTCACCCACATGGATTCCAGCTCATCTCTGCCCACTCTCTCCCTGGGCTATGTTCTCTTCTTCAGCTCGTAGGCAGGGCTTAAACACCTGGCCACTTGGCAGCTAATACAGTTTCTTCCTGCCCTGGAGCTGCCAGGGGTGGGCATAGTCCAGGCTACAGCAGCATCCAATGAAATCCTCAGGGTCATCCTCTTTTTCCCCATGTTGTGCCCTCAGCAAAGACAGAGAAACACGCTGTGCTGCTGATGAAGCAAAACTCAGTCAGGTGCTGACTCTATAATTAATTACAGATACTTATATATCACCGTAAATTTTACACAGTGCTTTACATATTTATTATAAATATAATCACATCAGTCCCTGCACTCAAGGTGTTTACAAAACTCCAAGTATCCAAGGTCCCTTGGATACTATGGCCAATTAACCTACCAGCATGTATTTGGTGTGCGGAAGGAAATCCACGCAAGCACAGGGAAAACATGAAAACTCCAGGCAAGTAGCACCGTGGTTGGGATGACCAATGATCCTATTGCTGCTAGGTGGAAGTGCTAACCACTTAACCACTATGCTGCTCTATAAATAGCAAATACTCTATTTCAAACCTTACTATCATCTAAAATAATGCATGCATATGCAATTTTGTTTATGTTCCTGGAGAACTGGGCTGACTTCTCAGTCGGTTAACAGCCCTTTAGTAGGGACAGACTGCACCGAAATGGGGAAGGTGCAGATCGGCTGGGAGAGAAGATGGCTTATAAGTTAGAGGGTCTTTTAAACTAGGCAACAGGGGGGTAGATAGAGAGTTAGCCAGCGTGGAACAAATTCCAGAGGGTAGTATTGGGGGCATTAATGGTAGGTTGACTAAAGCACCTAAACCCGAGGTAAGTATAGTAACAAGTCCTATTTGCAACCTCAGAACACCCAATAAGGAGATAGTAGGTGATCATTCAAAACTATGTGGCTTGTTCACTAATGTCAGGAGTCTGGTGGACAAGATGGGAGAACTACAGTTGCCATTGTACAAGGAGAATTTAGGTTTTGTGGGAATTTCAGAGACTTGGTTCAATAGCTCTCATGATTGGCTGGCAACCATTCAAGGGTATTCCCTATATCAAAGAGATAGGGAGGGTAATAATGGGGGGAGGGGTATGCCTGTATATCAGAAATGATGTACAAGTAAATGTGAGGGATGACATCACTAATGGAGCAAGGGAGGAAGTTGAATCCTTATAAGTAGAGCTACAAAGGGAGAAACCAAGGGGAAAGTAATGCTGGGAGTATGCTATAGGCCCCCTAACCAGAGGGAGGAGGGGGAGGCGGGCCTCCTATCACAGTTTGGAATGGCAGCAAGGATGGGAAGTGTGGTCATAATGGGGGATTTTAATTATCCAGACATAGACTGGGCAAAAGGAACCGCACATTAGTGTAAGGCTAGCCATTTCCTAAATGTCTTACAGGACAATTTCATGGGTCAGATGGTAATTGCACCAACAAGGAACAATGCGTTACTAGACCTACTAATTACCAACAATACAGACCTGATCACAGATGTGGAAATATGGAGCAACTTAGGAAACAGCGACCACAGGTCAATTCGTTTCAGTATAAATCACACAAATAGGAAACGTAAGGGGAATACAAAGATGGCGATGGCAAAGGTATTGAATTTATTCTTCTCCTCAGTCTTCATGAGGGAAGTGGGGCATTCTGTAACCAAGACTTCAATGTTTATCCTCATGACACAACACAGTAAGCACCCTCATGGCTAACAGAGGATAGAATTAGAGATAGACGTGATAAACTTAACATTAATAAGTCACCGGGACCAGATGGCTTGCACCTGAGGGTCCTTAAGGAATTCAGTCAAGTAATTGCCAGACCATTGTTCCTTATTTTTAAGAACAGTCTACTGACTGGTATGGTACGAGAAGATTATAGAAAAGCACCAATATTTAAAAAAGGACCAAGATATATCCCAGGGAATTACAGACCAGTTAGCCTAATGTCAATAGTTTGCAAGCTCTTGGAGGTGGTAATAAGGGACTATATACTAGATTTTTGTAATGAGAATGGTATTATTAGCAGTAATCAGTCTGGATTCATGAAGAATAGTTCTTGCCAAACCAATCTATTGACCTGCTATGAGGAGGTGAGCTGCCATCTAGATAAAGGAAGGCCCATAGACGTGGTGTATCTGGATTTTGCAAAGCCATTGATACAGTTCCCCATAAACATTTACTGTACAAACTAAGGTCTGTCACCATGGCTCAAAGGGTGAGTACATGGATTGAAAACTGGCTACAGGGGTGAGTTCAGAGGGTACGGATAAATGGGGAGTACTCGGATTGGTCCGGTGTGGAAAGTGGGGTCCCCCAAGGTTCTGTCCTTGGTCCAATCCTGTTTAATTTACTCATAAATAACCTGGAGGATGGAATAAGCAGCTCAATCTCAGTATTTGCAGACAATACTAAGCTAAGCAGGGCAATCATTTCTCCGCAGGATGTGGAAACCTTGCAAGAAGATCTGAACAAATTAATGAGGTGAGCAACTACATGGCAAATGCCAAGCTGCTGCAAGAAAAGCCAACAGAATTTTATTATACATTTAAAAGGGGATTAAAAAAAAAAAAAATTAAAAGAGATAAAATGATAATTCTCCCACTCTACAAGACTCTGGTCCAGCCGCACCTACATTATGCCGTCCAGTTCTGGGCACCAGTCTTCAGGAAGGATGTGCTGGAACTTGAAAGAGTCCAGAGAAGGGCAACAAAGCTAATTAAGGGACTGGAGGATCTCAGCTATGGGGAAAGACAGCAAGCCCTGAACTTATTCTCTCTGGAGAAGAGACACTTGAGAGGGGATATGATTTCAATGTACAAATACTGTACTGGTGACCCCACAATAGGTATAAAACTCAACTAAAACAGAATTTAAAAAGACGCCCAGCCATTCACTACAATTAGAAGAGAAGCTGGTTAAACTTTAAACTGTGTAGAGGGTTCTTTACTGTAAGAGTGGTAAGGATGTGGAATTCTCTTCCATGGGCAGTGGTTTCAGAAGGGAGCATAGATAATTTCAAAAAACTATTAGATAGGCACCTGAGCGACCATAGCATATAGGGATATACAATGTAATACTGACATAAAAACACACACAAAGGTTGGACTTGATGGACTTGTGTCTTTTTTGTTTCATTCGTTTTTATTGTAAAAATTATAGAACAATGTAAATACAACAGATTTACAAGCAAACTGAGAAGCAAGTGTAACTCAGAGAGGTGTACAGGTGGTGAATGACATAAACCAGAACATGTCTTCATTATAGTTAAGTGCATAGTAAATGTTACAAGGGGAACATACGAGTAATATCGCAAGTGCAAGGCACTAGGATAGAGGCTTATAGTAAAAGAAAATATAACAGAATAAAACAAATATGACAAGAAATATTACAGCATTAAAACAGTGTGCCAGTATCAGGTTTGGTCTAACCAGTCATATTATATCAGAGTTTATTGATTTACGTGACATTAATAATTGGCATATCGTTATATAGTGTACAGTAAACTTTAAGAGTTTTTCACCCATATGTTCCATAAGCACCAATAATAATCGAAGAGTCGTTTACTGCCATGCTTATGTGCCAGGATGTTTTCATATGCAAAGATTTGATTTACCATATCAATCACATCAGACATGTTAGGTGATAGATTGGATTTCCATCTTCTGGTAATAAGCGTTTTGGCGGCCAACATCATATGAGTAACGACTCTGCGACATTCAAGGGGGAAGTGTTCTCTTCCTAAGTTTAGAATCGCTAGAGCTGGACAGGGGGGAGTAATAATCCCAGTGATCTCAGATATTGTATGAAATAATTTGTTACAAAAGCTAGTTAAATGTTTACATGACCAAAAGGTGTGCACAAGGTGTCCTATTCCTCCACAACCTCTCCAGCATAATGGAGATTTAAGGAATTTGGAGACTCTGTATGAAGTGAGGTACCACTGAAGAGCAATTTTTGGGTTAGTTCCCAATGATTGGTGCACCCGGAGGCCTGGAAAATGGATTTGATGGTAGATTGCCATTGGTTAGTAGTAAATGTGTCCCCTAGGTCTCTTTCCCACTTTAAGTACCAGGAGGATTTATGGAACATGAGTTTGTTTTGTAGGAGGTTATAGAATAAGGAGGTACCTTTTACTAAGGGTGAGACATTTTGGAAATATTGCCAACCCTGTTTGTGTATATATATATATATATATATATATATATATATATATATATATATATATATATATATATATATATATATATATATATATCTTAGGTGAGGGGTTGGGAAGTTTAGGAAATGTGACACTTGAAGATAGAGATAATGGTCAGTAACCTGGATTTGGAATTTCTGTTGGAGTTGTGCAAATGGTTTAAGAGAACTGTCATTAAACATATTCTCAATAGTTGATATTCCTTTCTCTATCCATTTCTGGAGAGAAATATGGGGGATTAGTGATTCTAAGATTTTTAATGGGATAGGCAATAATATTTTATGTGCACTGGAGGGGTCAAAGAATAGAAGGTTCTCCATGCCATCAGTGAAGCCTGGGTAGTGAGGGATAAACTTTTGGGGAGTGGGGTCTCCATATATCAGTTATTAGAAAGTTGCCTAATGAGGATGTAGGATTAGTGAACAACCCAATATCAGTCCATAATTTATCATTAGAGGAAGAAAACCAGTGTTTAAACTGTGATAGATGCTGTGATAGATGTGTTGCTGTAAGATAGTAATGGAGATCAATCATACCCATTCCACTTGCATATTTATGTTTAAGAAGTTGGGCATGAGAGCTGTGGGGTTTCATGGTTTTTCACACAAGCTAAGGGCCACCAGGTGTTCTTTTTTATCAGGGATAGGGAGAGTTCTAAAAAGATATAATATTTGGGGCAGCAACATAATTTTGGTTTAAATATTTTTATTGTTTTTCAAAAGTATAACAAAATATACCAATGCACGAGGCAGAGCAAACAATAAAGAGAAATGATTTACCACAATATAGTTTCACATAATGATGACCTTCAGACTGGCTTCTATTAGAGAAATATTGAGGATACCCTTGAAGGATCTAAAGATGGCTTTGTGCCAGAAGTCCGGATCCCAAGATTCCTGCGTGTCCTCCTCCCATTCCAGCATAAACGGTGCTTTCCGACCATTCGTAGCAAGCGACAAATAGATTATGGAGATACCTCCCCTCTGCTCCAGGTGTTGTCCACACCATTGTTCGTAAGGGGTGAATTGAGGTGGCTCAGGTTTTGTAGTCCAAATTGAGTGTAGAAAATGTGACAGTTGCTGAAATATAAACCTTTCTGAATTGGGAAGATCTAGGTTCTTAATACAGTGGGTAAGGGAAACAGGTCCAGCTGAGGTGAAGTAGTGCCCGATCCGGTACATCCCCTTATCCAGCCACCACTGAAATGCTCTAATGTCAATGCCTGGACAAAATTCTGGATTACATATTAGATATGTGCTAAAGATTTGCTTTGTGAGACCAAGGAAGGGGAATTCCTGAGAGTATCCCATATCGCCAAGGCATGTGACAGTGAAGGTGATAAGATGGGAGGCCTGTTCTTAGGGGGACACCAGAGAAGAAAATCCAAGGTGAAGGATTGGACTGCCTGCCTCTCCATATCTACCCAGTCTGGTCTGGCCTTTTTAGAATATACTGTGGATAACTGAGCGAGTCTAGCTGCTTGGTAATACCAGAAAAAATTAGGGAGGCCCAATCCCCCCTTATTACTCAGTCTATATAGAGATTGTCGTCCCAGGCGTTGGCCAGATTTACCCCAAATAAATGTAACCACTTTGCTTTGGAATGACGCAAGATGATCCTTTCTTATACAAATCGGGAGTGAGCGAAAGATGTATAGAAGTCTCAGGAGTAGGGTCATTTTGTTGGAATTTATCCTGCCCAACCAGGAGAGTTGGTGTGGAGACCATTGTTTAAGGTCTGATTCAAATTTTTTCTAAATGGGGGAATAGTTAGCTTGGTATAGTTGTTCAAATTTGGGTGTAAGATTTATGCTGAGGACTCACTCCACGAGAAGCGAAATGATTCCTTCAGCTGGGTCACCAGAGATGGTCAGATAGATACGTTGAGTGCTTGTGATTTAGTGTAGTTAACATGTAATCCTGAGATCTTAGCAAAATCATCCAGGAGTTTGCATAAAACTGGTAGGGATGTGGCTGGGGAGGGGATGTATAGGATGAGGTCATCGTCAAATAGGCCACATTTGTGAATTTTGGGCCCACATCTGACCTCTGCTATGTCTGGATTGGAGCGGATAGCAATTGCTAACGATTCGATTGCTATCGCAAAAATAAGTGGCGATAGGTGGCACCCCTGACGAGTCCCTCTCACTATTTTGATGGGGTAAGAATACTGTCCTTGCAGTTTGATCCTAGCCTCGGGATTAGAATAGAGTGACTTAAGTAGCCCAGGAAATCGGGGACCGAAGCCCCACATTTTCAGAATAGAAAACAGGTAGGACCAAGAGACAGAGGTCTAACGACAGTAGCATACCAGCTTGATCATGATCGCCATCCCACCCAGATTGCAAGATAGAAAATACATCTACTGTTCTTCTGATTTGATCAGGGCCTTGCCTTCCAGGAATGAACCCCACTTGGTCTTTATTAATGTAAGATCCAATGAAGGATGCTAGGCGATCAGCCATAATTTTAGTCATTATTTTTAGATCGTTATTGATCAAGGATATGGGTCTATAGTTACTAACCTCGCTTGGGTCTTTGTCTGGTTTTGGGATGACGGTTATGAATGCAGCATTCATCTTCGAGTTCAGGGGTTCCCCTTTGGTTTTGGAGTTAATAAATTTGGCCAAATAGGGTGCTATGGTATTTGCAAAAGCTTTATAATATGATATAGAGAACCCATCTGGACCCGGGCAGAGTTTTTCTTTAAGTTTTTTATCACCTCTAAGATTTCCTCCGTAGTGACTGGAGCTTCGAGCCTATCTCTATGGTCCTCCAATAGGGTGGGTATCAGTAAATTTTCTAGAAAGTTGGTCAGATCAGGGGGTCTTTTTGCCCTGTGTTCACTATATAGGTCAGCGTAGAACCTATAAAAGGCTTCCATGATTTTGAAGGGATTTGCCATGGGTGGTTGACCAGCTATTTTAATTCTGGGGAAGGTGTAAGAGTGGATGCGTGGTGAGAGTTTGGAGGCCAAGAGAGACCCAGGTTTGTCCTTCTGGTGGTAGTATTTTGCCCCTTGCCATAGAATACTTTTTTCTGCCTGAACTGTTATGCCCCGTACACACGGATTTTCTGATGGAAAATGTGCGATCGGAGCGTGTTGTAGGACATTCCGACCGTGTGTGGGCTCCATCGGACATTTTGCATCGGATTTTCTGACACACAAAGTTTAAGAGCAGGCTATAAAATTGTCCGACAACAAAATCAGATTGCGTCAATTCCGACCGTGTGTGGCCAGTTCCGACGCACAAAGTGCCACGCATGCTCAGAAGAAATAAAATGATATCTGGTAAAATGAGCATTCGGAATGGATACAGCACTTTCGTCAAGCTGCAATGTTTTAAATAGTTTAATACAGCGCACTCTGTTCATCTTTATAATGTGAGAAGAATGAAGTAGTTTTGCTGCTCATATTCACACAGACTTCTCACAAACTTATTTCTTTATTATTTATCGGGATTCCCTCAATATATTTTGATTTGCCACATCTGACCATTTTTTTTTTGGCTGTTTTTTATTTTTTTAAATTATTTTTCAAGGCTGTTTATTTTTTTGGGGGGGTTTGTATTTTTTCAAGGCTGTTTTTTTTCCTTTTTTTGCTTTTTATATTTTGTGTGTGTGTTTTGTTTGTCAAGTTACCACAACACCATTGATATCTTGTATTATTTAATCTCAATGAGATTGTTTGGTGTTGGTGTCCCTTGTTAATTTCACATTGTATTTTTGAAATGTACCTGCCTCCTCACCAACAGACTGTTTTTTTTTAAGGAAAACACACATAGGCGAGTATAATTGAAACAAAAATTCCTTTATTAAGGGCTCACAACCAAACAAAGAGGGAGGCAACGCTGGAGAAACAGCAGAAATTGGTGAAGCCTTTGGGCTTAGCAAAGGGCAGACATCAATTCTTTTCAAGCAAAATTGGTGGCCTGAGGAGTCCATATCTAAGGGAGTGCAGTCTGGTCCAGAAGTCCCAGAGATCCAGAAAGCAGCAGATGACATCTGTGTCCCCAGGCTGTGGTCATACAAGAGACTGCATCTTTTGTCAGACCAGACTGAACCCAGGTCATCACTCTCTGGTCTTCCTTCCATGCTTCCTTCCACGCTGTGGCTGTGGTGGTGGAGATGTGGCAGCAGGAGGAGGAGGAGGATGGTCCAACTCAATCACGTCGGTATTGGGTGTGATTTCGCCACTCACCCCCTTAGTTAGGACTTTATAAATACGTTTCTCACACATGAGGCATTGACCCTCCTGCATGCCCTTCAGTTTGGTGGCAGCCATGCAGGCAAAGGCCTCTTCAGGAGTGGGTAAGGCTCTGAGGGACACAGAAGCCTCCTGAATGAGCCTGAGCACTGAATCCTGAACGTGACTCCCCTTCCTGGGTCTTTTGTATGGAAGGCGGAGGGGAGGAACCTGCGATTCGGTCAGGCTCCGACTGGTCCCAGGCTTCTCCTGGCTGCCACTTAGCCCCGCCTCCTCCTGGCTGCCACTAACCCCCACCTCCTCCTGTGTGCCACATTCCAGAGACTCATCCTAGCTGAGGTCTTCCTGTGTATGAAAAAGGGACATAGTTTTAGTTTTTTATTCATCAATCACACACAATTTTCAGCTCATGACTGTTGCAAATTGAATGTTGACAAATATAAAAGACTATTATTCAGAGCCCAGCATTTTTCATTCTTGTCCCAATTATTTTTACCCACTACTGTCTATTGATATGTAAAACACTTTATTAAATCAGCAATTAGTGATCAATAATAACATCTAGTAAACATCATTTATTTATTGACCCAAAATCTGTAGAGCAATGCTATACCCGACTCCATCTGGGCTCCTCCACTTCTTCCTGGCTGGAAGTCACAGGTTGGACATTGGAAGCCTCAACTGGGATGGAAGGAAGGGTTGAGAGGGATTCCCTGACTCCAGTCTGGTCTGACAGAAATCGCAGTCTCTCATAGTACCACAGCCTGGGGACATAACCGTCATCTGCTGTAGCTCCTGATCTCTGGGAATCCGTGACCTTTTTGCGCTCCCTAAGATAAGTGCTCCTCAGGCCACCAATTTTGTTTTTTAAATAGGGGATGGTTGCCGTGGGGACCACCGGCTTCACCAACTCCAGCAGTTTCTCCAGCGCTGCCTGCCTCTTTTGTTTATTATTGTAATGTGGATGTTTGACCTGCCAAAGACAGGGCAGCTCCCTGTACTTGTCTATGAACAGGGGGAGGAAGTTGTGGTCATTGAAGCCATCCATTTTGTCTGCAAAACACAACACGAGACAAACCCTAATGTCAGGCAAAACTCTTCTAATCTTGTTACAATATAGGCCTCAATCTAGAAGCAGTATATGCCCAAGTTTAGATCTTACCTTCGTTCTCACAATCGGCACCTCCGATACTCCTTCCTCCGCTCACAGATCGTACGTACTACGCACGTGTGTTACGCTTTATACACACTGCGCATGCGTGTAACTCCGCCCACCCCTGACGTTCTTTCTAGTCTATTCCCTGCCCCTTTTCGTTCGGCGCAGTGGGGGAAGAGCACATGGCGGAGACACAGCAGGTGCGTGCTAATTATAGCAACGAGCAGGAGGAGGAGGAAAGGCCGGAGCCTGAAACGTCTGGATCAAGAAGGAGACGATTTAAGGCATCAAATATGTCCTTTGGGGAGATGTTGGAGATGGTCGACATCCTGAAGAGGGCCGACTATGATGAGAAGTATGGACCTTACCCCAACCCCAATGTCAGAAAGGCCAAGATCATGGCGAAAGTGGTCAAAAGCCTGCACTGGAATTTTGGGGTACGACGATCGAAAGATCAGCTCAGGAAACGGTGGTCAGACCTCAAATTAAGAAAGCGTGAGCAGTACAGAAAGATCCAGAGAGTGCTGCAGAAAAGTTAGTAGTTGTCCTGTGTTCCGATTCTTTTTATGTTTATTACGTTTGTGCTGCTCCATGTGCTTTTCTTAACTGTTATCCATTTCTAAATGTGAACTTTCATGTTCATGGGCACATTATTTGTTCGTATCAAACATTTTTCGTGCGGCCTAGAAAACACCATTGTTTTGGCCATATGCATTTGCCCCCATTTTTTAGGGCCTACTTGTCTGAAAATAATTTGTTTGTGTAGATGGGTTTGTTACTGGAATGAAATGCAAAATAGATTCTGTGTAAGGAGAGGACAATAAGCAGCTGGTTACACATCTGGACGCTGGAGCTCTAGTGTGGGACACAAGAACACCCTTTTTATTAGGGGTCCCACACAGGTGCTCCAGTGAATGGAGTGTCTCCATCTGTGAAGCTTGTACAAAACAGGTAAAGTATTGAAGCTTGACAAAGGACAATAAAAATGCAACATCTTGGAACTCTGCCAAAACAGACAATTGTACCCCACTTCCAAGCAATGTTTCATATTTATAGTTCTGCCATCAAATATCTGTGTGCTAAGTATACCAATTTTTTTAACATAGGGGAGAAAAGACTCAGAGACCCCCCACCTCTGGAAGAAGGTGAAATCCACCAAAGACAAGCAGAGCAGGAGGAGGAAGATGAGGTAGAAATTGTGTCTGAGTGTCTGCGACCACAGGCTCAGGTAAGAGATGGATGCCGGCATATTTATAATACATGTTTTTTTTGGTTTCTATCTTTTTAGGTGATCGTGATGTTGTGGATCCAGATCCTTTCACCTCGGAAAGTGCACAGATCCTGATCGGGGAGATCATGGGGTGTAATAGGGAATGGAAAACATCAAGAAAAACATCAATGATGTTATTCAAAAAAATAAGAACATCATTGATGTTTTGGGGAGAGTTTAAAACCCCTCCAAATCCTTTTGTTTTTTGGTGTGCTACAATTTTTAAACTTTTTGTGTCAAATTGTAGAAAAGCCAAATTTTAAAGAGGCACACAGTGTGTCAACATGTGCTATCTGCCATCACGGGAGATCAATGGACGCGTTTTGGGGGTGTAACCCCTTCCTCAATAATAAAGTAGCTGAGAGGAAGGGGTTGCACCCCCAAAACAAGTCCCTTGATCCCCCGTGATGGCAGGTAGCACATGTTGACATTTGGCTATTTGTGTGCATCTTCAAAATTTGGCTTTTCCGGGGGTGACTTCACCCCATCTGAACGCAATATCAAACACAGTTTCTAAATACTCATGTCTGATATTGCCTTCAAGTTCTACCAAATGTGAACTTTGCAAGTTCAAGATTTGTGTCTTTCTTGTTGGTTTAAACATGCCTGTTTTATCTTAAATGGACATTTCTACTTTTTCTAATGTGACCCCAAAAATTGTTATACAACAAACCTTTTCTAAATGCACATGTGATTGTGCAGGTATTAAAAAGATTGATAATCAAGAATGTGTGGATTATTGTCTCAACGCTCCAACACTTTTCTGGTGCTCTAAGTGGTGTTTTCTGTGACAATGGGTGTTATTTCCTAAGGGCAAATCCACTTTGCACTACAAGTGCAGTTTCAAGTGCACTTGTAGTGCAAAGTGTCTTTGCCTTTAGTAAATAACACCCAACAGTGTTTTGTAAGATTACACAATCATGCCATTTTCAGGACTCAACACATTTCTGTCAGGGTCAGCTAAAACAAACACAAGCAGTAAATGTCACCAAAGATTTGCTTAATTTTTTTTTTTTTAATTTGAAAAAGGTTTTACACATTGTCTGGCATATTGATATCCCCCCTACCCGCAAAGTATTCAAGGTATCTTAGCCAGACATCACGGGCACTCGGGGGGGGGGGCAAGCCAGGACGGCCACTTTCAAGTGCCGTCAGGGTTGGTTCATTTTGAATTCCGGCCTCAGGCCCAACTGAGCTAGCATAGTTGGCAGAATGTTTCCGTAAAAAGTTGTGTAGAACACAGCATGCCAGGATAATATGATTCCGTTTATACTCCGCCATATGTATGGGTGTAAGAAAGAGGCGGAACCAGTTTGCCATGATTCCAAACGTGTTCTCCACCACTCTTCTGGCTCTGGCCAGCCGGTAATTAAAAACCCTCTGGTCCGGGGTGAGGGTCCTCATCGGGAATGGCCGCATAAGATGGTCATAAGATGAAGCCCAAGGCTTCATCCGTAACGAAGACGAATGGGAGTCCTTCCACATTGTCTTCTGGAGGTGGCAATTCCAAGCTGCCATTCTGGAGACGCCTGTAGAACTCCGTCTGGGTGATGACTTCACCATCGGACATCCGGCCATTCTTCCCCACGTCCACATACAGAAAATCATAAGTAGCCGACACCACCGCCAACATCACAATACTATTGAACCCCTTATAATTATAATAGTATGACCCCGAGTTGGGTGGTGTAACGATGTGGACGTGTTTCCCATTAATTGCCCCTCCACAGTTAGGGAAGTCCCACCGCTGGGCAAAGTGGGAGGCCACAGTCTGCCAGTCCTGTGGCGTGGAAGGAAACTGTGGAGTAAAATAAAAAAAAATAATTCGTCTTTGTGGACATAAACAGGGAAAGCAGATTAGACACAAACATTGTTGGCCAACATCAAGATACCATTTATTAGAGGTAATTTTTAAACACCAAAGTATAAGGTACACCTATCAGATTCCCCCCCCCCCCTCTCATGGGCCATTTCTAACATTATAGGGGGGAACTCTTGGACAGGTAACCCTCTCCTCTTCATTGAGAGATGAATGCCTAAATAATGGGTATTACTTTGAACAGCCCCTCCTTAGTTACACTATTGGCAGCCCACTGGACAGGTAAGAAGTGTCATAATACAAAGATATAAATACACACTGTACACATTTTAGCACATTTGGACATTCTGCTATTACCTATCAAGATGATAATAGGATAAAAAACTTTAAACATTACCATTTGAAAGTATACAGGCAGGCCCTTGCACTACATGCTTTGGGGAATTCATCCATACATCTGACCACAAAAGAGATGGGTATAGTGTGTATGGGTTTGGCAAAGTCAGCAGATAGATGATTGAGGATAGATAGAGAATTGGTATCAGCTGACTTAGCAGTTGGGGGAAGGGAGGGTTCCAAATGATTTGGGGACCCCCCAAAAAAATCCTCTGGCACTCTGCCTGAATTTAAAGCACAAATCACATTTCAAAACATTTTAGGGGTGTTTGGGGTAAAGCACTACTATGGAGCTGATAAAATACATTGTTAAGTGACTACATGAGGTGAATATAGAGCCAGGAGACCATGCTGGGGAGGTAAGTGAAGGCAAATATGTATGAAGGACAACAAAAATAACTACAAAAATATCAAGCATGCATGAGGACAAAGGGGACATTCACAGCATATTCCAATCATGGTAATTAGGGAATGAGGAAAGAAATACAATATATTATCAAACATTAAATACAATAAAATGTGATATTAAAGGATAAAAATCTTACCTTAATATACTCCTTCTGCAGGACCTGGATGATGGCAGAACAGGTCTCTGGGATAATGATCCTCAGAGCCTGGGGGGAGATGCCTGTCGAGAACTTCAAGTCCTGCATTCTTCTCCCCGTCGCCAAGTACCGCAGGGTGGCAATCAGCCTCTGCTCCGGAGTGATGGCTTGCCTCATGCAGGTATCCTGCCTGCTGATATAGGGGGTCAGCAAAGCCAACAAAATACGGGGTCCGTCATCCGGAGAAAGTTCCTGAAATCATCAGGATTATTCTCACGGATCTCATGGAGCAAAGGCATATGACAGAACCGGTCACGCTGAAGCAACCAATTCTTGGTCCATGAACTCCTCCCAACCCTGTTCATGGACTGGACTTGTGTCAAGGTCAGGACCCCAACACCAAGCCCCGCACAGCACGAACTCTACGAGGAGTACGTATACGCAACATGGCTAGAAAACGGTCGGCTGCTCAGAACGAAGTAACAGAATGCACTGAAGAACAGCAAGGCCTGTGAAGAGCGACCTGAATAACAGTAAAGAATGAACAAGAACAGAATGACAAGAGTCACGCGTCACTTGCTGCACGCACTGAAGAGCAGATACAAACCCACAAGCACAAACTGAACAGCAGAAAATGATCTGAAAACCACGAGTCTGAAAAAGCGCAAATCGTCTCTCACCAAACTTTCACTAACACGAGATTAGCAAAATGAGCCCAAAGGGTGCTGCGCTTGGTTCTGAACTGGCCTTTTCTAGTCTCATCGTACGTTGTGTACGTCACCGCGTTCTTGGCGATCGGAAATTCCAACAACTTTGTGCGACAGTGTGTACACAAAACAAGTTTGAGCCAACATCCGTCGGAAAAAATCCATGGATTTTGTTGTCGGAATGTCCGATCAATGTCCGATCGTGTGTACGGGGCATTAGAGCTAAATTAAGTTTGAGGTGGGCTGTGTCCAGATGGGACATGGGAATGCTGCGTGGGTCTCTCCTGTGCTCCAGACAAAGTGTTTGGAAGTTCTTTTCCAGATTCTCAATGTCAACCTTTTGAGTTCTTTTAATTTGGGAAGCTATTTGAATTATTTTGCCTCTGATGGTCGCCTTATGTGCCGCCCATAAGGTTTCCGCCGAAATGTCAGCAGTATCGTTCTGAAGAAAATATTCAGAAATGGCCTTTTCAATTTCTATTTTTCTAATAGGGTCTGAAAGAATCATTTCATTCAATCTCCAGTAAGGAGATTTGGCTTGGGGGGCTCGGGTATTTATCGCTACACTCAACAAGGAATGATCAGACCAAACCGTGTCTGTGATCAGTGCTCTCTGGGCTAATGGAATTAAGCTATTTGGGACCAACAGGTGGTCCAATCTAGTGTAAGACTGGTGTGCATGAGAGAAATGCGTGTAATCCTTTTTGGTGGGGTTAGGTCTCTCTAGATGTCTGTGAGGCCCTGCAAGTAAATCAATTTAGCTAACTTGGAGCTACTCCTGGTTGGGGGAATGGTTTGGGCCTGGGGAGGTTTGGATCTGTCCAGACCCTGATCAAAGGCTACATTTGAAACCCCGCCGAAGATTTTGGAGCCCTCTAATAGGGGACCTAGCTTCTTGAACATCTTACTAAAAAATCTAAGTTGTCCTGAGTTAGGGGCATAATAGGACACCAAGGAGTAGAGGTGACCATCAATTGTGCCTTTTACTAGGACATATCTGCCCTCTGGGTCCCACTGTTCCAGCTGCAGTGTAAATCTGCAGTTCTTTGAAATGAGGACAGCCACCCCTCTAGTTTTATCTCCTGCGTTAGCCAGAAAAAACAGGGGGTATTGGGCGTGCAGGAAAGTGGGTTTGTACCGGATCGGGAAGTGGGTTTCCTGAAGGATATTTTGCGTGATTTCATATAGTCCAGTACCTTCCTACGTTTAGAGGGTGAATTTAAACCTTGGGCATTATGAGTTGCTACTCTTAACAGAGTATATGGTGATTTAGAGTCAGCCATGGAGCAGAGGGGTCAGGAGCACCACCAATCCACCGTCACCTACCTGGACAAGACAGCTATGGGGATATGAAGACTTTGCAGGAATGGAGATCTGCCACTTTCCGTGTGAAGAAGGTTCATCGACTGGCCGACAGCTGACTGCAAGAAAAAGAATTGTTAGAGTAGAAAGTAGAATAGGGGAGGGAGGGGAAAGGGAAGAAGGGGAGTCCGAACCCTTAAGGGGCTTGAGTGAGCAGTGAGTAAATTGGATCTCACTGCTCAACATTATAGGAAATACGTCCAAACCCTGCTGACAGTGTGAACTCCTAACCCAGGGAGGAGGCGTGACCTAATCCGTGGGGTAGGGGGAGGCGCGGCATTATTGCCCCAACCTCGGTGCACCTTTGAGTTAACTGCAAAACAAAAAAAAAGTATTATCCTGATTTGGGGGCTCAGGAGAGCCCGGTAGCCCATCCTCCGTTAGTCTGCTCCCCCCCAAGAGAAAAATCAGGAGGGAGGCTCGGGCCCCCCCAGGAACCCGCCCCGGGGAGACAGGGCCAAAACTAGATCTTTTGTATTTAGGTTATAGAAGAAATTGTTTTTTTCCCCATGGGGCTTTAAAACAGCAATGTACAGGATCAAGGAAGAATTTCTTGATGGATGTATAGAAAGTGATTTAGTCAAATATCATGATTTATTAAAATACGGTATATAAAAAAGTCTGGTACAGTAACACAATTCATATTCCACAGTGCAGTAACAAACACATATTTGTACACATTGTTACATTACATAATGTTAAGACGCGACGCGTTTCGACCTGTATATGGTCTCTTTAGGGGGACAATTAGATCAAAAAAAATTATTGCATAAATTCAGAATTAAAAGATAATAAGATATATATGTTGTTATACATCACTTTAATTAGACCAAAGTAGTATGTTTTTACCGCTCAGAGGTGGAATGAGAGTTCTATGGTCCAGGATAAATATTGGGGGCCGTTGGAGACACCGGAGGGCTCGGAGGCCACCCCCGATTCCCCAGGAGAGCCAGCCCCAAGGAGCTTACAAGGAGCCACACTTAACGCATCCCCGGGGGGGAGGGAGGGGCACACACCTGCAAAAGATACCCAAGGATAGCCTATGTTAGTTCAAGAAGGTTTGGTAGTTAGCTTAATAATATGGTAAGTGTTTCTAAGTATATATATAGAGACTGACGCTGGATTAGATTGTTGCTGTATACATATATTGTTTTCGTCCCATAAGTATGACCAACAAAAATTGAATGATCATATATTCCAGCAATGTGGTGGTGTAATATGTCTTTGTGGTTCATGCTACAAATAAAATGTGTGAGGTGGAGGGAAAAAAAAAAGGTGTGTGTGTGAAAAACGACAATTACCTTAGTCGAAAAAGTGCACTGTGTACTGGAGGATAATGTGACTTGGATAGTGCATGAAGTAATAGCATGTCATGGTGCTTGCCAACCTAGCACCGGCAATGTGTGGAAAAAAGGCAACAAATGTGGAGTGAAAGGTGATGAAATCTGAGAAATAGGTAAAGGCCACAAAAGTGTAAAAGTGTGTGTATATGGTGATGTGATGTACCATGTGGAGTGATGTGATTAGTAGAAAATAATTTACCTTGTAAATATTGTGGTTCATGTAGGCTGAGAGTTGCAATTAACTTGTGGAGTAGGTTCAATGTGGTGGACCTAACTGCAATTGTGCAGGAAAGGTGGGCACTCTAGTGCCAAGAGAAAGTGACTAGAGTAACGTCCATCCTGGACTGCATGAGATCATGAACTGATTCTCAGGCATCCAGTCTCCTAATATATCCGAAATAAGGCAAATGGGATAATCATGTGCAGGTGCAAGTCCTCCCCTCTCCCCCCAAGGACATGGCGCGGGGGCCGCTGGTGAGGCAGCCCACGTGTGGCTCCCTCGGCGTCCCGGAAGGCCAAGCGGCCCGACCACTGTTGTCATCTCCGCCGCAAAAGGCGTGACGTCATGACGTTGTGTGCACGCCGGACCCAAGCATGTGCACTTCGCCGAACAGTCCGGAGATGAACAAGGGACACCGCCGGCAGGGTGGCTCACCTTGGCAGCGGAGATTGAACAACCAGCCGCCAAAGGAGCAAAAAAAGGGGGCATCCAAATTGTCTACATACCCCCACCCTGCCGGGAAGCCGCAAGGGGCCAAACTCACCCCCGGGGGGGAGACGAGCACAACCAAACCCGACAGTTCAGAACGGCTCTCGAACAAATAACATGATATTGTACATCGTGCCAATTGAACATTGGGTAGTTAACTTCATTGGATCACAAGTAAAGTAAAAAGAAGATGTTAGTAATCTGGTATTATATACATTAGCTGTGTGTTGATTCCAAATACTCATATTCCTGCATAGGGTATTGGTAGGGTTTCTCAGCAGATACCATGTATGGCATTTGAGCATCATGCAATATAGGAGTCTATTTAGATTCCTCCTGATGCATGGGACTTTTTAAAAAAAAAAATTTGAACAAATATAAAGAATTAGCAAATTGCAGGGGTCATGAGGATGGCAAAAAGGAAAAACACGGCTCATGTCTTATCTCTAATGTGTCATGGTGGGGAAGGGGTGTTTAACCACCCAAAATTAAATTGCGATAAGGGGAAGGACACATATAGAAGAGATGGAGGGAGCTGCACACCCCGAAAGTAGGTTATAGAAGAAATTGTTTTTTTCCCCATGGGGCTTTAAAACAGCAATGTACAGGATCAAGGAAGAATTTCTTGATGGATGTATAGAAAGTGATTTAGTTGCAGATGCAGTATTGTTTTCGTCCCATAAGTATGACCAACAAAAATTGAATGATCATATATTCCAGCAATGTGGTGGTGTAATATGTCTTTGTGGTTCATGTTACAAATAAAATGTGTGAGGTGGAGGGAAAAAAAAAAAAGGTGTGTGTGTGAAAAACGACAATTACCTTAGTCGAAAAAGTGCACTGTGTACTGGAGGATAATGTGACTTGGATAGTGCATGAAGTTCAAAAATCATTTTGATACATGTTGCATTTCGGGTGGAAAGGAGGCAGAGGACATGGCAGCCGCAAACACCGAGGAGAGATTTGGGCAGAGAACTGATTGGAATTGTTTGTAAGAGTCGTTTGATAGACCATCCAGCCCTGGGGGTTTACCCAATGGGAGAGAGTGAATAGCTTTGTTAATCTTTTGAGGTGTAATAGGTGCATTGAGGATTTGCAATTGAGTGTTTGTAAGCATGGGTATATGAAGGGAGGCAAGGAAAGAATCAATAGATGCATCTTGGGGTTAAGAAGTATTGGGGTCATTTAAGTTGTAAAGTGAGCTATAGTATGAGACGAAGGCATCGGCTATTTCTTTCGGGTTAATAATATTACAGTTAGAATGTGGGTCCAGTAAATGTGCAATTTTGGTCTGAGTTTTTCTATTCTTAAGCCGATTTGCCAGCAATTTGCCCGCCTTATTGCCAGCTTAAGAGCCTTAATGTGTTTATCATATTGCGCTATCAACAGAAGTCAGAGATAATTACATAGTTTGGAAAGGGCTTGGTAAGAGGAGTGGTTGGGGTTAGACCTCTGCCTCTTTATGTGGGAACACAATTAAATAAAGATGCCTCTTATGAAGGCCTTATGGCCACACCAGACGGTGAACGGATTTGAAACAGAATGTGCATTCAGTTGAAAATATTCTTGGAGGTGCTTATTAATGTCAGCTACATATTGGGAAGAGTTAAACACCTGAGAATTAACCCTCCAAATATAAGTAGGATTAGGTGTATGCTCCTCCACCATTCATCAGTGGCGGCCCATGCACTGTGGGCGCACGGGTGCCACCCCCCCATCCATGCACCCGGCCCCTTTCAGGACCCCAGATGCATGTATTCCTATGGTGGGGGCGGGAGAGGGTGGTACTTTTTGAAGCACCTGATTAGACCCAGAGGTGCTAATGGGCTTCAAAATAGGGTGGGCTTGGGGCACAGAGAGTGCACCCTGATATAAGTAGGATTAGGTGTATGCTCCTCCACCATTCATCAGTGGCAGCCCATGCACTGTGGGCGCACGGGTGCCGCCCCCCCATCCATGCACCCGGCCCGTTTCAGGACGCCAGACGCATGGATTCCTATGGTGGGGGCGGGAGAGGGTGGTACTTTTTGAAGCACCTGATTAAAGCCAGAGGCTCTAATGGGCTTCAAAATAGGGTGGGCTTGGGGCGCAGAGAGTGCACCCTGATCCCACCCAATTGTGTGACGATAGTGAATTATTTTTTTCTATTTTCACACTAACCTTCCTCCCTTCCAATCAGGAAGCAGGGCGTCAGACCTGTTTCCTGATTGGCCAAAGCACCAGGGCACCCTATTGGATGCCTGGCACTTAGGAAGAGGAGCGGACTCAGCGGAGGAGACACACGCTGGAGCGGAGGTCGCTGCTGCTCTGGTGCACCCACTGCACTGAGAGGAGCTGCTGCCTGGTGGTAAATGCCAGGGGGGTCTGTCAGAGCTGTGTGCGGGGGGGGTTGAGGGTGCTGCCAGAGCCGCGAGCTCCACAAGTGGGGGGGGTCATTGGGCATAGTGGCTGCATATGATGGGCACAAGTGACTGCATATACTGGGCAGAAGTGGCTGCATTTGACAGGCACAAATGGCTGCATATGATGGGCCCAGTGGCTGCATTTGATGGGCACAATGGTTGCATATGATGGGCACAAGTGGCTGCATATGATGGGCACAAGTGGCTGCATATGATGGGCACAAGTGGCTGCATTTGATGGGCACAATGGCTGCATATAATGGGCACAAGTGGCGGCATATGATGGGCACAAGTGGCTGCGTTTGATGGGCACAATGGCTGCATATAATGGGCACAAGTGGCGGCATATGATGGGCACAAGTGGCTGCATTTGAAGGACACAAGTGGCTGCATTTGATGGGCACAAGTGGCTGCATATGATGGGCACAAGTGGCTGCATTTGATGGGCATAAGTGGCTGCATTTGATGGGCACAAGTGGCTGCATATGATGGGCACAAGTGGCTGCATTTGATGGGCACAGTGGCTGCGTTAGATGGGCACAATGGCTGCATATGATGGGCACAAGTGGCTGCATATGATGGGCACAGTAAGGCTGCAATTGATGGGCACAGTGAGGCTACAATTTTTGGGTGGGGTTTCAGTATTTTTCAGTTTGTTTGCTCCCCCCCAAAAAAGTGTGAGCATTAGCCGCCATTTCCATTGATATAGAGGTAGGGATGTGGTATGACCACGAGATATCATGGATAGACAAGGAGGACACAGCTTGGAGCAAAATCTTATCTACTAAAATCATATCTATCCTAGTGTAGGAATTATGTTGTGACGAGTGGAAGGTATAATCACGTTCTGTGTGTAAACACCTGCATGTGTCCTATACCTCTTCCTTGTGAAATAGCAGTTGAAGTGCCTACGGTAGTCGTTTGGGTGTAGAGGACAAGTCCAGATGCGGGTCTGCTGTAAGATTGAAGTCCCCACAGATTACAAGGGAGCCCCTTTTGATTTTTGAAATCTTGTGGAAGAGTTTTTTTAGGAAGCAGATCTGGTACGAATTAGGGGCATAGGCATTTACTAGGGTACATGGTCTACCATTGATGTCACACACAAGAGCTAAATATCCTCCATCTGGGTCACTGATGAATTCGTGTAGAGAAAAAGCCACTGAGTTCGTAAACGCAATATGGACTCCTTTACTTTTATGCTGTGCAGATGCAGTGTAGATGTGAGGGAAGGTTTTATGACTTATGCTGCGTACACATGAGCAGACTTCTCGTCTGCCTGAATTCCAAAGGACTTTTCGACGGAGTTCCGACGGAGTTCCGACGGAGTTGCGACGGAGTTGCGACAGAGTTGCGACGGAGTTCCAAGGAAACAGACTTGCCTACACACAATCACACCAAAGTCTGATCATTTCGAACGTGATGACGTACGACCAGACTAGAATAAGGAAGTTCATAGCCAGTAGCCAATAGCTGCCCTTGCATCCTTTTTTGTCCGTCGGACTAGCATATAGATGAACAGATTTTTTGATCGGACTCGAGTGCGTTGGAAAGACTTGAAACATGTTCTATTTCTAGGTCCGTCGGAATTTGACACAAACGGTCCGATGAAGGTCTGATGAAGCCCACACACGATCGGAATGTCCAACGGATTTGTTCCGTTGGACCAGTTCGGTCGAAAAGTCTGGTTGTGTGTACACGGCATAAGAGTAGGGGTAACGGATGCATGAAAGTGAGTTTCTTGGAGACAGATTAGGCCACATCCTAGTTTGAAAGATTCTTTCCACAGAGATGCCCTTTTGGCAGGATGATTTAGTCCTTGCACATTAACCACTTAAGGACCGCCTCACGCCGATGTACGTCGGCAAGGCGGCACGGGCAGGCAGAATCACGTACATACACGTGATCTGCCTCCTGCGGGTGGGGGGTCCAATCGGACCTCCCCCCCGGTGCCCGAGGTGGTCCTCTTTTGTCCCCCGGCGATCGGAGGTGAGGGGGAGGCCATCCGTTCATGCCCCCCCTCGCGATTGCCGCCGGACAATCAGAACATTCCTTTGCTGCTGTATGCTAAACAGCAGCAAAGGAAATGATGTCATCTCTCCTAGGCTCGGTATTTTCCGTTCCGGCGCCGAGGAGAGAAGACATCAATGTGAGTGCACAAACACACACAACTCAGTAGAACATGCCAGGCACACAAAACACCCCCGATCCCCCCCGATCGCCCCCCGATCATCCCCCAATCACCCCTCCCCCCCCCCGTCACACTGACACCAAGCAGTTTTTTTTTTTTTCTGATTACTGCATGGTGTCAGTTTGTGACAGTTACTGTGTTAGGGCAGTTAGTATTAGCCCCCTTTAGGTTTAGGGTACCCCCCTAACCCCCCCTAATAAAGTTTAAACCCCTTGATCACCCCCTGTCGCCAGTGTCGCTAATCGATCATTTTTCTGATCGCTGTATTAGTGTCGCTGGTGACGCTAGTTAGGGACGTAAATATTTAGGTTCGCCGTCAGCGTTTTATAGCGACAGGGACCCCCAAATACTACCGAATAAATGTTTTAACCCCTTGATTGCCCCTTAGTTAACCCTTTCACCACTGATCACCGTATAACTGTTACGGGTGACGCTGGTTAGTTCGTTTATTTTTTATAGTGTCAGGGCACCCGCCGTTTATTACCGAATAAAGGTTTAGCCCCCTGATCGCCCGGCGGTGATATGCATCGCCCCAGGCAGCGTCAGATTAGTGCCAGTACCGCTAACACCCACGCACGCAGCATACACCTCCCTTAGTGGTATAGTATCTGTACGGATCAATATCTGATCCGATCAGATCTATAATAGCGTCCCCAGCTGTTTAGGGTTCCCAAAAATGCAGTGTTAGCAGGATCAGCCCAGATACCTGCTAGCACCTGCGTTTTTCCCCTCCGCCCGGCCCAGCCCAGCCCACCCAAGTGCAGTTTCGATCGATCACTGTCACTTACAAAACACTAAACGCATAACTGCAGCGTTCGCAGAGTCAGGCCTGATCCCTGCGATCGCTAACAGTTTTTTTGGTAGCATTTTGGTGAACTGGCAAGCATCAGCCCCAGGCAGAGTCAGGTTAGCGCCAGTGCCGCTAACACCCACGCACGCACCGTACACCTCCCTTAGTGGTATAGTATCTGATCGGATCAATATCTGATCCCATCAGATCTATACTAGCGTCCCCAGCAGTTTAGGGTTCCCAAAAACGCAGTGTTAGCGGAATCAGCCCAGATACCTGCTAGCACCTGCGTTTTGCCCCTCCGCCCGGCCCAGCCCAGCCCAGCCCACCCAAGTGCAGTATCGATCGATCACTGTCACTTACAAAACACTAAACACATAACTGCAGCGTTCGCAGAGTCAGGCCTGATCCCTGCGATCACTAACAGTTTTTTTGGTAGCGTTTTGGTGAACTGGCAAACACCAGCTCCAAGCAGCGTCAGGTTAGCGCCAGTACCGCTAACACCCACGCACGCAGCATACGCCTCCCTTAGTGGTATAGTATCTGAACGGATCAATATCTGATCCGATCAGGTCTATACTAGCGTCCCCAGCAGTTTAGGGTTCCCAAAAACGCAATGTTAGTGGAATCAGCCCAGATACCTGCTAGCACCTGCGTTTTGCCCCTCCGCCCGGCCCAGCCCAGCCCACCCAAGTGCAGTATCGATCGATCACTGTCACTTACAAAACACTAAACACATAACTGCAGCGTTCGCAGAGTCAGGCCTGATCCCTGCGATCGCTAACAGTTTTTTTGGTAGCGTTTTGGTGAACTACAAGCACCAGTGGCCTAGTACACCCCGGTCGTAGTCAAACCAGCACTGCAGTAACACTTGGTGACGTGGCGAGTCCCATAAATGCAGTTCAAGCTGGTGAGGTGGCAAGCACAAGTAGTGTCCCGCTGCCACCAAGAAGAAGACAAACACAGGCCCGTTGTGCCCATAATGCCCTTCCTGCTGCATTCGCCAATCCTAATTGGGAAACCACCACTTCTGCAGCACCCGTACTTCCCCCATTTACATCCCCAACCAAATGCAGTCGGCTGCATGAGAGGCATTTTCTTTATGTCCTCCCGAGTACCCCTACCCAACGAACCCCCCAAAAAAAGATGTTGTGTCTGCAGCAAGCGCGGATATAGGCATGACACCCGCTATTATTGTCCCTCCTGTCCTGACAATCCTGGTCTTTGCATTGGTGAATTTTTTGAACGCTACCATTCACTAGTTGAGTATTAGCGTAGGGTACAGCATTCCACAGACTAGGCACACTTTCACAGGGTCTCCCAAGATGCCATCGCATTTTGAGAGACCCGAACCTGGAACCGGTTACAGTTATAAAAGTTACAGTTACAAAAAAAAGTGTAAAAAAAAAAAAATATATATATATATATATAAAATAAAAAAAAATAGTTGTCATTTTATTGTTCTCTCTCTCTCTATTCTCTCTCTATTGTTCTGCTCTTTTTTATTCTATTCTATTCTGCAATGTTTTATTGTTATTATGTTTTATCATGTTTGCTTTTCAGGTATGCAATTTTTTATACTTTACCGTTTACTGAGTTTTATTGTTAACCATTTTTTTGTCTTCAGGTACGCCATTCACGACTTTGAGTGGTTATACCAGAATGATGCCTGCAGGTTTAGGTATCATCTTGGTATCATTCTTTTCAGCCAGCGGTCGGCTTTCATGTAAAAGCAATCCTAGTGGCTAATTAGCCTCTAAACTGCTTTTACAAGCAGTGGGAGGGAATGCCCCCCCACCACCATCTTCCGTGTTTTTCTCTGGCTCTCCTGTCTCAACAGGGAACCTGAGAATGCAGCCGGTGATTCAGCCAGCTGACCATAGAGCTGATCAGAGACCAGAATGGCTCCAAACATCTCTATGGCCTAAGAAACCGGAAGCTACGAGCATTTCATGACTTAGATTTCGCCGGATGTAAACAGCGCCATTGGGAAATTGGGAAAGCATTTTATCACACCGATCTTGGTGTGGTCAGATGCTTTGAGGGCAGAGGAGAGATCTAGGGTCTAATAGACCCCAATTTTTTCAAAAAAGAGTACCTGTCACTACCTATTGCTATCATGGGGGATATTTACATTCCCTGAGATAACAATAAAAATGATTTAAAAAAAACGAAAGGAACAGTTTAAAAATAAGATAAAAAAGAAAAAAAAAAAAAAAGAAAAAAAGCACCCCTGTCCCCCCCTGCTCTCGCACAAAGGCGAACGCAAGCGTCGGTCTGGCGTCAAATGTAAACAGCAATTGCACCATGCATGTGAGGTGTCACCGCGAACGTCAGATCGAGGGCAGTAATTTTAGCAGTAGACCTCCTCTGTAAATCTAAAGTGGTAACCTGTAAAGGCTTTAAAGGCTTTTAAAAATGTGTTTAGTTTGTCGCCACTGCACGTTTGTGCGCAATTTTAAAGCATGTCATGTTTGGTATCCATGTACTCGGCCTAAGATCATATTTTTTATTTCATCAAACATTTGGGCAATATAGTGTGTTTTAGTGCATTAAAATTTAAAAAAGTGTGTTTTTTCCCCAAAAAATGCGTTTGAAAAATCGCTGCGCAAATACTGTGTGAAAAAAAAATGAAACACCCACCATTTTAATCTGTAGGGCATTTGCTTTAAAACATTTTATATAATGTTTGGGGGTTCAAAGTAATTTTCTTGCAAAAAAAAATATTTTTTTCATGTAAACAAAAAGTGTCAGAAAGGGCTTTGTCCTCAAGTGGTTAGAAGAGTGGGTGATGTGTGACATAAGCTTCTAAATGTTGTGCATAAAATGCCAGGACAGTTCAAACCTCCCCCAAATGACCCCATTTTGGAAAGTAGATACCCCAAGCTATTTGCTGAGAGGCATGTCGAGTCCATGGAATATTTTATATTGTGACACAAGTTGCGGGAAAGAGACAAATTTTTTTTTTTTTTTTTGCACAAAGTTGTCACTAAATGATATATTGCTCAAACATGCCATGGGAATATGTGAAATTACACACCAAAATACATTCTGTTGCTTCTCCTGAGTACGGGGATACCACATGTGTGAGACTTTTTGGGAGCCTAGCCGCGTACGGGACCCCGAAAACCAAGCACTGCCTTCAGGCTTTCTAAGGGCGTAAATTTTTGATTTCACTCTTCACTGCCTATCACAGTTTCGGAGGCCATGGAATGCCCAGGTGGCACAAAACCCCCCAAATGACCCCATTTTGGAAAGTAGACACCCCAAGCTATTTGCTGAGAGGTATAGTGAGTATTTTGCAGACCTCAATTTTTGTCACAAAGTTTTGAAATTTGAAAAAAGAAAAAAAAAGTTTTTTCTTGTCTTTCTTCATTTTCAAAACAAATGAGAGCTGCAAAATACTCACCATGCCTCTCAGCAAATAGCTTGGGGTGTCTACTTTCCAAAATGGGGTCATTTGGGGGGGGTTGTGCCACCTGGGCATTCCATGTCCTCCGAAACTGTGATAGGCAGTGAAGAGTGAAATCAAAAATTTACACCCTTAGAAATCCTGAAGGCGGTGATTGGTTTTCGGGGCCCCGTATGCAGCTAGGCTCCCAAAAAGTCCCACACATGTGGTATCCCCATACTCAGGAGAAGCAGCTAAATGTATTTTGGGGTGCAATTCCACATATGCCCATGGCCTGTGTGAGCAATATATCATTTAGTGACAACTTCAACTTGCCTCTCAGCAAATAGCTTGGGGTGTCTACTTTCCAAAATGGGGTCTTTTGGGGGGGGGGGGGTGTGCCACCTGGGCATTTTATGGCCTTCAAAACTGTGATAGGTAGTGAGGAGTGAAATCAAAAATTTACACCCTTAGAAATCCTGAAGGCGGTGATTGGTTTTTGGGGCCCCGTACGCAGCTAGGCTCCCAAAAAGTCCCACACATGTGGTATCCCCGTACTCAGGAGAAGCAGCTGAATGTATTTTGGGGTGCAATTCCACATATGCCCATGGCCTGTGTGAGCAATGTATCATTTAGTGACAACTTTTTGTAATTTTTTTTTTTTTTCATTATTCAATCACTTGGTACAAAAAAAATGAATATTCAATGGGCTCAACATGCCTCTCAGCAATTTCCTTGGGGTGTCTACTTTCCAAAATGGGGTCATTCGGGGGGGGGGTTTGTACTGCCCTGCCATTTTAGCACCTCAAGAAATGACATAGGCAGTCATAAACTAAAAGCTGTGTAAATTCCAGAAAATGTACCCTAGCTTGTAGACGCTATAACTTTTGCGCAAACCAATAAATTTACGCTTATTGACATTTTTTTTTACCAAAGACATTTTGGCCTAAATGTATGACTAAAATTGAGTTTATTGGATTTTTTTATAACAAAAATTAGAAAATATCACTTTTTTTCAAAATTTTCGGTCTTTTTCCGTTTACAGCGCAAAAAATAAAAACCGCAGAGGTGATCAAATACCATCAAAAGAAAGCTCTATTTGTGGGAAGAAAAGGATGCAAATTTCGTTTGGGTACAGCATTGCATGACCACGCAATTAGCAGTTAAAGCGACGCAGTGCCAAATTGGAAAAAGTCCTCTGGTCCTTAGGCAGCATAATGGTCCGGGGCTGAAGTGGTTAAAGGAAGTTTCGTTGAGTACCATTCAATGTGAAATATTTGTAAAGCATATGGTCATCACGGAGGTCAGACCTGGAACCAACAATGAGTAGGAGGAAATGAGGCAGGAACTGAAAACACAAAAAGAGTAGAAAACGGTCAATAAAAAGGAGGGCGATTCCAACTCGAATCTGATTGCAGAAATACTGCACATTACTCGTGGAGGGGAGTTTGTGGGTAATGTCTCCATCTGAATGGGAAAGTCAGGTAGTATAGTAATTATGGACTAATAATTAGAGGCGATCAGGTTGCATAGGTTTTCTGCTTAAGTTTGTGGGAGACAACCTGCCAAACATCTTCAGCGTTTACTCTGGTGGGAGATGATGGAGATGTGGGTTCTTGGTCCAGGAGGATATCCCATGATCTGAGTAGTGCAAGGCCCTCGATGAGTGTCGTTATCACTGATGTGCTGTCATTATGAGTGACGGTGAGCTTCGTTGGGTAGCCCCAGCGATAAGTAATATTGTGGTTGCGGAGTGCCTTTGTGATTGGCAGAAGCGGCTTCCTTTTCTGTAGCGCGTGTTGGGATATATCCACGTATATTTGGAGGCGAGAAAAATTGCTCAGATATTTGAGACCCTTTGCAAAAGCTAGACATGAGCTGGTCTTTTACTTGGTAAAAGTGAACCCTCATGATGACATCACGTGGAATGTTATCAGGAAGATGAGAAGGTTTAGGTAGGCGGTGAATCCTATCAATCACTATATCAGAAGCTGAATTAAATGGTAGAACTGTGCTGATTAGGTCGCAGGCATATTGATTTAGCTGTGTGTTTTGAACAGACTCAGGGAAGCTCCTGAGTTTAACATTATTCCACCATGAGCGGTCTTCTATGTCTGCCACTTTATCTTTGCGCTTTTCCAGTTCATCATCTTGGTCATTGTTGGGGATGGGCGAATGGTTTGGCCCGAGCATAAGTTCGGGCCGAACTTTCGTTGTTCGGACGTTCGGAGAACAGCCGAACAAATGGGACGTCGGACCGTTTGTTCAGTCCCCCAAACCGACCACAATGCATTGTGGCATTGAACATTGCATTACAAGCCCTGATTGGCTGAAGTAGTGAAAGCGTCAGCCAATCAGGGCACAAAGAACTGTCAGAGTCGTGATTGAACACTGTCATTATGACTTTATCCAATCAGGGCTCATTCCCGACCCACAGTATAAAAGTATTCTTTCAATGGCAGCCATTTTCAGTGTGACTTTGGTGTGGAGAGAGATAGAACAGGGCTCTGTTCAGTGCTATTACTTAGTGTGCTATACTGTGCTGTTTTGCTTCAATTGTCAGTATAGAATATTAGTTTAGTGTCAGTCTAGGGATAGTGTGAGTGTAGTGAGGAGGACCATCATTCAGCTTTTCATAGTGTGCAGCTAGAGTAGGGATAGCTCATATTCAGTGTAGTGTAGTGATCTTGACATTAGCATATAGCTAGAGTAGGGACAGTTCAGATAGCTTCAGTGTAGTTACGGTTGAACACCATCTATTTGATTGCGTTACTGCCAGTTTAACGCCATATCGTATTGCGTGTGTTACTGCCAGTTTAACACCATATAGTTTTGCGTGCGTTACTGGCAGTTTAACGCCATATAGTTCTGTGTGCATTACTACAAGTTTAACGCCATATAGTTTTGTGCGTTACTGCCAGTTTAACGCTATATAGTTTTCCGTGCGTTACTGCCCGTTTAACGCCATATCGTTTTGCGTGCGTTACTGCCAGTTTAACGTCATATCGTTTTGCGTGTGTTACTGCCAGTTTAACGCCATATTGTTTTGCCTCCATTACTGTCAGTTTAATGCTATATTGTTTTGCGTGCGTTACTGCCAGTTTAACACCATATAGTTCTGTGTGCGTTACTACAAGTTTAACGCCATATAGTTTTGTGCGTTACTGCCAGTTTAATGCCATTTACTTCTGTGTGTGTTACTGCCAGTTTAATGCCATATAGTTCTGTTCATCACTGTATGTTTGGCACATTATCTTGCAGTATATTATATTGTATCTGTGGAGTGTGTCTGTGTAGTGTGAGTACTCAAATAGCCCTAACATCAGCCATTGAGGAGTCAGCTGAGTTATTTGACCACAGCATCAGCCACTTGCTCCTTGATGATGCCCAGCCATTACTGGATTCAGATGCTGGTTCTGATGTTGAGGATGACAGGAACATGAGCCTAGAGAGAGGGAGGAACACTGTTAGACAAATTGGCATTCATGTTCCCCAAGCCGCAGTGTATTGCCAAGTTGTCTCCAGTGGTAATGATGAAGATGGAGGAGATGGGGATGATGATGATGAGGAGGAGGTCACTGATGCGACTTGGGTGCCAGATAGAGCAGAGGAGGAAACTGAAGGCGAGGCGGCACAACCCCAAGGAGGTCGGCATCAAGAAAGAGTAGAGAGCAGCCACCCTATTCCATCACATTCTGCAGCTTTTATCTCCCGACCCACTCCCCACAGCTCAGCTGTCTGGGCATTTTTCAGCACATCTGCAGGAGATCGCACTGTTGCTATCTGCAAACCGTGTCACAGGCACATCAAACGTGGCAAAAACACCAACCATTTGGGTACCACTTGCCTAACAAGGCATTTAACGTCCAACCACTCAGCCCGATGGCAAGAGCACCTAAAAGCCACACAAAAGGGGCACAAATCTGTCCCTCCTCCTCCTCCTCCTCCTTACCCACTTCAGTCTGCCCCTGCGATACTGAGTCATTACCTTTCAGCAGCCTCCACTGACAGGGATGATGGTATAGCACAGGGTGTCCAAGGTCATCTACCAGCAGCACATCACCAGCTGTAGACTGTAGCCGGAAAATTTTCTCTCTCCCATCTTCTGCGGTGGAAAAAAAAATACAGTCCCTGCCACTCACATGCCCAGCACCTGAATGCAAGCTTGTCAAAGCTGTTGGCTCTCCAGCTTCTGCCTTTCAGCCTGGTGGATTCTGCCCCCTTCCATGAATTCGCACAATGTGCTGTACCACAATGGCAGGTTCCCAGTCAATACTATTTTTCACGTAAGGCCGTTCCATCTCTCTACCATCACGTGGAAGGGAATGTTCTGGCATCATTGGGCAAGGCAGTCAGCCGTAAAATCCACCTTACTGCTGACACGTGGTCCAGCAAGCATGGGCATGGACGATGTATTTCATTCACAGCACACTGGGTAACGCTGCTTGCAACTCTAAAGGATTCAGGACAGGACTCAGTGCTGCAGCTTGTAGTGCCCACACGTCTCCATACAGCTGGTGGTGATGATGCCAGACCCGTGAGCTCCACCCCCTCCTCCTCCTCCTCTGCCACCTCCATGCCCTCCTCTGCAGAATTGTCCTATGAACATCAGGTACCCCCTAAGCGTTCAAAGGGCTTTTCCCAGAGTCAGGCTAAAAGGTGCCATGCATTGCTTCAGCTGGTATGTTTAGGGGACAGGAACCACACTGGAGCAGAGATTCTTGCAGCTCTGCAAGGACAGGCCCAGAGGTGGTTCACACCATGCCAGCTGGAGCCAGGAATGGTGGTGTCCGATAATGGCTCAAACCTCCTGTCCGCCCTTAGACAGGGAAAGTTGACACATGTGCCCTGCCTGGCACATGTCCTCAATTTGGTGGTGCAGCTTTTCCTAAGTATGTACCCAGGGTTGCAAGATGAACTAAAGCAGGCCAGAAGAGTCTGTAGCCATTTCAGGCGGTCATACACAGCCAGTGCTTGGTTGGCTGAAATTCAGCGGGAATTCCACCTGCCCGTAAACCACCTGATTTGTGACATGCCCACCAGGTGGAACTCAACTTTGGGAATGCTGCAGCGGCTATACATGCAGCAGAGGGCCGTCAATGAGTACTTGTGTCAGTATGGCACAACGACAGCCTTAGGCTGCCTCGGCTTTTTTTCCCCATGCCAATGGCTGATCATTAAGGATTCATGCACTGTATTGTCACCATTTGAGGAGGCCACAAGGATGGTGAGCAGTGACAGTGCATGCATCAGTGACACAATCCCTGTTGTGTTCCTGCTGGAGCAGACTCTGCTCGGCATTATGGACAAGGCACTGGAGGCAGAGCAGCAGGAGGAAGAGGAGGACTTCCTTTCCTCTCAAGGCCCACTTTATGCAGACACCCTCATTACTATGTCACAGAACACACAGGAGGAGAGAGGGGAGCAGAATGAGGAGGAGGATTCTGGCACTTTCATAGGCTTTGAAGAAGAGGAAGACATGCGTCAATCTGTAAGCGATGGTTTTCCAACCCTTGGGAGTAGTACGTGGCTGGGAGAAGGAAGTTCCAGATGCTGTCATCCTGAGTGACCCCGAGGAGTCTGCTTCTCAAGCCTCTGCAAATTTGAGGCGCATGGGCGACCTCATGCTTCAAAGCCTGCGAAAGGACCCAAGAATACGTGGCATAAAGGAGAAGGATGATTACTGGTTGGCAACCCTCCTTGACCACAGTTATAAGGGGAAGGTCTCTGAACTCATCCCGTCCCCACAGAGAGTGCAGAGGATAAAATCTCTTGAGGACACATTAAAGAGGATTTTATTGAACGTTTTTCCTGACTCTAGTAGGTTACAGTGTGGTGGAAAACGTCATTTTGAGTCTTCAAGAAAGGAGCGTTGGAGAATGCATTTTGGAATTTTTTTACTGATGCCGATGTCACTGATTAAGTCTTTTTTGGGATGTGGAATCTCTGCAGGACTTTGAGGCTGCCTAGCTTTGAGGGTGTTCAATCATTTCATCTGGAAGAATGTTTTTGGTATAGGTTTCATGGGCACAATTAACACCCAAAGACCAATTTTTTGCACCTGTCTGACAGGTGCATATCATTACAAATTTTTACAGCAAGGCAAATTCTTGCTTTCATCAAGAGTACCTCTATAGGGTTACGGTGGGAAGGCACCACCGGCAGCCAAAGACCAATTTTTCTGCACCTGTCTGACAGGTGCATATCATTGCAATTTTTGACAGCAAGGCAAATTCTTGCTTACATCAAGAGTACCTCTATAGGGTTATGGTGGGAAGGCACCACCGACACCCAAAGACCAATTTTTCTGCACCTGTTTGACAGGTGCATATCATTGCAATTTTTTACAGCAAGACAAATTCTTGCTTTCATCAAGATTATCTCTATAGGGTTACGGTGGGAAGGCGCCACCGACACCCAAAGACCAATTTTCTCTTTCAATATGTTTATTGAGAATTTTACAATAACAGAACAAATGATAATACAATCATTTTCTCGTAGCTGGGGCCAACATGACCCTATCAGAAAGGACAAAGGCATATACAGTGCATCAATAATCAAAAACTTAATATAAAAAAGGTAGAGAATAAACTTTTTAATACCCTTAAGTATAAGTGTTTCCGGAGTTACTCCATGCAAATATTGAGCCCAACCTCAAGTAGTGTAACAAGGAAACGTAAGTAGGTTAAGGACTCAGCCTAGGGTCTATGGGATTTGCTGTTGTAGGGATCAACGGGGACCTTCACAAAATATATCGGTACTAGGTGGCCATGCCGGCTACCCCCTTGGGATCACTCTGTAACCTGCTCGGCTCCAACTGGGCCAGTTGGATATCTCAGTATCCCCCTCCCATACTAATATAGAAATGTAACAAGACCCCAAGCTCAGTCCACTCATGAGGTAGCTCTTCCCCAAAACGAGGCCACCCAGTTCTCCGGGAGCACCTTCAATCACTGGCATAGTGTATGTTTGTATTGTGCATGCAAAAAGGGTAGCTGCCTTAAAAGTCCCTCCCCACAATGAACCAGCCTGGTAGTATGTAGAAAGGAGAAAAGAAAAGAAAAAGCAAAGAAGGGTGAAAGGGGAAGTAGACGGGGGGGTCACCTCTAGTGGAGTAGCTGTTCAGGGTAAGATATTACCTGGATAAAGTGGGACCTTGGTGTACACTGCCCAAGGTTCCCAAATGGCCACAAACTTTTGGGTCCTATCCAAGAGAGTTGTAGTCATATGTTCCTGGGTCATTATCCAGGAGATTTTGCATTTTGTCGCTTGGATAGAGACCCTGGGTTTCTTCCAGGCCCTTGCTAGCGATATTTTGGCTCTCAGAAACATGAAGAAGATTAAAGCTTGCATATGTTTGTGAGTGCCAGTGATTCGGTGATTCAGTAGTGCAACTTTAGGGTCCTGGGAGATTACTGTCCCGGTGACTCTTCTCACTAGAGCAAATAAGTGATTCCAGAAGCTGTGGATGTGTGGACACGTCCACCATATGTGATGAATAGTTATCTGTCCAGATTTATCTGTCCATAGGGTGTGGAGGAAGTGCCTGATCTGGGAGAGGCGAAAACTCTCCGTATCTGGCATCTCAAGCTTGCTGAGGCAAGTCCCCAGGGTAATGGGGCCCGATGAGGTGAAGAAGTGGCCTATTCTGAATAACCCCTTATTTAACCACCATCTAAAGGCCTGAATATTCATCCCCAGCTGGAAGCTGGGATTATGGAATAGATGAGAAAGAGGTTTTAGTGCTGATATTAATGAGGACTGTTTCTGCAGTGTGTCCGATAGTGACACTGAGTGGGAAAGGGTAGGGGCTTAGATGGGCATCTTAATTGTGGGGGGCACCATAGGAGGTAATCTATTGTGTGGTGAGGAACTGCTTGTCTTTCCATAGCAATCCAGTCAGGCTTGGATCCCCTGGAGTAGACTACAGATAGCTGGGTTAGTTGCGCCGCTTGATAATACCACCAAACGTTTGGTAGGCCTAGACCCCCCTGATTTTTGCTTCTGAAGAGGATATCTCTAGAGAGACGGTGACCTTTCTTTCCCCAGACAAAGTCAATGATCTTAGATTGGAATTTGGCAATTTCCTTTTTGGGAATAGGAATTGGAAGGGATCTGAACAGGTAGAGAAATTGTGGCATCGGGGTCATTTATCCTACCCAGCCAGGATAGATCACATCTCGCCCAGGTTTTGAGGTTTTCCTCCAATTTCCGGAACATCGGAGGATAGTTGGATATGTAAGGTCTATTGATATTGTCTGGGAGAGTGATCCCTAAGTGCGGTATTGATGATGAAGCCCAGGTTCAGTATAGATGGCAGGAGCGAAATGTTTAATGCTAGTGACTTTTTGGGATTGATCGATAAGCCTAAAATAATGCTAAACTTTTGGAATGTTTTGAGAAGAACAGGGTTGGAAATTAAAGGAGACCTTATGAACAGCAGCATATCGTCCACAAATAATGCACATTTGTGTTCCTGAGAACCACAAGAGACCCCCTTGATGTCTGAGTTTGATCTAATAGCTAAGGCTAAAATCTCAATGGCAATCGCAAAGATCAGCGGCGAAAGAGGACAACCCTGCCTAGTGCCTTTTGCGAATATTGAAACTTTCTGAGTAATGACCTCTAAGTCGGACTTGCTGGGGGTGGAGTAAAGTGAGTGAATGGTACCCATGAAGTGTGGGCCAAAACCCCATCTCTCCAGGATCTCAAATAGATAAGGCCAAGCTACAGAATCAAAGGCCTTTTCCAGGTCTATTGAAGTAGCATGCCAGTTTGCGGAGGGCCTCCATCCCATTGGAAATTTAATAGAGAGATTATATCTATGGCCCTTCTCACCTGATCAGGACCTTGCCTCCCCGGGATGAAGCCCACTTGGTCCTTATGTATACACCTTGCTATGAAGCTAGACATTCTGGTGGCCAGAATTTTTGTCATGATTTTGACATCATTGTTTATAACGGAGTTCGGACGGTAGTTCCCTACCTCGCTGGTGGCTGGTGTCCTTCCCCGGTTTAGGTATCACCGATATAAAGGCTGTGTTGAGATCCCTGTCCAGGGGAGCTCCATCACATAAAGAGTTTAAAAATCTTGTCATATAGGGGTCCAACAGGGGGCCAAACTTTTTATAGTAAACGCTTGAGAAGCCGTCTGGACCTGGAGTTGAGCCCTGTTTAAGTGATTTGATTACTTCTAGTACCTCTTCTGTGGAAAAGGGCTCATCCAGGAGTTCTCTATGGTTTTCAGGAAGGGATAGGGAGGTCTCTGAGGAAGGCATCTATTTTGGAGGGCGGGGGGGTATCTATATATAGTTTTTGGTAGAAGTTATGGAAGGCCTTCATGATGTGGACAGGGTTTTGTTAGATCCCCTACTACTGTTCGAATTTTGGGGATAGACATGGTCCGTGTTTTAGGCCCCTATTTTGTTCGATTGATAATAGAACCTGGCACCTGACCAACAGAGATGTTTTTCGGCAGAAGTGGTCAGGGTTAGGTTAAGTTGGACCCAGGCCGTTTCTAGTTTTGAAAGGGTTTCCTTCCTAGAGTCACGTTTGTGTGACTTGCTTGTGGCAAGGACTTTGTCCGTGAGTTTTTGGACATCTGCCTTTCTCTCTCTCTTCAGTTTAGAGGCTAACTGGATCAGTCTCCCCCTCAACACTGACTTATGTGCCGCCCAAAGCGTTGAGGGAGAGACTGAACCGGTATCGTTGTCCTGAAAGTACTCCCTGATGGACCCCTCCAGGACAGTGCAGTGTACAAGGTTGTTTAACAGAGATTCATTAAGTCTCCATTTGTATGTCTGCTCTACTCCCTATGGGCACATCATTGTCAAGGACATAATGGAGTGATCCGAAAGTGATGTGTCCCTAATTTGGGATTTCGTAGCTAGTGGAACTGCAATGGCTGGTAAGAAGATGTGATCTATCCTGGCATGGGTGTAGTCTTTTGCCTGTGGATTGAGTTCTCTCCAGATATCCACCATCCCTAGAGCATTTAATTGTTGAGCTATTTTGAGACTCTGCCTGGGGGGATGTCTGGCCACGGGTCTCAGCCAGCTGGATTTGTCTAGAACCGGATCGAAGGAGAGGTTCGAGTTCCCTCCCATGACCACCGTCCCTTTAAGAAGTGGGCTTAATTTCAATAGCATGTCCTCAAAAAATTTTCCTTGTCCCCGGATGGGGGCATAGTAGGAGAGAAAAGTATAGGATCCTCCGTCTATAGTGCCTGTGGTCATCAGGTATTGGCCCTCTGGATCCCTGACCACCTCGGACACTGAATAGTTAACACTCTTGGAGAAGCCTATAGCTACCCCTCTAGTTTTGTTCTCGGCATTGGCCAGGTAGAAGTGCGGAAAATTTTGGTGAAGAAACGAGGGGTTATATGAGGAGAGACAGTGTGTCTCTTGGATGAGGATGATATCCGCCTTTAGACTGTAGTATTGGTGGAATGATTTCCTCCGTTTAATTGGGGAGTTTAGGCCCTGGGCATTGTGGGAACGAATCAGTAGCTTACATGGTGTATTAGTGGCCTCAGTCATGGATCAGAGAGGTAGAAACACTGTAAGGGAAACAGAAGCTTACCCCTGGAGGTCAAGCTGTCTGAGTTCTTAGTATGCTCTAACAGTTTCCGATGTCCCAAGCCTGCGAGTTGGTGCCGGAGTCTCCCCTTGCTGGTAATGTAACAGAGGTGACCTGGTTGGTGGGAGGGAGAAATGGCGTGAGAGAAAGGGGTAGAAAGGAGAGAGAAAAAGGAGTAGGTTAAATAAGTCTTAAATATTATATTTGATCATGTAGAACTTGGGGAGAAAGAGCTTGTCACCCTCATCCCCATGGTCCAGGGAAGGGAGCAATTCCACCACCCTGGAAAGATTAGATTGTTTCCGACAGGATTGCAGCTTCCCCTTGAAAACATTATGAAGCGCACGGCAGCCATTCCGGTTCGCTCGCCCTAAAAAGATATAATGCTTCTAAATTTAGCCCCAAAAGGAGCACAGACCTTCTGGTACAGTAACATTAAACCCTGCAGAAGAGGCAGAGGGGAGGGGGTATATAATCCCTTGTAACATCCTTTGCTAAGGTTCCCCTCAGGCCACCGGGAAACCCCACACCTTGGGGATCCCCAACGGTCCCCCAGGACCTTCTCCCACACCCTCCCCACTGCCCATCCCACCGCAGGGGTGAGCCCGATAGGAGATAAAACAACACTGTAAACAGTACACTGTACACATAGTTAACTTTTCCCGTGTCATGACCCCGGGGGAACCCCATTAAGCACATATTAAATATAAAAGAATACTAGAAAAAACGTCCAACAGGGCTATATAACGAGTACGTTGTGAAAAAAAAGAAATAGAAATAAACATTTGAGGATGTATGCCGGGGCCCCCAGTGGGGTCCCAGTTAAACATGCCCGAAGGCTCAGAGGGAATCCGTTAGAAGTCAACGGTACAGTTCCTGTGGGAGCTGTACAAGGAATCTCTTCAGATGTCATCATTCAGTCTATTAAGGAGGGTGTGAGTCCTTGGACCTCTTAGATTGTTGTTTCTGCCAGACAGGCGTAAGTGGGCTAGGTGGGGAAGGTCTCTTGATTGAAGAGGATCCCTTCCCTGTGGTCTGGGGTGGCATCTCCTGGGAGATAAGGCCTAGATGGATCAGCAGCGACTCACCTTCAGCGAAGTAGGAAAATCCATAGGTCTTGTTCTGGTAGGAAAAATTCAGGTGAAAGGAGAAGGCCCGTCTGTATGTGATTTCTTTTTGTGTTAGAATCAACAGAAACGGTTTCAGCGACCGCCGTTTCTGGACTGTGAGGGGGGAAAGGTCAGCAAATATCTGTATTTGATGTTCCCTTATGGTGAGCTTGTTGCTCGACCGTGCAGCTTTCATTACCTCTTCTTTGACTGAGTAGTAATGGGGCTTCACTATAACATCCCCGGGGAGGCCATCTTTCCTCACTGGCTGAAGTGCTCTGTGTGCTCTGTCTAACTCCAGCTTGTGGTCTGGGATATCTGGGATAAGGTTCTTGAGAAGGGTACGGACTGCCAGTTGTAGTTCCTTTACCGATTCCGGGAGCCTCGGATTCTGAAATTATATCGGCGGGTCGTCTATTTTAAAAAGGGCCACTTCAAGTTGATCCTGAATGTCCTGGATCCTGGCTGTATTTTGGTTGATTCTGGCTGCTGACTGGTCTGTTTTCTGTTCGATGTGTTCAATCCTCATGCCTAAGTGCTGGAGATCAGCCTGTATGGCGGTGGTGATTTGTGCTGCTGTCTGAGCGAGGCCTCTGGCCAGCATTGTGGAAAAAGCCTCCATCAAAGCGGGCAGATCTGTGGGGGACTGAGGAGGTGTATATCTCTCAGTGACAGAGTTAGTCCTTCTGGGGGGTGAGGTGGAATTTTCTCCATGGATCTGCCTATAAGGGATTCAGTGGATGCCGGTGATATAGGGGGCAAGTAGGGTGCACTCGCTGTATTTCTCCCCTGTACTAGGCTGGGAGCAGGCCCCTCATCCTGATCCGCTATGGACTCCTCTGGCTCCTGGTGCATCCCGAGTGAGCTTGCGGCTGCCATCTTGGATAGGCCTGGCTGCTGCAATCACTCCTCCAGCTGCCTTGCGAGGTCTCTCCTAGCGGGGCACCCAGTCATCAGTGTATGCCCAGGGATGTCCCCGAGTGATCCGCGGTGGAGCGGGTCTGGTCCGGGGGCTCTGTTGGCTACAGCGGGATGCAGTGGACTGGAACAGTGCAGAGCTCTGTGGCTAAGCGGCCATCTTAGGAGGCTCCACGCATGCGCCTCCCAAAAGACCAATTTTAACACACTCGTTACTTCTATCCAAAGTCAAAGTGATACCAGAATATATCCAAAAAATCTCTAATCTTGTTACCAGTGCACTACATTGTGGCCTCATCATACACACTGGCTCCCCAGCTGTTGCTGAGCAAAATAAAGACAGCTTGAAGGAAAAATCTCATTTTTGGGGCTTTATAAATTCAATTATTGCTGCAGCAGATTCTAGACATGGTACAGATCTGCCACTTTACAGTTAGACTAATGCCCCGTACACACGGTTGGACTTTGTTCGGACATTCCAACAACAAAATCCTAGGATTTTTTCCGACGGATGTTGGCTCAAACTTGTCTTGCATACACACGGTCACACAAAGTTGTCGGAAAATCCGATTGTTCTAAACGCGGTGACGTAAAACACGTACGTTGGGACTATAAACGGGGCAGTGGCCAATAGCTTTCATCTCTTTATTTATTCTGAGCATGCGTGGCACTTTGTCCGTCGGATTTGTGTACACACGATCGGAATTTCCGACAACGGATTTTGTTGTCGGAAAATTTTATATCCTGCTCTCAAACTTTGTGTGTCGGAAAATCCGATGGAAAATGTGTGATGGAGCCTACACAAGGTCGGAATTTCCGACAACAAGGTCCTATCACACCTTTTCCGTCAGAAAATCCGACCGTGTGTACGGGGCATAAGGGGACCCCCCTGGCACTATATTGGAAGGATTTTTATTCACTTTTAGACTTTAACTTTAAAAATCAAAAAATCACTGCTCATTTAAAAATGACGTTTTTCACAAACTTTTTTTTTATTGATCCATGTCCCCCAGGGCAGGACCCCTATAACCATTGTATGCCTAATTACTTGCATTTAAGCCTTCAAAATGGGCACTTTTGATATTTAACGTTCGGGTCCCATTGACTTTAATGGGGTTTGGTGTTCAGGTCCGAACATTCGCGGTGTTCAGAAGTTCTGGTCTGAACCGAACAGGGGTCCGTTCGGCCCATCCCTAGTCATTGTATGCATCAATGAGGGTGTGTGTGATCAATGTGCATCAATGTGAGGCTGCAGATTCACTCATTTTGTGTTCAATATGATCCACTCTGCCTCCTAACTCCTGAACTTCAGCCCTGAAGCTTTGTACACATTCCATCACGTCTGTGTGCAGAGATGCACACAGGGACACCAGCATATTCTTCAGGGTGGTATCAGAAATAGGCTGTGTGAATGTATTTGATCTATTGATGTAAGAAAAACTATGCAATAAAGATTACTGGATTTAAAAAAGAAATAGGCTGGTTGGTGGTGGGGAAGGAATTTATGGTGTCAGCTAGTTCCCTTGTGGCATTGAAGTTGAGTTACTACCATTGCTTAACTTGAGAGAAGAGTTCCCTGCAGATAGCCAAGGTTTTTGGCTGGGCTTTGTGAGAGAGTAGTTGAAGTTGCTGGAGATCGCAGCTGGGGCTGCCTTTGATGCTCCGGTCTGTGCAGGGCTCTGTGTGATGTGAGAAGAGCTGCTGGAGGAGACTGGCAAGCTGCCGCCGGTGCTTTCTTGGACAAGCGCCGCTCTGAAGGGAGGAAGAAGTTTGAAAGTTTCTTGTTTCGGGAGGCATCTTTCTTCTTGTGGGCCATCTCTGGATGTACAGAGAGACTTCGGGAAGCATGTAGAGGTGTTTAATTCTGGCGGGTCCCCTTTTTGCCGCTGTTTTCGCTGCTAGTCTGGAGGAGCTGCTCTCCCAAGCTTCTACCCAGCAGTGCGGTAGCCACACCCCCGACTTGTGTCTTTTTTTAACCTCACCAACTATGTAACTATGTAACAATTGTGTAATTAACTGTTCAGTAGTCACTCATTGATAATGGCAAATGATCAGCAGCACATGTGTACATGTTCCTGCAGCTTTGGGTATTCCTACTTTATGCAGACATACAAGGAAAGGCAGTGGGAAATCAGAAGTCTTCACCTGGATACTTGCTTGCAGACCGTTACCCAGAGAGCACTGGATAATTGTGAAAGCCAGCGAATAAGCAATTTTAGAAAGAGAGTTCAGCAATGACATCTTCAACATTTCTCTGTACATGTTACCTTTAATTGAAGAGGCACAGATTGATTAATTCAGCAAAGTTCTGTATTAGGTTTTCTGATTGCCAAACATGCCTACAGTAATTTCAAAAATGATTCCATCATTTTTGGAATTAAAATACCAACTTTAAATCATAGATAATAAAAAACACCATTACATTTTGATTTGATTTTGATTTTGTAATTGCTACAACTTGAAAAATGTGATCTTCACAAAAGACAAAATGAAAAATATTTGAATTTGCTAACTGCAAATTAACATGAAAATGTATCATTGGTGATCATAGACTGGGGCCTCATTCAGTAAAACTTTTGAAAATTGCAGAGGGCTTCAAGAAAGGAACAGAGAAACAACAAGAGACCCCCCCCCAAAAAAAAATGACAACGCTAAAGACAGATGATGTCTGAATGATGTCTGATAACACATTAAAGGTTTTATTGTAAATGGCTGCATAGAGGGATTGATTCTTCTGCTTTTATTGTATCTCTACAAAGAACTTGCTTAATTGTGTTTGTCATTGTTTTCATTGGTCAACATCTTTACATATTCCTTTAAACATAAGTTTCGAACCAGAAGAGTCCAAGAAGCATGTCACAAATGTAGTGGAGCACAATGTAATGCTAGCAAACATAACTGCATTACAAAAACTGTTACTCAAACCCAAACATGTGTATTTGTTTACAAACATTTTGATGCAAATAAAACAACATATAATCCAATTTATTTTACCAAGGAACTAAAAAGTGCAATGGCTAGTAGTAACCCACAGCAAATATAGCTTTCACCTTTTAGTTGATTTGATCTAGTTCTAGTGCACTAGCTGAGTACTACGGGTTACTGCGCTTGCGTTTTGCACACGTTATTGCACTTATCTATTACATGTGTTGATCCTCCTCCAAATAATATACTATAAATAAAGGAGCTAAATATAATATATAAGAACTGACTCTTTACTCAGTTCAATGCATTATTTCTTTTTTATAGAAATTATTAATTTTGGTCTGTAAACCACTGAATATTTATAGTAACCTGAAAACGGTTCAGTTAAGCAATACATAGGCATGGCTATAATCATTCAGTTTTACTAGGAAAAGATTCTGTTGCCACCTGCAGTCCTTCCTTGGTCATTTACAGTCACAGTACCCTGCTTTACTCTAAAAGCTGATTTTTTTTTTCCATGAATGGGTTAAAGCTTATGCCGCAGTGAACTGAGAAGGGGTTATACATATTTAAACAGATGTGCTACAGGTCTGTGAAAGGGGGATACAGACTGTTGAAAATGGGGGCCAAAAGGGCACAGAAATACTTTGTTGTGAAATAAGATAAGAGATCATTGAGTAGGAAAGAGAAAGAGAAGTCCTAAAGATACAGCAGAAGAGAATTAAAAGAGAAAATAGCAAACAGAATGCAAAGGAAAGCTCATTGATTAACACAAATGTACCAAGAGCTTCTTCTTCAGTTTAAATGAAGTTTAACCTCACTAAAATATACTGTTATTTTGTGTCTGTACCTTCTACTCATAATGAAATTTAAAATATTCAAAGCTATCTATGTAAAAAACTAAAATAATAATATTCCAGGCAAGCATCCAAATTCACAGTGGAAACATATACATGCAAACAGTTTTTATGATTTTCTCATACTGCATATATTGGCATTTGCTAATTCTGAATTTTCTCATCACTGTGGTAGAAAACAAATATCGATTTGACAAATGCTTAAAATTGTAAAAATTCTGTTAGTATATAGCCAGTTATAGCCTCTACAGTGGCTAGGATTTTGCAAGGCTCTGATCCTAACTGCATGAACTTTAGGAGTCCTTGTTCAGGAGTACATTTAGAAATTATTGATTTAATTATCTGTATGTGGGGAACCCACATCCAATTCACAATAGTGTAAACCCAGCCTTAATTGGAGGCAAAGGCTAAAATTATTTTCACAGCTGAGCTCTATAATGGTGTCTTTCCTGTTTTGTTTTTCTGTTATCATGTGTGTGAAAGTGGTGAACAGCTCACTTGCAGGGCTGGATTAACATAGGGGCTATTGGAGCTGCAGCTCCAGGCCCCTTACCTCAAGATAGGCCCATTTGCCAAATAAAAAAAAAAAAAAACGAGTTTCGAGGGTCGTAGAGACCCGAAATTAGCCAAAGACCTACCCCACCCAAATTAGCTGAAGACCTACCCTGCCACTGGCCAAAATTTGGGGCTCCTAGGACCCATCGTTCCGGAGCTACAGGGCTCCTTGCGCAGCCTGTCAGAAGCTGCATACAGAGCGGCCAGTTTAAATGCCAGCTGGCACACAGTGCCTCTCCTCACTTCTTGTCAAAGGCACTGAGCTCAATGGACAGCATGGAGCCTTGGACCAATGGTAAAGTACCATCAGCCCAATAAAAGACACATGCTCCCTTCCAGCCCAGCCCTCCTAATTACAAGGAAGTACGTGGGTTTATGGCTATAAGGTTTACCCATAATCCCATGTTTTTCTCACACAGTTAAGAGGGAAAATGAGAATCTTCTGCTGCTGAAAAGGTACAAGCTAAATCATATATTATCCTATATGAGAATCATCATTTATTTATTTAGTGTGAAATTACTGGTTGGAAGTTATAACTTCAAACTTCAGTAATTTGTCCGCTTGAGTACAGTTTTTGAAACTATAGTAAACTACCTTAAAAACAATATATAATAATTATTTGTATATTACTTATGGTAATTAACCCATTGCCACCCAGACCAATTCGAACACTTCTCTCCTACATGTAAAAATCATTTTTTTGCTAGAAAATCACTCAGAACCCCCAATTATATATATTGTTTTAGCAGACACCCTAGGGAATAAAATGGTGGTCATTGCAACTTTTTATGTTACACGGTATTTGTGCAGAAAATTTTCAAACCTGTTTTTTTTGGAAAGAAACTGTTTCAAAACAAAAATAAAAAACACTAAAGTTAGCCTGATTTTTTTATATACTATGAAAGATGATGTTATGTTGAATAAATATATATCTAACATGTCACACTTTACAATTGCACACACTAATTCAGTACTTAAAAATCTCCATAGGCAACGCTTGAAAAATTTTTACAGGTTACATGTTTAGAGTTACAGAGGAGGTCTGGTGCTAGAATTATTGCTCTCGCCCTAACGATCGCGGCGTATGTAACCTGTGTGTATCTGGCTCTGATACTAGCCAGTGCCTCACCAGCCACCGACCTCACCGCATGTCCCTGACCCAGATCTTAAAAAATACATTTGGACAGGGCTGTACAAATGCCGTAGCTGTGATGCTTTACCTCACAGCTGCAACTTTTTTCTTTTGTAACTTCTTTAGCTGCAGCATCTTTAACTCAGCCTGCAGAGTTTGACAGGCAGCACCACCTGTCAAACTGGCCTTTTGATTTCAGTGGGGCCACTCGCAGTAGCAGCATAGTCCAACAATGTAAAAATACCATTCAGCAATGTAAAAAAAAAGAAAAGAAAAAGAAGGAGGCGGCAGTAGCACCTCATGAACACCTCTCAGCTGCTGCTATACCACTCGTTGAAAAGCAATCCACCACAGACAGTGACTTTTTAGAGGGTAGTAATCATTACCGCAAATGTGAAAGAAACTGGAAACACATCATCCATTTCACACTCACCACCAACCAGGTCACTCCCCAGCCTCTTCCCATATTAGTCCTTCAACTTATATCACAGGTGACCATTTCCCAACCTTCAGATGAAAGACCCTACTCCAAAAGAGATCACTCCCAGTTACCCCCCCCCACCCACTCATTGATATCCCCCCATGACCACCTCACAACCCCCTGCTGACAGACCTCTCTCCCCAGCCTGTCCCCACACACCCTTTCACCTGCTGACCTGTGGATGGGGGAATCACTCCCGCAGTGTTATTGTGTTCTGCCAGTGGGGAGCCTTCCCCACCCACACAATACAATGATCAGTGTTGCCAACTATAGCTGGCAGCATTGAATGTTTTGGGCTGGTTGTACTCAAGTCGATTAATAGATTGACTTGTGTACAACCAGCCAGCCCATACATAGATAGACTATGGCTGGTCTCTGCTTAATTGGCTTAATTTCAATCCGTGTATGACCTGCTTAACCACTACGCAGTCCCTAAACATCCTTCCACAAACCTTTACATTTTTCCTTCCCAGATTCTTTCATCCTCCTCACCTGTACATACCACCCACTGTCATACCCTCCACAGTCCTCTCTTGTACATACCGTCCACTGTCATACCCTCCACACTCCTCTCCTGTACATACTGTTCAATGTCATACCCTCCACACTTCTCTCCTATACACAGTTCCTGCTGCCATACTTCCACACTTCTCTCCTGCACATAGTGCCCACTGTCATACCCTCCACATTCCTCTCCTGTGCATACTACCCACTGTCAGACACTTCTCTCCTGTACATAGTGCCCGCTGTCATACCCTCCACACTCCTCTCCTGTACATACTGCTCACTGTCATACCCTCCACACTTCTCTCCTATACACAGTTCCTGCTGCCATACTTCCACACTTCTCTCCTGTACATAGTGCCCACTGTCATACCCTCCACATTCCTCTCCTGTGCATACTACCCACTGTCAGACACTTCTCTCCTGTACATAGTGCCCGCTGTCATACCCTCCACACTCCTCTCCTGTACATACTGCTCACTGTCATACCCTCCACACTCCTCTCCTGTACATACTGCTCACTGTCATCCCCTCCACAGTCCCCTCTTGTACATACTTCCCACTGGCATACCCTCCACACTCCTCTCCTGTACACAGTGCACACTGTCAACCCTCCACAATCTACATACTGCCCACTGTTACACACTTCTCTCCTGTACATACTGCTCACTGTCTTACCCTCCACACTCCTCTCCTGTACATACTGGTCACTATCTTAGCCTCCATATGCCTCTCCTGTACATAGTGCACACTGTAAACCCTCCACACACTTTAGCTGTGCATACTTCCCACTGTCATACCCTGCACACTCCTCTCCTGTACATAGTGCCCACTGTTATACTCTCCACATTCCTCTCCATCACCTGCACATACTTCCCACTTTTATACCATCCATACTCCTCTCCTATGCCTCTTACCCACAAAAATAGTTCTTTAAAATTATATTGAATATCCTCAATGTTACCAGCTCTAAAATGGGCACACTTTTGTTATTTCAACTAAAGGAAATCTTCTCAGTCCCCATATTTGTTCTGCCCATTATTAGTACTCTTTTAACTTTGTGATTACTATTGTGATGTATAGAGGATCATAGGATGTCAGCTACTCTAAATATACCACTGATAAAAAAGTGTCCCTGAAAATATTTTTTAAATGTTGGAAACTATGCACTTGGCAGAGGCTCCTGGGATCCTGTGATATTAAAGCAGTAGTAAACTTTGCTAACATCACTACTTTTTAGAGGCCCTAAGGTAGGTTATGCCATAATGTAATAGTATGCACAGCATATTAGCACATTAGGGTACACTTACCTGTGAGACCGAGCCTTCCAGTGCAGCTCTATGATCAATCCGGTGGGTCCTGGGCGCTTCCATCTTCACCCGGTCTTCCTTCTGGGTTCTGTGCCTTCAGTCACTTGGCTTGGCCAAGCTGCGTTGCTGTCACTCCCACGAATGCTCATGTGCATCCTCTCTCCCTCTCTCATCCAATTTCTCTCTCTCTCGCTCCTCCCTCTCTCTAATTAAATTGAATTTGTTATAACAAAAAATAGTTTTTTGTTTTTTTCTTAAAAAGCCCCACCAAACTCCTCAGCACCAGGCCCATGATTTTCTTAATCCGGCCCTGCTCACTTGGCCTGCTGAAGTGTCATCTCTGTAGCCTTGCACTGATTTAAAAGATTGAAACACCACTACAGTTGCTAAAAGAAGCACAAAGATGACTTAGATGCATTGCTCAGCGTTGGTGAAAACCTTCAGTACACTTCAGTACCTTCTTCTTGCCCATTTCCCACCCAAAGTATCTAACGGATATCTGGACACCACTACGAGACTTAGGGGATTATTTACGAAAGGCAAATCCACTTTGCACTATAAGTGCACTGCAAGTGCACTTGGAATTTCAGTCGCTGTAGATCTGATGGGGGTATGCAAGGAAAATAACAAACAGCATTTTTGTTTGTACAGGATTGGATGATATAAATCAGCAGAGCTTCTCCTCATTTCAGATCTTCCCCTCAGTTCTTCAGCGATTGCACTTTCAAGTGCACTTGTCGTGCAAAGTGGATTTGCCTTTAGTAAATCAACCCCTCTGTGTCCCAGGATTAATCTGCTTTCTATCACATGACTAGAACATCAGTTTTATCACCACTGTGTCTACTCTCTGGGAATGATGGGAAATTATAGTGTAAAGGAAAGAAACATATGGCAGAAAGGGAGTTTAAACAAACTTCCCACCTCATAGTGGTCCTTTTATAAATTGAAAGTAGGCAACAATGATCATGTGACTAAAATCTAAAAGGTGCAAAAAAAACCTGCTGCTTGAACCACACCTTCCACTTCCAATACAATTATTCTCAATCATCATTCATTATCTTTTAAACAATGGAAATTCAAAGGATACCATCTTTTATTTCAGTTTACAGTATTGGACTTCTCAGTAATGAAGAGAAATCAATGCCTGAACGCTCTTCTGGGAGTGTCAACTTCATGGTCCCTCACTGTGCTAAGTGGTTCCTCTCGCTAACCTATGCATCACTTCTGAAACGTGAAGAAGAAAGTGGCCAACTATGACAGTTTAGTGTAACAGAGTACAGATAAAAGATCTTGTGTCTCACTTGGTTTCAAGGTGAAAAAGACTGAAGAAATGTTAGAATTGAGAACTGTGCTTTGCCCTTCTTTTTTACTCTTCCGTATGTTCACTAACAAAGCAGCGGAGACAGAAGATCTATGTTTTTTTAAATTAGTTAAATAAATTGCAAAGCGATATGCACTATGATATGAGGAGATCTGAATTGAAGAAAAATGTGGTTAAGCACTTTGCCCTGGTTCAAACTGGAGCGTTTTGATATGCAGTTTGACATGTCAAATCGCAAGTCAAATCAGCGGTATTGCCGTCAATGGCACTGTCCTAATCAGTGCAACGCCGCATCTGTGATTTCCAATTTCAAAAAGTAGTTTCTGTACTACTTTTTGCGATTTCGGGCTGCGATTTACATTGACATCTGTGCAGAAACCTGCACAGATGTCTCTGAAATCACGTCCAAAATCGGGACTGACATCCTTGAGTTCAGCTGAACTCGCACGGCTTCATTCCCGCAGCTCAGTATGAACCTGGGCTCAAAGTTGGTGAAATATTTTTCGATTACAGACACATTTTTGTATACCAGCACAGAAGGTCAACCCTGCCAAGGGACATTGACTGGTGACTTAGGCTCCTGCTTGGGATGCCTTGTAGATAATCTGGCTATGCCATGGACTGGACAAGTTAGCTTTTAGTTCAGCTGTTTGATTTTCAATGTTCTGAATATTTACAGGTTATGCCTTTACAAAAGCACATTCAGTGGTTACAAAGGTATGTTTGTTGTTACATTTTTCAAACATTTACAGCATCTACATCATTCAGAATAGAGTAATCATGTGTCTCTGCAGGGAAGAAGGAAATTTGAAAGGAAACTTGTATTGGGAGAAAATGTAGACTACCATTGTTGAGTTCTCCTTTGAAAAAGGCTTGTTGTCTAGCTTTCACATGTAAAATACCTTCTAAGACACAGGCATGTAAAACAGATTCATTAAGGAATTTCTCTGACTTTAGAATCTGCATTTTTTGTACTGGGCCAGTGACTTAGAATATTTTGAAACTAGAGACATCAAGGCAACTAGTGATTTAAAGTGGAGTTCCACCCAAAAATGGAGCTTCCACTTTTTGGATTCCTCCCCCCCTCCAGTGTCACATTTGGCACCTTTCAGGGGGAAGCAGATACCTGTCTAATACAAGTATTTGCTCCCACTTCCTGGCATAGATCACCGTGGCGCTTGCGGTGACCTATGCCACTACCCCGTCCTCTCCCGCTGTATTCTGGGAGACACACAGGTCCCAGAACACAGCAGGGACCTGAGAGGACACACAGCGCGACTCGCGCATGCGCAGTAGGGAACCAGGCAGTGAAGCCGCATGGCTTCACTTCCTTATTCCCTCACCGAGGATGGCGGCGGCAGCAGCCGAGAGCCGAAGGACGGATCGGCTTCGGCTGCCAACATCGCGGGCTCCCTGGACAGGTAAGTGTCCATATATTAAAAGTCAGCAGCTGCAGTATTTGTAGCTGCTGGCTTTTAATATTTTTTTTTTTCAGCGAACCTCCACTTTAAGAAACACAGTGATAGCGAGTGATGGGTGAATATGCCAAGGCTTGATTCAACAAGGGTTTATGGAATTGTTTACTGAATCCTGTTTGAAATATGGCAAACCCAAGCTTAGAGGTTAATCTCAATGAAGTAATTAAATATTGTTAGTAAGTTCTGGCCATTTATTACTCTCAAGAAAGGTATGAGAAGCTAGGCTTTGCCACAAGGGACATGTACCAATGCAATAACATGAAAAGAAAATCCTGTACAGTGGGGAGAGGTTTGAGAACGATATTGAAAACACAGAAGATCCTTTAACCTCCCTGGCGGTATGATTATGTCAGATTTTTGCGTCTCAAATCGGTACAATTTTTTTGCATATAAATTTGGCGCTTTATATTGTAGGCCTGTAATTCTTAGCAATAGCACACTTAAATCTGTCCAAACAGGAGTCTAGTAGATATCCCCGGTATGATAAAGTTTGAAACACAAAATCATAAATTATAATATAATAAATAACTATAAATAATGATAAGAAAATATTAATATAATAATAATAAAATTAATTTCCCCACAATTCACTATCGCTCAATTCTGCAAATGTTCTAATTTACTATCGCTGTTTTAAACCGCTTTTGACATAAAGGGACACTTTTTGGTTGCTATGGACAATCTCAAGTTTCCAGGCAGAAAGAACAGTACATATAATATAAAACTGCATGCAGGGCATTTGACTAAGCACTAGGGACAAAAGGGATGTGAAATGATTTCATACAGTAATGTAATCTGTACTGTATGTGTTATGAATTTTCAATTTTTTTCATTTGCTGCCAGGCTCTGCTCCTGTGCGTCATGACGCTCGCAGGGATCGGAGCCCGGAACACAGAGCATCGGGTGGTGGAGAGAGCCCGTAGACACAGCGGAGGGACATCGCAGGATCCTGGGGACAAGGTAAGTACATCGCACCAGGATCCTGCAATACAATTCTGAGTGTGGCTCAGGGTTACCACTAATGGTACTGAAATTTAACCCAGAGTCACACTTGGGAAAACCGACAGGGAGGTTAAAGAACATGCTTAGGGCATGGCCTAAATTTGTACTGCTCTGTTATGCAATGGAACAATTCAGCTTTTTTAGACAATCTCAGAGATAGTATACAATGAAAGCGAATACATGGCTGTGGGGTTTTTTTGGGGTTTTTTTACTATTAGCTTGGCTTACATACAGCAGCAGCACCCCAATCTAATTAAGTTAAAAAAAAATGCAGGCTGCTTTAGCAGCAACACATTTTTTTTTCATCAAAATGTATTAGGTCCCCTTTGACTAGTAGATAAAAAATGGCCTGTAGTTCACTTTGACTGTCCTTGTTTTCACTGGTACAAAACTGTCCTGCCAATGACCAATTTCTATAAACTTCTCCTTAAGAATTTGGAGATCACAGATAACCTCTTAGTGTCAGCGCCTCCTGGACCTTTAAGAGGTTTATGACGCTTGGAGGCAGGGAGAAGCTTAGGATTACATGACCACTGTGATAGGCTGTCACGGCGGTCACAGGGTCCAAAAACGCCCGATCGCAATGAGCGATCAGGAGCTTTCCGACCAGATGTGCTACCGGCGCAAAACTAAAAATATACTAGTTTGCTGCAATCATGTAAGCCTACAAAAAAAGGGTAGAGTATCAATATAATATAAAAGTGGATTGCGCTAACTTCTGTGTATGATACCACTGCTGAAATATGCATAAATAGGATATCTATCCTATGTAGCATGCTTTTCTGTATCAATTAATATTGTGTCAAAATATACTGTCCACTTAGTGTTTACTAGTGACAAAATAATATTCCAAAAAACTTTTTAAAGTGCTAGTGCTAAAAAATATGACAAATATTAAAAAATGTGCAATGTGCCAATATTACTTAGTGACCATCAAATATCATACATCAACAGGCATATATACTACTTGCTGCAAAAAATGTCCTCAGCATGTGCAAAAACACTACAGCCCACTAGATGTCCTCAGTGGGTAATTACTTCTGTGCAATGACGTGGGTGCTACCAAAAGCTATTTAAAAAAATATTAATACTAAACAATGTGCCAATATTGCTAACAAAATATCACATATCAACATGCATATGTACTGCATAGTGCAAAAAATATATGTCCTTGACATTTGCAGAAACACCACAGTACACTGGATGTCTTCAGTGAGTGATCACTTCTGTGCAATGACATTCCTTTTCAGAATATTGTGCTACTTATCGTGACTTCACCACCACCTCATGCAATGACCACTCACCAGATGTATTAAGAATAAATGCCTTTGGTTCATTAGGGATAACCAATCTGTTTGTGATGGGTCCAATAGCAGCTTTTCCAAGCAAAGTATTAGTATCTCTTGCTCTGTTCAGTACTCATAAAGACATATGGGTAGCCATCATGGTATAGTATGTCATTTCATTTTATTAAAAAAGTTAAAAACATGGTTAAACTCACATGTTATGGTGCCCTTAAGCCGGCACCAAGCACATCCAGCAGTGTATATGGAGAGCGGTGTCTCAGTTTGTTTCCCCTCTGTTACTGTGTCTCCTCACGGGGCATGCAATGAGAAAGTTCCCAGCAGCTTCTGCGCATTTCGCAATGTAATTTGCGTCATCAGGAAGCTTCATCACGTCCCACCGGAGCCCAGCAATGGGTACCGTGGACTCAATGTCCGACGATTGTACAGGGCACAGGCAGAAAAACAATCTGCCTATGTAAACAAGCCAGATTGTTGTTCTGTCAGAAGGGAAGGTATAGATTCTGTGTTTCTGCTAAGCAGGAACACTGATCTTTGCCTTCCCCAGTCAAAGCACCTCCCCCACAGTGAGTAAGCACAACCTAGGCATACATTTAACTCTTTGATCGCCCCTGATGTTAACCCTATTCCTGCCAGTGTGCAGTACAGTGACATTGCATAATTTTTAGCACTGATCACTGTATTAGTGTTTTTGGTCTCCAAAAAGTGTCAAAAGTGTCACTTAGGTGTCCGATTTGTCCGCTGCAATATCGTAGTCCTGTTGTAAGTCGCTGATCGCCATCATTATTAGTAATAAATAAATAAATAAAAAGATCCCACAGTTTGTTGAGGCTATAACTTTTGTGCAAACCAATCAATATACGCTTATTGGAATATTTTTACCAAACATATGTTGGAGAATACATATTGGCCTAAATTGATGAAGACATTAAAAAAAAAAAAAATAGGGTTTGGGTATGTTTTATAGCAGAAAGTAAAAAAAATAGTTTTTTTGTTTTCAAAGGTGTCACCTCTGTGTTTTTTTTAAAAAAACACAGAGGTGATCAAATACCACCTAAAGAAAGCTCTATTTGTAAGAAAGAAAGGACAAAAATTTATTTGGGTACAGCGTAGCACAACATCACAATTGTCAGTTAAAGTAACGAAGTGCCGTATCGCAAAAAAATGGCCTGGGGGGGGTTAACCTTTCGGAGCTGAAGTGATTAAAAGCAGGGCAGTTTTAACAAAAGGCCTAACTGGTGTATGCCTAACTTTTATTTATTTTTTCTTATGGGGATAAGGGGTGGGGTAAATGTGAGTGATATTATGTGAGTTTGTCTAGGTACACACTGTTCTTGCACTTTTTTTTTCCTTTTAAACAATGTGGTGGAATGCTGGGAACAAAAGCCAGCTTAAATGACAAGTGTTCAGTAACTAACAAATTCTCTGATATTAGCACTCCAAACAAGGCCTTATCAACATAAAATAAAAATTCCGAAAATTGATTAAACATACCACCCCTAAAGCAAAAACATAATTTTTTATAAACAGAAACCTCGTAGCAAAAAAAAAAAAAAAAAAAAAGAACTTAAAGTGACTGCTGGCCTTAAATCAAAATGAAAGACAGAAAAGTACCCAATTATGAGAATAAAATGGCAGCAAAGGGGTTGATTGTATAAAAAGCTAGCAATCAGAATTTTTAGTTTCTTAACTAACCCCAATCTTTACCTATGCAGATTGTCAGCTTTTCCTATTCTTCCTATGATTTTCCTACATCAGCTTCCAATTCACTGACACTATGGTTGCTCTGTACCCCCCTTTTTATAGTAAGAGACTGCCTTAACCCCAAACCCCTTATTTGCCCTTTTTTGCCTGCTGGTCATAGTGCAAAGGCCACGCAGTGCATTTTGGTTTAAAAATAATTCTTCCAGTTGATACTGCACAAAGATTAAAATCTGTAAGGTTTACAAGAACCTGTACAGGTTTTCTTTGGAGATGTTTGCATTTCTGCCAGCAATTCAAATCATTACACCACTGTGCTGCACTTAAATGAATATAAAATCTAATGTGAGAGTAAACTTCTAAACAATAAAACAACACAAATGGACTATACATTGATCTGAATCATTCCTACAGTAAAAGCTATACAAGAGTACATTAGTGTTGTCAGTTATAGCTATGCTAATCATATGCTTCTAAAAATACAAGTTTTCAGGCAGTTCAGCTAAATGTGATGACGCAGTATACATTATAGAGAAATAAACAACAACAACAGAAAGGAACAAGGGAGTTATTGTTTTTGATTGCTTAAAAGTGGGTAAGCAATATAGCTAGGTAATAGGAAAAAAATCAGCAGGCACACTGGATTAAAGAATAAGGTATAGCAGTAGGATCTGTCTAGATTACTTTACCGACCACTTGTAAAACCTCTTATTTATTCTCTGCAACTGGATGCTGGCACAAGGAATGCATTTAGTTGGATAAAATAGAAATCAAACAAAAGAACACATACACAACAATTACTGCAGAATAGCTTATGTCTGTACAACTAAAGTTTATAGATGAAGGTAATTAGGGTGGCGTTTTAAAAATAGATTCCAGTCTGGCATAAAATAAAGACACAGCAAATAAAATGAATCCACCCTTAAAATAACCTGCTACATCTAGTGTGCTTTGTTAATAAGTTTTATTTGAAATACCAAGTCCACCTAGGCAGACATTAAAGCAGAACTTAGCCTTTAATATGAAAAGTGAAATTCTGCCTAAAAAGGTGAACTTAGCCTTTACAAGGTTAATTTGATGGGATCTACATCTCCCTGCCATGGTTATGACATTTTCTTGGGTTGCCTTACATTAAAAATGTCACCCAGATTGTGCTGTTTTCACTTGAAATTCCAAGGAGGATTGAGTAAGGAGCAGGTAATCTATTGCTCAGCATTAGTGTTGGGAGAACAGTTTGGCCTGAGCATGAGTTTAGGCCGAACATTGGTTGCTCGCCCCGTTCAGGGAACACCCCAATTTGCAGGGTATAAGGTGTATGTTTGTCCCGCTGAATGCCCTGCAATGCACTGCTCGTAGCACAATGCATTCTGCGCCCTGATTGGGCAAAGTTTTGCCCAGTCAAAGCACAGTAAAAGCTGGTTGTTAAGGAGCGGGGCCGGCAAGCCTCCTTAACAACCGATAAGTCATTAGCTGTCAATGGGCTCCCCTACTGACAGCTGAATAAAAAAAAAAAAACACACATGCCCTCAATATGGGGGGGTGATCGCTTTGAGGCAGGGGGATGTAAATCCATCATCGATCATGAAGCCTGCACTGCCAATCTGAAAAAGAAAGAAAAATTTTGCTCAGCCTGCCGTGAAAGCAAACTAGTGAAAGCTAAATTGCTGGCCTGCCATTTGACAGTTCTTATATAGGTATGGGTGGGGCAACCTGGCAACGTCACCTGGTGGCACCGCCTCCCTTGCGACATCAGCAACTGGTGCATGCTGGGTCAGTGACTTCGAAAGGGGGCGGTGCCACCTGGTGACGTTGCCAAATGGCCCCGCCTTACCTATACAAGCCAGCAATTTTTTTGGGTGAATGGGTAGGGGTACTATGTACATGCTACCAATGCGCCACTTTACAGACAGACTAAGTGGAACCCCCCCCCAGGCATTATATTCAAAGGAATTTTTCATTTTCATTGTTGAACTTTAAGCATAATTAAAATCACTGCTTCTGAAAAAACAATCATTTTTTAAAATAAATTTGCATTGATACATAACCCCCATGGCAGTACACTGACCCCCATACCCCTTTTATGGCCAATTACTTGTATATAAACCTTCAAAATGGTCACTTTTTATTTCTCATGTTCGGCTCCCATAGACTTCAATGGAGTTAATTGTTTGGGGCAAAACTTTTCCCCTGTTTGTGAGTTCTGCTGCAAACCAAACAGGGGGGTGTTTGGCCCTTCTATACTCAGCATAAACTGAAGTTAGGTTAGTTACAGCCAGAGCAGGGAACTATGTCAGGACAGTTCAATATTATCTTTATTTTAGTCCCCAGAATCTTTAATATTAAATTCCACATTAATTTTCTGGTGCACACAATGCAGTTCTTCAAGACCAGATCACAAAAGAGCAATCTTGAAAACCACCTGCTAATAAGGCACCTTTCATAATCCAATGTGGGGAATAGGAACAGAGGTTTCAGTAGTCACACCTGGCCAGTTCCCACTTCATGTCCCAAACAGCACAAATGAAAATGGGACAAGTGCTACATCAAAAGGAGCCACAGCAGAGCTGAACAAGCTGGGACCGAGATCAGAAATGATTCCTCATGTGCCACCTTTGCTTGATTTTGTGATCTGTGAATTGCAAATAACATAACAGGCATAAGAGATGCCATAGCTGTACTCTGTGCCAGCCTTGTAACTCCAGGCAGCATTTTTTTTTACCTTTGCACAGAGCTTCCTATATTTGGTGGCCACATATTAGATTTTTAACCAAAACCAATGATTCCTTTTATCACAGTACTGCTATGACCTACAGAAGTGCCTATCCTTGACTTTGCCATCACTTCAATACATGTAACACACATGCAGAATTTTTTTTTAACATTATAGAAAAAAATATTTTCCAACATGCCATGAAATCTTTATTTGTGATAATAACTTGTGAAGTGCAGATCATAGCCAAATAATTAGAGTTAAAATTCAAATAGTATGAATAGGCAAACACTGGCAATGTGAGGTTTCATTGTGTAGCAATAATGAGCCCTTCTGATAGCCAGAAGTGCTTTTTAACACACACAGAGATCCAACTTATTGGAAAGTCTCTACAATCACCAAAATCTTATCTATTTTAAGTAAAAACATTACCTATAAGTTCACTGCTAAAGAATATTGGTCTAAATGCAAGTATATTGTAGTATGTCCCAGTTATATCACATTTGTTGCTCTTGGTTGACATCTATTCATGCTAATATACGCTTATGCTCAAACACATTAATGCACCTACAGTATTAAAGATTAAGGAGGGACATTTTCATTTTAAATTATAAAATGGACAGCCACATGACCCATGTTACAGTGGAGAATAGGAATTAAAGTCTCCCACAGTACACAGAACATGTAAATCATTGATCATTGAACATGTGATCATTTTAGTAAATATAAACTGCTAAATACCTTTTCTCATCAGCAGTATATAGCAGTATTGTGACATATCAGTGCATGGTTAAAGCTTGTAGGAGGAGTTTTAATTTCCCCACAATTGTCCTATCAAATTGCAGGACCTCTGACCCTCTGTCTGGACAGTGTTGATTGACCCTATGCTAGTCACATGCACTTTCCCAAGAAAAAGAAACTCTCTAGCAATACACACTGAACTGAGCATGTGCAGCCTGTCTCCAGTAATTCTGTCTTATCCGGACATGTTTTGGAGTCAGTGGAAGAAGGAGAGGATCTGTGCATACAGAATCAAACAGCCTTTTTACACAATGCAGAGGATTAACCTCTTAGGTTCCACAGTGAATATAACAAGCCTACTTTACTGCATATACAGACAGGTTGTACTGTTGTGGGTTTAGTAACACTTTAACCACTTAAGAACCAGAAGGAATTTGCCCCCTTTATGACCAGGCCATTTTTTGCGATACGGCACTGCGTCGCTTTAACTGACAATTGAGCAGTCGTGTGATGCTGTACCCAAACAAAATGTATGTCTTTTTTCCCCACAAATAGAGCTTTCTTTTGGTGGTATTTGATCACCTCTGCTTTTTTTTTTTTTTTTTTTTGCGCTATAAACAAAAAAGGACAGACAATTTTGAAAAAAAAAACAATATTTGTAACTTTTTGCTATAATAAATATCCAGAAACAAAAAACAAAAAAAACCCAAATTTCTTCATCAGTTTAGGCTGATATGTATTCTTCTACATATTTTTGGGAAAAAATCGCAATAAGAGTATATTGATTGGTTTGTACAAAAGTTACAAAATGTCAGTGATCAGCGATTTTTAGCGGGACTGCGACTATGCGGTGGACTGATCATACATTTTTGACACTTTTTTGGACTATTGACATTTATACAGTGATCAGAGCTAAAAATAGCCACTAATTACTGTATAACTGTCACTGGCAGGGAATGGGTTAACACTAGGGGGCAATCAAGGAATTAAGTGTTACCTAGGGAGGTGTTTCTAACTCTGGGGCAGTGTAGTGACTGGGGGAGGAGACAGATCGCTGGTTATAATCACTAGGAACAGACGATTTGTCTATCCTCCCTTGACAGAACTGGGATCTGTCTGTTTACATTGACAGATCCCCGTTCTGTCACTCTCAGGAGCGATCGCGGGCCTCTGGTCATGCGTATCGACTCTGGCATCGTGCCACGGGCGAGCACGCCCCCTAGTGGTCTTAAAGCGGCCAACGTACCATGACACCGATTCACCCAGGAGAGCCAACCTGCCACAGTACAACTGCTGGGGCTGGTCTTTAAGTGGTTAAGGCAGAACCTCTGACTGGAAGACCATCCTTTCACATAACCAAACCTCCAGTATTTGGTAACAGGGCAGTGCTTTTTTTGCAGCCTAGGGAAGTATTTGAAGCTTTTTTCTACAATGTATGACTGTGGATGGGGCAGGGAGCTTAATTTGATTATTGGCTTGCTGCACTAATTTCAATTAACTTAAGCCCTTTCGAGTATCCTCAAGCACACATTTATAACAGAAATGAGATATGGCAAAATAAAAAAAAGGAAAAGTGCCTTAAGGTAACTCCAAGGAAAACCTGGTGCTCTGTGAAACATTACAGAATACAGTACATAACTCAACTGAATATCTAATTACTATCAAGTTGTCAGAATCCTCCTAGCTGTCAATAATACATTTCCAGTTTTACATTATAAGGCAAAGCAAATGCTTTTACAAACACTATTGCATATCTTATAGTTTGCAGATAGAAGAACAGTGAATTGCATGGTAGGTAAAATAACACACTCTTAGCAGCTAAATACAGCCCCAATCTCCTACATGGATTCATAGTTGTGAAGCTATTACATTTCCGTGAATGGTATCTAAGCTAAAAAAAAAAAAAAAAAAAAAAAAACCCAAAAAACTAAAATTATATACAGTATATTATATTGCAGTTTACCAATGCTTAGATGTGGTGAATGCATTTTTTTTCTCATTTATGCTTTTTTCCTTTATTTTCAAAAGGTTGATCCAGCAGTAAGTCTGTTATTCCCTCGTAAAGACTGAGGAAAAGAATAAATTAAATGCCTTCGCCATCTCCCCATCCTTTGTAACCAGATGTTCTCATTCTTTATGGGGCCAATATGGTCTGTCCTCCCTTTTTTTCTGTTTACATACTCAAAGAATTTCTTGGGATTTTTTTTGCTCTCCTCCGCTATGTGTTTTTTTCGTGTTCTATCTTAGCGCCCTAATTGCACCCTTACATTTCTTGTTGCACTCTTTATAAAGTCTGAATGCTGATGATGATCCCTCAACCTTGTATTTTTTTGAGGCCTTCTTCTTTGCTTTTATAAAAACACCTCTGCTAATCCTGAAGATTACTATGCCTTTCCTGTTTAGCTTTGCTGCCTTCCTGAAGTAGTTATACTTATTCTTGGGTCAGCTTCTTGCATATTGGACAAAAGTGATGATTAGGGATGAGTAATGTTTTTTTGGTGAGATTTTACCAAAGCAGAAACTCTCAGTTTTGCTAATTGAGCTGCTTGAGTAAAATTGGTTTAACAAAAAGTCTAACTCCTTTTTTTTCTTTACTTCTATATCTTAAAATGATGAAGAAGCCTGAAACAGCTATAGACAAGTTGTTAATACTGACTCTGTAAAATTCTGTCAATAAGTGTGATCTACATCTGCAGTTCTGAGTTCACTGAAGGATTTAAGGGGGTAAAGGAATGATTTACATGACTCTGCCCACTTACCCATAAGTAGAGGCTGATGTCCTTGTTTTTTGGGTTTTTTGTTTTTTGGGTTTTATACAAGAAGTGAGGCTGTGCAAATTCTTTCTGTTATAAGATGGCAATGTTGTGTCTCACATTGCTTTAGAGGTGAGATTTTTGGTTCCTTCTGTACATTGTACCACCTAACCATTACCTTAAAGGATAAGTTCACTTTTTTCAACTAAAAAAATGTGCATTTACTATTTTATTTTTATTTTTTGTTAGGAGCTTGTAAAGCGTTGCACCAGCGACCAGCAGGTCTCCTGTAGACTGTCAGTGTGAGCTATCTAGTCATACTTCATAAAACCAAGCAGTTTTACACTGACAGGAAGACTCAATGAACTATCACAGTGCTCAGCAGGGCGGTGATAGTTATTTGAAAACTACAAGCTGACAGCCGCAAAGGATTTTGAGACTTGTAGTTCATTCATACACAGAACTCTGTGTATAAATGACTGGGCCGTGTGGGCGTTTTTAAAAAGCGACAGCTTGCACGGGGAGTTTCTCCCCATACTGCTGTCACAGGGAGAGAAGGCAGCGGGAGCGGCTGCAGCAGTGGGAACATGTTACATGCTCCACCCTAAAAAAGGTGAAATTATCCTTTAACCACTTCAGCCCTGAAAGGTTTTACCCCCTTCCTGACCAGAGCACTTTTTACAATTTGGCACTGCGTCGCTTTAACTGGTAATTACACGGTCATGCAATGTTGTACCCAAACAAAATTTGCTTCCTTTTTTCCCACAAATAGAGCTTTCTTTTGATGGTATTTAATTGCATCTGAGTTTTTCTTTTTGCGATATAAACGGAAAAAGACCGAACATTTTGAAAAAAAATGATATTTTCTACTTTTTGTTATATAAAAAATCCAATAAACGCAAATTTAGTCATACATTTAGGTCAAAATTTATTCAGCCACATGTCTTTGGTAAAAAAAGTCAATAAGTGTATATTTATTGGTTTGCACAAAAGTTATAGCGTCTACAAACTAGGGTACATTTTCTGGAATTTACACAGCTTTTAGTTTATGACTGCCTATCTCATTTCTTGAGGAGCTGAAATGGCAGTGCAGTACAAACCCCCCAAATGACCCCATTTTGGAAAGTAGACACCCCAAGGAAATTGCTGAGAGGCATATTGAGCCCATTGAATGTTTCATTTTTTTGTCCCAAGTGATTGAATAATGACAAAAAAAAAAAAAAATATTCCATGGACTCAACATGCCTCTCAGCAAATAGCTTGGGGTGTCTACTTTCCAAAATGGGGTAATTTTGGGGTATTTTGAACTGTCCTGACATTTTATGCACAACATTTAGAAGCTTATGTCACACATCACCCGCTCTTCTAACCACTTGAAGACAAAGCCCTTTCTGACACTTTTTGTTTACATGAAAAAACATTTTTTTTTGCAAGAAAATTAATTTAAACCCCCAAACATTATATATTTTTTGTAAGCAAAGCCCCACAGATTAAATGGGTGAGTGTTTCATTTTTTTTCACAGAGTATTTGGGCAGCGAATTTTCAAACGCATTTTTTTTGGGAAAAAACACACTTTTTTAATTTTAATGCACTAAAACACACTATATTGCCCAAATGTTTGATGAAATAAAAAAGATGATCTTAGGCCCAGTACATGGATACCAAACATGACATGCTTTAAAATTGCACACAAACGTGCAGTGGCAACAAACTACAAACATTTTTAAAAGCCTTTAAAAGCCTTTACAGGTTACCACTTTAGATTTACAGAGGAGGCCTACTGCTAAAATTATTGCCCTCGCCGTGATACCTCACATGCATGGTGCAATTGCTGTCTACATTTGACGCCCGGCTGACGATTGTGTTCGCCTTTGCGCGAGAGCAGGGGGGGACAGGGGTGCTTTTTTTTTTTTTTTTTTAATTATATTTTTTTGCTTTTTTATCTTATTTTTAAACTGCTCCTTTCATTTTTTTAATCATTTTTATTGTTATCTCAGGGAATGTAAATATCCCCCATGATAGCAATAGGTAGTGACAGGTACTCTTTTTAGAAAAAATTGGGGTCTATTAGACCCTAGATCTCTCCTCTGCCCTCAAAGCATCTGACCTCACCAAGATTGGTGTGATAAAATGCTTTCCCAATTTCCCAATGGCGCTGTTTACATCCGGCGAAATCTAAGTCATAAAATGCTCATAGCTTCTGGTTTCTTAGGCCATAGAGATGATTGGAGCCATTCTGGTCTCTGATCAGCTCTATGGTCAGCCGGCGGAACCACCGGCTGCATTCTCAGGTTTCCTGTTGGGACAGGAGAGCAAGAGAAAACCATGGAAGACAGTGGGAGGGGGGGTCATTCCCTCCCACTGCTTGGAAAAGCAGTCTAGAGGCTAGTTAGCTGCTAGGATTGCCAACCGCTGGCTGAAAAGAATGATACCAAGATGATCGTTCTGGTATAACCACTTAAAGTCCAGCAACATACCAGTACTTCCTTGTTGAGCATATATTGTAATCTTTTTTTCATGCAGCCTGTGGGCTGAAGGAAAAAAACAGATTGATCAGTGGCGATGCCCACCATTAGAATACCTCCGTTCATCCACCCACTTCTAATGATGGGCATACATGCACCATTTTGTTTTTAAAGGTGGTGGTGAAATCACCTCATACAGCGCTGGAGTCACGGCTTTATGTATCGTTGGAGCAAACCTTGTTGCTGTCAAGATTAGGGATGAGCTTCGAGTTTGAGTCGAACTCATGTTCGACTCGAACATTGGCTGTTCGCCCGTTCGCCAAACAGCGAACAATTTGGGGTGTTTGCGGCAAATTAGAAAGCCGCAGAGCACCCTTTAAAAGTCTATGGGAGAAATCAAAAGTGCTAATTTTAAAGGCTTAAATGCAAGTTATTGTCATAAAAAGTGTTTGGGGACCTGGGTCCTGCCCCAGGGGACATGTATCAATGCAAAAAAAAGTTTTAAAAACGGCTGTTTTTTCGGGAGCAGTGATTTTAATAATGCTTAAAGTGAAACAATAAAAGTGTAATATTCCTTTAAATTTTGTACCTGGGGGTGTTTATAGTATGCCTGTAAAGAGGTGCATGTTTCCCGTGTTTAGAACAGTCTGACAGCAAAAGGACATTTCAAAGGAAAAAAAGTCATTTAAAACTACTTGTGGCTATTAATGAATTGCTGGTCCAACAATACACATAAAAGTTCATTGATAAAAACGGCATGGGAATTCCCCACAGGGGAACTCCGAACCAAAATAAAAAAAAATGATGTGGGGGTCCCCCTAAATTCCATACCAGCCCCTTCAGGTCTGGTATGGTTATTAAGGGGAACCCCGACCAAAATTAAAAGAAAAAAATGTTGTTCGGTCCCCCTCAAAATCTATACCAGATCCTTCAGGTCTGGTATGGATTTTAAGGGGAACCCCGCGCCATACCCCCGCATCCATACCAGACCCTTATCCGAGCACGCAACCTGGCAGGCCGCAGGAAAAGAGGGGGGACAAGAGAGTGGCCCCCCCTCCTGAACCGTACCAGGCCACATGCCCTAAACATTGGGAGGGTGCTTTGGGGTAGCCCCCCAAAACACCTTGTCCCCATGTTGATGGAGACAAGGGCCTCATCCCCACAACCCTTGCCCGGTGGTTGTGGGGGTCTGCAGGTGGGGGGCTTAACAAGGGGACCCCCAGATCCCGGCCCTCCCCCCTGTGTGAAATGGTAAGGGGGTACAAAAGTACCCCTACCATTTCACAAAAAAACTCTCATAAATGTTAAAAATGACAAGAGACAGTTTTTGACAATTCCTTTATTTAAATGCTTCTTCTTTCTTCTTTCTTCTATCTTTTTTCTTCTATCTTCTATCTTCCTTCGGTTTCTTCCTCCATCTTCTTCTTCTTCTAGTTCTTCTGGTTCTTCCTCCGGTGTTCTCGTCCGGCATCTTCCTCTGCGGCGTCTTCTTCCCTTCTCCTCGGGCCGCTCCGCATCCATGATGGCATGGAGGGAGGCTCCCACTGTGTGACGCTTCTCCTCTTCTGACGGTTCTTAAATAACGGGGGCGGGGCCACCCGGTGACCCCGCCCCCCTCTGACGCACAGGGACTTGACGGGGACTTTCCTGTGGCATTCCTCGTGATGTCAGAGGGGGGCGGGGTCACCAGTTACGTAACCCCGTCCCATTCTGACATCATGGGGAATGCCACAGGGAAGTCCTGTCAAGTCCCCGTGCGTCAGAGGGGGGCAGGGTCACCGAGTGGCTCTGCCCCCCTGTTATTTAAGAACCATCAGAAGAGGCAAAGCGTCACACAGCGGGAGCCTCCCTCCATGCCATCATGGATGCGGAGCGGCCCGAGGAGAAGAAGGTAAGAAGATACCGCGGAGGAAGATGCGAGACGAGAACACTGGACGAAGAACCAGAAGAAGAAGAAGATGGAGGAAGAAACTGAAGGAAGATAGAAGAAAGAAGATAGAAGATAGAAGAAAGAAGAAAGAAGCATTTAAATACAGGAATTGTCAAAAACTGTCTCTTGTCATTTTTAACATTCTTGACAGTTTTTTTGTGAAATGGTAGGGGTACTTTTGTAGGGCCGGGATCTGGGGGTCCCCTTGTTAAAGGGGGCTTCCGGATTCCAATAAGCCCCCCACTCGCAGACCCCCACAACCACTGGGCAAGGGTTGTGGGGATGAGGCCCTTGTCCCCATCAAAATGGGGACAAGGTGTTTTGGGGGCTACCCCAAGCACCCTCCCAATGTTGAGGGCATGTGGCCTGGTACAGTTCAGGAGGGGGGGTGCTCTCTAGTCCCCCCCTCTTTTCCTGCGGCCTGCCAGGTTGCGTGCTCAGATAAGGGTCTGGTATGGATTTTTGGGGGGAACCCATGCCATTTTTTTTTTAAATTTTGGCGCAGGGTTCCCCTTAATATCAGTACCAGACCTGAAGGGCCCAGTATGGAATTTAGGGGGACCCCCACTTCATTTTTTTTTTTTATTTTGGTTCGGGGTTCCCCTGTGGGGAATTCCCATGCTGTTTTTATCAATGAACTTTTATGTGTATTGTCGGACCGGCAATTCATTAATAGCCGCGATTAGTTTTAAATGACTTTTTCCTTTGAAATGTCATTTTGCTGTCAGACTGTTCTAAACATGGGAAACATGCTCCCCTTTACAGGCATACTATAGACATCCCCAGGTACGAAATTTAAAGGAATATTACACTTTTATTGTTTCACTTTAAGCATTATTAAAATCACTGCTCCTGAAAAAACGGCCGTTTTTAAAACTTTTTTTGCATTGTTCCATGTCCCCTGGGGCAGGACCCAGGTCCCCAAACACTTTTTATGACAATAACTTGCATATAAGCCTTTAAAATTAGCACTTTTGATTATTCATGTTTGTGTCCCATAGACTTTAACGGTGTTCGAACAAATTTTTTGCCTGTTCGCAAGTTCTGGTGCGAACCGAACAGGCGGGTGTTCGGCTCATCCCTAGTCAAGATATATAAATCAGTGCTGCAGCTGAATAGCCTAAAAAATATAGGCTGAAGCATGGGGGCATCCGCCCCAAAAGTCAGGAGAAAATCGCTCCTCCACCCTTGCTGCCCCCATGCTTCGGCAAATATGCTCCTTTTTTTAACTGTGGTGGTGAAATCATCTCCGACAGCGCTGGAGTCTGGGAGCAAACACTGTTGCTGTCAAAATAAATAAATCCGCACTGCAACTGAATGGCGTACCTGCTAAGCAAATGATGGTTAACAATAAAACAAAGTAACATTACAGTATAACAGTAAGACATACCATACCTCCAAAGCAAATACAAAAAAAATAGTAAAAAATAAAACATTTTTTAACGCAACCTGTGCCTAAAATATATATATATGCCGAAGCATGGGGGCATCCACCCGCAAAAGGTAGGAGCAAATCGCTCCTCCACTCCTGCTGCCCTCATGCTTTGGCATATATGCTCTTTTTATTAACTGTGGTGGTGAAATCACCTCCTACAGCACTGGAGTCACGGCTTTATGTATCGTGGGAGCAAACGCTGTTGCTGTCAAGATAAATAAATCCGCGCTGCAGCTGAATGGCGTACCTGAAAACAAAAAAATGTTAACAATAAAACACAGTAAACAGTAAAGTATAAAAAAAAATTACATACCTGAAAAGCAAACATGATAAAACATAATAACAATAAAACATTGCAGAATAGAATACAGTAAAAAAGAGCAGAACAATAGAGAGACAACGACAACTATTTTATTTTATCTTATATATTTTTTTGTGTTTTTTTTTTTTTACTTTTTTTATTACACTTTTTTTGTAACTGTAATGCCGCGTACACACGGTCGGACTTTTCGGCTACAAAAGTCAGACGGACTCCGACGGACCAAGTCCAGTGGACAATCCGATAGTGTGTGGGCTTCCCCGGACTTTCCGCTGACTTTTCCAGCTGCAAATCTGACAGACTTTAGATTTAGAACATGCTTCAAATCTTTACGTCATAACTCCGCCGGACCCAGAAATCCGCTCGTCTGTATGCTACTTTGTCGGACAAAAAAAGGACGCATGCTCAGAAGAAAAAACTAAATGGAAGCACTCGGTCTAGTAAAACTAGTGTTCATATTGTAGGTAGCACATTCCTCACGCTGCAAATTCTGTGATCGTTGAATGCAGCGCATTTAATGTCTTCTTTAATAATGCTATAAGAACGAAGATGTTTTGCTGGTCCTATTCACACAGAGTTATCCCAAAATGATTTCTAGATTCTTTTTCTCTTTGATCTCATGAATGATATAGTATTTTTTTTTAAAGCCATATCTCCATACTAGTACTAATTACAATTACTAAACTAAGTACAATAATTACTAATCATAAATTACACTTTTTTCGGGGGGGGGGGGGTCATCTTTTATTTTAGATTTTATCCAGATTTTTTTTATGATTATTGTCGAAATTATTTTATCTTTATCTAAATTTTTTTTGTTTTTGGGTTTTTAAAATTAACAAAAAGAACCATTTTTTAAATTTTTTTTGTAGTTCTTAAATTGAACACAAATACATTTTTCTTTTCTTTTTTTTGTTTTAATTTTGTTTGGTTTAAGTTACCACAAATAAACTTTTTTTTGTATTTGGATTTTTTCTTTGTATATAAAGTTAACACAAAGAACCTTTTTTGGTTGTACATATTTTTTTTTTTAAGTTACCACTAGAACTTTTTTTTTTTTTTTTGGTGTTTTTGCAACCTCAAGGAGATTGTTGTCCCTTGTTAATTTGACAATGTCTCTAAATCAATGATGTTAATTAAAACACATAAAGTATTTTCATAAACTAAAATATCCATTTATTTATGGTAAAAAGAAAATAAAGAGGATGTCAACGCTGGCAAAAGTCTGTGGACAAGAAAATTGGGATCTTGAGGAGTCCATATACGAGGGAGCACAATCTGGTCCAGGAATCCCAGAGATCAACATCAGCAGCAGATGATATAGATGTCCCCAGACTGTGGTACTACAACAGCCTGCGTCTTCTGTCAGACCAGACTGAACCCAGGTCATCACTTTCTTCTCTTCCCTGCAGCCTTCCCTCCACGCTGCCCTGCACCCTTCCCTGCAGCCTTCCTTGGAGGCTGTGGCTCTGGTGGTTGAGTTGTGGCAGGAGGAGAAGGAGGAGGAGGAGGAGGGGGGCTGCCTCATTTATTTGTGTGTTGGCAGTTAGCTCATCGTTCGGCCCCTTGTGTATCATTTCAGCAAACAGTTTTTCACAAATGAGGTGTTGGCCCCACTCCATTTGAAGCAACCTGCTGGCTAAATAGCACCCATAGGCCTCTTCAGCTTCAGGGGGGCTCTTCAAAAAATTGGTGGCCTCTCGCATGAGGCGCAGGGATGCCTCCTGTGTCACCGTCCCCTTCCTGGCCCTTTTTGTAGGAAGGCGGAGGGGAGCCACTTGGGATTGGGTCAGGCTCCTACTGGGCCCAGCCATCTCCTGCCTGACACTGGGTCCAGCCTCCTTCAGGATGACACTGGGTCCTGCCTCCTCCTGGATGACACTGGGTCCTGCCTCCTCCTGGATGACACTGGGTCTGGCCTCCTCCTGGCTGTCCCTGGGCCCGGCCTCCTCCTGCCTGCAACTTTCCCCACTTTCCTCCTGGCTGACCTCATCCTGTGTATAAAAAAGGGACATAGTTTTAGTTGTTTGTTTTTGGTTCAACAATGACACAATTTGCTTCTCATGACTTGCAAATTCAATGTTAATACATCTATTAATAAAAGAGTCTGGAAATCAGACACCATAATTTTTTTAAAGCAGGTGACAAACATATTTGGCCACTACTGTCAATTGATATGTATACATCATTTTTAGGAGAAAATTATTTTAATCAATTATAACATCTAGTTAACATCATTAATATTAGGACAGTAAATATTTTTGAAATAATTTACCTGACTCCAGATGGTCACATCCGGTTCTTCCAGGATGGAAGACCCAGCTTGGTCCTCATCAGCCTCTGCTGGGGTGGAGGGAAGGGTGCATGGAAGAGTGCATGGAAGGGTGGAGGGAAGGGTGGAGGGAAGGGTTGAAAGTGATGCCCTGGCTTCAGTCTGGTCAAGAAAACGTAGTTTATTGTAGTACCACAGCCTGGGTACATATACATCATCTGCTGATGCTCCTGATCTCAGGGAATTCTGGATCTTGTTATGCTCCCTCTTATACATGTTCCTCAAGATCCCAATTTTCGATAACAACATCTCCATTGTTGCTTCTGGGATGTACGTCTGGACAAATGTCAGAAGTCTCTCCAGCGTTGACTTCCTTATATGCTTAAGATAATATTGAGAGTTTTTGACCTCCCACAGATTTCTCATCTCTCTGTATTGATCGATAAAAGCCAACAGAAATTCAGGCTCCTTAAATTTTGCATTCATAATTTCTGTATAAGATAAAGACACAAGACAAAAAACACTTATGTTTCTGCTAAACCCTCATCATCTTATCCCAACATAGGCCTCAATAATCTGTCAAGCCATATAGGCTGCTTGCTACAAAGTTTTTACCAAATTTCAAAATTTAAAATTACCTTCATTTTCTAGCGTCCCGGTCCACTATCATCTACGCACAGAACGTACGTACGACACACTACGTAATAACGTTTTATACACTGCGCATGCGTAAAACTCCGCCTGCTTTGCCCGCCCCGACGTTCTTTTTCTTTACGCATATTTTCAGTCCATTGTCTTTCCGCACAGAACGTACGTACGACACATGCATAATACCTCTCTCTATACACTGCGCATGTGTGAAACTCCGTCTGCGTCGCCCGCCCCTGACGTTCTATTTTAATGAATATTCTCCGCCCCTTGTCTTTACGCACAGAACGTACGTACAACACATGCGCAATACCTCTCTTTATACACTGCGCATGTGTGAAACTCCACCTGCGTTGCCCACCCCTGACGTTCTATTTTAACGAATATTCTCCACCCCTTGTCTTTACGCACAGAATGTACATACGACACATGTGTAATACCTCTCTTTATACACTGTGCATGTGTGAAACTCCGCCTGCGTTGCCTGCCCCTGACGTTCTATAATAACGAATATTCTCCGCCCATTCTTTCTACGGTGCGTAGTGGGATGAACAATGGCAGAGACACATCAGGTGTGTACTACCTCAGGTAGCAACGAAAGCCTGGAGGCAGGAATGTCCAGATCTGGGAAGCAGAGATTTAAGGCCTCCAATATGTCTTTAAAGAGATGGTGGAAATGGTGGCAATTCTGAGAAAAAATTACTATGATGGGAAGTATGGACTGTACGCCCGGCCTAATTTTAGAAAAGCCAAAATAATGGCGAAGGTGGTGAAGACATTACATCTTTCTTTTGGGGTACAGCGCTCAAAAGATCAGATTAGGAAAAGATGGTCCGACCTCAAACTCCGGGAGCCGGATCAGTACAGACGGATCCGTAAAGTGCTGAAAAAAAATACCGTATTTATTGGCGTATAACACACGCCAGTGTATAACACGCACCCCAAGTTTAGGAGGGAATTTTAAGGAAAAAAACTTTTAGGAGGGAAGTTTAAGGGAAAAAAAACTTACATTTAAATGCCCATCAATGCAGCCTTATCAGTGTCATTGAAGCCTTGTCAGTGCAGCCTTGTCAGTGCAGCCTTGTTAGTGCAGCCTTGTTAGTGCAGCCTTCCCCAGTGTCCATTGCAGCCTTGTCCCAGTGCAGCCTTGCAGCCATGTCAGTGCAGCCATGTCAGTGCAGCCTTGTTAGTGCAGCCTTCCCCAGTGTCCATTGCAGCCTTGTCCCAGTGCAGCCCTGCAGCCATGTCAGTGCAGCCATGTCAGTGCAGCCATGTCAGTGCAGCCTTCCCCAGTGTCCATTGCAGCCTTGTCCCAGTGCAGCCCTGCAGCCATGTCAGTGCAGCCATGTCAGTGCAGCCTTGTTAGTGCAGCCTTCCCCAGTGTCCATTGCAGCCTTGTCCCAGTGCAGCCTTGCAGCCATGTCAGTGCAGCCTTGTTAGTGCAGCCTTCCCCAGTGTCCATTGCAGCCTTGTCCCAGTGCAGCCTTGCAGCCATGTCAGTGCAGCCATGTCAGTGCAGCCTTGTTAGTGCAGTCTTCCCCAGTGTCCATTGCAGCCTTGTCCCAGTGCAGCCCTGCAGCCATGTCAGTGCAGCCATGTCAGTGCAGCCATGTCAGTGCAGCCTTCCCCAGTGTCCATTGCAGCCTTGTCCCAGTGCAGCCCTGCAGCCATGTCAGTGCAGCCATGTCAGTGCAGCCTTGTTAGTGCAGCCTTCCCCAGTGTCCATTGCAGCCTTGTCCCAGTGCAGCCTTGCAGCCATGTCAGTGCAGCCTTGTTAGTGCAGCCTTCCCCAGTGTCCATTGCAGCCTTGTCCCAGTGCAGCCTTGCAGCCATGTCAGTGCAGCCATGTCAGTGCAGCCTTGTTAGTGCAGTCTTCCCCAGTGTCCATTGCAGCCTTGTCCCAGTGCAGCCCTGCAGCCATGTCAGTGCAGCCATGTCAGTGCAGCCATGTCAGTGCAGCCTTCCCCAGTGTCCATTGCAGCCTTGTCCCAGTGCAGCCCTGCAGCCATGTCAGTGCAGCCATGTCAGTGCAGCCTTGTTAGTGCAGCCTTCCCCAGTGTCCATTGCAGCCTTGTCCCAGTGCAGCCTTGCAGCCATGTCAGTGCAGCCTTGTTAGTGCAGCCTTCCCCAGTGTCCATTGCAGCCTTGCCCCAGTGCAGCCTTGCAATCCCCGCTGATCTCCGCTGATTTTTTGCGATCGCGCCGACATACACAGTGTACAGATTCAAATATGGCGCCGGAGGACTCGGCGGAGCAGAGCGAGCGCCGCAGAGATCGGAGGGACTGGGCAGAGCCGAGATACACATACCCGAGTGTACTCGGCTCTTTTCGGCTCCGCTCACAGTCACGCCCAGGACGGGACTGGGCGTGACTGTGAGCGGAGCCGAAAAGAGCCGAGTACATTCGGCTATGTTTATCTCGGCTCCGCCCAGTCCCTCCGATCTCTGTGGCGCTCGCTCTGCTCCGCCGAGTCAGCCGGCGCCATATTTGAATCTGTACACTCGGATGTGTATGTCGGCGCGATCGAAAAAAATCAGCGGAGATCGGCGGAGATCGGCGGGGATCGGCGTATAACACGCACCCACGATTTTCCCCTGATTTTAAGGGGAAAAAAGTGCGTGTTATACGCCGATAAATACGGTAAGTACTTGTCGTGTGTTCATATTCTGTTTATTGCCTTGTATACTGCTCCATGTGCTTTTCTTTAATGTACGAGTTTATATCGTTTGAAACGATCTTAATAAACCTCGTTACATATATACAGACCTATAGCTTTTATTAATGTGTCTATCTATATTTTCTCTCTCTCTCTCTCTCTCTGTCTCTCTCTCTCTCTCTCTCTTTCTCTCTCTTTCTCTATATATATAAATAGATATATATAAATATATATATATATATATATATATATATATATATATATATATATATATGAAAGGAGGTATGGCTAGAAAGGTTACACTATATACAGCACCTCATCCCAGATTATCAATTTAGGAATTTGGGAGCATAGAGGGATTATAAAGTTGCCAGAGAAAAGGAGGAGTGAGTGTTCGGATAAAATTACAAAAATACTTTATTAACATATATTATCACATGCAGAAAAGCAGGTCATTAAAATGATGGGTGCAGTTCACACATAAATTGATACAGAGCAAATACAATGGAGTAGGCCTGGTGAGGAGGGCCTTCAAAACAGGTGCTCAATTCCTACATGTTTTGCCAAGACAGGGAATAGTATGAGCCTGTAGCAACAATAAAGATCTCTACATAGAAACAAAAAAACACAATAAGGGACAAGATAAAAACTAGTAATGTGAGTGATATAATACATAGAACATAGGGTGGGGTGTGTGGCAGAGCTAGATCCCCAAAATGGCCTGAAACCCCCCATCCAAGGACGTACCTGAGAGCCAGACACCCAAGGTGAGGCCAGGCGAGGGGCACCCCAACCAGGGGCCAATTGGGTCACACCGTATCTATGACTGCAGAGGGCATACAAGAGACCTGGCAATCAAGTATAATACTATTAGATGGGCACATAGCCAGATGAGTGGGATAATTATCACCACATCAAATCAATAGGGCTAACATAGCCGCAGTAACTTACAATTTAAAATAAGTAATAATTTAAAATATATATATATATATTTATATATAGATAGATAGATAGATAGATAGATAGATAGATAGATAGATAGATAGATAGATAGATAAAAAAAATGTATTAAACTAGGAACTCTACACAAAAACAGACAATTTGTACACCACTTCACTACAATGTTTTAAGATATACTAAAATTTCTGTGTGCTAACTATATTTTTTTTTTCATTCACATAGGGGAGAAAAGACAAGATGAACCCAGTCCCCCCCAACCGCAACAACATAATTGGGAAATCAGCCCAAGCCCCACTGAGGATGTGGAGGAAAGAGAGGTGGCCGACATGGGCACCCCACCAGGTGAGTGTCTGACACACCAGCTTACGGTAATCTATGTATGGCTGCATATTTTGTAAATAACATTTTCTGCTCTATTTTAGGTGATCTGGTTGTGCTTGAATCAAGCAACCCCCGAGGATGTTTCGGAAGTATGTGACATGAGCACCCCACCAGGTCAGTGTCTGAGCCACCAGCTTTTGGTAAGGTAATCTATGTATGGCTGCATATTTCAACACATCTTTTTTTCATTCAATTTTAGGTCTGGGTGAATATTTTAGCACAGACAGTGCACAACGACTAATTGGTCAGATAATGGCCTGGAATGGGGAGATTGATTTAATGTGGAATTGGCTGGATCGTATGCAGCAGGAAATCAAGAACATGATCGATGTTTTGGGGAGAATCTAAATGCCCTTTTTCAACCAAAAAAACATTGATCATGTTCTTCATTTCCTTGTTTGCTGACCCCATTCTGGACCTTCTCTTTTCTCTTGTAAAAATTATATGCCTGCTTTCCCAAAAGAAAAAAAAAAAAAAAAAAAAATAGAGGCCTGTTTTTATAAATTAAAAAACATAAAAAAAATAGAGGCCTGTTTAAAAAAAAAATGAGGCCTGTTTCTACAAAATAAAAAACTTAAAAAAATAGAGGCCTGTTTAAAAAAAAAAAAAAAAGAGGCCTGTTTAAAAAAAAAAAAAAAAAAGAGGCCTGTTTAAAAAAAAAATAAATAAAAAAAAAAAAAAAGAGGCCTGTTTAAAAAAAAAAAAAATAGAGGCCTGTTTAAAAAAAAAAAATAGAGGCCTGTTTTAAAATAAAAAATAAAAAAGAGGCCTGTTTGTTAAAACAAAAAGAAAATAAAATATTGTAAAAAAAAAGGACCTAATTCTATTGTTAAAAATGTCTAAATATTGATATATTTTGGACTATCAAAAATTTTAACAAACGCATAAGTGAATGTACACCGAATATTAAAACATCTGTGTAGTAATTAACAAAATGTGTGGTTTCTTCTTTCAATGCTCAGTATCAGTTTGTTTAAAGTTAAAATAGTTGCTTACAGTGACAATGGTGCTTATTTAATAAATGAAAATACACTTGGCACTACAAGTGCTCTACAATAACCTAGGAGAAAGCCAAAAAGAAAGGCAAGCAATAAATATAATTCAAGATTTGATCAAGATTTTTTATTTTGACAAATTAAATATTCTGGGGCAATGCAATGGCCCCCCTACCCATAAAATAATCTACATATTGATCACGAACTTGACGGGCACTTTGGGGGGCCAAGCCAGTACGGACAGTATCCAGGCCCGTCAGATTGTCACTAATAATAAGTCCGGCCTCAGGCCCAACTGGCAAAATATAATTTGGGGAATGTTTGTTCAAAAAGTTGTGCAGGATGCAGCACGCTAAAATGATGTAATTAAGTTTGTATTCCGCAAGGTTTATCGATGTCTGAAACAGGCGGAACCAGCTGGCCAGAATCCCAAAAGCATTCTCAACAGCTCTTCTCGCTCTGGCCAGCCGGAAATTAAAAACCCTCCTCTCCGGGGTGAGGGTCCTTTGGGGGAATGGCCTCATGAGGTGCTTGCTCAGAGCGAAGGCTTCATCTGCTATGAAGACAAAGGGGAGTCCTCCCACCTTATCCGCATCAGGTGGCAATCCCAGGCCACCACTCTGGAGACGTTGGTAGAACTCCGTCTGGGCAAATACTCCTCCATCCTACATCCGGCCATTCTTCCCCATGTCCACATACAGAAAGTCATATTGTGCTGACACCACCGCCATTAAGACAATACTATGGAAGCCCTTATAATTAAAATAGTATGACCCCGTATGGGGTGGTGGCACGATGTGGAGATGTTTCCCATCTATAGCTCCACCACAGTTGGGAAAATCCCAACGGGTGGCAAAATGGGATGCCACAGTCTGCCATTCCTATGGCATGAAGGAAACTGGGGAATCAAACAAGAAACCAAAAATCAGTAATTTTGAAAAGAACATTGCAAGAACATTACACTTAAAACAATATTGCCCAGCATCAGTATAACATTAAATAATTGAAATCTTCTTTAATAAATAATATGGAAAGGCACACTTATCAGGTTGCTCACCCCCTCTGATGGCACATTGTTACATTTTAGGGGGTGGTGAAATTAGAAATTAAGTTTAAGGACACGCAGGGTTTGATTGACTAAAGGCTACAAGACTGTGCAGTTTGAAAAGTGCAGTTGTTGCACTCTGCAAGTGCAGTTACTCCACAGCTTAGTAAATGAGGAAAGGTAAAAAGGCTTCATGTTGCAAGGAGTACCCAATCACATGCAAGGGCAATTAATCCAAACACTTTGTGGCTTGCACATGATTGGATGATGGAAATCAGCAGAGCTTCTGCTCATTTACTAAAGCCCTGGAGCAAATGCACTTGCAGAGTGCAAATGCATTTTGCAAAGTGCAACATATATTTGCTTTTTTAAAATCAACACCACAGAACATTATAGAAAATTATTAGGGGGGGGGATTGGAAATCGAGTTAATGACACACACTATTTGGATGGAGTTTGGGGGGGGGGGGGTATTGGAAATCGAGTTAATGACACACACACTATTTGGATAGAGTTTAGGGGGGAGGGGATTGGAAATTGAGTTAATGACGCACACACTATTTTGATGGAGTTTAGGGGGGCGGGAGGGGATTGGAAATCGAGTTAATGACACACACACTATTTGGATGGAGTTTAGGGGGGGGAGGGGATTGGAAATCGAGTTAATGACACACACACTATTTGGATGGAGTTTAGGGGGGGAGGGGATTGGAAATCGAGTTAATGACACACACACTATTTGGATGGAGTTTAGGGGGGGAGGGGATTGGAAATTGAGTTAATGACACACACACTACTTGGATGGAGTTTAGGGGAAAAAAACTACAATGCAGCTGACAAAATACATTCAAAGTGAGTAGACTAGGTGGATATGTGCCCAACATTGCATGCTGGGGAGGTTAGTGAAGGCAAATATACATGCAGGACAAAAAAGGACATGAAAAAAATTACAGCATGCATGAGGACAAAAAGGGGACATACACACTATATTGCAATGATGGTAAGTAGTGTTTGAGTTAAGAAATACATTACATTATCAAACATTAAATAAAATAACATGTGATGCTAATAAAGGATAAAATTCTTACCTTAATATACTCCTTCTGCAGGACCTTAATGATGGCAGAACAGGTCTCTGGGATAATGATCCCCAGAGCCTGTGGGGAGATGTCTGTCGAGAACTTAAGGTCCTGCAGGCTTCTCCCTGTCACCAAGTACCGCAACATGGTGACTAGCCTCTGCTCCGGAGTGATGGCTTGCCTCATGCAGGTATCCTGCCTGCTGATATAAGGGGTGAGCAAAGCCACGAGACTATTGAACTTCCATTTTATAGTCTCGTCGGACTTGGTGTACATCACCGCCTACTAGGCTGTCGGACTTTTGTGTGATCGTATGTAGGCAAGTCCGTTCGTTAGAAAGTCTGCCGCAAGTCCGCCAAAAGTCCTTCCAAAGTCTGTCGGACAGACCGTCGGACTTTTGTAGCTGAAAAGTCTGACCGTGTGTACGCGGCATAACTGTTGTATTGGTTCCAGGTTCGGGTCTCTCAAAATGCGATGGCATCTTGGGAGACCCTGTGAAAGTGTGTCTTAGTTTGCGCAGTGCTGTACCTACGTTAATACTCAACTAGTGTATGGTAGCGTTCAAAACATTCACCAATGCAAAGACCAGGATTGTCAGACAGGAGGGACAATAATAGCGGGTGTCACGCCTATATCCATGCTTGCTGCAGACACGACATCTTCTTTGGGGGCTCATTGGGTAGTGGTATTCGGCAGGACATACGACTTACTGCATTTGGATTGGGAAGGTGAGGTGGAGCACCGTCTGGAAAAAGAAGGGCTCTGACGATCTTTTCCTGGAATTTAAGGAAGGATCCAGTCCATCCTGAAGCTCTGTATAGCACATGAGCGTTCAGCAAAGCCAATTGAAATAAATAAACAGACACTTTTTTGTACCAGCTTCTGGCCTTACGGGCATTAGGTACGGCGCCAAAAACTGGTCGTTGAGATCCACCCCTCCAATATTAAGGTTATATTCGTGGACACAGAGGGGTTTCTCCACAACACCAGTCGCCGCAGGAATTTGTATCGTCGTGTCTGCATGAAGGGAGGTAAGAACAAAAACATTCTTATTATCCTCCACTTCACAGCCTTCCCCAACTTAAGATGGGAATCTACAAGCCTCTGGGGTAAGCCCTGCGATTAGGTCGCACGGTGCCACAGGCTCCAATCTGATGATCAAACAAGTAACTAAAAAGTGGCATGCTTGTGTAATAATTGTCTACATACAAATGGTACCCCTTTCCAAATAAGGGTGACACCAAGTCCCACACAAATCTTGCCAGCGCTCCCTATGTAATTTGGGCAGTTCGGTGGCTCTACGTGTCTTTTCCCTTGTAAACCATAAAACTACATGTATAGCCTGTGGCCCTGTCACAGACATTATACATCTTGAACCCATATCTGGCATGCTTGCTGGGAAGATACTGATTGAAAGACAAGCGGCCAGAAAACTTAATCAGAGACTCATCAACGCAGACAGCTTGATGGGGAGTAAACAAGTCTGCAAAACGTTGGTTGAAGTGGTTTACGAGGGGCTGAATTTTGTCGAGCCGATCGTACCCAGGGTCTCCATGAGGACAACAGAGTTCATTGTTGTTTAAATGCATGAACCACAAGATCTGCTCGTATTGTGCCCTGGTCATGGAGGCAGAGAACACGGGGATATGGTGAATTTGGTCAGTGGACCAATATGACCGCAACTCACTCTTTTTAGTTATGCCCATGAGGAGGGATAAGCCCAGAAAGATCTTAAATTTGGAAACCGTAATTAGTTTCCAATCTCTGGCAAGAGAGAACTGGGGATTAGCGGCAATGTATTGACCAGCATACAAATTGCTTTGGTCCACAATAGATCTATAGAGATCTTCGGTGAAGAACAGCGAATAAAAATCAAGTGACGTAAAATCAACTGTTTCCACCTGAATACCGGGTTGGCCAGTGAATGGGTGCTGCAGAAGTGGTGGGTTCCCAATTAGGACTGCCGAATGCAGCAGGAAGGGCACTATGGGCTCGACGGGCCTGTGTTTGTCTTCTTGGTGACAGCAGGAAACTACTTGTGCTTGCCACCTCACCAGCTTGAACTGCACTTATGGGACTCACCACTTCACCACGTGTTACTGCAGTGCTGGATGTACGACCAGGGTGTACTAGACCACTGGTGCTTGCCAGTTCACCAGAAGGAATAGTGGCACTAGTACTTCTCTGCTCCATAGGAAAGCCCTGAGGTTCTTGCACCTCAACAGCAGAAGAAGATCGGGGTCTGGTACGCCTGACCTTGGCAGGGACCACAACTCTGCCATCAGAGCTATCTGTCATGGAGCCACTGTCATCTACAGGATCATATTCTGAGCCTGAATCTGACAGACGAGTGACTTCCTCTTCACTATCTGTCATGCTCAGAAACGTGTAGGCCTGTTCACTAGTGTACCTTCGATTTGCCATTTTGGGCTCTAAATTTACTGGTACACTAGTGAGACTCACAGGTAAAAAAGCTCCTGACTGTTAGCGACTGATTCAAACGCTACCAAAAAAACTGTTAGCGATCGCAGGGATCAGGCCTGACTCTGCGAACGCTGCAGTTATGTGTGTTTAGTGTTTTGTAAGTGACAGTGATCGAATGATACTGCACTGGGGTGGGCTGGGCAGAGGGGCAAAATGCAGGTGCTAGCAGGTATCTGGGCTGATCCCGCTGGCACTGCGTTTTTGGGAACCCTAAACTGCTGGGGACGCTAGTATAGATCTGATCTAATCAGATATTTATCCATTCAGATACTATACCACTAAGGGAGGTGTATGCTGCGTGCATGGGTGTTAGCGTTACTGGCACTAACCTGACATTGCAGACCCTATCTGACACTAAAACCTAACTGATACCACCTGCCGGGCGATCAGGGGTTAAACCTTTATTGGGTAATAAACGGCGAATATAAAAAACAAACGAACTAACCAGCGTCACCCGTAATACTTATATGGTGATCACTGGTGAAAGGGTTAACTAGGGGGCAATCAGGGGGTTAAAACCTTTATTAGGTAGTATATGGGGGTACCTGATGCTATAAAAAAAAAGCTGACGGTGAACCTAAATACCTACCTGGCTACCTAGTGTCACCTGTGACACTAATACGGCTATCAGAAAAAAGATTGCTTAGTGACACTGGCAACAGGGGGTGATCAAGGGGTTAAACCTTTATTAGGTGGGGTTAGGGGGGTACCCTAGACCTAAAAGGGCCTACCACTAACAGCCCTAACACTTATAAAAGTCACAAATGACACCAATGCAGTAATCAGTAAAAAAATAAAAACTGCTATTGGTGTCACTGTGACAGGGGGTAACAAGGGGTGCAGGGGGGGTGATCGGGGGTGGTGCCTATGTGTGCTAGTGTCAGTGTAGTGTTGGTGCAGACTCATTGTAGATGTCTTCTCTCCTCTGAAGCCAGAACGAAAAGGCTCCACGAGGAGAGATGACATCACTTCCTCTGCTTCTGTTTACATTACAGAAGCACAGGAAGCTTCTCATTTTCCAGGAGCGATCGTGAGGGGGTGGCCATGAATCAGTGGCCTCCCCCTCAGGATGGATTGCTCCTGGAACGATGCTGACCGCCTCGCGCACCAGCGGGAGGGGAGTAACGTACCCATACATTACTCTGCCTGCCCATGCCATTCTGCCGCACTATATCTGCGTGAGGCGGTTTGCAAGTGGTTAATGGTTGTAAAGTTCTCCTTTTTTTATTTTACAGTAAATAATGGGATTTTTGACTTACCATAAATTAATTTCTCTGAATTCATTATCATTCTCTGGTTCCATTATTCGGAACCATAGGGTTATATCGCCCCCTACAGGAGTAGGACGCTAGGCAGAAAAAAGACTTGGCTATGTCTATGGGGAGCCCTAGGTGATATACACCCCCCTCTCTTCAGTTTAGTAACAAGCAGTGTCAGAAGCATCAAAACTCCTTAGAGGGGTGGGTGCTTTGTCTGTCAATGAACTCAGAGAAATAGATTTTACGGTAAGTCAAAAATCCCATTTTCTCTTTCGTTCATTGACAGACACATTGCTCCATTATTCAGAACCATTGGGACGTCCCAAAGCAGTGCCAAACATGAGGGGTGGGACAATGAAAAATCACAAGGCCAACCAGGTAACAGGAGCTCAACACAGAACAACTGGAGCCTAACCTGAACAATACACCCCCAAGAGAGATTAGACCCCCTAAACAGCAGCCGCAACATCTTGCAGCCAAAAGAAGCATCCTCAGATGCAAGCACATCCACGTTGTAGAATTTTATGAAAGTGTACAAGAACGACCAAGTGGCCGCCTTGCAAATCAGTGCACTGACGCCTAATGATGGAAGGGCTAAGAAGCAGTAAGCAGCCAAGTAGCATGCGCTGTAACAGGGAAAGGAGGAACCTTTCCAGAGGAGAAGAGGACTGACTATACCGGTCCCCATCAGAGCGTCTGCAGTGTCCACCAGAGGATCCCTTGACCTTGCCAGAAACCTCAATACTGTCCCGTTAAGGAGCCAACAGATCTACCTTTGGGAGTGCCCCTTTGGATACATATCCGATGAAACACGTCCTGGTGAAGGGACCACCCCATGGACCAACACTAGCTGAATGAGGCAACCGCCTGCCAATTTTCCACTCCTAGAATGCGTACGTCAGAGAGGGCCAGAGCAAGGCATTCTGCCCAGAGGATGCTGGCTACTGTCAGGGCTGCCAACACACTCTTCAATCCACCGTGGTGATTGACATAGACCACCATCGTGGCATCGCCTGACTGGATCCGTACCAGGAGCCCCCAAAGTCGACCTCCGTGATCCATACATAGTCTGATCGCTTGAAGTGCCAGGATATTGATCGCCAGTCCTCTAGCGTCCAATGACCCTGAACAGAACTCAGTCCCAGGACACCTCCCCACTCAGGCAGACTGGCATTGGAGGTGACCATGGTCCAATACAAGGGGAGAAAGGATGTGCCCTGACAAAATCCCATGGAATGAAGCCACCAGACCAGGGACCCCCGGTTTTCCAGGTCAGCCGAATCTGATAGCCCAGGGACCTCTGGCACTTTACACCAGGATCTCACTTGAAGGGAGTTCGTACGAACTGTGAAAATGGAACCGCCTCGAAGGTAGATACTATAAGGCCCAACACCAACATGCAGGACTGCGAGACAACAGTAGTTAAAGCGCAGCATGCACCTTCCTCTGGAGTTTGTCCAGAGGAAGAAACACTCTGGCTAGAGATGAAAACAGAGTCAGGTTCAGATAATCCAATTTTCTGAATGGAGCGGGAGCAGACTTCAGGTAGTATAGAAGCGAACTGAAATCTGTGGTCTGTATAGCGAGCTACGTCACCCCTCAGGGTAGTCGAGGACTCTGCTCGCAGAAGAAGGTCGTCCAGGCAGCCCAGGACCGCAATCCCCTGCTGACTTAACCACGCCAGAACTGGGGCCAACACCTTTGTGTCTACACGAGGAGTGGAGGCGAGACCAAAAGGTCAACACCGCGAGCTGCTAATGCTGTTCTCCCACTGTAAAACGGAGGAAGTGTTGGTGCCGGGCACATATTGAAGTGTGTAAATAAGCATCTGTGATGTCGACAGAAGCCAGAAAGTCCCCATGATGAAGGGACGCCACCACCGTGCAGATGGACTCCATTCTGACGTTCTGTACCCACTGGAACCGGAACAAGGACACCCCAAAGCAACAGAGCTTGCACGGCCCCAACGAGAACTGCCAACAGTCCGATGACAGATGCCTATTGGAAGGAAAAAACCCTTTTCGGGATTCAAGGCCGGAACACTAGGACATAGGTGAGGGCATGCCTTCATGCTGAAGGGGCCTTGTTCGTGGGTCTAGGGAACCCCGCTCTTGGCTCACCAGACCAGGTCCATTGCGTGCCAAGAACAAAGCCCTTTTCCCCATTTCAGACTGTGGAAGGAATGTACACTTCCCTCCTATGAGACTAATAATGATGTCATCCAGGGTAGCCCCAAACAGACAATTGCCTTGAAATGGTAACACAGTCAGAGCTTTTTTAGAAGCCTAGTCCACAGACCAACACTTCAGCCACAATACATGTCTAAGCACCACTGCAGAAACAGAGAGCTTAGCATCCAGGGGAACTGCGTACAAGAGGCATCGCATACAAACTGCAACCCCCAGACCAACTGGTCCACAAACTCAGCGAAAACAGAGGAATCTGCTCCCCCTCCAGGTATGTCAGCCAGATCCTTAAAAGCCAGAGACTCCTCTACCAGAATTATGGTCGCCTTGCACAACCTAGAGACAGGGGGGATCCACTACTGGTGGAACAGTCCACTCTTAAAGGAGGGACCCCACAAATGGGTACTTCACAGCAAAGTGTCTTTGGAACCACAAAGGGGCGCTTTGGACACTCCCAGTCTTTACAAACAAATATTCCAAAATAGAGGGGGAGAAGGGAACGCTTTTGTTGTGCGAGACAGTTTATGGGTCCGCCGAAGCCACATCCTCCATCTTTAAAGATTCCCGCACAGAAGTAATAGGGGTGACAACCAGCACCTTCTTGACAACCAGCACCTTCAACCTCACTAACTGACAGGACGGGGAGTGTGGCCACCAACCCCACAAGGTGGACCACATCCAAGATGGCAGAGCCAGACATAGGATCAGTTGAGACCGATGAGGCAGGGGAGAGCGGGGGTGCCATTTACTAGCCTATATGCCTAAGCGCCACCTGTGAAAATGCAAAGAACTCAGTGGGGCTGCCGACTGAGACCTTCATCACCATAGGCCCCGCATAGGGGCATCACTGAGGTCCCACACAGGGGACGTCGACCAAGGCCCCTCACAAGGGGCATCGGCCGAGACCCCACAGGGGACGCCTACTGATACCCCTAACAGGGGCACTGGCTGAGACCTCGCACAGGGGGAGCCTACATATACCCTGCACAGGGGGCACCACTGGACCCCTCACAGGGGGCACTGGCTGAGACCCCACACAGGGGGCACCTATGGATGCACCGCATGGGGTGCACCACTGGACCCTTCACAGGGGGCACTGGCAGAGGCCCCTCACAGGGGGCATCCACTAAGGCAACTCACAGGGGGCATCCACTAAGGTCCCACACAGGGGGCGCCCACGGAGGGCCCACTTAAACAACCCCCCAAAAGGGGGTCGCCCTCAGAGCCCCCACAGAACCATTCCTCTGGAAGAAGGCATCCGGCGTAGCTGTGCAGATTAGCAGGCAGCGGCCTAAATTTTTGGCTGCCCGCAGTGCACAGGTTCGCGGGGGGACCGGACCAAGCAGAGCTGAGGATGGAGGATGGATGCCGCAATGGAAAGCGGTGGCCTCCGCCGCCCACTCTAGGGCCACCCCACACATCTGTCCGTAGGCCCCGAAAGCAGCGGCACTAATTTTCACTCACCCGCCACGAGTGCACAGGCCCACGTGGGGACCGGACCAGGCAGAGCCGAGGAAGGAGGGCCTCCGCCGCCCGCTCTAGGGCAGCCCCACATGCGCCTGGTCGGTAGGCCAGAAAGCCATGACTTAAATTAGTGGAGGGCCGCTGCAGGGGGTGCAGATGCACGGATGCCTGGTCACCCGCCCAACCATCCAGCAGATGCCAAGGTGTACCCCCCTATAGTAACAATCCTGGAGGGGGGTGGACAGAGTGTCTGAATCACCTAGGTCAGAGGCCTGGGCCTCACCTAGGGAAGGGGGGATGTGGAGGAGAACCCAAGAGGGACCCACCACCCCAGGGAGTACCCGCGCCCCACACCACTCCTAGGAAGGAGAGGAGGGGCCCCTTACTTACTGCTCCAGCAAAGTGCTCGGGTAACGCTCCCAGATAGATTCTCCTCGCCACTGAAGTGGGGGGCTGTCGGCCATGAGGAACACTGTGACACAGGCCAAGACCCGGTCATATGTGACCCCATGAGACATTTAACTTGCAGGGCCAGCCCCCATCCAGTGGGGCTATGTTGCGGTCAACCTATCGCGTAGCTGCGATCTGCACGCATTCGCTGGCCAGATTCGGGGGACCCCTGGATCTTAGTGTGGCAATGGGCTAAACACTAAGATCTCCCCAATCTGGCAGTTGATTGTAGATCTCACAGGAAAAAATCCAAGAGAGAAAAAGTAGCTTAAAAAGCAAAAACAAAAAATTACCAGGACCAGAGATCCCATCAGGGAACTAGGTCCTTGCTCCTGATTAGGCAGAAAAAAACTGAAGGCCTATAGCAGAGAGGGGGGTGTATAGCACCTAAGACTGCCCATAGGAGTAGCCAAGTCTTTTTTCTGCCTAATGTCCTACTCCTGAAGGGGACAATATAACCCTATGGTTTTGAATAATGAGGCGCTGTGTCTGTCAATGAACGAAAGAGAAATGTTCTTTTTTTTTAATTTATTTATTGTTTTTATATTTGTGCTATTCCCTCTTTTTGCATGTAATTAATTGGTAATTGCGTAGTCTTTTTAACATTTTTAATTTGTACTTTGGACTTGTTACATAGTTTGTAAGGCTGAAAAAAGACACCAATCCATCCAGTTCAACCTGTGGTGTGTGAGTGTGCTTGTGTTTATGTCAATAGTACATTGTATATCCCTGTATGTTTTGATCCTTAAGGTGCCCATCTAATAGTTTTTTCAAACTATCTACACTCCCTGCTGATACCACTGATTGTGGAAGAGAATTCCACATACTTACCGCTCTGACAGTAAGGAACCCTCTACGAAGTTTAAAGCGGAACTTTAGTCCTTTTTTCATCTTTCCATCTATTAAATCTTCTGCCCTTGTTGTTTGAACTTTGGATAGTAAAACATTTTTTTTTTCAGCCAGTAAATACCTTATACAACCCACTTCCTGTTTCTTGTCAGGAAAAAAGCCTAGGCTTATGACATCATGCACAGCTCTCTCTCTAAATCTTGTGAGAGTTTGCCAGATTAGAGGGAGGGGGATGAGTCATAAGAGGGTCAATGAGAGCTGCAGAGCTGGAGGTGTGCCTCTGTGTGTCTGTGTAAATCCAGGAAGTGAACAGACAGCAGTTTTAGCTGCCCACAGTTAAAATTATTGCAGCCAGACTTAGTGGAGAGAGATTTCTGCAGCATATTTGGCAAGTCCAGAATCACAGTATATATAACATAATATGCAAAGTGGTTGGAGGGAAGCTTCAGAGTGACAAAGATGTTTTTATTACAAATTATGTGAGCAGACTGCAGTTCCTCTTTAAGGTAAACTGCTTCTCTTCCAATTTCAGTGAATGGCCGCAAGTCTTTTTAAATTCCCTTTCACTGAAAAGTTTTTCCCTAATCTGGGGTCACCAGTACGGTATTTATACATGGCTATCATATCCCCTCTCAAGCGTATCTCCCTCAGAGAGAATACGTTCAATGCTTGTAGTCTTTCCCCATAGCTGAGATCCTTTAGTCTCTTTATTAGCTTTGTTGCCCTTCTCTGGACTCTCTCCAGTTCCAGCACATCTTTCTTGAGGACTGGTCCCCAGAATTGGACAGCATACTCCAGGTGCTGCCGGACCAGAGTCTTGTAGAGTGGGAGAATTATTGTTTTATCTCTGGAGGGAATGCCCTTTTTAATACATGGCAATATTCTGTTTGCTTTGCTTGCAGCAGCTTGGCATTGCTTGCAATTGCTGAGCCCGTCATCTACTAGGACCCCCAGGTCCTTTTCCATCCTAGATTTCCCTAGAGGTTCTCCCCCTAGCAAGTAACTTGCATTGGTATTTTTAGCACCCAAATGCATTACTTTACATTTTTCAACATGAAACCTCCTTTGCCATGTATTTGCCCACCCCATTATTTTATTTAGGTCTTCTTGTAAAGTTTCCATATCCTGCGCAGAAGTTATTCCCCTGCTTTACTTTGTATCATCCCCAAATACTCTGATTGAGCTGTTTACCCCATCCTATAGATCGTTTATTAATAAATTAAACAGAATTGGTCCCAGGACAGATCCTTGGGTGACCCCATTTACCACACTGGACCATTCCAAGTACTCTCTTTTTATCACCACCCTTTGGACTGTAGTTCCCAGGGATATATACGTATCTTGGCTCTTTTTTAAATATTATTACCATGTTGGCTTTTCTCCAGTCTACTGGTACCATCCCAGCCAGTACACTGTCCATAAAAATTAGGAACAATGGTCTGGCTGTCACCTGACTGAGTTCCTTAAGAACCCTTGGGTGTAAACCATCTGGTCCCGGTGACTTATTGATGTTAAGTTTTTCAAGTCTATTTCTGATACTGTCTTCTGTTAGCCATGAGGGTACATTTTGTGACGTGTCATTAAGATTAACATTACAGTCTTGGTTACTATATCCCCCTGTTTCCTTTGTGAAACTTGAGCAGAAGAATGTGTTTAAAACTTTTGCCTTCTCTTTGTCTTTGGTAAGCAAATTCACTTCATTATCCTTTATGGGGCAAATATTTTTTGGCCTCACTTTTTTACTGTTTATATTTAAAGAATTTCTTGCTGTTTTTTTTAATCACTGCCGCTATGTCCCTTTCATGGTCTACTTTACCTGCATTGATTGTGCTCTTAGACTTCTTGTGTTGGTAGCATCAGTTTGAAATCAGTCTGAAATAATTCAGAACATAATTGACAAGTACATTTGACCTTATAAAGGGTAATTTTGTCTTCATGTGAAAATTCTTACCATCTCCTCCAACAAATTTGTCAATATAAACAGCATGTTCCTACCTAAAGTAGATTTAGTAACGGTTTACAGCTAATTAAAGTGGTTATAAAGCCCTAAGGTTTTTCACCTTAATGCTTCTGTGCTGCAGCTGCCCCTTAGACTCCCCCCTTTTCCTTAACTGAGCCCACCCGATCCAGCGATGTGCACAAGCGTAGCAGTTACCGCCACTGTCTCTCTCTTCATTGGACAGATTGATATCAGCGGCGCTGCTGGCAATCAAATCCGGTGATGTGGGAGCGTGGGGCGGAGCCGAGTTGCCCCGTCTGTGTCAACGGATGCAGCAGCAGGGCTTGGGAGCGAGCATGCACTGGTGCCCTCAGGTAAAGCGGCTTTCCCTGGGGGCACCCAATGAAGATAAGGGACCTGGAGCACTAGTGGGGGACCGCAGAAGAAGAGGATCACAGCTGCTCTGTGCAAAACCATTGCACAGATCAGCTAAGTATAGGCATGTTTGTTATTTTTATAAAAAACAAAGCTTTGCAACCACTTTAACTTGTCCCTTTCATACATTATCAGCACCTATGCTTTTTCTATCACAGCTAAGTACATCATCAATATCTCTGCTTGCAACCCAGCATTTTATAGTGAAGGGGCTGGAACATAACAAAGTCCTCATTATTTGCCATTCTAAGCCACCTGATTTAAGTTCAAAGGTCAGAAAGTGCATTATTGGCAGTTGCTTGCTATGGTGGTAACCTGGCAAAAGTTCACCATTTTCGCAACTGTGAATAAGTTGAGTTTGCTTCAAACCCATGCACATGGAATCCCATCCCATGGGATAATTTTTTTTAGAAAAACACTTACCTAGGCGGATGCAGCATTGGTGCGATGCTGCATCTGTCTCCTGCTGGCTCTAAAACTGAGTACTGAGCGATCAAACACCACCAATCGCTTGGTTCTCAGAGCTCTGTGAGCAGAGAGCTGGTGACTGTCAGTCACCACTCTCTGCTCTGCCCCCACATGCTGGGCTGTGGAGGGAGCGGGAGCTGAGGGCTCAGCCTCTCAGCGACTCGCTGAGAGGCTGAGCCAGTAGCTGGTCCAGGTGTGTGGGTGGATCCTGACCATATGGTCGCAATCTTTTCTGAGCCTGGACTGGCTCTGTGATGTCAGCCAACAGTGGGCTTCAGCCCGCTCTCTGCTTAAAATGGGTCACAGGAGTGCAGATTGAACTTCACTTCTGAGATCCACAGGAGAAGTACAGCCAAACTTCTGTACTTCTCCTTTAATCCCGATAGCTGGTAAAATGATTACAAGGGATCTCAATTGAAATTACTTACTGACAATGTGCATATGCATTCTGGTTTCTTGAGATTATTATTATTTTTTTTAATTGCATGTATGTTTTTGTATGTAAACTTTGTGTCTTTTATTGTGCAAGGGTATGAACTATTTATAATCTATACTGTTAAAAACATATTTCTGCATATTTATATGTGGTGTTCTTGTCTATTAAATGTTGTCAAATTAATAGCCATTATTGTGCCATGGTGCAAACTTAATGTATAATATGATAATGAAAACTAAACAATAGGCAGGGAGTCATGATTACTTTACAGTTGAAATTTTGTGGCTACGCAAAGAAAATACTCAAATCTCTGATGGTGCCTTGGTGCTGAGAGTAGATCAGTGGTTGCAAGGATTATCCGTCTATGTGTGTGTTCTTTCTTGGCTCGATTTTTACAGTTAGTCGTAGATGAAAGTGGTGTCTGATGTTCATACTAAATACTATGTAAATAGTGGATTATGTAGAGATAATGGTGAAGCCTAAATAAATGTGCATAACCTTGTTTTGTGCCAGATCAACGCACATAATTTTATCTTTTGCCCAAGTGGCAGAGCTTACCCTACAAAACACATTCAATGTGGTTAGGTTATAAAAATGGAAGTGTAAGGTGAAGAAAGTGTATTAGAATACAGAATAATAACTCAAATTACATGTATATTACAACTAAAAAGTACAGATTGAAACATTCTTTAAATTAACAAAAGAAAATCCCTTTATAATTCGGGTTCTTTAAAAAGTTACATAAAGTACAATTAGCTGCTTATCTCATTTTGACCAAAAAATCAGCATGTTATGCTCCAAATTACCCTTTCAGTGCAGTACAACAGATGGAGTATCAGAAAAGGTCAACTTCTAATCTACCTATTAATATAAATGTCCAATTCCGGGGCAATTTACTGTGCAGCACTTTACTTAATCAGTAGTTCAGTGTTTAATTACAGAGTATAGGGGGAACTGCAGCCTGCATTTTGTCCCCTGTAATAGTACATGTCTGATGCATCTGGTTAGATCTAATAACAGAGATATGCATAGCAACTGTCTATTTAACCCTTACTTGACTGTAAACTAGCAATACAATTTTGTTTTTCGAGAGATTGATTCCGCTATGGCAAAGTGTAGAAGTGAAACTGAGCAAATCAGATCTATTCCCTGACCTGGACAGGTTTTGCAAGCTGTAGTTTTTCCCAAGTTATGTTTGATGGCTTTTCCTATGCTGCTTTTATGTCCTTTCATATTCTTCTGTAACATTCAGGCAGTATTATGTCATCAGATAGATGCCGGCAATTGGTTAGCTCTGCAATGTGTTTACATAGAGCTGTATCACCCTATGTAACACCTTTGCTATCTAAAAGTTATGCAGATCATAGTAATTGTCATTTTCTGGGGAATATTGAAGTTGGACACTTCACTTAGTGCAGCTCACAGTGTTTGTCACAAAGATACAACTGCAGTAAGTGTTGGGGGCTGCTCTCATTTATTACCATAACATATATGTTGTCTCTGTTGATTGTTAGTGTTGACTGTAAGCTATCTGAAACTGTTCTCAATTCTTCTGTATTGCGGGTTTATTGGCATTGCCAGGGTTTTTATAAATAGAGTGATAGATGATAGTCAGGGCAGCAATAAGCCTTTTAGCAGTTGAGGGTCAAAGTGAGATGTTGGTGACGCATGGTTTAAGTTATGGAACAAAACTAAAAGTTATAGCAATAGATACATATATAATCTAACAAAGCATATCTGACCACTCACAGGACTGACTTACCTTGACAAAGCTTGGCTGCACACTAATAAGTTACTGTGCATTAACACTTTACTGTACATTTAACATTCACTGAGGATTAAACCTTATGTGTGCTTCCCCTTCATTGCTCATTAACCTTTTACGATACCTGTCATGACTGAACCACTTCTGGACTGTCAGAAACATCCATACCGCTATCCTGTAACATAATTTACCCTTCAACTTTCATGTCAAAATGACAAAAATGCAGTATTTAATTTATGTAGCAAGTAGAAGTAGTGCCAACAGCAGCAGCAAGACATGGTATTTCAGTTGCTGTATCATGATAAGGTCCCGTCAATAGCTCCTTGAAAAAACTGTTACATTGTACTTGGACTACCTCCAGTCCCCAGGATATAACAAGAGGACACGATAAAATGGATTGCCTATTAAACTGTGGCCCAAAACAAGCAAGTTTGCTGTTCAGGTGCTTTCTTTCTGACCCTTCAATGATGTTGGGAAAAAATTTAAAGATCAGCAAGCATATCAGCAGCAAGAAAGGATTATTGTTTCATAAAGTGCTTCAAAGTAGAAAATTGCCAGTAAATTTCTACCAGGGAGACTGCAATGTTGACCAAATGGTTTGTTTAGATTTGAAAGAGGATTTTCACACTTTCACCTAGAGTCAGGGTTCAACTCAGTTGTCTTCTTATCATCCCTTCCAAGCAGTTTATGAAAACTCACAACATTATCAACAATATAGGATTTAGATTTCGAATTGGGATTTTTTAAAATGTATGAGAGCATTGAATGTCTTTTTGGTGGTGATAGTGTTATTGGTCATTTTTGGTGTTGGAAAAAGTGCCCTCTAATTGTAGCCACCTTGCAAAACCCTTGTCCTACCGTTCAATCAATGCAATCATTAATAGAAAAGTAATGAAAAGGACTCAACGAAGTATGGCAAACTTTTCCCCAGCAAGTGTGACCCTGCATTGTATGATCACTTTTCCTGTAACGCATAATGATGTATAGGTTTGTTGCTGTTCAACCACATAAAAACAAATTCCAAGATCTAGAGCAGCAACTTCAACAGCTGGCAGGAGGTAGTACTGGCTCCCGCTGCCATCAATCTACCCTGTTAGGAGGGAGAGAGTGAAGAGAGCCACTGCTCTCTGGGAACAGCACTGGAATGAGATTGGGCTCAGGTAAGTAAGGGGGGGGGGGGGGGGTGACTGGCTGGGGGAACTGCACACAGAAGGTTTTTCACCTTAATGCAGAGGAAATCTTCTGCCTTTAGAACCACTTTAAGGAGGTCAAGCATGGCAAGCTGCATGCCATGTTTGATTAATACTGTCTTGAGTCAGAACTGTATCACTGACAAAAGAAAGAAGGAGAACTGATGGGATGCCTATACTTTTGCACCCTGAAAGCAATGTTGAAAGCAATATGAAAGCAAAATGTTGTAAAATATAGGCTGTAAAAATAGGGGCTTTGACATACTGTAAAATACTTTTCTTGGAGTTGATACATGATAAAGCATTCAAGTATATTGGGCTATGCTGCTGCCATAAGGAGATTGGACACTGCCAATAAAAGCTATAAAGACAACCCAGTATAACCTCTCCCACTCCCAGCCTACTTCAATTCTGTAACAAGCAATATTAGGAGTGGAACAAAGGGCAGGGAGCTGTGTCCCTTAATGCAAGTATATTGGAAAATCCAAAATGAGAAATTAAATGGTGAGAAACAGAGCAATGAAAGGTTAAAAGGCCCACAACAAAAATCAATAGGTAAATAGAGGTCTACAGAATCATTTGAAGAACCTTACAACCGAAGCTGCCATCAGCCTGGCAACACTTAAAAAAACAGAAGTTCATGTGGCAGTCTTGAAAATCTGAGAAACAGATGCCTGAGATGCCAAAGAACATAAAGAAGCGCTAACTGTTCCGGTGAAGTATGCTTTGAAAGGGAAAGGCTTAACCTTGCTCTTGAAGTCATAAGCTTGAATGATGAGAAACTAAGAATAGTGCAATGTAAAGCAGTCTGTGCCCTACAGGGACGTTCAGAATTGACAAACAGAGTCAGACCGTTAAGGGGAGCTGTAGCTGAAAGATAGGCTCAATTGGCTGGTACAACACCCAGACAATGGAGGGAAAATGTAGGATTTTTCGGAGTAGGACAGAGAGATGGCATAACAATGTCCTGATTAAGATGAAAGTAAAAAAAAAATCAACTAGGGAAGAAAAGAGGTTTTGTGTCTCAAAAAAAAACCTTGTCCTTGTGGAGCACAAAAAAAAAGGGTTTTTACAGGATGTGGCCGTCAACTCAGGGAAGTGATGGTAAAGAGAAAGGCAATCTTGCAAGTAGGGGTAGGCAAATAAATATCGCCCAATCAAAGAGAAAGAAATGACAGGTATTGATTGCTTTTTATGGATGGATCTAATAAAATTGCATATGTTTTATATTTAAGACATCGTGGTGCTGGTCCCGGATTTTTTTCTCACTCTCTACTGGGGCTATCTGCGCGCATGAGTCTTCATCTCATCCTGTTTTTTATTAAGGGTTATTTTAGGGTAGTAGCACGATTTCTGGAGATGTATAGACAAATAAATATTCCTAAAAGGTTCAAAGGGTGGTTTCTGAAGAACCGACAGAACCAGGCTGAGATTGAGTCACGGGGGAATGTAGAGGGTGAATCATGTGAGCTTCACCAACCAGGCTGCTAAATTTGGTGACTGAGAAGCAGTGTGGTAAATCAGCCCTTGGGAAAGAAGATCCAGACAATTTGGAAGGGCCCATGAAGAGTCTACCAGGAGTTCAACAAGATCTGATCACTGTATTCTCCAGGGTCAGTTTGATGTGATGAAAATAAAAAGAATCTATTTCTTCTAGGTCCTGCGAAGTAGCTAAGGATAATGTTTCATAGGATAAAAGGCATAAAATAGGTCCTAATGATCCCATTGAGCCAACAGAATATCCACTGCAAGGCTAAGAGAAACAATCCCACTCAGCTTGTTGTTGAACCTGGAAGCCAGGAAGTCCATATCTGGCTTCTCCTACCTGTTTTGAAACAGGTTTAGGAACCTATTCTCAGCATTCCAGAAGTTAATGACTAAAGGAAGTTTGCCTGCCACTGTTTCAAGGCAGGGATATGCAAGACAGACAGGGCTAGAACGAGAAATCAGAAAAAGATACACTTCTCTTTGAGTTGCAAAACTTCTTGTTTCTCCATGATGGTTAATGAAAGCCACTTCAATGGCATTTTCTGACTGAATTTTAGTCAGACGACCTCGCAAACATGAAGTTCAGCAATAACCAAATCACTCTGAATTTCAGAACGATTAAGAGACCAGCTTACTGCAACGAACAAGTTCCTTGAACTGAGCGGGTATCCAGGTCTCCTACACAGCCTAAAAGGTTGGCATCCAATGTTATAACCTTTAGAAACCATTAGAAGGAAGGATTTTCCCAATTCCAGTGCCAAATTAATAACCCACCATGCCATGATATAGAATGATCTAAAGCGGGGTCCAGCAACCCGTCAATCGCGATCGACCCCTCGACCGTGTGTGGGTGACGGATAGATCGTCAACACACCTCTGCTTTCCCAAGCCCTGCGCCAGTCTTCCCTTCAACCTCCTCTACTGCACTTATCTCTCCTCACAGCAAGCACAGCAGAAATCAGCAGGCAGCATAGCTCAGAACGGTGGGCGGGAGCTGGCCAAGTTAACTTTTCAAGGTAACTGGCAGGCGATTAGTTGCTAGGAGGTCCTAGCAACCAATCACCAGCTTGTTAATATGGAAAGTTATCTTAGACGTCTCTGGCGACCGCCCTCTGTCCAGAGCTGTGATGTGTCCTACTTCTGATTTATGTACACCTGTGGGTAGGAGAATTATCCCACTGCTGCACTGACATTGACACTGCTGTGTGTTGGGTAGGGGGGGTAGTAGGTGATGTAAAGAGGCAGAGCACATTGTGGGGGGAAGGGGTGATATGAAATGGGCACCATTCACTGCTCTACTGCCACCAGCCATTGCCTTACTGCCACTGTCATATGCCTACTGCCACCTGCCACCTGCCACTGCCCTACTGCCACCAGCCACTGCCCTACTGCCACTGCCATCTGTCCTACTGCCACCAGCCACTGCCCTACTGCCACTGGCCTACTGCCACCAGCCACTGCCGACTGCCCTACTGCCACTAGCCACTGCCTTACTGCCACTATCACCTTCCCTACTGCCACAGCAACTGTCCTACTGCCACTGTCATCTGCCCTACTGCCACCAGCCACTGCCCTACTGCCACTGTCACCTGCCCTACTGCCACCAGCCACTGCCCTATTGCCATTGTCATCTGCCCTACTGCCACCAGCCACTGCCCTACTGCCACCAGCCACTGCCCTACTGACACTGTCACCTGCCCTACTGACACCAGCCACTGCCCTACTGACACTGTCAATCACCCTGCTGACACCATCCACTGCCCTACTGCCACTGTCACCGGCCCTATTGACACCAGCCACTGCCCCCACTGACACCAGCCACTGCCCTACTGACACTTTCACCTGCCCTACTGACACTGTCCACTTCTAAGGTAGGCTAAGTTTATATTTTTATTGTGACATTTGTTTGATCACATCTTTTATAGTTATAGTTTTCCTTAATATTTAGTTAGGGCTTGCTAATTAATGTCTTTAAAAAAAAGGGGGTGCCGAACACCGGTGATCTTTGCTCTGTTTATGTTGTTCAGATAGATCTCCTCCTCTCAAAGGTTGCCTACCCCTGATGTAAAGACTCTACCCTCCTTTCTAATGTTGCCAAATGCTAAGTTGCAATGGTCTGCATGAAACTGGGCAAAGCAGGCCACTATAAGGTCTAAAACCCTTATTGTATTTGTCTTATGGAAGAAAAACCTTGAACAGGGCTGTAGCTAAGACTATGAACAGGTACTCCAAGTAATGAGTCAGATCCAGCACTGATTTCTGGAAAAGGTTGTCTATGAGTTGAGTTGAGTTGCATCGTGATATAGCGCGGTCCTTTACCCAGCAGGATCCGCTTACAAACACATACACATATACACATACTAGGGCCAAATTTGTAGACAGGATCTGATTAACCTACCAGCATGTCTTTGTGGGAGGAAATCGGAGTACCCGGTGGAAACCCATGCAGGCAAAGGAAGAACATGCAAACTCCAGGCAGATGGTGACGTGGTTGGGATTTGAAATCTATTATGTCATTATGGAGATGCTCTGAGAGCAAAGCAGATCAGTAACAGGGGCTAGAACCTTGTCGAAGATCCAAAGTGCAGAGGACAAGCCAATGAAAAGGGCAACAAATTGGTAATATTGTTTTCATCACAGCAAAATGCAGGCAGTGTTGTTACATCAGGGAAGACAGTAACATGTAAGAAGACATTCCTGATGCCCACAGTGGTCAGAAAGTCTCCAGGATGGTGAGAAGAAATAACTGACTTGGTCTCTCACATGCTGAATATTTGTTCCCAGAGGAAGGTGTTGAGGACCTTCAGATAAAGCAGGGGGTGCATGTCCCTTTGAGCATTGTAAACAGGTTTAAATATAAACTTTGAAAGATCCCCCAATGCAGGACATGGGCTTTGACCCCCAGGGAACAGAGCTGCACCAAAGAATCTTCAAGTTCTGCCATTATTTACAGGGATGTTGGCAACTTAAAAAACATCTGTGTGGAAGTAGAAACCGAAATTCCAGTTTGTAGCTTCTGGATACAATGCTTTGGACCAAAACCACTGAAATGTCCTGGGACCAGGTGGTCACAACAGCAAACAGACATCCCCCCACTTTGAGAAGTGGGGTGCCATCTCATTGTGAGGAAGACTTGTTCATGGATTTAGGGGACTTGGGTGTTCATAACTTATGACAGAGCTCTAGGCCTCTGTCTTGGGCTTAGAGGCTTGGAAGAAATGCATGAAACTCTTCTTAGCTTCAGGGGTGGAAGCTTTCCAAGATGGGGATTTAGCCTTTTTTCTGGGGCAAACTATACTCCTTCCTCCAGTCACTTCATTGATAATGTTTTCCAAGGATTCACAAAAAAGTAATTTCCCCTCAATGTACATACACAGACCAACATTTGAGACAAAGGGTCCTCCACATATGCACTTAAAGGTATCCCATTCTGGATATTTGGTGTATAATATCCGCTAGTCCATCTAAACAGTAGAAACTGTCTAAATCCAGGTTTCCAATACATAACTATGGACCAGACAACTTGGACCAGGTATGGAGAATAAGGCCTTAGAAATGGCTTCTAGTCTTTTTTCCTTCAGATATTTGAACACAGTAATGTCCTCAACAAGAACAGTTATTGTCTTAAGGAAACAGCTGGGTCCACAATGAGGATGGTCCACTTTTTAAGGACCACCATAGGGTATTGTTGTGCTTAAAGTGAGCAAAATCTTATTGTGCAGATTGCATCAATAAGGTTTAAAATGGCAACCCTAAAGTGGTTGTAAACCTCTGAAATGAAAAATAAACAAAGCATATCCTTTTATAGTGTGCCTCAATCCAAAGCACCTAATGTGATTTCTAGCTTTTCTCTCCTCCCTCTGCTATAGGGGTACTAGGCAATACACCAATTATGGGGGAGAAAAGCTCTGTCCATGTCTGAGAAGCTCTGGGCTTCAGTATGAAACTACAAGTAGATGTGAATGAAAGGTTTCATTGTCTCATATAAAAATCCAGATAGCCAATAAAAGGATTCATTCACAATGTTAGCTATGATTTTATTTCATTTTACTATACTGGTAATGCATGGAATGCCTCTGTGCTGTCACATCCATATATGTATTCTGCTTTATAAATATATTGTTTTCACTCTGGTAGATAGTGCAGTGTATGTAAATCTCCTCCATATATTACTATCAGTGACTTCTCCTACCTTAGTCACTGACTGAAGTGCTGTTATCTCTGCTGGATTTGTCTGACGATCGGAACAGGCTGCAGAGGAGGAGGGAGGGGGGAGCTGCTACGCTCTGTGAAGTCTCGGGAATGAGCAGAGAGCAGAGAGCCAACATCAATCAAGCAAAATAACAGGAAAGTGGGTGGATCCAGACTCCAAAGCCAGACCATTGTCAGTATTAGACTGTATGAAAGTCTGTAGACCCTTCACCTTGTATTTAGCTCGATTTTAACAGAAAGGGGGCATTTCTGAGCGGGCTGGAAGGATTTATAGATATCAGCAGCTCACATAGAATAGATGTAAGTAAAGAAAAAAGGAAACCCATACTTCTCTTTTAATATATATATATATATATATATATATATATATATATATATATATATATATATATATATATATATATATATATATATATATATATTTATAAAGGTATATATGCACAGTTCCACCAGGACTATTGTTGTGAACGTTGCTAATAATTCCTGTTTGTACATTGGATGTATATACTATTTTAGTCAGAAAATTAAGTCCTGTTGGACCACTTCAGACTGATCCTTTTTAAAGATATGGCTATGTAAAACATTAAAAATAAGTGCAATCCAACCAAAAGTGACAGCTCTGTCGGCCGGAGAACCTGTCGTGGTAGGAGGTAGAAGGGAAGCTGTTGCCAGGAAGGGACTATCCGCTTTATTACCAGGGACCCCCTTGAGTAACTGACGCGAGTACCGGAGCAGCATTCTCACCAGACGGGGAGGGTGAAGAATCCGGAAACCAGTGGGAATCAAGCCAGGGACCCAGCCAGCAGAGGTGATGCTTGCAGAGCAGGCTTGTGTGTCCAGCTAGGGACCAAGCGGGCCAGTGGGGTGAAGCTTGAGAGGTATCTAGAGTGCCAAGCTAGGGACCCAGCAGAGAAGTGTGGGTGATGCTTGAGGAAGATAACACCATGAAGATTGGAGGAGCTGAAGGGATTCAGTGGCAGTGAATCAGAGGGTCTAGTGAGAGACCGGGAGCTCAGAGTATGGAGAAGTTGTAGTGAAGCTAAAAGAACTGTTACACTTTGTGTTAGGACCTGTTAAAGACTGTTGCCATAGGAGACAGCATTCCTGCACATGCAGATTTGGCTTCTTGCTGGAGACCTTTCCCTGCACGGCTGTCCTCCTATTGAAGTCTCGGAGTCTGCTAATTGAGTTTGCAACTATCTAAGGGTGTCCTGGCCCTAACCTTCTCTCCCCCCAAAAATACAAAAAGGACTGTTTAGCGAACTAAAACCTCTTTTACATCCAAGAATTGTCTGGCGCCCAATGAATTTCACCATCTTTGCACCCAATATGCCTCACAACTCACTACATACAGAAGGATGTCAGCTATCTCTGACCCTGGAGGTTCTCATTAGACCGAAGGAGGCCTTGGACCTTGCTACATATATTCTCCCCAAAAAATGTTTTTGCTTTGCAAGCTTCTAGTTAAAAGCGGTACACTAAACACATTAAAATATTTATGCATATGTATACCACTCTCAACTCTCTCTTTGTTGTTTAATACCTACTTTTTTTCTGTATGGGTGTGTTAACCTACTGCCTCCACCCTCGCATGTGTTTCTTAGAAAAATTGCATCTCAGTTCTTCTATCCAAAAACAAAGCAAGAAACACATATCTGTATAGACATATAGAATAAAAAAGGATTTTAATCTTTTTTTTTACTTACTATAGAGTTTATTTACATAAAACTGGAGAGTGTAAAATTTGGTGCAGCTCTGCACAGAAACCAATCAGCTTCCAGCTTATTTTGTCAAAACATCATTGAACAAGCTGCAGTTAGGCTATGTTCACACTGCTCCAACACGAAAGACGTACGACTACCGATCCGACTTTGCCCTGCTATCTCAGGTTCGACAACTCTGCGACTTCAATGAACAGAATCTGACTTTGAGATGATTGCAACTTGTCCTTTGACCAATTCAAACAATTCCTTTGCTTCTGGTATGGAGGAAACCTCACACCAAATTTATCTAAAAAAAAAATCGGCATGCCCTCCCCCCAGATCCATACCAGGCCCTTTGAATCTGGTATGGATCTTGAGGGGAACCCCATGCCACTTCTTTCTCCAAGACCTAGTCCTCCTCTGATGCTGGCTCCCGCAGTTGTATCAGGTCTGGTGTCTGCCAGTTCTTATATAGCTATGGGGCGGGGTCTCAGTGTGATGTCCCCCTGATGGCCATGCCCCATGGCTATATAAGAGATGGCAGACACTGGACCTGACACAACTGCAGGATCCAGCGTTGGAGGAGGACCAGGTTGGCGGAGGAAGAAGTTATTCGTGGAGGGAGGAGAAACGGGAGAAGAAGCAGAGGGAGAAGAACTGAGAGAAGAAGCAGGGGAGAAGAAGCAGAGGGATACGAAGTGGGAGAAGAATCAGGAAAAGACCAGAGGAAGAAAACACAGAGCTACGATGGGGGGACATTCTTCATTTTTAATAAAGGACTTTTGAAAACTGTCTCTTTTGTAACACTACACTTTATTTTTTGTGAATAGGTAGGGATACTGAAGTGTCTGGTATGGTCTTGGGGTGGTATCCTATTTTGGCGTGGGGATCCCCCTCAAGATCAATTTCAGATTTAAAGGGCCTGCCCACAATGTTTTTATTTTGACATGGGGTTCCCCCTCAAGATCCTCAGAGTACAAGTCACATGCCACAAGTCGGTTTAGTTAAGATGATGATCCTGACTTCCATTCAAATAAATGGGCTGAGGACGGACCAAAGTAGTGCAGGAAGCATTTTCAAAGTCTGATCGACACAAGTCAGACCCGTTAAGAAGCTCTCATAGGGAACAATTGATTTTGGCATGTCATGTGACTTGTGCTCTGGAAGTCAGAGCACATGTCGGACCAGTGGGAATTGGCCCTTTTTAAGGTGATTAGCTACCATGCACAGCTTTACCAGATATTGCACAGTTTTGGTAAATTAACCCCTATGTATTTACCTGCAGTAGCTTTGTTGCATTTTGCAATTTTTGGTATGGTGTAGCCACCCTGGCGATATGATTATGTCTGATTTTTGTGTCTCAAAGTGGTACATTGTTCTGCATAGAAATTTGGCATTTTATATTTTAGGCCTGTAACTCTTAGTAATAACACACTTAAATCTGTCCAAACAAGAGTCTAGTAGACATCCCGGGTATGATAAAGTTTGAAAGACTAAATCATAAATTATAATATAATAAATAACTATAAATTATAAAAAAATAATAATTTAATAATAAAATTAATTTTCTCACAATTCACTATCACTCAATTCTTCAAGTGTTCTAATTTACTATCGCTGTTTTCTAGCTGGTCTAAAACCGCTTTTGACGTAAAGGGACACTTTTTGGTTGCCATGGACAATCTCAAGTTCCCAAGCAGAAAAAACAGTATATATAAAATATAAAACTGCATGCAGGGCACTGGACACAGCATTAGGGACAAAAGGGATGTGAAACGATTTGATACAGTAATGTAGTCTGTAAGATTACAGTGTACTGTATGTGTTAAGAATTTTGTATTTTTTTTAACGCTCACAGAGAACGGAGCCCAGAACACAGAGGCATCGAGCGGAGGACACAGCCCGTAGACACCGCGGGGGGACATTGCAGGATCCTGGGGACAAGGTAAGTAACCTGAACCAGGATCCTGATATGCAATCCCAAGAGTGGCTCGGGGTTACCGCTAATGGTATTGAAATTTAACCCCGAGCCACACTCGGGAATACCGCCAGGGAGGTTAAAGATATTATTTCTACAAATTTTCATAGTTTGACTACACATTATTTTTATTCCCTGCAAATATGTCAGTATATTTTTAACTAGCAAATATGTCAGTTTACACTTTAAATATTCACTTATGCTTACAGTAAATGTTTCTGTGTTGAGATCTGATTCTGCAAGCAATTTGAAATCATCATTAAAATTTTAGTTTCTCAAAACAAAGAATTACGGTTTGTGACTGAATTTCTTTTTTTAATTACATAGACAGGGTCAATAAGCATTGGTTTGAATTGATGAAGCAACTAGCTCAGTACTTCCTTGGTCAAAAAGAACAGGACATTGCAGATCTAACATCCTAATTTATATTTTCACAAAAGGAACCGCAAAGCAAGCCAAATTTAAAGACAATTCTATGAAAGCTGTTGCATTTTAATACATAGCAGTGTAGCACCCTTTACTTTAGGTAGGTGTTAGAGTTAGATTTTTGGCCAGTGCAGGTAAATTTAGCTGAAAGCTAGGCCTTTTTGTTTTGATCTGGGAGCTGGGGAGTGGTTTAGTGCAGGCTGGTGACTCACAGGAAGTGTTCCTTCTTGGTTACCTCCCTCTGACTTCGAGAACATTCTGGAAGCAGAGGAGGGGAAGAGAGGTGGAGCTGTCTGGGGTGTGTAAGGAGCCCTGACCAATCCCCAACTAGAATTGGCAGGGGGTAGGCCACCTTTAATACCTTAGGTCAGGTCAGCTGGGGAGGAGTTGCTCGGGTGAAAGAACTGAGAGATGGAGTGTTAGGCTGTTGGGGTCTTGGAGGGAGCCCCCCTGTCTGGGGGGTGGTGACTAGGGATGAGCCGAACACCCCCCTGTTCGGTTCGCACCAGAACATGCGAACAGGAAAAAAGTTCGTTCGAACATGCGAACACCGTTAAAGTCTATGGGACACGAACATGAATAATCAAAAGTGCTAATTTTCAAGGCTTATATGCAAGTTATTGTCATAAAAAGTGTTTGGGGACCTGGGTCCTGCCCCAGGGGACATGGATCAATGCAAAAAAAAGTTTTAAAAACGGCCGTTTTTTCAGGAGCAGTGATTTTAATAATGCTTAAAGTCAAACAATAAAAGTGTAATATCCCTTTAAATTTCGTACCTGGGGGGTGTCTATAGTGTGCCTGTAAAGGGGCGCATGTTTCCTGTGTTTAGAACAGTCTGACAGCAAAATGACATTTTGAAGGAAAAAACTCATTTAAAACTACCCGCGGCTATTGCATTGCCGACAATACACATAGAAGTTCATTGATAAAAACGGCATGGGAATTCCCCAAAGGGGAACCCCGAACCAAAATTAAAAAAAAAAAATGACGTGGGGGTCCCCCTAAATTCCATACCAGGCCCTTCAGGTCTGGTATGGATATTAAGGGGAACCCCGGCCAAAATTTAAAAAAAAAAAATGATGTGGGGTTCCCCCTAAATTCCATACCAGACCCTTCAGGTCTGGTATGGATTTTAAGGGGAACCCCGCGCCAAAAAAAAAAAAAAAAAACGGCGTGGGGTCCCCCCAAAAATCCATACCAGACCCTTATCCGAGCACGCAACCTGGCAGGCCGCAGGAAAAGAGGGGGGGACGAGAGTGCGGCCCCCCCTCCCTCCTGAACCGTACCAGGCCACATGCCCTCAACATTGGGAGGGTGCTTTGGGGTAGCCCCCCAAAACACCTTGTCCCCATGTTGATGAGGACAAGGGCCTCATCCCCACAACCCTGGCCGGTGGTTGTGGGGGTCTGCGGGCGGGGGGCTTATCGGAATCTGGAAGCCCCCTTTAACAAGGTGACCCCCAGATCCCGGCCCCCCCCTGTGTGAAATGGTAAGGGGGTACATAAGTACCCCTACCATTTCACGAAAAAAGTGTCAAAAATGTTAAAAATGACAAGAGACAGTTTTTGACAATTCCTTTATTTAAATGCTTCTTCTTTCTTCTATCTTCCTTCATCTTCTGGTTCTTCTGGCTCTTCTGGTTCTTCTGGTTCTTCCTCCGGCGTTCTCGTCCAGCATCTCCTCCGCGGCGTCTTCTGTCTTCTTCTCCTCGGGCCGCTCCGCACCCATGGCATGGGGGGGAGGCTCCCGCTCTTCTCTTCTTCTCTTCTTCTTTTCTTCTTTTCTTCTTTTCTTCTCTTCTTCTCTTCTTCATTTTCTTCCCCGGGCCGCTCCACAATCCATGCTGGCATGGAGGGAGGCTCCCGCTGTGTGACGGCGCTCCTCGTCTGACAGTTCTTAAATAACGGGGGGGGGGGCCACCCGGTGACCCCGCCCCCCTCTGACGCACGGTGACTTGACGGGACTTCCCTGTGACGTCACGGGGAATGCCACAGGGAAGTCCCGTCAAGTCACCGTGCGTCAGAGGGGGGCGGGGTCACCGGGTGGCCCCGCCCCCCCGTTATTTAATAACTGTCAGACGAGGAGCGCCGTCACACAGCGGGAGCCTCCCTCCATGCCAGCATGGATTGCGGAGCGGCCCGGAGAAGAAAATGAAGAAGAAGAGAAGAAGAGAAGAAAAGAAGAAAAGAAGAAAAGAAGAAGAGAAGAAGAGAAGAGCGGGAGCCTCCCCCCCATGCCATGGGTGCGGAGCGGCCCGAGGAGAAGAAGACAGAAGACGCCGCGGAGGAGATGCTGGACGAGAACGCCGGAGGAAGAACCAGAAGAACCAGAAGAGCCAGAAGAACCAGAAGATGAAGGAAGATAGAAGAAAGAAGAAGCATTTAAATAAAGGAATTGTCAAAAACTGTCTCTTGTCATTTTTAACATTTTTGACACTTTTTTCGTGAAATGGTAGGGGTACTTATGTACCCCCTTACCATTTCACACAGGGGGGGGGCCGGGATCTGGGGGTCACCTTGTTAAAGGGGGCTTCCAGATTCCGATAAGCCCCCCGCCCGCAGACCCCCACAACCACCGGCCAGGGTTGTGGGGATGAGGCCCTTGTCCTCATCAACATGGGGACAAGGTGTTTTGGGGGGCTACCCCAAAGCACCCTCCCAATGTTGAGGGCATGTGGCCTGGTACGGTTCAGGAGGGAGGGGGGGCCGCACTCTTGTCCCCCCCTCTTTTCCTGCGGCCTGCCAGGTTGCGTGCTCGGATAAGGGTCTGGTATGGATTTTTGGGGGGACCCCACGCCGTTTTTTTTTTTTTTTTTTTGGCGCGGGGTTCCCCTTAAAATCCATACCAGACCTGAAGGGTCTGGTATGGAATTTAGGGGGAACCCCACATCATTTTTTTTTTTTTAATTTTGGCCGGGGTTCCCCTTAATATCCATACCAGACCTGAAGGGCCTGGTATGGAATTTAGGGGGACCCCCACGTCATTTTTTTTTTTTAATTTTGGTTCGGGGTTCCCCTTTGGGGAATTCCCATGCCGTTTTTATCAATGAACTTCTATGTGTATTGTCGGCAATGCAATAGCCGCGGGTAGTTTTAAATGAGTTTTTTCCTTCAAAATGTCATTTTGCTGTCAGACTGTTCTAAACACAGGAAACATGCGCCCCTTTACAGGCACACTATAGACACCCCCCAGGTACGAAATTTAAAGGGATATTACACTTTTATTGTTTGACTTTAAGTATTATTAAAATCACTGCTCCTGAAAAAACGGCCGTTTTTAAAACTTTTTTTTGCATTGATCCATGTCCCCTGGGGCAGGACCCAGGTCCCCAAACACTTTTTATGACAATAACTTGCATATTAGCCTTTAAAATTAGCACTTTTGATTTCTCCCATAGACTTTTAAAGGATGTTCCGCGGCATTCGAATTTGCCGCGAACACCCCAAATTGTTCGCTGTTCGGTGAACTTGCGAACAGCCAATGTTCGAGTCGAACATGAGTTCGACTCGAACTCGAAGCTCATCCCTAGTGGTGACCTTGGGCTGGGGCTCGGACCTGAAAGGGAACCCCTCCATTCAACCTAAACGAGGGGTGTCCTGAACAGGAGCAGTAGAGGACAGCGGGCAACACTGCCAGGCAAATCTTCAGGAAGGATTCACCTGTCATTTCAGTGAGTGACAGGCACAGTCTGGAGATCTGGGAGAGGCAAGCCAGAAGTAGATGTAGAGCCAGAGGGAGAGACTGTGATATTACTGACATTGGAGTCAGGCTGCTGCAGCCAGGAGGGCTGGCAGAGCTTGCATAGGACTGACTGGGACCAGTAGTTCACTTAGATACAGCTAGCACAGAAGGACATTTTCTATTGTTATTGGTTGCTACACTAAAGGGGCCCACAGTCCCCTGCCAGCAAATGGCATATCTAAAAAGTTAGGCCTAATTCAAAGTTGGTCCTAACCATGTGTTAGCTGTGATAGGAACCAAGTATTGCACAGCAGAGGAAGTAACAGTTCATCAAGAAGCATTGTGCTGGAGGAGTCTCGGGCTTTAGAGACTGTGAATAAAGGTTCCAATCTACATTTTCATCAATTAAATACTATTAATCTGTGAAATCCATATTCCCTTTACCCCATCCAGGTTTAATCCCTCAATAAAACAACAAAAACAAAGCTGACTGTTCATTGTCTGGAGAATGACTGGAAGTGAACGCCGGCCTGGGCAGGGTGACAGGTGAAACTACTACACTCAGCGGCCACAAAGGGGTACCACTATATTTGGAGGTCCCACCGAGATTCACCTAGTCATGGGTAACCTGCTAGTCATTGCCGCTAGCAATGAAGGCCGGGTGAACTCTGTTTTGTGCTGCCATCATTGAGGATTAAACCCAGGGGAAAGACTTGTGTGTTCTGCCTATTGTTCAGTGCTTTAACAAGTGCCGTTGTCCATAGTAATCAACAAGGACTGATGTTAGTTACTGTTCCTGCTACCCAGTTACCCCAATCAGTGCTGGGATGGACACTTGTACCAATCCTCCAATTCAGTGACTGTCCATCATGTGCCGTCACCCGTGGCAACCCATGGATTACAAATATGTCCAGCGCTCAGCTAGGCCAGGACATTCTACACTGGATTACAGGAATCTTGAACTTTGCTCCAAACTTCTGCTCAAAGACAGTAAAGTATGCCTGAGATTGTCTACAGTTTCCCAGGGTGATCGGAAGCAGCCTGTGGGTGCCTGCGGGCGGGATTATGTTATATCAGTTCTCTACAGGGAGGCATTGGCTACTATCTTTAAGCTAGCAGCAGACACGAGGCAGAGGAGCAAGATGGCGGAGGGTAACCGGCTGATGCCCACCTTGCAGTGGTTACCTGAAATGCAGGAGCGGGAGTTGGGGCACACTGGCATCCGGCTGGAGCCACGCAGAGGGCTCGCCTTGGGAGTGATTGACGGAGTGGAGCGATTCTGCTTTCTCTGTCCTGAGTGCCAGATTCTGATGGTGGATGACTGCTTGGGCCCAATGTGGCCATTGTGGGGAGCCACTAACCCAGCTGGGGCCCATCCAGCAGGAGCCGCGATATTTCAGCGTGAACCTGTTTTCTGGGATCTGTGTACTGCAGTCGCAGGAGCCCTGAAAGGCTCGAGAGGTCCAAAGATCACCCCCCAAAGCATCAGGGATGTTGCAGCCTGGTGACTCATCCGCAAACACCAGGGACATGGGAGCAGAGGAATAGACTGTTATGGCCCGCAGCCTGGTCAGGGACTCAGAAACTGTAAGTACTGTTGTGCGGGAGCTAGAGGTCCCTGAAATGCTGGCTTCCATTGTGTCATTAGATATCCCAGTCCAGAAGGAGCCAGTTTTGCTGGGGGTGCTGTGCCAGATGAGCTGGACGCGGAATGCGAGGACAGGGACGTAGATTGGGGTTCTGCCTGACTATTGGTGGAGTTTGGTTCCATGGAGAAGCTGGTGGAGTGATTGTCCCCTTATGAGAGTTCATATGTAAAATAGGAAACAGGAGATTCTCATCACTTGGAGACTCAATCTGAGAGTGGGGATGGATCAGAGCCAGTGTCGGAATCGAAGGAGGGGACAGAAACCCTCAACCAAAGCAGTCAGACCAGGGCTCCCACCTATCGCCAGTGAGTTGTGAGAACTCCAGATGTCCTGCCAGGGGAAGGAAAATCGAAAGAGTTACCCAAGTTTTCCCACTTCTAGCGAGAGGTACAGAGATGGGTTGCCCTGGAGTGGGGCTTGGATTACCCCTATGTCCCTCCCCGGGTCATGGACATTGTTGAGAGCTCCCGTGAGAAGTGGGAGGGTGACATGATCTGGGATTTTTTCCATATTCCAAAGTCTCTGCAGGTGCCGAGAGTGATGCATCAGCATGTTTTGTCGACATTCATCAGGAATGGAGGCTGGGACATGCTATCTACAGAGATTGGGTGCTGGTTGTAAAGGTGGGTCAGCCTACCAGGAGCCATTCGATCTCTATCAGGGAAGAAGGGGGAGGAAGGAGGAGATTGCTGGATCCCCATTTCTATGTGTGAGGAGGACTGTTGTGTTGTACAGCCACCAAAGGAATAGCACCTGGACTGCAGAAAAGTTGCAGAGTTGTGTGTTCTTTTTCCCTGACTCAGCAGGAACAAACTAAGCCTGCCGCCCTGTGTGCCTGACAGAGGGATTGTCTGTTACATGGACAGTTTGGGTGAAATTGTTCCTGCGTATCCCCTTTTGGAGCCTGTTCATTTGGGGAGGGTCCCCTCCCATCAGGAGCAAAAGAGGACTGTTCAGCGTTTAGTATATATGTTTTTTTGTTGTTGCTCTGTTTTTAGGTTATAACCCCCTTCTGACAGAACAAGACAAGGAAAATGTGTGTGCTTTGTTGCGCAATATTCTCTGCTGATAGGATGATAATCCCATTTTAGTGGAGGTAGTGTACAGTGTAAAGTTAAGTGTAAGGGTAGGATGTGTTTTTTTTGTGTCTTCTTTTAGGATCCTCAACGGGATGGGACTGCTGTCCATCTCCATCTTCCTGGAAAGACAAGATTTTTTGAGCAGAGTATCTTTTCTGTGGAAGTGATGCTCTGGCTCAAAATTTGTATGTTATTAGTAGGGATGAGCTTTCTGCTCGGGTCGAACATGAGTTTGACTCGAACATTGGCTGTTTGCCCGTTCGTCGAAAACCGAACATTATGGGCCATTCCTGCCAAATTTGAGCATCGTGTAACGGCCCATAATGCACTGCGGGAGTGCAGTGTGTTGCCGTATGATGATTGGCCAGAGCATGCACCATGACCTGCATGCTTAGGCCAATCACAGCGCCCTCAGCTAAGAGAGCCATAATTGGCCAAAGGCAGGGTGCCATTGGCCAATCATGGCTCAGGGGGCCTAAGTCTACGCCCCACACTATATAAGGTCGCCTGCACGCCGGCCTCGTGTAGTGTGTCGTTGTCGGCGTGGACGGAGAGAGAGTGTCATTTAGATTGAGCAGGGAGGCAGGCAGATTATTCAGTTAGCTGCAGTGTATTTAATATACATATACAGTCAGTCTCATATATATATATATATCCACTGTATCCAGTTTAGCTAGATCTGACTGCAGTCCATTCCTGGTGTACTGTTTCTAATATACTTCAGGCAGGAAGGAGATGCAGTTAGCTGCAGTGTTTTTAATATATATATATGTATCCACTGCATACAGTTTAGCTATATCTCACTGCAGGCCATTTCTGGTGTACTGTTTCTAATATACTTCTGGTAGGCTATTCAGTTAGCTGCAGAGTATTTAATATATATATATATATATATATATATATATATATATATATATATATATATATAATATATACAGATAGTCTCGCGTATATATATATATATATATATATATATATATATATATATCCACTGCATACAGTTTAGCTATATCTTACTGCAAGCCGTTCCTGGTGTACTGTTTCTAATATACAGGCAGGTGATTCAGTTAGCTGCAGTGTATTTAATATATATATACAGTCAGTCTTGTGTATATATATATATATATATATATATATATATATATATATATATATATATCCACTGTATCCAGTTTAGCTAGATCTGACTGCAGTCCGTTCCTGGTCTACTGTTTATAATATACTTCAGGCAGGTGATTCAGTTAGCTACAGTGTATTTAATATATATATACAGTCAGTCTTGTGTATATATATATATATATAACTCATGTTCGACTCGAACATTGGCTGTTCGCAAGTTCGCCGAACAGCGAACAATTTGGGGTGTTCGCGGCAAATTCGAATGCCGCAGAACACCCTTTAAAAGTCTATGGGAGAAATCAAAAGTGCTAATTTTAAAGGCTTATATGCAAGTTATTGTTATAAAAAGTGTTTGGGGACCTGGGTCCTGCCCCAGGGGACATGGATCAATGCAAAAAAAAGTTTTAAAAACGGACGTTTTTTCAGGAGCAGTGATTTTAATAATGCTTAAAGTCAAACAATAAAAGTGTAATATCCCTATAAATTTCGTAGCTGGGAGGTGTCTATAGTATGCCTGTAAAGGGGCGCATGTTTCCCGTGTTTAAAACAGTCTGACAGCAAAATGACATTTCGAAGGAAAAAACCCATTTAAACCTACTCGCAGCTATTGCATTGCCGACAATACACATAGAAGTTCATTGATAAAAACGGCATGGGAATTCCCCACAGGGGAACCCCGAACCAAAATTAAAAAAAAAAAATGACGTGGGAGTCCCCCCAGGCCCTTCAGGTCTGGTATGGATATTAAGGGGAACCCCGGCCAAAATTAAAAAAAAAAATGACGTGGGAGTCCCCCTAAATTCCATACCAGGCCCTTTAGGTCTGGTATGGATATTAAGGGGAACCCGCGCCAAAAAAAAAAAAAAAACAGCGTGGGGTCCCCCCAAAAATCCATACCAGACCCATATCCGAGCACGCAACCTGGCAGGCCGCAGGAAAAGAGGGGGGACGAGAGTGCGCCCCCCCTCCTGAACCGTACCAGGCCACATGCCCTCAACATTGGGAGGGTGCTTTGGGGTAGCCCCCCAAAACACCTTGTCCCCATGTTGATTTAACAAGGGGACCCCCAGATCCCAGCCCCCCCCCTGTGTGAAATGGTAAGGGGGTACTTACCCCTACCATTTCACTAAAAAACTGTCAAAAATGTTAAAAATGACAAGAGACAGTTTTTGACAATTCCTTTATTTAAATGCTTCTTCTTTCTTCTATCTTCCTTCATCTTCTTCTTCTTCTGGTTCTTCTGGTTCTTCCTCCGGCGTTCTCGACCAGCATCTCCTCAGCGGCGTCTTCTATCTTCTTCTCCTCGGACCGCTCCGCACCCATGGCATGGGGGGAGGCTCCCGCTCTTCTCTTCATCTTCATCTTCTTCTCTTCTTCCTTCTTCTCTTCTTCTATTCTTCTCTTCTTCATTTTCTTCTCCGGGCCGCTCTGCATCCATGCTGGCATGGAGGGAGGCTCCCGCTGTGTGACGGCATCTCCTCGTCTGACGGTTCTTAAATAACGGGGGCGGGGCCACCCGGTGACCCCGCCCCCCTCTGACGCACGGGACATGACGGGACTTGTCACAGGGAAGTCCCGTCAAGTCACCGTGCGTCAGGGGGGGCGGGGTCACCGGGTGGCCCCGCCCCCGTTATTTGAGAACCGTCAGACGAGGAGACGCCGTCACACATGCCAGCATGGGTGCGGAGCGGCCCGGAGAAGAAAATGAAGAAGAAAAGAAGAGAAGAAGAGAAGAAAAGAAGAAGAGAAGAAGATGAAGAAGATGAAGAGAAGAGCGGGAGCCTCCCCCCATGCCATGGGTGTGGAGCGGCCCGAGGAGAAGAAGATAGAAGACGCTGTGGAGAAGATGCTGGACGAGAACACCGGAGGAAGAACCAGAAGAGCCAGAAGAACCAGAAGAAGAAGATGAAGGAAGATAGAAGAAAGAAATAGCATTTAAATAAAGGAATTGTCAAAAACTGTCTCTTGTCATTTTTAACATTTTTGACATTTTTTTAGTGAAATGGTATTGGTAAGTACCCCCTTAACATTTCACTCAGGGGGGGGCCGGGATCTGGGGGTCCCCTTGTTAAAGAAGGCTTCCAGATTCCGATAAGCCCCCCGCCCACAGACCCCCACAACCACCAGCCAGGGTTGTGGGGATGAGGCCCTTGTCCTCATCAACATGGGGACAAGGTGTTTTGGGGGGCTACCCCAAAGCACCCTCCCAATGTTGAGGGCATGTGGCCTGGTACGGTTCAGGAGGGGGGGCCGCACTCTCATCCCCCCTCTTTTCCTGTGGCCTGCCAGGTTGCATGCTCGGATAAGGGTCTGGTATGGATTTTTGGGGGGACCCCACGGCGTTTTTTTTTTTTTTTGGCGCGGGGTTCCCCTTAAAATCCATACCAGACCTGAAGGGTCTGGTATGGAATTTAGGGGGAACCCCACGTCATTTTTTTTTAAATTTTGGCCGGGGTTCCCCTTAATATCCATACCAGACCTGAAGGGCCTGGTATGGAATTTAGGGGGACTCCCACGTCATTTTTTTTTTTTTAATTTTGGTTCGGGGTTCCCCTGTGGGGAATTCCCATGCCGTTTTTATCAATGAACTTCTATGTGTATTGTCGGCAATACAATAGCCGCGAGTAGTTTTAAATGGGTTTTTTCCTTCGAAATGTCATTTTGCTGTCAGATTGTTCTAAACACGGGAAACATGCGCCCCTTTACAGGCATACTATAGACACCCCCCAGCTGCGAAATTTAAAGGGATATTACACTTTTATTGTTTGACTTTAAGCATTATTAAAATCACTGCTCCTGAAAAAACGGCCGTTTTTAAAACTTTTTTTTGCATTGATCCATGTCCCCTGGGGCAGGACCCAGGTCCCCAAAACACTTTTTATGACAATAACTTGCATATAAGCCTTTAAAATGAGCACTTTTGATTATTCATGTTCGTGTCCCATAGACTTTAACGGTGTTCGCGTGTTCGAACGAACTTTTTTCCTGTTCGCTTGTTCTGGTGCGAACCGAACAGGGGGGTGTTCGGCTCATCCCTAATATATATATATATATATATATATATATATATATATATATATATATATGTATATATATATCTCTATCTACTGCATACAGTTTAGCTTTATCTCACTGCAGGCCGTTCCTGGTGTACTGTTTCTAATATACTTCTGGCAGGCAATTCAGTTAGCTGCAGTGTATTTAATATAGATATATATACAGATAGTCACATATATATATATATATATATATATATATATATATATATCCATTGCATACAGTTTAGCTATATCTCACTGCAGGCATAGTGCAGTTGCTCATACTTTTCTGGTGGTCAATACAGTACACCCATAGTGCTGATGCTAATGTAACCAAATGATTTTTCTTTGGATGTGGGATCCCTTAAAGGCTGCATATGCTGAGTGACTACCCTCTTATGCTGAGTGACTATCCTATTCCTCCTCAATTTTCATGATGTAATATTTCACAGCAGGGCCTGTTCCTGCACTCAACAAAAGTATCTGTGAGGCTTTACAGTGTTGTGTCACCACCACCACTTTTAAGGCCCAATTTTTCTGCTCCTGTTTAACAGGGGCATGTAATTACCATTCTTGATATAATATTTCACAGCAGGGCCCGTTCCAGTGCCCACCAAGAGTAACTGTGAGGGCTTACAGTGTTCTGGTACCACCAACACCTAAGGCCCAATTTTCTGCAGCGTGTATAGGGCAGGCCATATAATATATATAGGCGGTCCCCTATTTACAAATGACTTCTACTTACAAATGGAGGGAAATAACAGGAAGTGAGAGGAAATCTACCCCTAGGAAGGGAAATTCTCTCCTGTAAGAGTTAATATGGGAAAAAGGTTTCTCCCCACTGATGCTTTATCACCAATCCTTGTTTCCCTAATAACCCCAAATTTTTAAAATCCAATTGTCATTGGGACAGAAAGTGAGGTGAAATCTTCTGAACAGGGGCACAGACAGCAAAACAAATGTTACAGGGGTGATGATAACCCTTCCTTATGTTATCCAAAAAGCTTAAAAATAGATTTTTTGGCTGGAGCTACACTTACAAAATGTACCTGTTCCAAATTACAAAAAGATTCAACTTAGGTACAAACCTACAGTCCCTATCTTGTTTGTAACCCAGGGACCGCCTGCATACTGCTGCTGTTCAGAGTATATATGGCCTGGGGACCCCACGCCTTTTTTTTTTTAATTTGGGTGCAGGGTTCACCTTGACATTCATACCAGACCAAAAGGGCCTGGTAATGGGCTGGGGGGGAGGCAATATTACATTACAGTCACAAGCAGTTTTAAATGACTTTTTTTCCTTTAGAAATGTCATTTTGTGCAGGGACTGTTCTAAACACGGGAAAAATGCGCCACTTTATAGGCATACTATAGACACTCCCCAGGCACGATATTTAAGGGAATATTACACTTTTACTGTTTCACTTTAAGCATCATTAAAATCACTGCTCCCAAAAAAACGGCCATTTTTAGGACTTTTTTTTGCATTGATACATGTCCCCTGGGGCAGGACCTGGGTCCCCAAACACTTTTTATGCCAATAACTTGCATATTAGCCTTTAAAATTAGCACTTTTGATTTTCCACGTTCGAGTCCCATAGACTTTAACGGGGTTCGTGTGTTCGCACAAATTTTTGGTCTGTTCGCATGTTCTGCCGTGAACCGAACCAGGGGGGTGTTCGGCTCATCCCTAATTGTTATGAGTGCCTTAAAGGGGTTGTAAAGGTAAATTTTTTTTTTTTTTTAAATAACAAACATGTTATACTTACCTTCACTGTGCAGCTCGTTCTGCACAGAGTGGCCCCGAACCTGGTCTTCTGGGGTCCCTCAGCGGCTGTTTCAGCTCCTCCCCGCAAGAACTAACCACCTTAATGCGAGCTCCCTCGCATGGTGGTTAGTTATTGCGGGCACGCTCCCGTGATACAGCCGGCGGCTATAGCCACTCACTGTATCACTCTGCCCCGCCGCCCAGCGCGCCGCGTCATTGGATGTGATTGACAGCAGCGCGAGCCAATGGCTGCGCTGCTTCCAATCCATCCACTGTAGCCAATCAGCGGACATTTTTAGATGCTGGTCTCTAGCTGTCAAGTTAAATCATTCAGGAGAGGTTAATCAATGTCCCATGCACATGAAGCCCGAGGCTGTCGGGGCCTTGGAGGGAGCTCCCCTGTCTGGGGAGGAGTGACCTTGGGCTGGAGCTTGGAGCTGAAAGAGAACCCCTCCATACAACCCAAATGAGGGGTGTCCTGAACAGGAGCAGTAGAGGACAGCGGGGAACACTGCTGGGCAAATCTTCAGGAAGGATTCACCTGTTGTTCAGTGAGTGACAGGCACAGTCAGGAGATCTGGGAGAGGCATGCCAGGAATGGATGTAGAGCCAGAGGGAGAGACTGTGATGTTACTGGCATTGGAGTCAGGCTGCTGCTGCCAGGAGGGCTGGAAGAGTTTGCATAGGACTGACTGGGACCAGTAGTCCACCTAGAAACAGCTAGCAAAGAAGGCCATTTTCTATTGTTATTGGTTGCTACACCAAAGGGGCCTGCAGTCCCCTGCCAGCAAATGGCGTATATACAAAGATAGGCCTAATTCAAAGTTGGGCCTAACCATGTGCTAGCTGCAATAGGAACCAAATATTGCACAATAGAGGAAGTAACAGTTCATCAAGAGGCGTTGTGCTGCAGGAGTCTGGGGGTTTAGAGACTGTGAATAGTGGTTCCAATCTACATTTACATTAATTAAATACTATTGATCTGGGTATCCCATATTCCCTTTACCCCAGCCAAGTATAATGCTGCGTACAAACGAGCAGACTTTACGGCAGACTTTGTCTGGCGGACTTTACAACGGACTTTCCGAATAAACGAACTTGCACACGATCAACCAAAGTCCGACGGATTCGTACGTGATGACGTACGACCGGACTAAAACAAGGAAGTTCATAGCCAGTAGCCAATAGCTGCCCTAGCATCGGTTTTTGTCGGTCGGACTAGCATACAGACGAGTGGACTTTTTGACCAGACTCGAGTCCATCAGAAAGATTTGAAACATGTTTCAAATCTGAATCTGTCAAACTTTTGAGAAAAAAAAGTCCGCTGGAGCCCACACACGATCGAATTGTCCGACGGACTCAGGTTCGCCGGACCAAGTATGCCGTAAAGTCCGATCGTGTGTACGCAGCATAATCCTTCAATAAAACAACAAAAACAAAGCTGATGGCCTGTTCATTGTCTGGAGAGTGACTGGAAGTGAATGCCGGGCTGGGCAGGGTGACAGGTGGAACTACTACACTCAGCGGCCCCACTTGGTTACCACTACAGCAGCATGCTGGGTGAAATAAAGACTCTTTTTCCCTCTCTGCTCTCTCTCTCACGCTCTCTCTCTCTCCTGTCCTTATTATTGGCTGTCCATGGATGGGGTCTTCTCAGGATCCAGAAAGGTGTCTCCAGCTTTAACCTCAGCAAAATGGGACCAGCCACATGTAGGCACATCTGCAGCATTGAAAATGATGACAGTGAGGCATACAGATAGAGGACTGTATTTTTGCCCACAGATGAGATTTAGTGATTGGGATCAGGTTCACACAGAGGTGGTGACGCAGGTGAAATCGAATTACCTAGTTGAGACCAATTAGTCCTTTGGAGATGTGTGGCTACCAACCAAAAGAGATGAAATCATCTGGGAATGTTTCATTTTGTCACAGAAAACTCTTAAATTGTGTAAAAATATAAATTGTTGGACAAAATTTCACTTGACATAAAATAAACATTTCATGCTTCATTTATTCGACTTACATTTCTAAAAAGAGGGTAAAGTGTTATAGCAATCTTTTGCAATAAGATTTTTCCCCATCCACAGGCAGAGTGATCAGTATGTTAACAGCTCACTTTACCAACTCTAAGTTGACCTTACTGATTGCTAATTTCCAAGCTTTCCACACAGCAGGATTACAAAGAAATAAAATTACAGATGTATTCATTCCCTGTTTTTTAGTACAGTTGTCTGCTGATTACCTGTCAATCATAGGATAGCATTAACATCTGACACCATATGCATAAGAATAACAGCAAGAATACATGAAACTATTTTGTCACCAAAATTAACAAACATAATGCACCATGGAGAGAGATAAGAAGCTGCACTAGCAAGGTACAAGAAAAAATGGCAAAAAAGTTCTAATGCTGGCCATACAAATGACAATTTTCAGGCAAATCAAGCAGCTTTTTTTTTTAACCACATACCTGTATGTAATTAACATGGATTCAGCAACCTGCCGCCAACAGTTTAGATATATTTCATCTTTTCAACACATCCTGAGAGTGGCAGATTTCCTTGAGCTTTTTGGTCAGTTTTGCAATCCAAACCTGGTTGAATGTGACTAAATTTGATAGAAAATTGAAGTGAGAATTGCTAACGTAAGAATAAACCATGACAGCAATTGCCCATAGGAAATAGTGGGGGGCCTTACTAAAACTGGAGCTTGCAAAATCTGGTGCACCTCTGCATAGAAACCAATTAACTTACAGATTTATTTGTCAAAGCTTAAAGTGGAGTTCCACCCACTTTTACAAGGTGGTCTTAAACTAAAGATCACCCCTCCACCCCTCATTTTTAGATATCTATATGTAGCGGGCACCTACTTTCATGTAGGTGACTCTTTTCACTAGTTTACAGTTTCAGGTAAATTTAGGCAGGCCTGTACCATTATAACAGTCCTGTTTGTTTATCTGGGATATGAGTGACAGGCAGTTTATGTGTGAGTTCTGGCCAATCATTAATTTGTTTGGCAGTAGGCGGGACTCTGATATAAAAGCTGGGGTTACATGGTCGGAGGTAGTTCGTAGTTCGGAGAGGAAGCCCAGCCTGGTTCCCGGAGGGGAGAGGTTCGCCCTCCAGGGGGCCAACGGAGCCCCCCCCGCGGGGAGGGTGGGGGACCAGCACCAGCAGAAGAGTTGGTGACACCGTACAGCATGTAGTCGCTGGTGTCGTTGGACACCCCTGCGGGGAAGAGAGTGTGCCAGAAAGGAGAAAAGGGATGGAAAAATCATTGCAGAAGAAGTAGCAACTAAGCGGAAGGAAACTGGGCGATCAATCGTTTATGAGTGGCACATGGACTGTTGATCAAGTGAGTGTAAGCCCAAGGGAAGGGTACTACCAGAAGCTGAGGGATGTTGGTACACAAGTCAGTGAGACAGACGGTGATGGCCTGTGACTTTGGGTTCAACAATGCCCTGGGATTCCAATCAGTCAGGTGGGAGGAATTATTCAGAGTAATCTCTTCTTTAGCTCAACTTGGAAGTACCATGCAGATGGGAAGTAGTGGTAAAAAGGTGGTGGTAAAGCTACAAGCACATATATAGAGATACAGACTGTTTCTATTTTATGGGCTGCGATGGGCTAGGTGGTAAACGTGAATTACAGATATAATAATTAATCAGCAGCTCCTACGGGGGTAAGTGCTACATATATATATATATATATATATATATATATATATATATATATATATTTTTTTTTTTTTTTTCATACCTTTTTTGAAGTACAAAGTGTACTTCCGTCCTAGTTCGGCCGTGGCGCAGGATGTCATGTCCTCTTCTTCGGTGAGCTCTCCTCCTTCACCCCCGTTGCCTTCTGGGACATGTGTGTGTCCCAGAAGACTAGCTGAAGAAACAAAAAGAAGAGAGGGCGCACCGACCTAGCGCATTACCACTGATAGCGTTTATTAAAAAGTAAAATAGCAAGTAAATACTCACAAACGAGCATGAATGACAGGCATGGACATTGACTGCAGGTATGCAGTAACAGACATCAGAATGAAACCGGGACCGGATATCGGGTGGATACGGCAATGGCTAACGCATTTTGGGGGCGAGCCCCTTTCCTCTAGCTGGCCATTCACAAAGCATTGCACGGCTCACACATGCGCAGTAGAAAACCGGCTGTGAAGCCTGAAGGCTCCACTGCTGGTTTCCCTTATTTGAAATGGTGGTGCCTTCACCTGAGCCGGTAGATGATGAGGGGGCCAACACCGCCGGCTCCCTGGACTGGTAAGTGTCCTTATTAAAAGTCAGCAGCTACAGTACTTGTAGCTGCTAACTTTTGAAAAAAAACTTTTTTGGGGCTGGAACTCCACTTTAATTGAACAAGCTGAAGTTAGAAGCTGATTGGCTACTATGCACAGCTGCACCAGTTTCTAAGTGCTCCAGTTTTCATAAATCTCTTCCATAGTCTTTTTCACTTGTAAGGACCTTTGTTGACAGCCTTTTGTTTGTGATCAGATGGGTTTTGTATTATTAGTTACGTCTATGTGAATGCAAAAGGCCGTTGAAGCAGACCAAATGCAGATCAGAAAGAAATTAACTAAGTCAAATGTACCTGTCAATTAATTTGCTAAAATTTCCGAAGTGTCTGAAATTGATGTCATACTGATGCCATCTACACAAGCCCAAAGCCTGTGAACACTGGCCCTAAATTTGATCCCTTTACCATTCCAATTGTAGTGCATTGTAAGTGTAATTATGTGTGTGTGTGTGTATACACTCATTGGCCACTTTATTAGGTACACCAGTTCAATTGCTTGGTAACACAAATTGATAATCAGCCAATCACATGACAGCAACTCAATGCATTTAGGCATCTAGACCTGATGAAGATGACTTGCTGAAGTTCAAACTGAGCATCAAAATGGGGAAGAAAGGGCATTTAAGTGACTTTGAACGTGGTATGGTTGTTGGTGCCAGACAGGCTGGTCTGAGTATTTCAAAAACTGCTGATCTACTGGGATTTTCTTGCACAACCATCTCTAGGGTTTACAGAGAATGGTCCAAAAAAGAGAAAGTATCCAGTGAGCGGCAGTTGTGTGGACGAAAATGCCTTGTTGATGTCAGAGGTCTGAGGAGAATGGGCAGACTGGTTCAAGATGATAGAAAGGCAACAGTAACTCAAAAAACCACTTGTTACAATGAAGGTTAGCGGAATACCATCTCTGAACACACAGGAGGGGGCAAAGTAATGACCTCCAATGATTCACCGTTATATATCCAGAGAATCCCATGATTAAGTCCCTGTGACGAAACATGTCGGGGCGTGGCTATATGGCAATCAAAAGCGCATGACATAGAACATAGGATGCTGTGACGGAGAGCGCCATATTAGGAAGTGGGGAAGCGGCTCCAGGAAACTCTAGGGGACGGGTGAGACTGTCATCAGAGAGTGTACTGCCTGGGTTCGCCATGACCACCATACGCTGAACTTATCGTTTGGAGTGTTTGCGGTGATTATTGGTTTTTGCTGTGCTTCTTTGCCTCATGTGAATTTTTAAGATGTGAGTTCAATGGTGGAGGAGAGTTTTTTTTAATAAATTTCATTACATTACTGCACTATTGGATCGCTTCCTTTTTTTACATGTGGAGAGAGCACTTAATTGGAATACTCTGGATATATAACGGTGAATCATTGGAGGTCATTACTTTGCCCCCTTCTGTGTGGGATAAAGCCTTAAAGCCGAGCACGAGAGTGTGAGGCAAGAGGAGCTGGTGAGTTTATTCGCCTAAGGGGAGTGGAATCACAGTCACAGAGGTGTGGTGGAAGATTGATTTATTGAAGATCTGCACTGTATCACGCTATGGATTATCACCAATGATACCACGTTCTACTTATCACTTATTGTTGGACTTTTTATATCTATATATTGCTTTTGATTTAAAAGTTTTTTTCAGCACATTTTTTTGTTTATAGAGATCCTTTTATTTATCCTTTTATGGATTTTGCTTCTTGGACACTGTTCACAATGTGTTGATGCATTCTAGTGTAAATTAATATTTACTTTTCCACTAATATTTAGGTCAATTGATTTAGCGCTGCTATTTGATTTCACTATTGGTTAGGGCTAGTTTATGGTGAATCGTTTATTGTTTTCCACATGTTTTTAATTCTGTCCAGTCATTTTTGTGATTTATACACCTAGGCTTGACAGCAATGCCAGAAGGGTGGCACTATGTTTGCTAGAGGTTAAGAATACAGTAGTGTCACCTCTATCTACTGACTACACAATAAAGGAAAAGCAGCACACTGATAAGTCATCAGCGTTCCTAACCTTGCTTTCTCCTGCTGTCAGCATGTGCCCCCTTTAGCACAGTGTTGCTCTGAAAGAGATAAAAGAAATTGATATCAATACAGGTTCAGGTTCTTTTGCTAGATGTATGTGAAAATACATTTTATTATTTTAAATAAATACACAAGTACTGTACATTAAACTGGGCTTTTTTTAATATCTGTCTGGAGTTTTCAGCTTTATTTATTCCAGGCACTTATATAGCACTGACAATTTCCATATACTGTTTATATATTGTACAATCACATCATTCCCTCTCCGTGAGGAGCTTCCAATCTAAGGTCCCTAACTCACATTCATACACATTCTAGGGCAATTTTATATGGGGGCCCATCAATCTACCAAGAGCGTGGGAGGAAACCTGAGTTCCCAGAGGAAACCCATACAAGCAAAGGGAGAACATACAAACTCCAGGCAGGTTGTGCCATGGTTGCGATTAGTCAGTTGTAGATTATCTTAAATTGCAGTCACTTTACAGTAAAATTGGAAGCATGTTAAACTTTTCCAATAAGCCATAAGCCCCAGAAGTATTCCCAATAGTTACTGGCAGATAATCTACAATAAAATGAAAATATGACCTCTGGTATTGATTCAAGGGTACTTGGGTAGAGCTGGGCATTTAGTATGAACCCATTTGTGTTATGTGTAGGTTTATAATATAATCATTTACATTTCTTAATATTCTTTATCTATAAAAAGACAAAAAAAAAAAAAAACATTGTAGTAACAACTGCAAGAGCTAGTTAGCCCTGTTTTTTGCTAAAACTCTCCAGCCTAAAACTGTAATTTGGCACTTTTTAGGTCTCCTCTGCCAGAAAATGATTTTCCTCCCAGCTAGAAATGTTTTTCTTTGTGTAAAAACATTGTGAGCATGTATTGTGCAGCATGCACTCCCATTCAATTTATGGTTCTGTAAGATTATAAATATGGAGCTGGCTGAAGGGACCATGTGTATTTTAACAGACCAGTAAACCCATCAGTACTTGATTTTGGTCAAATGTAATACTATAGATGGTGGACATTTTAAATGGTAAGCAATCCATCTCCAGTAAAATGAAAACATAACAATAAAATGTAACACGTGAAAATGAGATGCCTCTTTAAAACGTGCTGCAATTATCAAGACCCTTGGGTAATTAAACAGTTCTTTTAAATCAGTATTCACATTTAGTCAACAAAGAATTGCTGGGAAAAAATAATATTTTATTCCAAGTACTGATGATTTTTTTATATGCTGAAAATGTTATATTGCACCAATAATAATGTAAACATAAACAATAAAATTTAAAAACTTTACAGTGAATGTACAATTCTGGAATATGATTACTGTTGTATCATGAGTTGTAATCAGTGGATGTAGTAGTCCAAAATAAAGTCCCCAGTGTTGAAAATGTCCACTGGATTTTATAAACATCCCTAATGAATTTTTAGTTTTGGACAGAATACAGAACAATATAAACCTCTTTCTGATTGTAAATGCTCTGAGATTTTCTGAAGGAATTTAAATCGTATTTTTGTCTCTATAGAAAAAAATGCATTTTGTCTTTTTCAGTTGGACAGGGAATGAGGGGAATCTCCCTCAAAGGGACAATGACAGTAGGGGTGTTGAAAATGATCGCCGCATCCATGCATCGCGATTCTGCCCTTCCCGATTTGGCATCGATGCGGTATCCAGCGTAATCGATTTATGCATGATGTCATTTCGGCTCTTCCCCCTCCCCCCACACAGCAGTGTCTGCTGGTGTTGACAAGCCACCAATCGGCTGGCTGAGCCTGTGCCGTTCCCCGTCAATGGGAGCTGTAGCCTCAGCATGCTGCCCCCACCCACGCTCTCCCCCTCCTCAGACACTGGACAATGACCCCTCTCATCTCCCTGATGTGCGGGGCACAGAGCCCCACAGAGCTGTGAGACAGATCACTGTGGCTGTCATCACATCCGTGGGAGTGGCGGAACAATCAGGGTTGCCGAAGTCCCTGGAGATCCTGCACTGTGGGGGGCAATGCAGTGTTTCCAGCCCCCCATTATCCCTGTGACAGTTGGAGAAAATAGACTGATTCTCCCATCCTTAGGACAGGAGAATCAGTGTGTACATTTAGGGGCCAGTAGCTGCAGCTGAGCGGAGCGTCTCTGACACTCGTCACACACAGTCCAGCGAAGTTCACTCCCCCTCCCAGCAATGGACGGGAGCTGAGCGATGCATTGCATAGAGCTGCCCTTGCTCCTCCTCTCTCCCCCTGTGTCTGCCTGGCCCACCCATACTCCTATGCCGACGTATAGCTGTGAAGGAGAGAGAGGAGAGCGGGGGTGTGCACAGGAGATATGAAGAGCAGTCAGCAGCTCCACATTCCAAGCTGTGTGAACTTCCAGCCTCGTCCCTGAATGAGTGAGCATTGCATGTTGCATTACACTTTGATCACTGAACTGTCCCTTTCTCCCCCTATCTGTCTCCCTCCCCCACTCTGTTCTTCCAAGATCCAGTTTGCACTAAGCCACTTATGCAGCCCATATATTGATTGTTTTTTTTTTCACTTGGTCATTACACTGGAAAAAAAAAAAAGATCCAATTTCCCCATTTCCCCCATCTCCTGTACCATGTCGGCAGTCTCTGACCATCTCCTGTACCATGTTGGCAGTCTCTGACCATCTCCTGTACCATGTCTGCAGTCTCTGACCATCTCCTGTATCATGTCCGCAGTCTCTGACCATCTCCTGTACCGTGTCTGCAGTCTCTGACCATCTCCTGTACCATGTCCACACACTCTCTGACCATCTCCTGTATTATTTTTGCAGTCTCTGATCATCTCCTGTAGCATGCCTGCAGTATCTGAACATCTCCTGTATCATGTCTGCAGTCTCTGACCATCTCCTGTACCATGTCTGCAGTTTCTGACCATCTCCTATACCATGTCCACACACTCTCTGACCATCTCCTGTATTATGTTTGCAGTCTCTGATCATCTCCTGTAGCATGTCAGCAGTATCTGACCATCTCCTGTATCATGTCTGCAGTCTCTGACCATCTCCTGTATCATGTCTGCAGTCTCTGACCATCTTCTGTATCATGTCTGTTGTGCTTTTTTTTTAAAGAGCAGATTAAAAAAAAGTTCTCCTGACTGCTTGAATTTTTTTTAATGAAAACCGCACGCAGTAATCTTGATGCATCGTGATGCATCCCGGAATTGAATCAAATCGAATTGAATCATTGACCTGATAATCGTAATCGAATCGAATCGAATCGTTAGGTCAGTGAAGATGCGCACCTCTAAATGACAGCCATGAAAATCTAACAAAGGTTTCACAGCTTCCTCACATTACTGGAAATGTGCTATTATTGCACCTATGGTATGTCTTAGTTGATGTCAACAAAAAACACAGAAACTCCGCGCTTAGGGCTAAAAAAGTGAGAAGAAGGTATGCAGCCTCCCCTAATAGACCCACGAGGGGGCTAGTCTGTATAAATAAATAAAGGATGGGGTGAATGGCGCTCCCTATTTAGGAGGTATGTAAACTTAACTACTACCAGAACCACTGTGATGATATACACATAATATCAATATAAATATCCCCCTATAAACATATAACTAGTTCAAGCTAATCAATCAGTAAAAAAAATAAAAATAAATCAACAGTTAAAAATACAATAAAGCAGTTAGAGGTACAAATCAGGGTGATCAATTAAACTATCAATAAATAATACATGGCACCAGCATGTAAACTAATGTGATCTGCAGTGCTAAGCTATTGTGTAATATGTGCCAAAAAAAAAAAAAAAAAACACGTTTATGCAAAAAAGTGATAAAAGTGAAAAAGTCTGCAATACTCCAAAAAATTGGTTGAGCAAAAAAGAAAGAATATGTTGCAGAAAGTTCCAAACAGTCTGGTGACTCTTGTGCTCAGAAATAGACCAGTGACTTCTGTGCTCCCTCTATGGCTCCCCACTCACCAGCTCCTTATACCCCTACAGGGGTGACAGGCCATATGGAATATCATAGGAAGTCTCCACAGATGGTTCCCTGTGGTCCCTTTAGCAATGGCTTCTGTTTCCACTAACCCAGGACATCCGGATCGATCATCTGTGCATCACAGCCTCTGTCACCATATTCAGGAAAGGGATCTCCAGGGATGAGTCCCTCCTGCAGAATCCACCTCAATGTCCCTAGGCTGGTCCACGTTCTCTCAAATCAGCACACTACACATGGAACCATCAGTGCTGGACACTTCAATAGGGTCCGTTCCTTCAGACAAACTCGTCTCTTTCCTCCCTCCAGTCATGTAACAAGGGGATAGAGGAGAAAAAAAAAAACAGGAAGCCTTCCCTCACTGCACAGCGGTGCTCTATTCACATTTACTGGAAATGTGCTATTATTGCACCTACGGTATGTCTTAGTTGATGTCAACTCTCCTTACTTACTATTTTGTCTGATCCCTATGACTTGGCCAGAAAGTAAAGGGAAATGTTTATAATGGGTATACAGGTAGGAATAATTCCCTGACAGAGGTGATATCATCCCAAAACTTTTATTGCTATTTGTGTCCAAATTTGGGGAATTTATATATTTGACATGGTTCTGGTGTTGTTTTTTTTTATAATTTGTCCGGCTGGATAGTTAAAAATGCTGATGGAGTTATGTGCTGACATAATGCCACCGCTTCCGCATCCAGAATCGGCAGCCATTTTTGTAAATGCTTTCCTCGTTGTTTTTGCTATGCATGTTTGACTGGATCATATCCATCAGCATTTTGACCTATCCAGCTGGATTCTTTGGTTTTAATGTTTGACATTTTAACTCTATTGGAATATAGTGAATGGTCAATAAAAATACTACACTATACAAAGTTTTTTTGTGGCTCCATTGCGAGAGCCATTCTTTCCATATAGAGTCTATTAATGATCACTGGGGATGCGGTTAAGGTTGGAGGCTCATTAGTTTGGATGACAGCTTCTCATCTGTATCATATACGTGTGGTTGCTGCATCATGCAGCTTGACATCTGATGAGTGCAGAGTGGTGAGGAGACTCCGGGTGCAACACTTTTCTTTTATGGTGAAAATGTAAAGAATATAATAACAAGATTTGGTTTTAACAGAACTTTATTTGATCACAATACAATGATTGTTTGAAAGAACAATGTATTCACTCAGGTGGTAAACTATAACATTTTCACTTTGGGGATGCTATATTATTAATCATATGACGCTTAATTTGTTCACATATATATTTTTATTTGCTCACACATGTTATATTATGCACTTTTCATTTCAATGATTTTTATTGAAGATTTTACATGGGGTGTAGACAGCATATTATTCCAACATATAATTCCATACAATGTAACATTTTAATACAGTGCTTCTGTTATCAGCAACTTACAAGGTATATAGGTCATGTATACATGAGTAATAATGTGTAAGAAGGGTCGCTGGTTCGAATCCCAACCACGACACTACCTGCCTGGAGTTTGCATGTTCTCCCTGTGTCTGCGTGGGTTTCCTCCGGGTACTCCGGTTTCCTCCCACACTCCAAAGACATGCTGGTAGGTTAATTGGATCCTGTATAAATTGTCCCTAGTATGTATGAATGTGAGTTAGGGACCTTAGATTGTAAGCTCCTTGAGGGTGTAGGGACTGATGTGAATGTACAATGTATATGTAAAGCGCTGCGTAAATTGACGGCGCTATATAAGTACCTGAAATAAATAAAAATAGATAAATAAATATCAGAGTTCCTATTAGGATGATATGGTAAGTGTTGTAGAGGGCGCTGGTATCTCCCCCGGACACCCCAATTGTGACAAACTGTGCCCTTGGGGGGGGGGGGGCAACACTCACCTCTTCGGTACTCCTGAAATTTGAATACTTGTCATAGTTTAAAGCAATGCAGATACAATTTGCTATGTAACAACAATTTTTACTTATTCCTATGTACCAATGAAGTATGTTCATCAATACCTTCGGTGCAATGAGACATTGTTGAATATCTTACTTTAGTTGAGAAACATATTTGTTTACACCGAAACAATATAATGTATTGTGTGGTGTTGTCTTTCATCTATTGACTCAAGATGGTCATCTGAGAAGATGTTATAGATAAATTTTAACTTTCAACAAAGGTAACGGTTGTAATTTTACACAAAAGTGTGCTAGTAACTAAAATATGGGTGAAAAGGTTTTCCAGATAGACCAGTTGGTTTCATATTTAGAACTGTTCCCATCTCTGTATGCAAGAATTTTTTCATATTCAGCTATCATGGTTATTTTTGTTGTGATTTCTCTTATGCTAGGAATTTTGTTGGTTTTCCATCTGTACATTATTGCTGAGCGTGCAGCAAGTAGTATATGTGTGGCTATTGATCTGACCGAGATTGGGAAGTTTGTTTTATTTATGCTAAGGATGGCTTGTTCAATGTTTGGTCTTACAAAGACTCCTGTTACTTTTGATATCAATTTGAAAATTTCTGACCAGAAGCTGCGAAGATAGAGGCAGGTCCAGACCACATGAGTTAGGGTCACCACCTGCCCGCATCCTCTCCAACATAGATTGGAGTTGTCTTTTGAGAATTTGGCTACTAGGTATGGGGTGAAGTACCACCTTAGTATGAGTTTTTGCGCTAATTCTTCATAGTTTGAGCATCTGGAGAACTGACAATTGCATTTGATTGCATTTAGCCATTGTTGGTTTGAGAATGTTTTGCCCAATTCTTTTTCCCATTTGATTAGGGGGTTGTGCTTAATGAAGGTATCCTTTGATTTGAGTATGTTGTAGATCAGAGTAATACCTTTAACTTTTAGGATATTGGAATGGAGAATTTTCCACACCTTTTCTGGAACAGGTATGTAGGAGACTTTTGTTTTTTGATAAAATGAAGATATTTGGGTATATGTGAAGTTTTCTGTAGCTGAGATTTGGAATTTATTTTTGATATCTGCAAAGGCCATTACTTCGCCCCTTATGACCATGTCCGCTAAGGATCGGATGTTTTTACCTATCCATTTATGTAGTGCTATGTTGGGAATTATGCCCCCAACAGAGGCCAACTAAACTTCTTTCAACACCTGTTCCAAACCCTAACGCCACTGCTGGAGGGCACAGTGATTTTTGGGGGTGATTCTAATACAGCTTTCGATCAGGGGTTGGACAAGTCACATCTCCCTGGCAAACGCCTCACTAGACTCACCAAACAGAGCCTCCGCATAGCCAAGCTAATCTTCCAGCAGGGACTGGTGGATATTTGGAGGGAAGTGAATCCCACCCTGTGAGACTTCACACATTTCTCTGACCCTCATAGGCCCTTCGCTAGAATAGACCACATCCTCATTGGTTCAGCCTCCAGTCCATTAACGAACAGGGCATACATCAAAGATGTTGTCTGGTCGGACCACTCAATTGTGATCCTGTCAGTTCAGTGCCCGATGGGTCATAAACCCTGCCGGCGTTGGAGGCTCAATGAGTCCATCCTGAGTGATCCGATCCGAACGAAAGAAATCGAAAATAATATCTGCAATTATTTCCTCACTAATGATATACCAGACACTAGCCCCTCGTGCCTCTGGGTGGCACACAAGGCTGTAATTAGAGGTCATTTGATTCAAATAGCCTCTCAGATCAATGAGGCCAACAAAGCTGACATAGAAAAGTTAGATCAGGATTATACAGCCTTAATTAAAAAACACAAGGCCAACCCAAGAGTAGGGATGAGCTGAACACCCCCCGGTTCGGTTCGCACCAGAACCTGCGAACGGACCGAAAATTCGCACGAACGTTAGAACCCCATTGACGTCTATGGGACTCGAACGTTCAAAATCAAAAGTGCTCATTTTGAAGGCTAATTTGCATGGTATTGTCCTAAAAAGGGTTTGGGGACCTGGGTCCTGCCCCAGAGAACATGTATCAATGCAAAAAAAACTTTTAAAAACGGCCGTTTTTTCGGGAGCAGTGATTTTAATGATGCTAAAAAAAAAAAAGTGAAATATTCCTTTAAATTTCGTACCTGGGGGGGTGTCTATAGTATGCCTGTAAAGTAACGCATGTTTCCCGTGCTTAGAACAGTCCCTGCTCAAAATGTCAAATGTTAAAGGAAAAAAAAGTAATTTAAAACTGTTTGCAGCTTTAATGTAATGTTGGGTCCTGGCAATATGGATAAAAATCAGTGAGACAAATGGCATGGGTACCCCCAAGTCCATTACCAGGCCCTTTGGGTCTTGTATGGATATTAAGGGGAACCCCGCACCCAAATTAAAAAAGGAAAGGTGTGGGGCCCCCAGGTCCAATATATACTCTGAATAGCAGTATACAGGCGGTGCAAACAAGACAGGGACTGTAGGTTTGTTGTTAAGTAGAATTTGTTTCTAATTTTGAACTGGTACATTTTTAACGTGTTTAGCTCCAGCCAAAAAATCTATTTTAAGCTTTTTAGAAAACCTAGGGAAGGGTTATCACCCCTGTGACATTTGTTTTGCTGTCTGTGCTCCTCTTCAGAAGATTTCACCTCACTTTTTGTCCCAATGACAAATGTTTTTTGAAAATGTGGGTTTTTTTGTGAAACAAGGATTGTTGATAAAGCATCAGTGGAAAGGAGAAAAGTTTTTCCCATATTAACTCTTACAGGAGAGAATTTCCCTTCCTAGGGGTAGATTTCATCTCACTTCCTGTTGTCTCCTTCCGTTTGCAAGTAGGAGTCGTTTGTAAGTTGGATGTTTGAAAGTAGGGGCTTGCACCATATATTTAGCAGAAATTTGGGTCTTAGGTGTTGTTGTGGCCACAACACTGTAAGCCCTCACAGGGCCCTGCTGTGAAATATTAGATCAAGAATTGTAATTACATGCCTCTGTTGAACAGGGGCAGAAAAATTGGGCCTTTGGTGGTGGTAGTGGTGGTGGTGCTGGTGCCACAACACTGTAAGCCCTCACAGATACTCTTGGTGGGCACAGAAACGGGCCCTGCTGTGAAATATTAGATCAAGAATTCTAATTACTTGTCCCTGTTGAACAGGGGCTGAAAAATTGGGCCTTAGGCACTGGTGCTGGTGCCACAACACTGGAACCCCTCACAGATACTCTAGTTGGAGCGCAGGAACTAGCCCTGCTGCAAAGAATTACATCAAAAATTGTAATTACACGCCCCTGTTAAACAGGGGTTGAAAATTTGGGCCTTAGGCACTGGTGCTGTGCCACAACACTGCAACCCCTCACAGAAACTCTAGTTGGAGCACAGGAACTAGCCCTGCTGCAAAGAATTGCATGAAAAATTGTAATAACATGCCCCTGTTAAACAGGGGCTGAAAAATTGGGCCTTAGGCACTGGTGGCGGGACTGGCAGTGCCCAGAACCAAAAATGTTCTTACAAGCTATCATCATGATCATTGAGGAGGAAGAGGATAATTACTCAGTATAACAGGATAGTCACTCAGCATCAGCATAGGCAGTCTTTGAAGGGATCTGACATTTAAAAAAAAATGTATTCGGTTACATCAGCATCAGGTCAGTCAATCGACTGGACAGACGCACCCTGTGATCGGTTACAAAGCCTCCAGCAGCACTGAATGTGCGTTCTGAAAGAACGCTGGATGCAGGACAGGCCAGTAGCTCAATTGCATACTGTGTAAGCTCTGGCCAGTGATCCATCCTCAAGACCCAGTAACCAAGAGGATTTTCGGTGAGAAAGGTGTCCAAGTCAGATCTTGCCCCTAGGTATTCCTGCACCATGTAAAACAGACACTGAGGATGGTTGCTGGAACAGATCATACCTTGGGGCTGCGGACTAAAAAATTGTCTGAACGCATCGGTCAGACGGCCACCTTCTCCACCTCTCCTTCTTTGACTGACCGAAGCCTCAGCAACACGTTGTCCAGAAACAGGAGTTTGTAACCTCCCAGTCTCTGGGAACGCATTGCACAGACCTTTCTGCAAGACCTCCCGAAGATGTTTAATCTTCTGCTCCCTCTGCGACGGCAAGATAAGGTCTGCAACCTTACCCTTGTAACGTGGATCAAGGAGGGTTGCCAGCCAGTAACGATCCCCCTCCTTGATACCAGGAATACGAGGATCCTTCTGCAGGCTTTGCAGGATCAGGGAGACCATGCAGTGTAGGTTTGCTGAGGCCTTCGGTCCAGAGTCCTCTGGGTCACTAAGGACGACATGCTCCGCAGCCACCTCCTCCCAGCCACGTACAAGTCCATGTGTTTCTTGGGACTGTAAATGATCCCTTAAAGACTGCTGCTGATGCTGAGTGCCAGGCTCCACCTCCATACTGACACAATCCTCCTCCTCCTCCTCGTCCTCTTCCTGTGTGATCGGCGGGCACACAGGAACACTGTCTGGATAAAGGGGGCCTTGAGAGCTAAGGAAGTCCTCCTCTTCCTGCCTCTGTTCTGCCTCAAGTGCCCTGTCCATTATTCCACGCAGCGTGTGCTCCAACAGGTGGACAAGGGGGACAGTGTCATTGATGCATGCACTGTCACTGCTCACTATCCTCGTGGCCTCCTCAAATGGTGACAGGACAGTGCATGCATCCCTGATCATGGCCCACTGGCATGCGAAAAAAAAACAAGCTCCCCTGACCCTGTCCTGGTGCCATAGTCGCACAGGTACTCATTGATGGCCCTCTGCTGCATGTGCAGCCACTGCAGCATGGCCAACATTGAGTTCCACCTGGTGGGCATGTCACAGATTAGGCGGTTCTTGGGCAGGTTAAATTCCTTTTGGAGGTCTGCCAGCCGAGCACTGGCATTATATGACTGGCGGAAATGCACACAGACTTTCCTGGCCTGCCTCAGGACATCCTGTAAGCCCGGGTACCTGTGCAAGAACTGCTGTACCACCAAGTTAAGGACGTGAGCCAAACAGGGCACATGGGTCATTTGTCCCTGTCGGAGGGCGGAGAGGAGGTTGGTGCCATTGTCGCAAACCACCATTCCTGCCTTAAGTTGGCATGGCGTCAACCACCTCTGAACCTGGCCCTGCAGAGCTGACAGACCCTCTGCCCCAGTGTGGCTCCTGTCCCCCAAGCACACCAGCTCAAGCACCGCATGTCATCTTTTGGCCTGCATACTTGATTAGCCCCTTGAATGCCTATGGAGCACTGCTGGTTCCGAGGACAAAGCACAGGAAGAGGCCATGGAGGAAGAAGAAGAGGAGGGGGTGGAGGAGAGAGGTGTGTCAGAATCATTAGTAGTGGCATTTTGGAGGTGTGGTGGCGAAACAACCTCCAACACTACTGCACCTTGTCCTGCATCCTTCCCAGCTGCCAGCAGAGTCACCCAATGCGCCGTGAAACTTAGGTAACGTCCCTGTCCATGCCTGCTGGACCATGAGTCAGCGGTAATATGCACCTTACCGCTGACTGCCCTGTCCAGCGAGGCATGGACATTGCCTTCCACATGCCGGTAGAGAGCCGGAATCGCCTTCCGTGAGAAAAAGTGGCGTTTGGGTACCTGCCACTGAGGAACCACACATTCCACAAACTCACAGAAGGGGGCAGAGTCTACCAACTGAAAAGGTAGCAGTTGAAGTGCTAGCAACTTTGCCAAGCTAGCATTCAACCACTGGGCATGTGGATGGCTGAGAGTGAACTTCTTTCGGCGGTGCAGCAGCTGGAGCATGGAAATTTGCCTGGTACAATCTGACGTCGGTGTACCGAAAGCAGATTGCCCACAAGTACTTGGCTGTGACACACCTAATTCTACACCTTCATTCCTCTCAGTGCAGGTCTCAGAGAGGACTGAAGGTATAGTGGGGTTGGAGATCCCAGCTGATGAGGAGTAAGGAGAGGTCCTCTTTGTTCTTTGGTGTGGGTCTTTTAGATACGCTTGCCAACGAACTGCACGGCAGGTCAACATATTTCTGGTCAAGCATGTGGTGCCCAAGCAGGAGATGTTTTGGCCATGCGAGATACGCTTGAGACATATGTTGCAAATAGCAGCAGTGCGATCTGATGCACTCGTCTCAAAAAAGGCCCACAACAAAGAACTTTTGAAATAATGCATAGAGACAGCAGCGCCCTGCACATGCGGAGCTTTGCGGTGTGATGCAGTCATTGTGCTGCCCTTAGGCTGGCCCCTGGAGGGCATCCTGCCTCGTTGGTGATGTGCCTCCTCCTCCTCCTCCTCCTCTCTCCTATCAGGCACCCACATTGAGTCAGTGACCTCATCATCCCCTCCCTCCTCATCACTGGAGCAAATCTGGCAGTATGCTGCAGCAGGGGGAGCATGACTGCCAGATTGCTGTCCTTCTTGGGCACCCCCTCTGTCCGTGCTCACATTACTGCCTTCATCTAGCTCAGTATCATCATCAGAGCCTTCTAAACGCTGGGCATCCTCCTGGAGCATGTACCCAACACTGTGGTCAAACAGTTCGAGGGACTCCTCAGGAGGACATGGTGGGGCTAGAGAAGGAGTCACTGATGCCATTGAGCCAAGGGAAGAGGCCACGTTGGCAGCTGCTTTGCCAGACAAAGTACCCTGAGCATGGTTGAGAGAGGATGAGGAGGATGAGGGCGGCTTGGTCATCCACTCGACCAAGTCTTCCGCATGTTGCGGCTCAACACGGCCAGCTGCCGAAAAAAAGGCTATCTATCTATCTATCTATCTATCTATCTATCTATCTATCTATCTATCTATCTATCTATCTATCTATCTATCTATCTATCTATCTATCCATCTATACTGATACAAATCAACTGCCTGCTTGTAGTATGAGAACACCACCAATCTTCCACAGGTAGCTTTAGATGAACACTGTGCAGAGGTCGCATTATACTAACTTGTAGCTTTAGCTGACCACTGTGCAGAGGACGCACTACACCAATGTTAAAATAATGTAGCTGCCTATGGTAATGATAGGATCAGGAAAACACCACCAACCTTCTACAGGTAGCTTTAGCTGAACACTGTGCAGAGGTCGCACTACACTAACTTGTAGCTTTAGCTGAACACTGTTCAGGGGACGCACTACACTAACTTTTTGCTGTAGCTGAACACTGTGCAGACGTCGCACTACACTAACTTGTAGCTTTAGCTGAACACTGTGAGGACGATGCACTACACTAACTTGTAGCTTTAGCTGAACACTGTGCAGAGGTCGCACTACACTAACTTGTAGCTTTAGCTGAACACTGTGAGGAGGATGCACTACACTAACTTGTAGCTTTAGCTGAACACTGTGCAGACGTTGCACTACACTAACTTGTAGCTTTAGCTGAACACTGTGCACTACACTAACTTGTAACTTTAGCTGAACACTGTTCAGAGGACGCACTACACTAACTTGTAGCTTTAGCTGAACACTGTGCACTACAATAACTTGTAGCTTTAGCTGAACACTGTTCAGAGGACGCACTACACTAACTTGTAGCTTTAGCTGAACACTGAGCAAAGGTCACACTACACTAACTTGTAGCTTTAGCTGAACACTGTGAGGAGGACGCACTACACTAACTTGTAGCTTTAGCTGAAAACTGTGCAGAGGTCGCACTACACTAACTTGTAGCTTTAGCTGAACACTGTGAGGAGGACGCACTACACTAACTTGTAGCTTTAGCTAAACACTGTGAGGAGGATGCACTACACTAACTTGTAGCTTTAGCTGAACACTGTGCAGAGGTCGCACTACACTAACTTGTAGCTTTAGCTGAAAACTGTGCAGAGGTCGCACTACACTAACTTGTAGCTTTAGCTGAACACTGTGAGGAGGACGCACTACACTAACTTGTAGCTTTAGCTAAACACTGTGAGGAGGATGCACTACACTAACTTGTAGCTTTAGCTGAACACTGTGCAGAGGTCGCACTACACTAACTTGTAGCTTTAGCTGACCACTGTGCAGAGGACGCACTACACCAATGTTAAAATAATGTAGCTGCCTATGGTAATGATAGGATCAGGAAAACACCACCAACCTTCTACAGGTAGCTTTAGCTGAACACTGTGCAGAGGTCGCACTACACTAACTTGTAGCTTTAGCTGAACACTGTTCAGGGGACGCACTACACTAACTTTTTGCTGTAGCTGAACACTGTGCAGACGTTGCACTACACTAACTTGTAGCTTTAGCTGAACACTGTGAGGACGACGCACTACACTAACTTGTAGCTTTAGCTGAACACTGTGCAGAGGTCGCACTACACTAACTTGTAGCTTTAGCTGAACACTGTGAGGAGGATGCACTACACTAACTTGTAGCTTTAGCTGAACACTGTGCAGACGTCGCACTACACTAACTTGTAGCTTTAGCTGAACACTGTGCACTACACTAACTTGTAACTTTAGCTGAACACTGTTCAGAGGACGCACTACACTAACTTGTAGCTTTAGCTGAACACTGTGCACTACAATAACTTGTAGCTTTAGCTGAACACTGTTCAGAGGACGCACTACACTAACTTGTAGCTTTAGCTGAACACTGTGCAAAGGTCACACTACACTAACTTGTAGCTTTAGCTGAACTCTGTGAGGAGGACGCACTACACTAACTTGTAGCTTTAGCTGAACACTGTGAGGAGGACGCACTACACTAACTTGTAGCTTTAGCTGAAAACTGTGCAGAGGTCGCACTACACTAACTTGTAGCTTTAGCTGAACACTGTGCAGAGGTCACACTACACTAACTTGTAGCTTTAGCTGAACACTGTGAGGAGGACACACTACACTAACTTGTAGCTTTAGCTGAACACTGTGAGGAGGATGCACTACACTAACTTGTAGCTTTAGCTGAACACTGTTCAGAGGACACACTACACTAACTTGTAGCTTTAGCTGAACACTGTGCAGAGGTCGCACTACACTAACTTGTAGCTTTAGCTGAACACTGTGAGGGGGACGCACTACACTAACTTGTAGCTTTAGCTGAACATTGTTCAGAGGATGCACTACACTAACTTGTAGCTTTAGCTGAACACTCTGCAGAGGTCGCACTACACTAACTTGTAGCTTTAGCTGAACACTGTGAGGAGGACGCACTACACTAACTTGTAGCTTTAGCTGAACACTGTTCAGAGGACGCACTACACTAACTTATAGCTTCAGCTGAACACTGTGCAGAGGTCACACTACACTAACTTGTAGCTTTAGCTGAACAGTGGGAGGAGGATGCACTACACTAACTTGTAGCTTTAGCTGAACACTGTGAGGAGGACACACTACACTAACTTGTAACTTTAGCTGAACACTGTGCAGAGGTCGCACTACACTAACTTGTAGCTTTAGCTGAACACTGTGAGGAGGACACACTACACTAACTTGTAGCTTTAGCTGAACACTGTGCACTACACTAACTTGTAGCTTTAGCTGAACACTGTTCAGAGGACACACTACACTAACTTGTAGCTTTAGCTGAACACTGTGCAGAGGTCGCACTACACTAACTTGTAGCTTTAGCCTAACACTCTGCAGAGGTCGCACTACACTAACTTGTAGCTTTAGCTGAACACTGTTCAGAGGACGCACTACACTAACTTATAGCTTTTGCTGAACACTGTGAGGAGGACGCACTACACTAACTTGCAGCTTTAGCTGAACACTGTGAGGACGACGCACTACACTAACTTTTTGCTTTAGCTGAACTTTGTTCAGAAGACGCACTACACTAACTTGTAGCTCTAGCTGAACACTGTTCAGAGGACGCACTACACTAACTTGTAGCTTTAGCTGAAAACTGTGCAGAGGTCGCACTACACTAACTTGTAGCTTTATCTGAACACTGTGAGGAGGATGCACTATACTAACTTGTAGCTTTAGCTGAACACTGTTCAGAGGACGCACTACACTAACTTGTAGCTTTAGCTGAACACTGTGCAGAGGTCGCACTACACTAACTTGTAGCTTTAGCTGAACACTGTGCAGAGGTCACACTAAACTAACTTGTAGCTTTAGCTGAACACAGTGAGGAGGATGCACTACACTAACTGTAAATAGTCTAGCTGCCTAACTGTGGTACTAATAGGATCAGAAGAACACCAGTAATTTTCTTCAGGTAGCTGTAAATACTGTAACAACACAAGCCTGCCTGTCAGTAGAAAGATAATAACAGGAATGGATCTAGCTAAACTGAATACAATGTATATACCACGTGGATGATGTAGGGTGTGTGCTAATGAGGTCAGCTGCTCAACTCCTTCCTGTGTCATGACCTACAGTCTGTAAGGATTAGGACAAGAAAACGTCCCCTACTCTCTCGTTTTATACACTCGGGGCCCGGAGCCCGAGAGTGTCTCTTTTCAGAGCCTGAGAAACCAGTATTTGAGGTTTTTTTTCTGTTCCCCCTGACATCTCTATCAATCAGAGAAAATCGGAGATCGGAGACACCGGATATCTACACACTCACAGCTCCTTACAGAGGGTAATCTGTTTGCTTACATGACCCTGCGCTGGAGGAGGTCCACCTTTTCTGGTAAGGGTCCGCACACACAGATTGCCGCTCTGTCATTGTGATTCATTCATCCATCATCCAAGTCCTTGGGAGTCTCCTAAATTTCCCTGTATCGTTTCCCACCTTGGAACTATTACACATTGGCTGCGTGCATTATCTATTACTCACATTTTGGACTTTATTTATTGCACGTTGTGATTGTTTTTCATGTTATGCTTCACAATATACATAGTACATCTAGATATCTATGTATATGTAATTTTAGATATTTTTCACATATGACTTTTTTTAGCGCAATTTTATTTATGTACTTGATTTTTTCACCATGGAGATATATGGTTTTTAGTTGCTGCTCCATATACACTATTTAGCGCTGTATTTTTTTCTTTTAATTATATTTATCGACTCGAACACGAAGCTCATCTCTACCCAAGAGCTGTTCCCACCACTAAGCTAGATGCAGCTTGTACGGCATTAAACTTTGCCTTGACCACAAAGGCTGAAAAATGGCTGCGGTGGAATAGATCCCGGTTCTATTGCCATGGCGACAAAATCGGCTCTATGCTTGCAGACAGGTTGTCACCGAAATTCAGATCCCCTGCCCTACCCAAAATCAAAATTCAAGGCGGCACTCTGTCCCAGAACCCTCGACGTATCATGGGGGAGTTCCTGACCTTTTATAAATCCCTATACAGCGGTGAGAACAGCCCTTCTCCAGAGGTGATAGATCACTTCCTGAATAGCATACAGACTCCCAAATTATAAGACAGACACTGCCAGAAACTAAATGCCCCTATCTCAGCTGAGGAAGTATGCGCAGTCATAAAAAACTTGAAATCACATTCGACGCCTGGCCCAGATGGCTTCTCCATACCGTACTATAAATCATTCTCTTCCACACTCACCCCATATATGGCTCGCTTTTTCAACGCTCTCAGACAGGGGGACCTACTAGTCACCTCAATTAATACATTACATTACAGTCCTCCCTAAACCAGATAAAGATGCCAGCTCGGTCAGCAGCTATAGGCCAATATCTCTCATTAATAACTATTTAAAAATTCTGACTAAAATCCTTGCAGACCACCTGGCCTCCTTCATTAATTAGCCTATACATTAACAAAGACCAAGTTGGATTCAGGGCCCTGATCAGACTCGACGAGCGATCAATATAATTTCCCTCCTCAATTCTAACTAGGATGGGGGCTCTTCCAGACAGGGTTGTATACTCTCCCTGGACTTCCAAAAAGCTTTTGATGCTGTCCAATGGCCATACATCTTCAACACTCTACAAAGATGGGGATTTAGGGATTAATTTCTTAATGTCATGCATGTCCTTTATTCCTCCCCCTCGGCTCAGGTGCGTCTGCAGGGAATTTACTAGGAATCATTCCCCATATCTAGAGGCACAAGACAGGGTTGCCCACTCTCCCCATTGATTTTTGCCATAGCAATCGAATCCTTGGCAATAGCAATAGAAATCAGAAACAATCCGAACATCCAAGGCATTCAAAGCGGCTCCAGGTGTCACAAATGCGCATTATTTGTGGACGAGATATTATTATTTGTCTCTTCCCCACTGACCTCGCTCCCAACATATGTCATCTCCTGGATGAATTTGGGGCAGCCTCGGGCCTTAGGGTAATTATGATAAATCCCAGGCACTTAATATTAACATCCCAGACTCCCTCCTGGCCAGGCTCAGGGAGAGCTTCCGGTTCTCCTGGAGCGACTCCACAATTTTATACTTGGGGATCAAACTGACCCCCAGGATTGAACTCTTACATCAAGCAAATTACCCACCTCTTTACGAAAAACTGGAGGAAGACCTCTCCCGGTGGTCCCGGCTCTCCCTGTCCTGGCTGGGCAGAATTAACGCGATTAAAATGACACTACTCCCCCTCATCCTCTACTACTTTAGAGCCCTCCTGATACCTGTTGACAAAATTCACCTAAAACAATTCCAAGCCAAAATCATCAAATACATTTGGGGCAAAGGGGGACACAGATTTCCCAAAGCATTCCTGTTTAGATCTAGAGCAGAAGGGGGTCTGGGCCTTCCCAATCTGCCTTGGTACTTCCAAGCTGCACTCTGGTTTATTCGCGCAGGGAACAACCTGACTGGATTCACATAGAGAGGCAGGCGGTCCCCCTTCACACACTAGACTACCTCCTCTGGAGCCCTAGGAAACTCAGACCCCCCATACTTTCCCCAACACTTTCACACTCCTTTGCTCTTTGGGATAGCCCGAGAAGCAATGACCAACTGACTTCCCCTACGGAACTGCTGCAACACTTATTCCGAAATCCAGAATTTCCCCCGGGCCTTAACATATCAGCATTCAAATGGTGGCTCGACAAAGGGCTTTATAGAATAGGACACTTCCTTAGACCTCTCAGCCCACTTTCTAAAGCATTCTGTGTTAGTAACTTGGACATGCCTGTTTCTGAATTCTTCAGATTCTCTCAAATCTCAAACTTCTTACGCAAACGGTGCAAAACACTCCCAAACGGGCCCCAAATAACTGCATATGAAATATGGTGTGTTCAAGCCAGCGAGCAGAGAGGGGGCATCTCGGTGATCTATAAAGCTCTATCTTCCACGTGGTCCAAGACACCTTACATGCAGGCTTGGGAGGACGATTTGTCCCAACACTGGAACCTGGAAATGTGGCACAGGAACTTTTCCCACTCTTACAAAGGCTTTCTCAACTCCAGCCTCATGGAAGCTAGTGTAAAAGTGCTGACTAGATGGTATCTAGTCCCTTTGAAGCTAGCATAAATATACCCATCGACGTCTCCCCTGTTCCATATATGGTGGACTTGCCCCAGAATTCGACAATTCTGGCACAAAATCTTCTCCTGGATCAGCAAAATCGCCACAATATCTGTCCAGATGTCCCTCCTCATAGCGCTCCTTAACTTCCCAGTGAAGAGACCTCCTGGAATACACAACAGCTCATATTCTTTATCATCTTAGGAGCCAAGCTTACTCTGGCTAAAGCTTGGAAAAAAACATCAGTTTCAACACTTCTAGCCAAAAGAAAGATCTCATGGATTATGAACCAAGAGAAGATGGCAAGTGTAATCCTGGACCGCTCTGCCAAATTTGAACAAATTTGGGAACCCTGGGCAACTTTTGTAGGGATTAACCTTTGACTATTACCTCTTGGATGTCATCCTCCGCTCCCCCCCCCAGTTGACTCATGCTCATCTTCTCTAACTTTCATTTCATCTCTTTCCTCTTCCCTTCTTTCTCTCTTACTTCTTTCGGTTAGTCTTGGGCTTCGGCCATTATCTAAATGGACATAACCAAGGCTAGGGTCAGGAGTCACCCTGATTCTGGTCTCAACTTTTGCCTAGATTTATGGAAACTTCTTGGTGACCCAATATCCTGATATGTCTACCATTTGCATTCATATGTATTTACTAAAAGGACTCTCTTACACAGGACTCGAAGTTGCTCCTTCGCCAAAGAGCCATTTGACAGGTTTAATCGCTTGATGTTTTGGGCCTAGTTTAAGTAACCTGTTGTGTCTACCTTTTCTTTTCACAAGGACAATCAGTACTTTCATTCTCTTTGATGGGGGGGTGCTGAGAGACAGGGAGCCCCGCCACAGCATGTTCCCAACCAGGGTGGCGGAGCCTTCCCCCCCTCTCCCCTTTTCGTCTTATGCGACAAGGAACCACCTCCCCCCCCTTTTTTTTCCTGCTTATTGGTCACTAAGAACGTAGTTAATACCCGGCAACTCTGCTCAAATCGCACGACAGGTTATGTTTATTTTGTGCATATCTATTTTGTATAAACAGGCTTGATTACCTTGTTTTCCATGCAACCGTGTTGGTCGACTCAGGACTACTGATCCATGTTATATCTTTACCATATGATGTATTCCTTTAATTTCTTTTTGAAAAATAAAATATATTGACGGACCAAAAAAGAAAAAAAAAAGCCGCACGCCGCCACCGATCTGCCTCCATGGGAGGCACCTGCCATAATGACTGGCCTCTCAGGTGACAGTTCTTTTATAACTGAGGGTGGGGCCACACGGTGATGTCAACAAGTGACCCCGCCCCCTCTGATGCACAGGGACATCTCTATGGCTTCCCCTTAGCGTCAGAGGGGACGGGGTCATTCGGTTTCATCACCGGGTGGCCCCACCTCCTCTGACGCTACGGGGAAGCCATAGGGATGTCCCCATGTGTCAGAGGGGGCGGGGTCACCCGGCGACGTCATTGTGTGTTATAAAAGAACTGTCACCTGAGAGGCCAGTCATTACGGCGGGTGCCTCCCATAGAGGCAGATCAGTGGCGGCGTGCGGCTTTTTAATTTTTTTTCTTTTTTGGTCCATCAGAGCAAGAGAAGAAGATGAATGGACTTTGTGGGACACTTTTATTTTTACATTTTTTAATAAAGGACTTGTCCCAAGGCGTGTATTGTCGTTTTTACCATTTTCACACTTTTTTTGTGAAATGGTAGGGGTACATCTGTTACTATTTCACACAGGGGGGGAGGCTGGGATCTGGGGGTCCCCTTGTTAAAGGGGGCTTCCAGATTCCAATAAGCCCCCTGCCAGCAGACCCCCATAACAACCAGGCAAGGGTTGTGGGGATGAGGCCCTTGTCCCCATCAACATGGGGACAAGATGCTTTGGGGGGGCCGCTAGCCCAAAGCACCCTCCCCATGTTGAGGGCATGTGGCGTGGTATGGTTCAGGAGGGGGGCACTCTCTCATCCCCCCCTCTTTTCCTGCGGCCTGCCAGGTTGCGTGCTCGGATAAGGGTCTGGTGTGGATATTTGGGGGGACCCCATGCCATTTTTTAAAATTTTGGCATGGGGCTCCCCTTAAAATCCATACCAGACCTGAAGGGTCTGGTATGGATTTTAAGGGGGACCCCCATGCCATTTTTTAAAAAATTTTGGCACGGGGTTACCCTTAATATCCATACCAGACCTAAAGGGCCTGGTAATGGACTGTGGGAGAATCCCATGCCGTTTTTTTAAATGACTTTCATGTGTATTGCTGAGAACGACAATTCAGTATAGCCGCGAGTACTTTTAAATGACTTTTTTCCTTTAGAAATGTCATTTTGCTCTCGGACTGTTCTAAACACGGGAAACATGCACCACTTTATAGGCATACTATAGACACCCCCAGGTACGAAATTTAAAGGAATATTACTTTTATTGTTTCACTTTAAGCATTATTAAAATCACTGCTCCTGAAAAAACGTCCGTTTTTAAAACTTTTTTGCATTGATACATGTCCCTTGGAGCAGGACCCAGTTCCCCAAACACTTTTTAAGACAATACCATGCATATAAGCCTTTAAAATTAGCACTTTTGATTATTCATGTTCGTGTCCTATAGACTTTAACAGTGTTCGCGTGTTTGAACAAATTTTTTGCTTTTTCGCATGTTCTGTTGCGAACCGAACTGGCTCATCCCTATTCGCAGTGTAAAGTCAGTTGTATGAGATGTTGTAGTTGTTCAGAGGCTTAGTGATTGTTGCCAGCTGCCTTCATTGTTGCATGGTGAAGGCTGATAAATCAGCAAAGAAGGATAATTCTTGCAAATCCTGAGGCAAGTTATCCTTGTGTCTGGTTCCTGACATAAAGTGATCCTTAGTGTGGTAAAAGTGGATCCTGACAATAGTGTCTCTGGGTAGATGTGCTGCAATGTGCTTGGGCCTTAGTAGCCTATGGATACGGTCTATGAGGAGATCTTCCAGGGGTGCTTAAGGGAGGACTACTTTCATTATATTGATGAAATAGTCTTTTAGGTCAGGGGGTTCGACTGTTTCTGGGATCCCCCTTATGTTGACATTGTTTCTTCTTGATCTGTCATCTAAATTTGCTAATTTGAAATTCATCTGCATCAATTCGTCGTCTCTGTCATTGTGGTTATCCACTAAATCATTAAAGGTTGATGTAAATTCCCCCATTTTCATTTCCATATGAGAGAACCTTTAGTTAACTACAGAGACTTCTGATTTGAATTGTTGTGTTAGTGCTAGTATGTCAGCATGTAGTGTTGACCGTAGTGACACTAACATGTCTTTTAATATGGTAGCCATGGACTCATAGAGAGAACATTAATACTAATAAAAAAACACACTACTGCAGCACCTGTGATTTAATAGGCCGTGGCCCTTTATTATAGGTATAATATAATTAAATAATATTACCATTTTTTACTATAAATAATTACTTCACTTAAATGTATTAAGTACAACTTCTAACATGTATCATATATGTAATAATACATATAGCTCAGCTATATATAAGCTCAAGCTATTACATAACTTAATAAAACAACATCCCATAACATACAATCAGCAACAATAAAAAAAAACATCCCCTTTCAAGGAAAGGGACTAAATCTCATAATTGGGCCACGACAAAGGGGGGTATAGGGCAGTGCAAGTTATACTTCAGTCTTCTTCTCTCTTCTGCCTGTTAGTGACGCATCTCTTTTCTTTTTACAAGGATACTTGCTCGTGCCAGACAGCATTTAATTGGTTAATAAAATCAACTGCCAATCAGGTAAGTATATATATATATATATATATATATATATATATATATATATATATATTATATATATATATATATATATATATATATATTTTTTTTTATTTTTTTTATTTATTTTTTTTTTTTAATTAACTTCAATTAAACTTAAATTTTGTTTGTCTGTCATGATCCCATAGGTGTTGGGATTCTGCCCCACCTTTCACCTTTATGGGATCATAGACAGAACATTAATACTAATAAAAAAACACACTACTGCAGCACCTGTGGTTTATTAGGCAGTGGCCCTTTATTATAAGTATAATATAATTAAATAATATTACCATTTTTTACTATAAATAATTACTTCACTTAAATTTATTAAGTACAACTTCTAACGTATCATATATGTAATAATAAATATAGCTTAGCTATATATAAGCTCGAGCTATTACATAACTTAATAAAACAACATCCCACACGCCAGGCACAATTAAAGAGCCTGGCACACCCCATGGGCAACAGCCAATTCAACACAGGTCTGCATATCAAGGTTGAAAATGTCAAGAGCAATGTCAGATAAATGGACATTATCATACCTGTAGAATCCTGACAGCCCTCCTTCCAAGTCAACATGTCGGAAAGAGAGCATCAAATGAAGGACCTAGTGCTAAAGTACCTCAATAGGCAGGGTGACTCTGCAGGTACTCAGTAGCAATTTGTGCCAGCGTCCCCAGGATTAGGATTGTGAATAGATAGAATCTAGGAATGGGACTTTGAAGGCACAATAGTATTAAACTACAAAAAAGTAAATTTGATAGAGGTATTTTATTAGAAAAATATAAAGAGACAATGGACAAACATAAATTATTAAAAACAAATCAGGCTAGATATAAACCCTAATAATAATACACCGTATGGATCCTATCCTGCAAGCTTATGTAGCATTAGGGAGATTATAAATGTACAAACATATCACTTAGTCCATATAGAGGAGAAATACTTCCCCTGGGCATTGAACAATAGACAGTCACATGGTTATAGCAAACAGCATAGTGTACATATAAGTATCAATATTGAAGATATAACCACTGCCAGGTATAATGACTCATGAGACAGGCCCTATAAAAGATTATGGTCTCCAACCGACACACGGTAAAGCCTGATGGTCGGGGTCAGCAAAAACAGGGGAAGCAGAAAATACATACTGATTTGAAGGGTTTTGAAAGGTTTATATGTGTATATATTTTTAAGAGGGTTTAAAACAATAGAACCAAGGACAAAAAGGAAGGAAAAAAAAAAAAGGGGGGGGGGGAGGGAGAAAGGAGGAAAAAGAGGGGGAGGGGAGGGGGAGGGGGGGGAATGAAGGGAGGGAGGAACAGAAAAAAGAAATGGCGAAATCTACCATCCAAAATCCAAAAACAGGGGAAGCAGAAAATACATACTGATTTGAAGGGTTTTGAAAGGTTTATATGTGTATATATTTTTAAGAGGGTTTAAAACAATAGAACCAAGGACAAAAAGGAAGGAAAAAAAAAAAAGGGGGGGGGAGGGAGAAAGGAGGAAAAAGAGGGGGAGGGGAGGGGGACGGGGGGGAATGAAGGGAGGGAGGAACAGAAAAAAGAAATGGCGAAATCTACCATCCAAAATTTGCAGCCACATGCTATACCCAAGGGGTAGTAACCTGATGAAGTGCACCTGCGGGGTTTTCTATGTGGGCAAGACGGCCAGACAGCTTAGGCAAAGAATCAACGACCATATTTACTATTCAGGGAACGGGAAGATGCTCACTCCTGTGAGCAGACATCTCGACTTATACCATCGTTTCAACACTTCCTCTATTTCCTTTGCTGTTCTGGCCGTCGTCCCCCAAAACCCCAGAGGTGGTGAATGGGACAAACTCATATTACAAAAAGAGACCCTTTGGATCGAGCGTTTAAACGCCACCAGGGCACCTGGCCTGAATGAATCCCATTCATACAGACCCTCCCTCTGACCCACACAAAGCCCCTCTAGCACGTGTTAACTTTTGCCCTTAGAACTGTTTATGAAGTGAAAATAATTGTTGATAACATGATATGACACATTAGATTTTAATAAATTCTCTTCAAACCTCCAGATCAATGTATTCATATGTTCTCCTCCTCCTTGAAATGTTACAATTTACCGACATTACTTATTTGTTTTTAATGTCCCCATATGGGATGCTATAACTTGACTGGATGTGCGGCGATTGTCGGAGACACAGGGACTTCCCTCCCCCTAAACTCCGCCTTTGCTGCTTGCATTATCCGCCTGGTCCCGTCCCCCCTCGCGCTATCCTTCGGCGCATGCGCGGAACTCTTCCGGCGCTGCGTCGTTCCTACGTGAGGGTGACGTGGTGCGGCGCATGCGCGGTAGCCTGCAGCGGGGCCGGACTACGTTACGCTCTTCGGAGCCGCTCGTTTCCGGCCGGAGTCACCATATATAGGGACGCTGTGTTTCCTGCTTTCATGCGGTCACAGCACCGGTCTCTGCTAGATCGGACGGCGCATCCCTGTGTTTCCTCTCAACTACTTGAGGGTAAGGCTATATTTTTTTCTCACTAATGCTCTCTGATCTACAAGCAAAGTACTTTTATGTTTGCAGCCTCTTCTAACCATAACACCTGGCAATATCAATGTGACTGTTTATTTCCCTTCTTCTTTTCCCATATACCAGCATTACAATGATAAAGCCCCTGCTTTCCCTCTCATAGGTACCTGATGTAACATTTTTTTTAGAGGTTCCAGGCTGTGGCCGGCTGCTGTTTCCAATTCAGTTCAGACACTTTTTACCTGTGATCGAATTGCGATCATCTGTATACAATTACTATTGGCAGTTTTATGCAACCTTACCATACTCAATTGGTAAGTGAACCACATTTCCTTATACTTTTTTATAAACTTCCTCTTCCCCCCTTTCCCTCTTTCTTTTTTCTGTTCCTCCCTCCCTTCATTTCCCCCCTCCACCTCTTTTTCCTCCTTTCTCTTTCCCCCCCCCCCCCTTTTTTTTTTTTTTTTTTTTTTTTTTTTTTCATTCCTTTTTGTCCTTGGTTCTATTGTTTTAAACCCTATTAAAATATATACACATATAAACCTTTCAAAACCCTTCAATTCAGTATGTATTTTCCTGTTTTTGCTGACCCCGACCATCAGGCTTTACCGTGTGTCGGTTGGAGACCATAATCTTTTATAGGGCCTGTCCCATGAGTCATTATACCTGGCAGTGGTTATATCTTCAATATTGATACTTATATGTACACTATGCTTAGCATATTCATGTTTTTGATTTTCTGTCTTTGTTGTTGTTTCTCTTATGTATTTTAACCTAGAATCTCTAGCTCCTGAGGAAGCGTTCTGTGTAACGCGAAACATGTAGAGCAACTAGAGAACATCTCACCGTGGATCACCAAACCTGCCGCACCCTGTTTGCTATAACCATGTGACTGTCTATTGTTCAATGCCCAGGGGAAGTATTTCTCCTCTATATGGACTAAGTGATATGTTTGTACATTTATAATCTCCCTAATGCTACATAAGCTTGCAGGATAGGATCCATACGGTGTATTATTATTAGGGTTTATATCTAGCCTGATTTGTTTTTAATAATTTATGTTTGTCCATTGTCTCTTTATATTTTTCTAATAAAATACCCCTATCAAATTTACTTTTTTGTAGTTTAATACTATTGTGCCTTCAAAGTCCCATTCCTAGATTCTATCTATTCACAATCCATGTCAGAAAGAGAAATCAGCCATTGAAGGCATAAATTTAGCCATTGCTCTATTTACGTGCTTGCAAATTTTTTTGAAGTAATGAAACTCAGAAGAAATAAGCCAAGCCAAACAAGGTATTATTTCAGAAAAAGGTCGTGTTAGGCAATAATACATGTAGACATTGTAAATCTAATTTCATTTTGGCAATCAACTCTAACATATTACATTTACCTACATCATTTCCTGATAAATGTAAAATAATAACATTATGCATTGGCCACTTCTCATCCAAGCCAGATAAAAAGTCGCAAAGCATTTTCCATTGCATGCCTTTTCTTCGAAACCAATGAACTTTAAAAGCGTCAAACGCCATACTTAGATTAGAACCATAGTTCCTGCGATCAGCTCTGTGCTTGGACCAAAATACAAAAGAATGGCCGATTATCCAGATATTAATAATGTGACCTGAAATTAAAGAGAAGTATTAGGTCTAACATAAGAATGAAAGCAGTTAGATTTCCATCTACCAATATGTTTAATCATCTCATCATTTAAACCAAGCTTAGCTGCTTCTGTGGCTGCTCCTATGCGGAATAAGTAAGAAGTGATATGCAGATGACCTAACTGCAAGCTTAAAAGACATTTTTTCAACACTGCCTTAAATTGATATACAGTCAAAGGTTTCTCATTCTCATGGATGAGCAAGGAATAAGAAACAGGTGGACGTAACTTTAAATATTCACGAACCAAATCCAAAACACAAACCATATATCCTACATTTTTCTGTAATTTGATCCAACACCCTTTCTCGACTGAATTAGTATTGCTCTTTCTCAATAATATAGAAAGAGAATTAGATCTTAAATAAACATCTTGGAATAAAATTCCATAGCCATCATCAATTTTCATAGGTAACAGCTCAGAAATCCGAAAAGCCCCGAAAAAACATAAGTAAAAGGCCAACTTAAATAACAAAGCCTCAAATGGAGAGAAACAGACATTTCTGGTAGAATCACCAAGCCTAAACAGTAAATCAGTTGATATTGGTAATCTGGAATCAGCAACCATACGGGTCTTACGATATCCTTTAAAGCACATTTGACTGCAAAAAATTGCACGCAGGAGGCTGCACTTTTCAAACGCCTAAAAAAGGGTATCCCAGCCAATGTCTTTACTATGTATGAGTAAGAATAAGAGGCTGACATAAAAAAATCCAAAAATTACAACGCAAAATTCTCAGAAAAAGAATCATGAGCAAAATTAGAAGAAGCTAGAAAGGAATACCATAAATGCAACGCTGAAAGTAAGATGACCATGTAGACGCCGCAATGGAATTCTTAATTGCTGAAATGACTGGGGTCATACTACCGACCACAACTGTGGAGGACAATCCAGACCTACTTGATCCGCATCCGGTACCAATTTCCGAATTTCTTGAATCTGTAAACAGGACAAAGAATCCACTATAATATTCTCAACACCAGGAATATATTTAGCTTTTAACCAAATATTAACATTCAAACATCTAAATATAATCTGACGTAGTATAGAAATAACAGGTAAAGATTTAGATGATAAACAATTGATCGCAAAAACAACCCCTTTATTATCCAAATGAATCAATATCCGCCTATTAATCAATTGAGAACCCCAAAGATCAAGAGCCACTAAAACTGGAAATAATTCCAATAACACAATATTACAAGTCAAACCTCTAGATATCCATGTATCAGGCCAAATAGCAGCTGACCAATGGCCATTCCAAAATGCTCCGTAACCACACAATCCAGCAGCATCAGTATACAAATTTAAAGCTGACACTGAACAAAAAGGAAATTGCCAAACTGAACAACCATTGTACGTACGCAAAAACTCAAGCCAAAACCTTAAATCCGCTACGATGTCTGAAGTAACACGCACAAAATGTGATGGAGAAGAAAAGCCAGAAATCGCCCGATAAAGATGCTTAGAGAGAACCCTACCCATGGGCATAATTCTGGACGCAAATGCCAGTAAACCCGGCAATGATTGCAAGATATTCAAACGCACCTTCGTCTTAGACATGACAAAAACGAACAAGTTTTGTATGCGCAAAACGTTTTCAATGGGCAATCTAAATTCCATGGCAACTGTATCAATTTGAATGCCTAGAAATTCCAGACAAGAGGTGGGTAGGGATGAGCTTCATCGGCTGTTCGCCAGTTCGCCAAACAGCGAACAATTTGGGGTGTTCGCGGCAAATTTGAAAGCCGCGGAACACCCTTTAAAAGTCTATGGGAGAAATCAAAAGTGCTAATTTTAAAGGCTTATATGCATGGTATTGTCATAAAAAGCATTTGGGGACCTGGGTCCTGCCCCAGGGGACATGTATCAATGCAAAAAAAGTTTTAAAAACGGCCGTTTTTTCGGGAGCAGTGATTTTAATAATGCTTAAAGTCAAACAATAAAAGTGTAATATTCCTTTAAATTTCGTAACCTGGGGGGTGTCTATAGTATGCCTGTAAAGGGGTGCATGTTTCTCGTGTTTAGAACAGTCTGACAGCAAAATGACATTTCAAAGGAAAAAAAGTCATTTAAAACTACTCGCGGCTATTAATGAATTGCCGGTCCGACAATACACATAAAAGTTCATTGATAAAAACTGCATGAGATTTCCCCACAGGGGAACCCCAAACCAAAATTTAAAAAAACCTTCAGGTCTGGTATGGATATTAAGGGGAACCCCGTGCCAAAATAAAAAAAAATGACATAGGGGTCCCCCTCAAAATTCATACCAGACCCTTATCCGAGCATGCAACCTAGCAGGCTGCAGGAAAAGAAGGGGGACGAGAGAGCGCACCCCCTCCTGAACCATACCAGGCCACATGCCCTCAACATTGGGAGGGTGCTTTGGGGTAGCCCATCAAAGCACCTTGTCCCCATGTTGATGAGGACAAGGGCCTCATCCCCACAACCCTTGCCCGGTGGTTGTGGGGGTCTGCGGGCAGGGGGCTTATCGGAATCTGGAAGCCCCCTTTAAGAAGGGGACCCCCAGATCCTGGCCCCCCCTGTGTGAAATGGTAAAGGGGTACAAAAGTACCCCTACCATTTCACAAAAAACTGTCAAAAATGTTAAAAATGACAAGAGACAGTTTTTGACAATTCCTTTATTTAAAGTCTTCTTTTTTCCATCTTCTATCTTCTTTCTTCTTTCTTCTATCTTCCTTCGGTTTCTTCCTCCATCTTCTTCTTCCTCCGATCCTCTGCTTCTTTCTCAGGACCCGAGTCACCAAACCCTTTTTAGGACAATACCATGCAAATTAGCCTTTAAAATGAGCACTTTTGATTTCAAACGTTCAAGTCCCATAGACTTCAATGGGTCTCTAACGTTCGTGCAAAGTTTCGGTCTGTTCGCAAGTTCTGGTGAAAACCGAATTGGGGGGTGTTCTGCTCATCCCTAGAGGTGGGTTAAACAGACTTTTCTTCTGCCAAAGGAACACCAAATTCTTTGCACACAATACGAAACTCAGTGAAAAGAAACAAACAATCATTAGCATCAGCTTTACCGATGAACAAGAAATCATCAAGATAATGTAAAACTGAGTCCAAACCAGTCTTATGGCGAACTACCCAATCAAGAAAGGAAGAGAATAATTCAAAACAAAGGCAGGATATTCATTTTCAAATCTAAAATCTAGGGAATTAAATGCCGAAGGGTGTATGGGCAGTAGACAAAATGCTGATTTGACATCAGCTTTCGCAAGTAATGCAGAACCACCAACTCCTCTAATGATACTTAATGCATCATCAAAGAAGGCATAATGAATTGAGCAAAAACTTGGATCAATGTCAACATTCAATGAAAGCCCATAAGGATATGACAAGTGGTGTATCAGTCTATAAGTATTTGGTTCCTTCTTAGGAATAATTCCCAAAGGAGATACCCGAAAATTTAGAAAAAGAGGATCCTGAAAAGGGCCAGCAATTCTGCCATCACCGATCTCTTTCAACAATTTTGCATGCACAATATCCGAATGCAAAACAATGGACTTTAGGTTCTCGAAAATTACACAACCAGAGCCCTGAAACGTAAGCAGTACAAAACCAAACAAAAAAACAAGATTTTAGCTTTCTGACGTTCTGGGTATCGATGTAGCCATGGCAACATATTTGTGAGCTTCACCAGAGAGGTTGCTTTTGAGAAATGCCTCTTTAGTCGATACTGAGACATTAGCAGAAGATTTCTTAAAGCAATATGATGCAGGATGAGAACCTGCACAAAAATTACATTTGTGTTTATACTTACACGAGTTGGGCCATTTACATTGTCCATCATTAAAGTGGAAACAAACTCCACATTGATAATTATATGTAGTAGATAATTGAGGTTTAGGAAAGTGCCTTTGCGGAATCAAAAGATTCAGCCACAGTCCCACTTCTTTAACGCCCATTTCATCGATCTATGCACAGACAACTTTTGGCAAAACGATTAATCATACACAAACCAAGAGAGGCCAGGAAAGTTCTTATAAGCCTCAAGTATTATCTCCGAATGCTAAAACAAACCGCAGCACAAGTCAGGGTGTTTTTTTCCAAGTACACTTGAATAAATGCAAAATGCTTGCAGCCAATTGTTAAACGATCGAGGGGGAGATATACGTTTATCTTCATCAAATTTATCACCATCTTTCCTATCTGGCCTAAATTCTTTATTCAAAGGGAGCAGATTTAAAATGTCGACACAATCACTCCTCGATATCTTTTCTTTTAACATACTATTCAAATGGAATCCCAAAGGCGACAATTCGCAGGTAATAACTTCACGTAAGCAAGTATCAGGAATAACAGAAAAACTGGAAGCTACAGGAGGCTCCACATAAACATTCGTTGCAGTCACCGAGGGCACCACCAAATCACCCTCCGAAGGAGCAAGCCATACCAAAGCAACTCCCGAGTTTAAATTATCATTTGTGGTATGCGTATTTTGTTTTGCAGTAAATTTATCAATCAATTCTTGAAACGAATTAAAAATAGCCTTTAATTGAGACACATTTTCAGACTCACCACTGGCGTGAATAGAAGCAGGGATGGATGCATTATGAGCTTCAGGCAACACAGGGCGCATCGGATGTCATCACATCCGAATCTCCAGTAATTCTTCCCATGTCTGAAAAATGAGTACAATCAGAATGAAGAAAATCAACATCCTTAACAGGCTGTAAATTATAATAAGAGATATTTCTATTTGCACATATTTTTGTACCATAGGAATTGAATTGTGAATCTTTTCTAATATTGCCAGTACTTTTTTCTTTTTTCCTTTATCCCCAGGTACACGACCTACAGGTGATACGAACTGCTAAGGTCTCTTCAAAGTCCTTTGTAATCTTCTTCCAGGCCTATCTGCGTCATCGCCCTGTCTATCAAGCTGCTCAGCGGGCTATGACGCAGTCAGCAGACCGGCCCGAAGTGACGATGGTTGAAGGCGGACCTGTGGAAGATAAACCCGCCTGTGATATCGACCTGGAATCAGAAGCAGTAGGGGCGGGCAGATAAGAGGAAGGAAACCCGGGTCCACAAATAACAATACCGTCCCCGCAGTCACCGAAATCTTACACAGCAGCACGGGCAACATCATTTTGGGCATCAGGCAATGGAGCGGACACGGGTATCGATAGGCAGCAGTGCATCCAGGCATCCCCATCCTCAGTGCCGGTGCAATCCATCATCAAACGCAATAAGGACTCCATAACAGCAGGTAAGGCAAGTTATTCTTCTTCTCTCTTCTGCCTGCTAGTGATGCATCTCTTTTCTTTTTATAAGGATACTTGCTTGTGCCAGACAGCATTTAATTGGTTAATAAAATCAACTGCCAATCAGGTAAGTATTTATATATATATATATATTTTTTTTTTAATGAACTTTAATTAAACTTAAATTTTGTTTGTCTGTCATGATCCCATAGATGTTGCGATGGGGACATTCTGCCCCACCTTTCACCTTTATTACAGGCAGGTTAGCTTTGGGAAAGTCTAATATGGAGTTTTGCAGCTCCTAGTGTCATCTAGAGATGAGTCAAGGCTTACCTCCAGTCCGTCCTCTGAGAGATTATTCATATTCTGCGATATTCTGCTTGCTTTTGGCAGGGCTAGAGGATGCTGATGGCGGCGGTGAGAAGCTTCCCTTCTCTGGTCCGGTGTTGTGGCGGCCCGTATTCGTTCTGGAAGCTGCGCTGCGCTGTGGGGAGGATCGCGCGTGTGTACTTCCTGTCTGCTGCTGCCATTTTGGCTGTTGTGGCGGCGTGGCATCTGGAAGAAATCAGTCATCTTCCCCAGCTTTGTGCCCTCCTTTCTCTTCCGAGATGTCATCGGGGAGTGCATCCGCTCTGTGGGAGTCAGTTGATGCGTTGGAACGAGGCTTCTGGTCGGTGTGACATTTCCTGATGGCCTGTGGCAGAGAGGAGCTGTGTCAATGTGCAGCCATACACTCCGCCGGCTAGCCACGCCCCCATATTTTGCACTTTTGAGCGCAACATTATATACAGAGAACAATAATACCTGACAAAGTTTTAGGATGGTGTTTTTTGTAAGTCTGCTATATGTTCATGTATATTTTAATTGGTATTGACTATTACTGAGCTACCATTTAGGGTGGAATTATTTAGAACTTGCAGTGTTTTACATTTATCTTCCATCTATGTTTTTAAACAAAGTAATTAAATAAATAAATTGTTTGCTAAAAGTTAGGAAGATATTTAATTAACTTGAAGTTGAAGAAAATCCTCCTGCCAAATTGCTATCGCCCAAAAATAAACAACCAATCAAAATATACACTACTCTGGCACATTTGTTAAGAGGTATTATAAAGCACATTCATCAGACTAGAGGAAATTGTATTATACATATTGATTAGTTAACAACATTAAAAAACAGATGGTATCTGAAGAAATACAGAAAATAATATTGAAACATTTAAAGGACTTTATAATAAGATATGAAGTAATTTATGTCTTCAAAAAGATGCAATTTATAACAAACAATGCCAACCAGAACAGGTATGTATTTCTTCAGATTAGATACTCTAAAATGCAAATTTCAAGCATAATTAACCCAAGCTAAATTTTGAGGGCATAATTAAATCCACAGAATGGAAAAAACACTGACATTAATTGGGATTATGCAAGGGAAATCCCTATTGCGTACTGAAAGTTTTGGAAGCTTCATATGTCAACTCGTTCAAATAAAATGTTTACTTAAACTTGCTATTCGCCCGCTAGAAGGGCACTTTTAGCCCCCGCTAGTGGCCGAATAAAGAGTTAAATGTGCCCGTGTAACAGCACTGCCAAAGAGCTTTACAGGCGCTTCGTCAGCGGTGCCCATTAATTTGGGTAGGATCAGTATATACATCACTCCTCCACCACCCCAAAGATGCTGCTTGCAGGACTTTTTTTTAACATCCTTCCAGCGTATCGCCCCAGTGTGAAAGCACTTCACACTGGGACTGCAGGGGATGCGTTTTTCAGGTGCTTTACAGACCTTATTTTTAGCCCAAAAGTGCCTGAAAAGTGCCTGAAAAACCCCCCAGAGTGAAAGGGGTCTTATGGCTTTCTTTTAACAATGGCTTTCTTCTTGCCACTCTTCCATAAAGGCCAGATTTGTGGAGTGCACGATTGATAGTTGTTCTGTGGACAGATTCTCCCACCTGAGCTGTGGATCTATGCAGCTCCTCCAGAGTTACCATGGGCCTCTTGGGTGCTTCTTTGATAAATGCTTTCCTTGCCCAGCCTGTCAGTTTAGGTGGACGGCCATGTCTTGGTAGGTTTGCAGTTGTGCCGTACTTTTTCCATTTTCTGATGATGGATTGAACAGTGCTCCAAGAGATGTTCAAAGCTTGGGATATTTTTTTATAACCTAATCCTGCTTTAAACTATACAACATTATCCCGGACCTGTCTGGTGTGTTCCTTGGTCTTCATGATGCTGTTTGCTCACTAAGGTTCTCTAAAAGACCTCTGAGGGCTTCACAGAACTGCTGCATTTATACTGAGATAAAATTACACATCGGTAGACTCTATTTACTACTTAGGTGACTTCTGAAGGCAATTGGTTCCACTAAATTTCAGTTAGGGGTATCAGAGTTAAGGGGCTGCAGTTGTAAATACAACTGCACGCCATACTTTTCAGATATTTATTTGCAAAAAAAAATTGAAAACCATTTATCATTTTACTTCCACTTCACAATTATGTGCCACTTTGTGTTGGTCTATCACATAAAGTCCCAATAAAATATATTTATATTTTTAGTTGTAACATGACAAAATGTGGAAAATTTCAAGGGGTATGAATACTTTTTCAAGGCACTGTGTGTGTGTATATATATATATATATATATATATATATATATATATACACTGTGTATATATTTAACAAAAGTGAGTACACCCCTCACATTTTTGGAAATATTTTATTATATGTTTTTATGTGACAACACTGAAGAAATGACATTTTGCTACTATGTAAAGTAGTGAGTGTACAGCTTGTATAGCAGTGTAAATTTGCTGTCCCCTCAAAATAACTCAACACACAGCCATTAATGTCTAAATCGCTGGCAACAAAAGAGAGCACACCCCTAAGTCAAAATGTCCAAACTGGGAAAAAAGTGCCATTTTCTCTCCCCGGTGTCATGTGACTCGTTAGTGTTACAAATTCTCAGGTGTGAATGGGGAGCAGGTGTGTTAAATTCGGTGTTGTCGCTCTCACTCTCTCATACTGGTCACTGGAAGTTCAACATGGCGCCTCATGGCAAAGAACTCTCTGAGGAGCTGAAAAAAAGAATTGTTGCTCTACATAAAGATGGCCTAGGCTATAAGAAGATTGCCAACACCCTGAAACTGAGCTGCAGCATGGTGGCCAAGACCATACAGCGGTTTAACAGGACAGGTTCCACTCAGAACAAGCCTCGCCATGATAGACCAAAGGAGTTGAGTGCACATGCTCATCGTCATATCCATAGGTTGTCTTTGGGAAATAGACATATGAGTGTTGCCAGCATTGCTGCAGAGGCTGAAGGGGTGGGGGGGTCAGCCTGTGAGTGCCCAGACCATACGCTGTACACTGCATAAAATTGGTCTGCATTATTGTCATCCCAGAAGGAAGACTTTTCTAAAGATGATGCACAAGAAAGCCCACAAACGGTTCGCTGAAAACAAGCAGACTAAGGACATGGATTAGTGTCCATTAGAACCATGTCCTGTGGTCTGATGAGACCAAAATAAACTTATTTGGTTCAGATGGTGTCAAGCATGTGTGGCAGCAACCAGGTGAGGAGTACAAAGACAAGTGTGTCTTGCCTACAGTCAAGCATGGTGGTGGGAGGGTCATGGACTGGGGCTGCATGAGTGCTGCTGGCACTGGGGAGCTACAGTTCATTGAGGGAACCATAAATGCCAACATGTACTGTGACATACTGAAGCAAAGCATGATCCCCTCCCTTCAGAAAATGGACCGCAGGGCAGTATTCCAACATGGTAACAACCCCAAATACACATCCCAGATGTCCACTGCCTTGCTAAAGAAGCTGAGGTTTAAGGTGATGGACTGGCCAACCATGTCTCCAGACCTAAACCCTATTGAGCATCTGTGGGGCATCCTAAAACAGAAAGTGGAGGAGCACAAGGTCTCTAACATCCACCAGCTCTGTGATGACGTCATGGAGGAGTGGAAGAGGACTCCAGTGGTAACCTGTGAAGCTCTGGTGAACTCCATGCCCAAGAGGGTTAAGGCAGTGCTGGAAAATAATGGTGGCCACACAAAATATTGACACCTTGGGCCCAATTTGGACATTTTCACTTAGGGGTGTACTCACTTTTGTTTCCAGCGGTTTAGACAATAATGGCTGTGTGTTGAGTTATTTTGAGGGGACAGCAAATTTACACTGTTATACAAGCTATATACTCACTACTTTACATTGTAGCAAAGTGTCATTTCTTCAGTGTTGTCACATGAAAAGATATAATAAAATATTTACAAAAATGTGAGGGGTGTACTCACTTTTGTGAGATACTGTATATATATATATATATATATATATATATATATATATATATACAGCAGCTGAGTCATGGCTGTTAAGGACACTCCTTAACAACCAGCTGTTATTCACAATGATTTGAATCTGTACGAAAATAGAATAAAGAATTTGGAAAACGTTTTGAATCCACCCGGTATAATGCATATACAAAACAAATCCTGAAGAAATAAAATGAATCCCGAAAATGAACTGGACTAACACAACAATAATAAAAGATCAACCTAATAAATGCATTCGGAGCAAAATTAAACCAACATTTTCTGGCATGTACATGTCTCCTAGCGACAGACTACATCATTATGTCATTTTTGATTTTGCCCATATTTCTACTTTATTACTAACATTATAAACTGCTCCAAAGGTTATGCACCATGGTTTAATATAAACATCAATGTGTACCCTTTTCTGTACAATAGGATTTTTGACAGTCAATGTCACTTTCTCTCTGATGAGTCTTAGCAGGGATGGACGCAGTGGCAGATTATATGCTATGCAGTATAAAGTATATGCAGTGCAGATTATATACTATGCAGAATGAATATATTAGATATGTGTGAAGTATATAACATACAGCAAGGTGTATGGTTTGTAAACATGTAATCGTACATTACAATGTATAGAGAAGGGTGGTATAGTATAAAAGCTTACAGAATGGAACAGTGAGCAGTACAGAATTTACAGCACAGTGTACAGAGTGTAGCCGTGCAGAAAATAAAATATACAGCACAATGTATTAAGTGGTGCTATGTGAGGTAAAGACTGTACAGGGCAACAGTGTGGAACATTTAATGTATGGCATAGTGTGGAAAGAGAACAGGGTGCAATATGTAATGTACAACGCAATCTGAATAGTGGTGTGAGATATGCAACATACAGTGTGAACAGGAGAGATGTGTGTAGCATAGAAACAGCACAATATATAAAGTGGAGCTGTACTGAGTATATAACATACAGCACAGAGTAGAGAAATGAGCTGTGTGAAGTTTAGAACAAATAAGTCATTATGCAGAGTGTAGTGATATGTAGTGGAGAACAGAATATACCAAAAGCAGACATTTTTTGTGTGCCGTTGGTTAGTGCCCTTAAACAAAATATCCAGGAGCAACTCTTTGAAATTCAGGACTGTCCTTAGAGTGAAATGGCAACTGTATGAGTGTTCCAGGCAAAATTAGTACACAATTAGATAGTCATGTTAAGCCAGGAACATCAAGGTGAGAAGACGATAATCTTTCACTTACTACCCTTTTCAGAGCTATTATTGACGTTTGACTAAATTTTTCAGACCTCGACCAATGTACAGAGACACATCTCAGCTCAACCCAATTGATGTAATTTACAGTCCATTTTATTCTGGTTTGGATAATTTCATCATGTAAAAAAGTACACCGCTTTTTTTCAGGAGGAATTTTAAAGCAAAAAATACATTTTCAGGGTATTGCTTAGGCACAATGAACCTTCCTAGGTGTTCCATATAAGATAACAAATCTTCACTTTTTGTGTTTAGGTTCACTTTAAATTATGGTGTATAATCTATTAGAAAATGTAGTCAAGTATAGATCAACAATACTAAAGTACAGTGGTCAGATTCATTTGAAAAAAATAATTTACTGCCGATTACTTAGTAAAATTGTATTTGCATAGGTTGGGAGTTCCTCTAGATGAGCTCTTTCTTGTGATGTGCACTCATCAAGTCACTTTTATGTAAGTGCAATTTTAATTTGTTTTAGCACTACATTGGTTTCTCTGGCGGCTCCATGTCAGCACAGCTCGTGGAGGCCCCGTCCACCCCCTACGTATTCAGGACTTAACTATAAATTTTTCATTCACCTCAGCGTTCCTTTTTCTTCCTCCTAGGTCAGGACTAATGGTATCTCCCCCCCTAGCTGGTATAAAGTGCTGGCTGTCCGTCCAGTTTTGTCTGCTGCCAGACGCTTTCCCTGCTTCCTAAGCTGCTAATAACAACCTTGTCAGGGAGCCCCGCTGCTGATCCTCAGGGCGGCTGCATGCTGCCTTAAACAGTCAGCTTGGGGGGAGTTGGGCAATGTTGCTGTGCCTCTCTCTTAGAGCGGCGGATCACTGTGCCTGTTAGGGGTGAGCCACTCTTGTTCTCTGCCCTTTCTGTGTTCCCTGGGCTAGAGATGCGGGCCAGCATGGAACGCACGCTGGACAGCCACTCTGGGCATTTGCAGAGCCACCTGACCAATCAGGGAAGGAGGGCAGAGCAAGCCTTAAGGGAGCCAGTTTTAAAAGTGCTTCTACCTAAAGAAGCATCAGTTGTTACAGCTGACTGGGCTCTATGTGCTCCAAGGTTGCCTTTGCCTCCTACACCCCTCCCCTCAGGTATTCCTTGCAATTTGCAAGATTCACTCCTGCATATTACCTGCTACCGGTATAACGTTTTATCCAGGACGTAACATGTCTTGTATTTTATTCCAGCAGGATCAAAGTGCCTACCCCCTCTAAAGATCAGCGCTCGCAAAGAAGGTAGGGGAGATACCATGGAATATATACAGTGGGGATGGAAAGTATTCAGACCCCCTTAAATTTTTCACTCTTTTTTATATTGCAGCCATTTGCTAAAATCATTTAAGTTAATTTTTTTCACTCATTAATGTACACACAGCACCCCATATTGACAGAAAAATACAGAATTGTTGACATTTTTGCAGATTTATTAAAAAAGAAAAACTGAAATATCACATAGTCCTAAGTATTCAGACCCTTTGCTCAGTATTTAATATAAGCACCCTTTTGATCTAATACAGCCATGAGTCTTTTTGGGAAAGATGCAACAAGTTTTTCACACCTGGATCCTCTGCCAATCCTCCTTGCAGATCCTCTCCAGTTCTGTCAGGTTGGATGGTAAATGTTGGTGGACAGCCATTTTTAAGTCTCTCCAGAGATACTCAATTGGGTTTAAGTCAGGGCTCTGGCTGGGCCATTCAAAAACAGTCACAGCATTGTTGTGAAGCCACTCCTTCGTTATTTTAGCTGTGTGCTTAGGGTCATTGTCTTGTTGGAAGGTAAACCTTCAGCCCAGTCTGAGGTCCTGAGCACTCTGGAGAAGGTTTTGGTCCAGGATATCCCTGAACTTGGCCGCATTCATCTTTCCCTCGATTGCAACCAGTCCTCCTGTCCCTGCAGCTGAAAAACACCCCCACAGCATGATGCTGCCACCACCATGCTTCACTGTTGGGACTGTATTGAACAGGTGATGAGCAGTGCCTGGTTTTCTCCACACATACCGCTTAGAATTAAGGCCAAAAAGTTCTATCTTGGTGTCAGAGAACACAGCAAGCAACCATCTCCGTGCAGCAGCTGCCAATCCTCGTTCTGCTAATGCCAATGTGCATGCACGGAACCATAGCCAGAGACAAATGAGATCCAGGGTGGGCATGCACAATGGCACCTCTATGCGAATGTGCACGCGCGCCCGTGAGTGCCGAAGTGCTAATGTGCTAACGCGCATGCGCCAATGCGCTAAGGTGCTAATGTGCTAACGCGCACGTGCCAATGTGCTAAGGTGCTAATGCGCATGCGCACACGCATGTACACTGGCGCGAATCCTGGCACACAGCACCCTATATAAACAGAGAGTCTGCCTAGCATCAGTGCTGGATTGTCTTCAGCTTGTTCCTGTGTTCCTGTTGTTACTATGCCTGATTGACCTTGTTCCTATAAACCCGGCTATCTTCTGACAATTCTCTTGGATCTCCCCTGCCTGCTGAACCTGCCTCTACCTGCAATACTGACCTTGGCTTGAACTTATGATTACGGCTCTGCCTCCTGATTCTGTACCCTGCTGCCCATCTGTTGTCAACCTCTGCCTGTTTCTGACTACAGTTTTGCCTTCTGACTTGGTACCCCGCTGCCAGCCTATTGCCGACTCCTGCCTGTTCCTGATTCTGCATGTGATCCTGATCTGGTTCCCGCTGAACAAGTTTGGTGATCAGTTTCCACATCTCCTCAGCAGAGGTTCCTGTATCTCCAAGTTCCAGCCTCCTGCCTGCAGGCACCTGCACCCTATCATTGCCCTCGCACTCCCTGTACCCACCACCAGGGGTGCTTGGACCGGAACCATGCAAGAGGCCACCCTCATCATTTCGGGCTCCGCTGTAAGGTACGTGACACTTGGTCTCATCAGACCAGAGAATCTTATTTCTTAGCATCTTGGAGTCCTTCAGGTGTTTTTTTAGCAAACTCCATGTGGGCTTTCATGTGTCTTGCACTGAGGAGAGGCATCCGTCGGGCCACTCTGCCATAAAGCCCCGACTGGTGGAGGGCTGCAGTGATGGTTGACTTTCTGCAACTTTCTCCCATCTCCCGACTGCATCTCTGGAGCTCAGCCACAGTGATCTTTGGGTTCTTCTTTACCTCTCTCACCAAGGCTCTTCTCCCCCGATAGCTCAGTTTGGCCAGACAGCCAGCTCTAGGAAGGGTTCTGGTCATCCCAAACGTCTTCCATTTAAGGATTATGGAGGTCACTGTGCTCTTAGGAACCTTAAGTGCAGCAGAAATTTTTTGTAACCTTGGCCAGATCTGTGCCTTGCCACAATTCTGTCTCTGAGCTCTTCAGGTAGTTCCTTTGACCTCATGATTCTCATTTGCTCTGACATGCACTGTGAGCTGTAAGGTCTTATATAGACAGGTGTGTGGCTTTCCTAATCAAGTCCAATCAGTATAATCAAACACAGCTGGACTTAAATGAAGGTGTAGAACCATCTCAAGGATGATCAGAAGAAATGGACAGCACCTGAGTTAAATATATGAGTGTCACAGCAAAGGGTCTGAATACTTAGGACCATGTGATATTTCAGTTTTTCTTTTATAATAAATCTGCAAAAATGTCAACAATTCTGTGTTTTGCTATCAATATGGGGTGCATTAATGAGGGAAACAATGAACTTAAATGATTTTAGCAAATGGCTGCAATATAACAAAAAGTGAAAAATTTAAGGGGGTCTGAATACTTGCCGTCCCCACTGTACATGTCAAAATTCTCCTATGTTGGCAGACCAATTCCTCACGCCTATCTGTGCTGCTCCAGCTCCTCAAGTCTCGGTCATGGCTCTTCCTGGCGATTGTGACAGACTCACCCCAGACAGAGGCTATTGGAGGGGACTGAACGCTAGCCTGTCGCCTTTTGATTATGGGCCCTGGATTTTCAATGGAACAGTGCTCTTTGTGGGGTGAATTGGAGGTCCGGTTTGAACTGTATTAATCGGACTCAGTCGTGTATATATGTATATTTTGTTGGTTGTTTGATTCTGTTGGGGACTCCTTGCTGTGGATCTGTGTCCCTGAAGAGGGAGGGGGGTTCCTCCAGCAGCCCCCTGCTGATAAGACTGATTCATTCTGTTGGGACACATCCTGTGAGGAGATGCTGGTGTCATCAATGTGTATTTATGTTAATTGAATGAGCTAATGACATTGTCCTCTATACAATGTAGGAGACGGGACGACTGCCATTGTGTTGATATAACTGTGTGAAGCTCGGTGACCACAAGTCTGGGCGAAAGGTCATGTCTCAGTCACCTAGGCTGTATAAAGGATTAGATAATTAGCTCATGTTAATTAGGTTACGTTTGTATTGTTAGAGTAATCTTCTCCTGTGTATATAAGACTGTATTCTGGTTCTGAATAAAGTGCGTTCTTAGTAGCAACAAGCAAGTGTCGCCTTGTTTGTGCTCAGAGAGGTTGGGATATCTGTATACAGACTGGGAGGAAGTGGTATATGACGGAAGCACTCAAGCAGAGTGTGGGACGTTCCGTGACATTGGTGGCAAGCAGCGGGAAAGCTTCCTGAAGTCTGGGACATCCAAACCTCCAACTGGATCCAAGATCAGCATAGCAGACTTCAGTCACCCCAGCGGAGATATGGACCTGGCATCAGAATTCCCGGGGCTGCTGCGGATCATCCTTTCAACATACACCAGGACTGTGTCTGAGGATGAATACCTGGAGCTTAGGCAGCAAATTCGGGTGGAGCTCTGGATTGCAGCCCTCCGTCTCGCTGGTATAAAACAGGGCAAGTGCTTTCCAACCCAAGAGCAACGGGCCAGTGACCAACGGGCATTGCGGATGGCATTCCTGGGAGAGCAGCCCCAGGAGCAATGGGTGACTGAGTTGGACAGGTTGGTCTAGCAGGAGATAGAGCTGGACAATCGTTATCGGGCTCTGCAATGGCACGCAGAGGAGGGATATTTAGGGGAGACAACAGAATGCTCTCCGGAGGGATATGACTTTGGCGGCCCTGGATTGCTGTGGGAGAGCCTTACAGATCTTTTTATGTTTGGCGATGAAGGGGAACCTGACCTTGAGGATCTGAGAGACTATAGAGAGTCTATGCTCGGTCTTGCAGGGGTCTCAGAGCTCAAACCTGATCTGGACCATTTGCTAAGGAAGGAACAGCATCTGGAAAGGGCATACAGGAAACTGCTAGAACAAGTTCAGCAGCATGCCAGAGAATCGGCAGTGGAAAATCCGGAGATTGCCGTCCCCAAACCTGAAGTGCTGACAACAGGGCAGAGCTCTGCTAACCTCTGCCCAGAAATGATAGCATCTTCTGGGTTCCATGGACAGGAGATGGTGAACCTCTATCCCCAGACATCAGTTGCAGAGACATGGGATTTGATAGACTTTTCTGCTGAGGAAGAACAACCTGATGAGCCTCCAGCAGAAGAGCTGCTATCAGGGCCAAAGTTCACTGTGTTCTGCCCAGCACCAACAGTGGCTTCAGCCTTCCTGAGAGAAGAGGTAGTCGGCCTTTCTCCCACAACACTGACAAGGACATGTGATTTTCTGCCAGCAGCATCTATGGAGTTAAAACAAACTTCTCCAGCTGAAGATCTGGTAACTGAACAGAGGGTCCAAGACCTCTGTCCCACACTTTTACCAATTCCAGAGACTGGGAATTTAATAGACGTTTCTGTAGAGGAGGAACCACCTGGCAAACCCCCAGCAGAAGTGCTGGCAACTGGACAGAGGGTCCAAGACCTCTGCCCCACACCTGCAGCAATTGTGGAGGCTCAGGCTGAGAAGATGGCAATCACTTCCCAGCAGCAGATACAGGGGGAGACGGGAGAGGAGGTGTGTGTTGTCCCTCCCCAACAGTTGGCCAGGGTGGAGGAAGCGGGCTTTCCTCCCCAGCAAAGATCCGTGTACCTGGGAGACAGTACCATCGACATGTCGTCCCAGCAGCCAGATGAGGGAATAGAAAAGGAAGCAGCTGGCTCCCTTTTCCAATGGCAACTACACAGTTTGGGAGTGGAGGAAGCCAGCCTCCTGCCCCAATGGTTAGCTGGAGCGGAGGAAGCAGAGTCCTCCGCAGAAGTGCTGGCAACAGAGCAGAGTGCTACCAACCTCTTCCCAGCACCGGCAACAACTGTGGAGTTCCAGGGAGCCGGGGCAGTTGGCCCCTCTCTCCGACGACAAGCTGATGTAGTGGAGCTGCTACTCCCAGCTGAATCGCTGGCAACAGGGCAGAGCACCGCTGGCCTCTGCCTAACACCTAGTGTCCCTCTACAGCTTCAAGAAGCAGGGGTGATTGGCCCCTCTGCCCAGCAGCAGACTGAGCCCAGGAATGTTAAAAACAATCCAGCTGAAGCCCTGGCAGCCAGACAGAGAGTAAATGACCTCTGCCCCACACCTACTGAGGTCAACTATTCCTTGCAGCCAAGAATGGAGATCATGCGGGAAGACTATGTGAGTTCACTCTGCCTGACTAACGTATGTCCAGACCAGGTGGAGGTCTGGGACCTTGTTAGTCAACCTTTGATGGGGGAGAAATGTGACAGACTCACCCGAGACAGAGGCTATTGGAGGGGACTGAACGCTAGCCTGTTGCCTTTTGATTATGGGCCCTGGATTTTCAATGGAACAGTGCTCTTTGTGGGGTGAATTGGAGGTCCGGTTTGAACTGTATTAATCGGACTCAGTCGTGTATATATGTATATTTTGTTGGTTGTTTGATTCTGTTGGGGACTCCTTGCTGTGGATCTGTGTCCCTGAAGAGGGAGGGGGGGTTCCTCCAGCAGCCCCCTGCTCATAAGACTGATTCATTCTGTTGGGACACATCCTGTGAGGAGATGCTGGTGTCATCAATGTGTGTTTATGTTAATTGAATGAGCTAATGACATTGTCCTCTATACAATGTAGGAGACGGGACGACTGCCATTGTGTTGATATAACTGTGTGAAGCTCGGTGACCACAAGTCTGGGCGAAAGGTCATGTCTCAGTCACCTAGGCTGTATAAAGGATTAGATAATTAGCTCATGTTAATTAGGTTACGTTTGTATTGTTAGAGTAATCTTCTCCTTTGTATATAAGACTGTATTCTGGTTCTGAATAAAGTGCGTTCTTAGTAGCAACAAGCAAGTGTCGCCTTGTTTGTGCTCAGAGAGGTTGGGATATCTGTATACAGACTGGGAGGAAGTGGTATATGACGGAAGCACTCAAGCAGAGTGTGGGACGTTCCGTGATAGCGATCAGAGGATAGAAGCTCGAGAAGGAATGGGAGACATTCATCCTCACAATAAAATTGATGCTCCCACGGAGGAAGAGAGGCTCCTCATTCCCACTCTCCCTCAAGGTGTTGGCATTCTCCATTGCGTCACAGCGACCGTCACTGAAAAAATCTGCAAGATCAAGGTTTGCCAGGGTTAGTGTTAGGGTCAAGGTTGGGGGTAAAGGTCTCGGTCAGCATATTTTGGGTAAACTTAACCACTTGCCGACCGCTGCACGCCGATATAAGTTGGCACAATGGCAGCGGTGGGCAAATGGACGTACCTGTACATCCCCTATAAAAACCAGGGATAGCAGGTGCGCGCGCCGTGTATAGCATGACCATGCCCACGGGACTGGCGGACTCAATGTTCGCCGGTCTCCCAGCGATCGTGTCACTGAGCCTCAGAACGGGGAAGTGCCTTGTAAACAAGGCATTTCTCCGTTCTGGCTTGTGTCATGACAGAGATCACTGCTCCCTGTCATTGGGAGTGGTGATCTCTGTCATGTGACTTGAAGCCCATCCCCCCCAGAGTTATAATCACTCCCTAGGACACTCCCTTTATCGCCCCCTAGTGGTTAACCCCTTCATTGCCAGTGTCATTTACACAGTAATCAGTGCATTTTTATAGTTGTATAAATGACAATGGTCACAAAATAGTGTCAAAAATGTCCAATGTGTCCACCATAATGTTGCAGTCCTGATAAAAATCACAGATCGCCTCCATTACTAATAAAAAAAACCCTTAAAAATAAAAATGCCATAAAACTATCCCCTATTTTGTAGACGCTAGAAGTTTTGCGCAAACCAATCAATATACGCTTATTGCTATTTTTTTACTAAAAATATGTAGAAGAATACATATCGGCCTAAACTGAGGAAAAAAATTGTTTTTTTATATTTTTGGGGGATATTTATTATAGCAAAAAGTAAAAAATAATGTGTTTTTTTCAAAATTGTCGCTCTTTTTTTTTTATAGAGCAAAAAATAAAAACCGCAGAGGGGATCAAACACCACCAAAAGAAAGCTCTATTTGTGGGGAAAAAAGGACGTCAATTTTGTTTGGGTGCAACGTTGCACGACCGTGCAATTGTCAGTTAAAGCGACGCAGTGCCGAATCGCAAAACGTGCTCTGGTCAGGAAGGGGGTAAAATCTTCTTGGGCTGAAGCGGTTAAAAATAAAATGTAATTGGTATCAGTGTCAGCTAGTGGAAGTGTGTTTTAGGTAGGTAAAAATAATTCAAAATGTGCACCATTGTTTCTGGGCTGTACTACAGGTACTAACAATAACTAACCTACACTTATGTGGCATCATTGTAATCTTCAGGAGCAGGAGAGTTTATTTTGGGTTGTTCTTTGGGGGTAAATTGTGATAATAGCAAGATATATACTATACAAGACATATACAAGAAAGCAAGAAATGTTTTTTTTTATTATGTTGGGCAAGTTTTCAAAATCAGGAGATATCCACCAAAAGAAAGGCAAATTTGTCCTTAAAGAAACAAGGTATAATTCACCTGGATACACTAAGTAGTTGTGACGCTTTTTATAGTTTTATTAACACATGTCAAAGTTGCAAAATTGTGCTTAGGCATTTACATTTGTTTTACCCTTAGCTGTGAAAGGGTTAAGAGCAATTTTGTGTGTTAAATATAGTGATATTCTGTACCCCTCAAGTTCTCTAGTGATTAGATATCTCTGAAACAGAATTTTTATAACTGTCCAACTTTCATTGTTATTTGTATATGTATAACTGATGTTACAATTCCCAAATGGATTGGCTGCAGTAAACACATAGTTGAGGCATCCTGTAGGAGGATGACACCATTTCTATGACCTGGGACAAGGCAAGATGTAAGATATCAGAGCTGATTAGAATGTTTACCGTGACTTAGTGACAGTGCTTTTTTTTTTATTAATCAGCGTATTCATCATTACCATGATGTAAGTCAACATATCAGTAATGTAATGCAGCAATGCTGTTCAGAGCTGTATCTTCTGTTAATTTCAAAGTGCCATTTATTGCCCACTCCTCATCCTCCACATATTAGTAAACATGTGCGATTCGTTTAGTATGAATCTAAAATTCGTACGAATTTACGAAAATTCGTACATTCGGAAGCATCCGAAATACGAATTGCTATGCTTCTGAATTTTATACGAAATACGAAATTTTGTTGACGAATTCTGGATCCAAATTCCATTACAATGGAAACGTGACTGGTGTTTTGTTGACCAATCAGAGGTTCTCTTCTGCTGCTGAGTGAGCGTTGGCCTTTTTTAATATGGGCGTGGGAGACTGGTACTGGTAGTCGATGGGAGATTCAGAATCGGACAAAATAAGAATGTTCTTTAATATCATTATATTATTGTCATAATAAATTGCGATTATTCGTTATGATGAAGTTAAAAACCCAGGAAGTCAGCACAGCACAGGGATAGTGGGAGCCCCTCATAATGGGCACAGCAAGGGTACAAACCCAGGAAGTCAGCACAGCACAGGGATGGTGGGAGCCCCTCATAATGAGCATAATGAGTCCGATGACTGCCATATTGAGAAAGCTATTTTTTGCTTTTTAAATTCATCATAACGAACGTTCGTAATTGTTACGAAAAGTTAATGAACCTAAGGAAAATTCGTATTTCGTACGAATCCAAATTGAATTTTGGACACGAATTACGAATTAACAGCTAATACGAAACGGAACGAAATGAAACAAATTTACATATTAGTATCACTTAGAGGTGGTTTACTATATCAACTGTTATTGCTGATTTTTTTTACTCTTTGGTCCCCCAAAAACTGTCAGTATTAGCTGTCACAAACCTTTATCATGTGTAGCGGTACCCCCGTAGAAGCTGCTGATAACTGTAGTCCATCTGTCACCCTGCCCAGCCAGGCACACACTTTTCAGTCACTCCTTATGCCGTGTACACATGATCAGAAATTTCGTCAGCAAAACTCCGATGAGAGCTTTCTGTAGGAAAATGCGACCGTCTGTACAAATTCCAACGCGCAAAATTCCTACGCATGCTCGGAAACAATTCGACGCATGCTCGGAAGCATTGAACTTCATTTTCTCGGGCTCCTCATAGTGTTGTACGTCACCACGTTCTTGACGGTCGAAAGTTCAGAGAACTTTTGTGTGACCGTGTGTATGCAAGGCAAGCTTGAGCGGAATTCCGTCGGAAAAACCATCCAAGTTTTTTCCGACGGAAAATCCGCTCGTGTGTACAGGGCAGAAGACAGAAAGCAGTCCTTGCACTTGTTTTTGTGTTTTTATTGAAGGGAATAAACTTGGATGGGGATGGAACATTTATGAGATGCTTAACTGATTGCAGAAAAATACATGGGACAACTATATACATCTCCGGTATATATAACTCCAGCACATCACTCCAGCACTTCACTTGCTTGCAGACTATCTCTCCTCAATACCTCCTGCGCATCACTTGCTTGCACTTTCTGGACCAGATAGCATGGATAGATAGACCTGACACTGGCTCTGCCAGGCCTTAGCAAATGCCCTTTGCAGGCAGGGACCGTGGGCCCCTATAGTGTAGTAAAAAAAAGATAGATCTTGGTGCTAGCTGTCCACGTGGCTACTGAGCCCAGTACCACATCTTCAGGCCCTGCCAGCCCTCCTGGCTGCAGCTGCCTCTCTCTCCACTGCCTATGACACTACAGTCCATCCTACTGGCTATGCACCCATCTCAGACTGCAATCTCCCAGTCCTCTCATGCATGCCTCCCCAATCCTCTCCTGACTGTGTGTCACTCACCAGCCCTCTTGGCTGCAACCTATGGTTCCCCCCTGGAGACTTGCCCAGCAGTGCTCTCTCTCGTTGTCCTTTCTTGCTTTTCCTGTGCCTCCTGTCCAGGACACCTCTGTGGGTTGTAAGAGGGTCCTGTCTGCACCCAAGCCCAGGCTGGGGAGCTCCCTCAAAGGCCCAAAGGCACTCCATCTCCAGCTTTCACCCAAAGAACTCCCCCTCAAGCTGGGCTGACCCTGGGTATTTAAGGAGGCCTGCCACCTGCCAATACAAGTTGGGTATTGGTCAGGGCTCCTCAGAATACTCCAGGCAGCTCCACCTTTCCTCTCTTTCTTCCTTTCCAGAAGACACCAGGACATTCTCGAAAGAAGTGGGAGGTGTTGGTGATGCTGCCTGTGAGTCACCCAGCTGAGTCACTCCTAACCCAGATAAAAACACACACCCAGACTTGACTGCTAGCCAAGCCTGGAAATTTACTTACTCTAACAGAAAACCTAAACACTATCACTTCTAGCACACTAGAGGGTGCTACACATGGCTTCTGACATTTGTAGTTGAACAGTATGGCATGTCCTTTTGTGTATTCAGACAAAACAAATTATTTTATTTGTAGGATCTGTTAAGAATGGTGATGTTCAAATTCATCCAGGTTCAATTTGCATAGGGCTAGGTGAAAACGTTAGAAATTTGGAGAATCCAAACGTTCCCACAAATTGTATTGAATTCTGGCCAATTTTAAGAGCTAACAGAGGGGAAACTGTAAATAAAAAATAAAAAAAGGCAAGGGAAATTAGGTACTCTCATAGGGGACCTGTGCCATTTCCAAAATTAAAAAAAAAAAAAAAAAAGGACAACAGTACTGAGGTTATCCTTGTTCTCACTGATGCAGAACTGTCCCGATGCTGACCGAGGTAGTGGTGGCAGTTCTGCCCTTAGTAAATATTGGGTCTAAATAAGGACATTCAGTGTGGGTTAGGTTGTATTAAACACTGAATCCTAAAAGTATGATTGTAAAAGAATTCAGATCAGACTTTAAAGATTTTCTTAGGGAGGCTTTCAGAATTGTGAACTGTGACATCACTATTGCCTTGGTAAGGAAAAACAATATTACAAAATACATAAAAAAAGCTGTTTGTCAGTATTATGTGCATATTTATTATTTATTACAATCGACCATGCAGAAAGCAACACATGCTATGGTTGTTCTTTTTATGTTCTGTAACTTAAACAAAGGAAATTAGCCTGTTGCCTAAATCATAAAGAAAACTGAATTAATAGACTATGAAAGCAAACTTGTTTTAGAAAAAGTGAATGTTTTTAGGGCAGTGTGAGGAAGAAATTGGCCCAAGTCCCCATGGAAACACAATGACAGTTAATCAGAATTTCCAACATAATTACAGGTCCCAGAAATTAGAACAAAGCACACCTCCATTAAAACCTCACTTGTAAATGATTTGCTTATTTAATTCTCTTTCAGAGGCTCATTTGCTTAAAATGGGAAACTACTGCTAATTGCAGTCTTTTGACTGTATTACTGTTAACTGCAAGGCCAGCTTTAATCTTCTGCTTTTCAGCAATTTAACCACTTGTTGACAATCATCTGGATTGCAGAACATTGATTACAGAAGTGAGGTCATGACCAACATACACATTAGCATAGGAATACATTTGAGCCTGTGGTTTGAGCCTAAAAAAAGATAAAGGTGAATCCAGAAATATGTAAAGAAGAGATTTGCAGGCCTGGAAAATTCCAAAAGCAGAGTGTACTTTTCATCTCTGTGTCCATGATCCACTTACTCCGAGCTGTGATGATCAGATTCAAAGTACTACTAGTCATGCTAATATCACTACATAATTAATATGCCTTGGTGGATTTTGCCCAGAGATTTTTGTACAATTAAGATAATTATCAGCTCCTCAAGCCTCAGAAGATCCCTTTGGAACAGACACTGATAGGCTGGCAGGCGTAGTGACATCAGCATTACTGCTCCAATTACTCAGCAGGAGGAGTAGTGAGCCAAAGCTGTAAAGGAGAAGAAAACTGGGAGAATATGTGTTTATGCTGTCCCCTCTTCCAGCTTCTTTCTCTGACCAGAGGTGTGTGAATAGCAGTGTTGCTAATCTACCAGTTTCAAATTTACTGATATGACACCCAAAATTTGCTGGCACAGCCACGTTTTTACTGGCATTTCCAAAAGTTACAAAATTGCAGTTTTAAATTCAGATTTCAGTATTTAGACTACAAACACGTACAGTACGCAGATAGCAATGTAATTAAAGGTAGATATTAACTCAAAAAACATTGTCCCCATGTCCCCTCCTGAGTCCCAGTGACAGTCTCTCTCCATGCTAGGTGGTCCCTTCAGTCCACTCTAGTCCAAACAGCACCAACAATCCAGTTCCTGACTTGCCTTGCTCCTGTCCCACAAATCTGCATACAAGGCTCTGGCCGCTCTGTTTGGCTCCCTTGCACCATGACATCACATGACATGCTCAGGCATCACCTACACCAGACCCCCGCCCCCATGCCAGCACCACCCAAACACACTGTAAAAGGCAATCGGATGGTCTCAGCTGACTCCTGGCTGGAACTGCGCATGCGCAGTTCCAAACGTCACAGCCACGTTTTTTACTGGCAACCTTTTCCTGTCATTGGCATTTACTGGCAGGATAAAAGTGCCCATTTTTACTAGCTGCCAGTAAAAATACAGACGGTTGGCAACACTGGTGAATAAAGGCAGGAGGGTCTACAGCCTGATGCCCAGACTGGTGGCCTGGAGTAAATGGTAGGACGTGGGAAGCAGACTGTGCTCCAATTTTTGTCACTGTTATTGTCATTACTTGTGCATAATAACAATTGTCTGCTTGTTACTCGTGTATTGTAATAATTGCTGTTTGTCAGTCATATAATGTAAGTGTTCCTGTCACTAATAAACAACACCTCTTCAAGTGACTGTAAAAGTTCTAATTAAAAGAAAAAAAAAACACTTCAAACTTACCTACTCTATGCAGTGGTTTTGCATAGGGCAGCCTTAATCCTCCTCTTCTCGGTCCCCTCACTGGTGCTTCTGGCTCCTCCGCAACTGAGTGCCCCCATAACAAGCCATTGACACACAGAGTGTGGCTCTGCCCCACCTCACAACAGCGGGGGGCCATTGGCTTCTGAGTCTATGAGGAAGGAGAGAGCTGATAGAGTCTCTGCTCTCATGCACAGAGCTGGACCAAGATCAGGCTTTGGTAAGTATAGGGGGGTGCATACTGAAGGTTTTTTATCTTAATGCAGAGAATGCAATATTCACAGTGGTGTGCTACACACAATCTCAGGCTCATGGAGTGTGAAAAGTTCCCAGATATGTTAGTATGTCATAGAGGTAGTGCTATAGTATATTAAGTGGTTTACAGCTGAACAAATCCAAACTGGAGAGAGACTTTGCCATTTTAAATACCAATAATGTACTATCCATCAGGCATTAGACTCAAAAGCAAATGTCTATTGAGAAAAAGGTACACATGAGCATTTTTGCATGAGGTAATTTTAAATTAAAAATCACAACATGCATTTTTTTGTGTTGATTGGATAAAACCAAATAAACGCTATACATTTTAATGTGAATCTTTCTACTATGCCAATTGACTCGGTTAAATTGATGATAGGCAACTCCTATCCTCATATTGATTAGTGGTTCCAAATTAATAATAACTATTGCAGTAGGGAACAGACACAAAAGATAGACTCAGCATCTTTCCAAATAACTGTTCAGCTTTATTATGACGCAATTGAAGGTTTTTATGCACATGATTACGTAGGTATCACATTAATATTACAATTGTACGTTTATGGTAACAAGGGGCGTTACATAGGCAGGCTAATTCTAATCAGGACTCAAAAGAATGTAAACATGTACTGAAAACATTATTAGTGCTGTGTGCACAGTGAGGGCAGTGTGCGATACATACAAAATACAATACAATTATATACAGAACTTACAAATTTCCATTACAGTCTCCCCTCTTTTGATCAATATTTTGATCACTAACCATACCTGCTATCACCTTTAACCTGGAACCTCCACACGCTTAGGTGGAGGTAGTCCTGGCCAAAGAGGCAAAAACTCCATTGTGGAGAAAATAATAGCTGAGCAACTTTTTCATTACCAAATGACTTTTCATTGTGAAAAACAAATGATTGATAAGACATATTTACAGGGTACTGGCTGTACACTCCTGTGGCCAGAATGGCCTTCTAGCTGAATTGTTGGCATGCTGACTTATCAGCATATGTAAACACAGACAATTCTACATAAAATGGAAGACGTACAAAAGACAAATATGACTTCAACATGGCTGAACTACTTTTCAAATATATATATATCCCTTACAATTAAAGTAATTGAATCAAAAAGTACCCTAGACTGTGATCACAAGAGGGAAACAAATTAAACACAGAGATTTCTTTAATTTAGTCATTTTTGCAGTGTCTGGTGTGGATCCAGGTGACTTTTCCTTCAAGTTTTGCAAAAACTGTACATGAAATAGATGCTGTATTGAGTCACCAAACATTTCCTTATATATAAATGTCTCTTAACAATCCACAAGTCACCTGGCTTTAGTTTTATATCCTTCCAAACTTTTAGGATCTGGAATTGGGGAGAAAACACATAAATGAGTTTGTCAAAAAACCTTAAAAGATCAGCAACATTCTCTGTGAGATCCGAATGGAGGACTTCAGCTGCTGAGACAAAATATAAGCAAGTGAGTAACACACTCCCAAACCAAATCCCATAGGGAGAGAGTCCAACATCCCTCTTAGGGGCTTCATAAAATATAAGAAAACATTCAGGCAAAAGTTTTCTAGTTTCTTACTCTACTTTGTCCACTACATTGTAGACAGTAGGGGGTGTAAAAATAAAACCTCAAAACTTCTAGTAAGGACTCTCCTATAAACATGATTTCCTCTGTTACTCTCTGTACTTTCTGGCACTCTGTACTTACAAACTACTTCTGATAACACTTTTTACTGTGGCCTTTGCAGTAGCATTTGCCACTGGACATCCAAAAAACATGTCCATACAGACAAAATGCATACTTGTAAGATCCTGACTTGGGCATCTGGATATATCTTTTTTTGTGATCTCTGGAAGGGATGTTCAGCTTTTGGTAACACCTTTGGTAACAGGTAAAACAAGAAGTGGTATGTTATAAAAACAACTGTGGAGAACCCTGGCTCTATCCCATGCTCATTTACTAAGGTAGCCATAACTTCTTGTGACTGATGACTCGGTTCATGTGTCAAGCTGGAGGGAAAAGAGTGGCTGGCAAACATAAATGATCACCTTTTCCAAAGTACTGTTTCATAAGAAGTTGCCCCCTGTGGACCACTTGTTCTTCTCTTTCTGGGGTCCTTAAAGTTGAATTATTAATCCCAGCTATACTGGGCCAGAATTAGGGTGGAATCTGTGAGTTGCACAGACCCATCAAGTGTCCAGGGCTGTAAATGCAGCATCCTTAGTCACCTGGTCTGCTTCCATGTGTGAGTTTTAAAGTTAATATGGCTACCTCAGCAAGAACCTGGAAGGCTGAAAACAGCCAATCAAATTAACTTGGCATGCTTGGTTGGTTTACCTGCCGAAGTAAAAACAAACTTCTGGCCCTTTAAATGGAACCAAAAGCTCTCTATATCTTGACTATCTATATAAATATACACTCTTTTTATAGCTCACAGGCTTTGCTAAAACATGGAGCTCTGCTTCTTGAGCTGGGGAAAAAGGATCCAATGACTTTGAATACAGAGTATCCTTCTGGGTGATAAACTGCATACTCAAATCTACAAAAAAATTAATATCTGGGTCTTCAGGGAGAGTGTCCCGCACTGGGCTCACAGCAGCTGATTCCTATGTCATCAATTTAACACAGGTGTCTTCCTTTGTCTCCAGCCTCCTCCAATAGAGGCAATAAGGTGTCTGGATTCAAATGTACGCATTTTTCATTGTTAGATTTGTACATAAACAAACTCATATTTTAAACCTTTCATTAGACAAACATTTAGTTAGCTGTATATTCGCTGCGCAGAATGTCGGACCATTAAAAATTAAATGTTTGACCAAAACAATATCTAACTTTGTCTAATAGCACCTTTGCATAAAAGCTACAGCTCTGATATATCGGGGAGAACCATTTATTACTGGGTCCAGCTTGCATAAATACATTACAATGGCTTGTTTTCTATCATGCTATTTGTGTAAGAACTCCAGTTTCATGTTTCAAAAGACAACTTCTTCCTGGCAATATTATAATAAATGATAACAATACCCTGCGGTCATGCAGAGATGCCCATAAATCCAAAATATTCTTCTGCTTATACCACTGTACTTACAAGAAAAAGGGGCACATCATTTCACAATCCACACATTCTGCTTTGGATTTCAAAAATAAAAATAAATGAAAACAAAAGGACCAAGAATCTGTATGATGGACCAGAAAGCATCAAAAACTATAAAACAACTGGCTGCAGGTGGCATCTATCCTAACAGGGTGTGTGGACTTGATGTGATGGGTCTGTTATATTTAAATTTTATTTATTATTACTCTTACATCATGGACCGCACATCAAGTTATTATCAAGAACCTTGAAATTTCATTTTTGTAGAAAAACGTCTTATGTATCCCATCCATCTTGGCTTTGTTAAATATTATGGCAGCTTTATTCCAAATAACAACCTCATCTTAATCGTTTTTTCTCTCAATAAGGGCTTATTGTATAAATGTAAAATTACAAAATAGTTATCTTAATCTAAACTAATCCCATTCATTACAAATGTCCCCAATAACCTGGATTTCATTTCCAACCAAAGGTTTCAATATATCTATATTAATAAAATTGTTAAACTCATATTAGAAATGAATACTCATTATTACTTAATTTTACTTAATTTCCCTTTTTTAAATGCACTGTTTCCACTATCAAAGGATATTCAATTTGTGTAATATATGGTTAAATGTAACCTTCATTTTACCATGTTTGGAAAACAGATTAAAAAAATAATTGTGATCACATTGTTTACCATTAGATTCGTTAACCGTCACATGTTTTGTCTAAAAAAACTGGAATTGGCATGGTGTCCTTCCAGCTTATCACTGACCTCTCAGGGACATTCTTTCAGGAGAGCACAAAGGAGGGGGTCACATCTGCGTACACGACACACACAAGCAATAGAACTAAAGGTCCCAGCATTCGCACACACATACACCAATATCTCTCTAAAATCGCTTACATTTTCCCATTTGTACACAACACATGGATATCATTCTCTCACTCTCTTTAATATTTCCCTACATAAATTCTGCATTCCTTATTTTGTTCAGATATCTTTTATATCTAGCTTCTATGATCAGATGGGCAGCCAGAATGCTCATCCCATCTTCCCTCTCTGACAACATATAAAGTATTCTGTTTTACCTCTCATTTCTCTGTTTCTGACTCTAATAGTTGTAGTGCCTGACCCCAAATTCATCCCACAACTTAACATGAAAATGTCCCTTTCTGTCTAGTGTTAATGTCACCCTTGATCCATCCTGCTCACATAGATAGCTGTTTCTCTAGCTGTTTACTCTGCATGATTCTTAGTCCCTATGGCCTTTGGTAACCCAGTTACCCATTGTGGATCCATGTCCACTCTAACCATTAATCTAGGGGCTCAGTATAGGCGGAACCGCACCTTTGGTTCATATATAGCGCTCCTCTTGCGCTGGGCATATTTGGGGGTCTCTTACCCTTCATTCCCTTACTTAATTCAATGCCCATAATGACTGGCCAGTCTTCTCTCTTCTCTACGTGTGCCTATACCCTCTTGCCTCTAAACTACTTTATCTAGCAGATTCACTACATATACCTGTGAACAGCACTATTCTTCCCTTTCTTATCTATGACACTCCAATGGACAATAGACAGGGACAACATAACATATAACCACCAATCAATACAGTTCGATTAAGGGGAGTAAAATAGGTACCCTTTGTCCTGAAAATGCCTTACCGATCAAGGAAGTCTGATAACTCAAATGTAAGCAAAAGGCTTACCTCACCCGGCTGATTATCAGAAATTCCCGGATCGTCTCAAGCTCCTCGTTTCAGATACTCAGGGTCACCTGGAATCCCCTCCTAAGGCAAAGTTCACCATGCTGACTCGGTTAAATTGATGATAGGCAACTCCTATCCTCATATTGATTAGTGGTTCCAAATTAATAATAACTACTGCAGTAGGGAACAGACACAAACGATACACTCAGCATCTTTCCAAATAACTGTTCTGCTTTATTATGATGCAATTGAAGGTTTTTATGCACATGATTACGTAGGTATCACATTAATATTACAATTGTACGTTTATGGTAACAAGGGGCGTTACATAGGCAGGCTAATTCTAATCAGGACTCAAAAGAATGTAAACGTACTGAAAACATTATTAGTGCTGTGTGCACAGTGAGGGCAGTGTGCGATACATACAAAATACAATACAATTATATACAGAACTTACAAATTTCCATTACACAATAAAGGGAAATTTGCTTCACGAAATGTCACTTACGGTCTTTTTGGATTAAAGTTCAACCAAAAATATAAACTGCACAAAGGCTTGTCAAACAGTAACCAAAAGGAGATAACCTGTGAAACAAATATAGCATTTCAGTGGCCTGTTTAGAAGTGTTGCTCCCAATTTCTTGCATAGCATGTAAATATTGCCCATTTTTGAACTTCAAGAGTATGATAACAAGTGATTCAGGCAGGCTGAGGTGCTTGTTATCACATAGGTAAATTTGAAGCTCTTTATCTAAGTGGGCCCAATCCATTTCTTTGCCATGGAGCAGCAGGAACTACCAGGGTACTGCAGTGCTAATCTGTTACTAATGCATGTGGATTGCAATGGATTCTGCTGTTTATGTGACTTGTTTGTCAGTTCAAGATTTAGGTGGTGTTGATGAAGAGGAGAGTGTGCAAAGTGGAAATGTTACTTTTAGACATGTTTCTGATGGCAATGGTGGTGCTGTTGATGCTGCCCATGGCAGGTGTAGAGTTGGGGAAGATGAAGGTAGGTAGGGGGCATCTGAACACATAGTTTTACATGATTATAGATTCTCATGAAATGTTTGGTTTAGCATCAAGTGAGGATAAGTTGGAGGACAGGGTGTGTGGTCTGATGAAAAATGTCAGAGGGGGGTGTGGCCTAGCAAGCGACCGGGATGGCAGCACACTAGCGGAGCTCCGTGAACAGACACAGCCGACAGCTCACTACCCAGCTTGCTAGCACCGGGAGATGGGCAGACTGACTCACCAGACCCCCCACTCCAAAACCCGCCAAATGCCAGCTTCTTCTTCCTCATCCAGAAGCATATCTGAGCTACTGAAGCAAAACCCACGGCCTGCGGCAACGTGGCGGGACACAAGATGGCGTGATCACTGCAGGAGGAGGAAGACTTCAGTGAAGACTCACAATCCACAATGGAGGACTCAGGTAGGAGTAGGACACGCTCCAACAAACCACTCACATATGTGGACATGTTTGGCTTTGCAGCAGATATCAAAGCCACATTTTCAGCAGCCATTACAGACTTAAAGTCTAACCTTCTAGTACTATCTGACAAGATGGAGGCGGTAGAAGTACAGGGGAAGCACAGAGACAGAGCACTGCACAGGCTAGACAAGATTGCTGACACATATGTCTTCCAATTTATTGAAATGAATCGCCATCTGGAGGACATCGATAACCGAGGACGCAGGAATAATATCAGAGTGAGGGGGATCCCTGAATCTGTGGACAGTGATCAGATAATTTCTGCATTGAGGAGAGTCTTTAATAGCTTGCTAGAAAGGCAGGAAGACTCTGAGATAGAATTAGTCAGAGCACGCAGAGCGCTCAGAGCTAGAGGCCCAGATGCCGCTCCCCCAAGAGATATAATATGCTGCCTGCAAAGTTTCCCACTTAAGGAGGATATTATGAGGAAAGCAAGGCGGAACAATCACATCATTTTCAATGGCGCACCTATTATGCTATACCAGGATCTCTCACAGATTACACAGAAAAACCACTGGGCCCTGCGACCCCTCCTGGACAAACTCAGAGAGAAAGACATAAGGTACACTTGGCGCTTCCCATTTGCCTTGTAGTTAGGGTCACAGGGAAACAGCTTCTGTTACGCACACCTGATGAGCTACCTGAATTCTGTGCAGCTTTGGATCTAGAAATAATTGAACTCCCTGAATGGTATCAGGAGTTTACCTTGCCCCCACACACCAGAAGCCCACCTGGCTCTCCCTTCTCTACTCCTGACAAGCAACTGACCAAGAAAATGAAGCACGGACGAGGAGGGGAAACACCACAGGGGACTCCCGCCCCATGTCCCACACCTTCCAGGTCACACAAATCTGATTGAATAAGCAACCTCCATGTCAGAACTCTCTCCAACAGATCTCCGCGCCATTGACTATGATATACGCTGTGTAGCTATACGGACCAGTCTCCTATCTACATTGATACTATACTTGAATAGGAACTAAGTGAACCACCTCGGTCAGAGCAAACACTGCCGAGTTGATGTTTTATCCTTTTTGTTGATTTTGGCTCACTGCAGTTGGCGCCTCGGAGTGGGCACTTATCAGCTCTAAATCCGAGAGGATATATGTTAGTAAAGGGCGAACATGGCAGTATACCAGCATCTGTGATCCACACTTGAAACACATAAGCTTTAAATTCTAGGTCAACTGACATGGACTATGGTGGGCTATGGGTCAGTTCGGCTGAACTACCTATTTCTGTGTCACTGAAACCCGAAAATGACCTTCGAATGCAGACAGTTAATTCATGTACTGGTCACCAGTTGTTATAGATGTGAAATCGCAACTAATGGGAACTGAGGGAGGGGGTTCTTGAACAGGATTGCTCTATCCAAGTCCAAAAACAAGTTTTGCCTCACAGAGGCTGTGTCTTTCTCCGTTATGTTTGAACTAACCACTAACTATTTTATTACAGGTTCCTATGCATACTGGTCGCTGACTCCCCACGTCACCACAAAGTATACCTGGGTCGAGATTTCTCAACTCAGATATACTATTTAAATACTTTAGGACAGTTTATACTTTGACTAAAGTGTTATACATTTGTTCTACTTGAAATTGGATTCAGTTCTGTTGTTGAATACCTTACTTCTCTAACAATTCTCTTCTCTCTTTCTTTTCTCCTTTTCTACGCCCCTTCCCCCTCACCTCTCATCCAACCCTACAAAGAGCTGTAGTGGAGACTGGTCATTAACAAACACCAAATTTATTACATGAAACAATCACTGACACCAGTTATTTGATTACACTGATGGCCTACTCGTTACTGGGGAGGACCCCCAGGTTGATCTCGCAAAACATCCGAGGACTGAATATCCCAGAGAAAAGGGCATCGCTCCTTAGAGAACTGAAGAAGGGTAAGCCACACTTTGTCTTCCTTCAGGAGACCCATTTTAAGACAGAACACATACCAAAGCTTACCAATACCTTCTTTACGGCAGCCTAACATGTGACAAATGACTATGCCAAAACGAAAGGAGTCTCGACTCTAGTGAGTAAAGATGCCCCTTTCACCCTCAGTGATAGCTTAATAGAAGCTTAGGGAAGGTACGTCTTTCTTAAAGACACATACTACGACAGACCCATTACGTTAGCGAACATTTACTTCCCCAACTCAGCACAAGTGACCTTCTGTAAAAAAATAGTGCGAGAACTGACAGGATTTACATCAGGACTACTCATATTAGGGGGGGACTTTAATATACCACTGAACCCAGCAGCTGACTCCTCCTCAGGGAAATCCTGCATCAAATATAGCGCCCTTAAAAGAATTAAATCCCTTCTCAACTCCCTACAATTAATAGATTCCTGGAGGTATCTCCATCCAGACTCCAGAGACTTCACGTTCCACTCGGTCCCGCATAATCGATACTCACGTATAGATTTCTTATTCATCACACAAAGAGACTTACAAAATGTGACAGGAGCTCATATAGGCATCCAATCACTATCTGACCACGCACCAATATCTTTGACGATGGGCATGGGTTCACCAGCCTCTAGATCGAACATATGGAGACTTAATTCCTCACTCCTGACTGACCCAGAACTACTACCCAAAATAACCACGTCACTGTCTGAATATTTTAGCTCCAACGCTATACCTGACATGGACCCCATGACAATCTGGCAGGCACACAAATGCTATGTCAGGGGAGAACTGATCAAACTAGGCTCTCAAAAAAAAAAAAGACAGGAACAGGAAGTTATTAAGTTAATAAACAAAATTAACGCACTAGAAAATAGTCACAAACAGTCTCTATCGGTACAGTCGGCTAAAGAATTGCTTGAAATGCGCAAGGCTGTACAACAAATACTATATTTGAGTACAAAACCAAAAGACTATTATTTTTTTTTAAAAAGCAATCTACTACGAGACTGGAGACAAAACAGGCAGACTACTATCTGGAGCTCTGAAAGAAGCCACTATAAAAAAACACATAGCAGGGATCAGATCACAGAGAGGGACACTAGACGTTACCACCGAGGCTATAGAAACACATTTCCAACAATTCTACTCGAATTTATAAAACCTATCTCAGCAACACAAACCCCATGACATACAGGGAGACAGAAAAAAAGCCATACAGGACTATCTAAGCGAAAGTGGGCTTCCCTAACTAGAGGAAACTGAGACATCCCCCCTAGAAGAAGAAATAATGGAGGCAGAAATCCAGTCAGCAATTAAAGACCTCAAATCAGAAAAAGTCCGGGCCCAGACAGCTTCACATCAATCTATTACAACACGTTTGGCACTATACTATTGACCCCACTTAACAGGGCACTGAACGCTCTGTCCTCGCCTAACCGTGTACCAACTGACTTTCTATCTGCCCACATTACAGTTGTTCCAAAATCAGGGACAGACCCAGCTGAATGCTCCAGCTACAGACCTATTTCTTTATTGAATTTAGATCTAAAAATACTAGCAAAAGTGGTGGCAAACAGACTAAGACCACTCCCACACTCCCTGATTGGCCCAGAACAAGTAGGTTTCATGCCTGGTAGGGAGGCGAGGGATAATGCGATCAAGGCCCTACTGTTAACACAGGCAGTGCACAACCGGGATTGCGAAGGCCTTCTCCTGTTCATGGACGAGGAGAAGGCCTTTGATAGAGTCTCCTGGGACTACATGCTAGACACATGTAAACACGTTGGCCTAGGTCCACGCATGATGACGTGGATCTCCGCCCTGTATGACAAACCTTCGACCCAGTTGAAGATCAATGGCACACTGTTATTTATCCTTTCATTAGAGCCATTCATCAGGATGGTTAACCGAGATAAATCAATAACAGGTTTCAAAGTGGCAGGTAGGGAATACAAGATCATAGCATACACTGATGATCTCTTGTTCTTTCTGACTAACCCCCACACCACTGTACCCAACTTGATGAAACAGTTTGCACACTATGGCTAGCTGACAAATCTCAAAATAAATTTTACTAAATCTGAAGCTATGAACATCTCCCTTACAGAAGAAAATTTGAACAAAACCAAAACTAGCTGCCCTTTGCGGTGGGAGACCAAAGCACTTAAATATTTAGGGATATGGATAACACCGAGACTGACATCTATCTTTGAACACAACTTCCCCACACTACTACAAGAAATAAAGAAAGACCTACAAAAATGGCACTCCAAATATTTTTCATGGTTCGGAAGAACGGCGGTCTTAAAGATGGTAATCCTTCCTAGACTGCTGTATCTACTTAGATCACTCCAGATTAAGATACCACAGAAATTCTTTAAGGCATTACAATCTACCCTGATACAATTTCTATGGGGACACAAAAAACCCAGAATTAAATTCTCACTTCTCACTAGGCCAAAAGATCAAGGCGGGATGGGGCTACCAAATTTTTATAATTACTATCTTGCTTCACACCTCACGAGAGTGATTGATTGGCACTGCCATGAAGAGTCTAAGGACTGGGTCATATTGGAGGACTCATTGCATCAAATCCCTCTGTAATTTTCCCCCTGGATTCAATTGAGGACTCAATGCACCTTCCTTAAAAATCACCCACTGACAGGCACTACACTGAGCCTGTTCCACAACATAGCTAACACCAATGAACTGGCTTCAGCCCTTAGCCCAGTTCCCCATTGGCGAACAACCCGGATTTCCCACCACGACTTAAGAACAACACTCTACTGACCCCTGAATACAAACAACCACTCATAGCGAATAACTGCATCAATAAGGGCCAAATTAAAGATTTCACTACACTAAGAGCCCTTTCACACTTGGGCGGTTTGCAGGCGCTATTGCGCTAATAATAGTGCCTGCAAACCGACCCGAAAGTGACGCTGCTTTCATTCCAGTGTGAAAGCCCCGAGGGCTTTCACACTGGAGCGATGCGCTGGCAGGACGGTAAAAAAAGTCCTGCTAGCAGCATCTTCAGAGCTCCTTCACCACTCCTGCCCATTGAAATCAATGGGACGGCGCGGCTTTACCGCCGGCAAAGCGCCTCTGCATAGGCGCTTTGCGGAGGTATTTAACCCTTTCTCGGCCGCTAGCGGGAGGTAAAACCGCCCCGCTAGCGGCCGCATACCGACGGTAAAACGCCGCTAATAATAGCGGCGTTTTACCGCCGACGCCGCCCCCGCCCCAGTGTGAAACGGCTCTAAAGAATGATAATGACCTTACAAGACTTCTTCTATGGTCCTACTTCCAAATTCGTAGCTATCTCAATGGCAAATCAAGAAAACCCTCCTTTTCTAGGGAGCTAACAGAGATGGAGGAAGCTTGCATCAATGGCTCACAATTCAGTAGAGCGACATCTGTCTCTTACACCTGGCTACAAAAGAAGCAAGTGACAAAGGATGACAGATTCAGGTATGCATGGTCTAATGCCTTACAGGTAGACATTACTGAAAATCAGTGGAAAACTGCGTGCATCCTGTCACATAAATGCTCTATCAGTACTAAAACTCAGGAAACATCATACAAACACCTGACAAACTTAAGAAATGGTTTCCACACACCTCGGACAGTTGCTGGAGATGTGGGGAAGAGAAAAGCACTCTCCTACATGTGTGGTGGGAGTGTTCAATAATAAGCGCTTTTTGGAATAAAGTCAGGGAGCTTGTGAGGCAAATCACAGAGACCAGTCTTAAACTTAATGCAGCCTGCTGTCTGCTCCACATCACGAATTTCCCCCTTAAATGCTACAAACAATTATTAACAAAACATCTACTTAATGCAGCTAAGTCCCTAATACCACTTAAGTGGAAAAATACACGCCCCTCCATCTATCCAAGATTGGTTAAAGAGGGTTTCTGAAACCTGTTACATGGAAGACTGTAGCCCAATCCTTAGATAAAGCAGACAAATACCAGAGGACATGGTCCCCGTGGTTCACTTTTAAAGCCTCTGGCACCTATGAAACATTAATAAATCAGTAAAGTAGCTTGAAGTAGAGCCAAGACACCCCAGTATTATGTCAGTTGTGACGACCACTCTCCACCTGACTATATATACAATATAAAATGAGCAATAAAATATTCTGTGCAAAGATATCCTTAAGTACCCCCAATCTCCTCTTTGTCCTACTATTTCCTTTTCTTTCTTTCCTGCCTATCTCTATATACCCAAAAATCAAAGCTGGCTATATGAGCAGACATTAATATATGATAACAATGATTGTACAATACTTAATGACAGTTATATATGCTTGAATGTAAGCATGTGATGGACAATCCTTAAACTACTTAGGTTCAACATTCTCTAAAGATGTAGTGATAATTTACTTTCTGGACGTTTTCAGAAACATGTTTGTATGATGACTTGTAATTTACACACTGCTTTGATTTGTACTGTTTGAAATACCTTCATAATAAACTTTTGATGAGAAAAAAAAGAAAAATGCCAGAGGAGAAAAGAGAGCAAAAGGTATGGTGAAACAATCAAAAAAGTAAATTGTACAAATGCATGTCCACTTCTGTAAAGGTTAACTTTGATATAGATTATGAAAAGAAATAATTGTCTTCTGTATTCATATAGATTATGTCATTGTTTTCTATATTTTTTTGGGTTTCATACTGGGGGTTTGTAAAATGCTGGTGATGGGATCTCTAGTCAATGTCTTCTTTTTCAATTGTACCAGGTGATAATTCAGTCAGCATGTGTGGGGTATACACACAATAGGGGAAATAATAAAAAGTGTCTGAGACAAACTTTTTCTCAAATGGAGCACAGCAAATCAGCTTTCCATTTGCTGAGCTGTCTGGAAAAAAATGAAATATACAAGCTAATTGGTTGGTATGGGAACTTGTCTCAGACATTTTTTATTTATTCTGCCACAATGGGTACAGGCACCTGTTTGAAGACATTGGGGGTTATTTACTAAAGGCAAATCCACTTTGCACTACAAGTGCAAACTACAAGTGCAAAGTGCACTTGAAATTGCACTGAAAGTGCACTTGGAAGTGCAGTCGCTGTAGATCCGAGGGGGACATGAAAGGAAAATAAAAAAACTCAATTTTAGCCTGCATATGATTGGATAATAAAATCAGCAGAGCTTCCCCTCATTTCAGATCTACCCCTCAGATTTAAAGCGACTGCATTTCCAAGTGTGCTTTCAGTGCAATTTCAAGTGCACTTTACACTTGTAGTGCAAAGTGGATTTGCCTTTCGTAAATAACCCCCATTGGCTCTAATCTGACATATGAAGTGCCACCACACTTTCTGGTAGGAAAAACACTCTGTCCAACCCCATGCTCAGCATTTTTTTTTCCTCCCCCCCTTTATCACCAGAAATCTGCTTCTCATATAAGTTCAACATCCTCAGCATTCTTTTCAGCTGCTGTCAACTTGGATATGCAATTAACGAGCATATAATCCATTAGCAATGATGGATGTTAGAAAATATATATAAGCAGGGAACCAACTCCTGTACTACACAAAGTTGGTCTCTTGCTTTTTCTGCTATGCTGCCTCACATCTGACGAGCCTTGAAGAAAACGGCCCATTAGCATTTTTAAGATATGTTGATAATAGTTTCTCCACATCATCTACAAATAGGCAACATGGTCAGCAACAACATCCTGCATATTTTTGCTACTCTGCAACCCATGAATGTGCCTTGCTTTGCTCATGTACTGCTTGGTGGTGCAGAAATTCCTTAAAACAAATTTTACCAAGGTTTATTTGCTCCCACCTGATGGGGTTCCACTTTGTATACCCTTTTTTCTTAACGCAGGAGCAGCCCTGCCTTCTTCAGTGTGAATATGCACTTGCAGAACAGGTTTTGCTGTGTCAATAAACAAAACATAAACTATTAAAATTGTGCATAGATTGTCAAATAAGGTAACCCTGAATGTTAAAGAAAAAAATGTAAAAAAAAAAAATGTTCCCGTTTCACCTTCTACAAACACTTAGTTAATTATTATCACCCTTAATTAACTCCTTCCTCCCTTTCTACTTCTCTAATATTTCAGGCTTTGTTCACACCTATGTGTGTGGCTGTGGGTGTGGAAATTGCCCACAACCACCCACAGTGAAAACGCGCTGCTGCTGCATTCTGAATGATACCCCCACGCATGTAAAATTGCAGTGCCTGAATGGGTGCAGGAACAGCAGGAAAATTGCATGGTCACAATGACTATGCAATTTCCCAGCAGGCTGCGTTTTGAATTAGGTACATGCGCCTGTTTCTGTGGGAGACGCAGGCACAGCAGCCCATTGAAATGAATGGGTTGCCAGCCCGCAGAAATGCATAGATTTAAACCAAGGTTAAACAACACAATCAATTTTGGGGCATTGTTGTGCTTTCTTTTCAAGCATTACTTTGTCAAGCTATTTAGTGTGCGTGTGTCCCTATATCTGGTATCAGTGAGCTGAATTTTTGTAACAATCGGTGCATAAGGGCAGATTTACTAAAACTGGAGAGTACAAAATCCTGGAGCAGCTCTGCATAGGAACCAAATAGCTTCCAGTTTTTTTTGTCAAAGCTTAATTGAACAAGCGAAAGTTAGAATCGCAAACACGGGCCACAAAAACGCAGAGGTGTGAACATAGGGTAAACTTGTTTTTCTATTTCATTTCTTGTGTTCCTTTATTATTATTATTATTATTATACAGGATGTATATACCGCCAACAATTTGCGTAGCGCTTTATTTGTGAAGCATTAAAAAAAGGATCACTGGTTGCAGCACTTTTGTTTGCAGCGGTTACTGGTCACAATGAAATACTGTATAAGGGATAGCTAAGATAGTGGAATTGTGTAAAGAGAGTCCTCTAGTCATCAAATACAAGCAAAAATCATATTGAATATCCACTCTAAAACATATAAATTACAAATGAGCAATACAAGCAATACAAGAGAAACATAGAGATGGCCATTATCTGTAGATTCTAGCTTCCTGGCTGTCATTACTTCATTATTTTGATCAACCAAAGCAGACCAATTATGCAGGTGAGTCTGTTTTTACTTTAACTTACCTAATCTACAGTACTTGTACCATGTAAAAGCCTTACAATATTGAAACCAGTGGACCAGCATATTAGCCAGGCAACTACAATTTTCAAAGGGTGTCAGCAATATATAGTTACAGAGTTAGTCAGTTGGACAAAAGTCTAACACATTCAACCAAAGGAAAAATTAACGAATGAATGAATGAATAAATAATTAAATACTGTAAATATGTTTCATATAGAGAAAACCGTTAACCCACAGTTGATTCAGAGGAAAAGGCCTTTATAAAACATGGTCCAATATACTCCAAAGCATACACTTAAAGGGGCATATTTTCTTTGGAGAGATGATAGCATTATACTCTATTTACAGTAACTATGCACAATGTGGCCTGTATTGTATGGCCCACTCTCACTGCTAAATGGAGCAGAAAGAGACCATAAATGGTTGAGAACCAGTCATTTGGCTTCAACAGATCATGTAACTGGGCAGCTTCATCTTTTCTTCTACAATCCATTTACACTAAGATGCCAGGTCTGGAGTCCCAAAGCCAGCAGAGTAAAAAGTAGATCACTGTGCATTATAAATGTGCATTTTTTTTCTAAGGTACCATAACAGGTTATATTATTGCTTTTGAAACATCCATTTTTGAGAAAATACTACACAGCTTGAATGATCTGCTATGTCCTCTGCTTTTCACGTATCTTTTGTAAGTTAAAGTGATTGTAAATGATCACCTTGTAAAACAACCATTTCAGTTTAAAACTGAAATGAAAGGCAAAACATTTGTGTATAGATATAAAGTATTTTTTTATAAGTGATCCCATTCCCTCTGTTCCCTCTGTTGTCAGCTGCATAAGTGCTGGGGGAAGAAGAAGCAGCAGTACACAAAGCTTCCCAGTGAATGGCTATGCAGGGGAGGCGTGTCAGGACAAGGCTGATCATTGGAGGAGAGCAGGCTGAATTCCCAGCATAGCTAAAGGACTGACCACGGTGTGTTCTCCTGCTTAGTGTGGTCGGTTTATAAGAGGAATTCAGAGTGACTGGTAGGAACACCAGGGATTTCACACAAAGGAAGTATTACTGGGGTAACAAACACTTTAAATCATAAACTGCCTAATTAGTTCAAGAAAAATCAAATCAAAATGTTTTTACTAATAGCTTTCAACCACTTACTGTAGGTACAATAAAGCCTTAGAGTCAAATCAAAAATAATTTGTAGTAACCAGTCATGAATACAGTAAACCAAATTCTTTATTGTTTCCATAACTACTATATAGACAATTCTTGCACCTCAAACTTTCCTATTAAATAACGAGTCTAACACACTGTCACTGAGAAGGATGCATGTTCATAATTTTCCATTATTTTGTAAGTGTGACAAAAATATTTATAAAGTAAGTCTTCTAATTATAAAGTTAAATGTAGTTACTTTATGTAAATTTATGAAACTGAGAAATCCACCATAATTGGAATGCTTCTATATGAGCATTTAGGCATGCGTTTAAACTACACTATAAACTCTCACATAAACTAATGCTTGTAACATTCCATTGAAATTCCTTTCTGTACAATTTAAATCATTTTTATAGTAGCAAGTTTATTTTTACACCTTTATTTGACAAGCATTAGCTTAAAAAATAAATGAGAGGTGTTTCTGTATACAGCGTTTTTTGTAAACCTTTGTAGACACTGACACAGACAAGTGACTTTGCCAAAGCTGAGATGATACCAACAGTCTGATGTAGGCAGGAGAAATTATTTCCTTGGTTTCCTGTCCCTAAGTGAACAGACTGCAACATTGTAACTAGGGATGAACAAATATATTTTGGTTTGATTTACAGGGTTTTCATCAAATCCTTACATTGTGGACACAAATCCAAACCCTATTGGAGTTTATGGGTGCAAAACTTGAAAATTAATTCTGCCCATTTTCAAGGCTGTTAGATTATTAAATTATATTATTGTTAAACAAAGGGCTTGAAAGATGAGCTCTTTGGGACACATGAACTCTATGGGAGACATGAACCAATGCAAAAAAAACCCCAAAAAAACCTAGGCATGGGCTTAGCCACATCTCAACTTGTCCCTGAAGAGCTACCAGAATCTCTGGCTCAGTGTGGCTACTGTTCCCCAGGCATAACTACAAAACAGCTATTCCTGGTAATTCTGAGTAGTCACTGGATGAGGACATTAAAAAGTGGGTGATAAAGGTTATTGCCACCATAACTAATGTGCAGAGATAGGAAAGCACCACCAGCTCCACTAGTTTGCCATATTCAGTATCATTCCCTGCCCAAGCTTGCTGGACTATGTGGTCATATGGACCCTGGCATGAACTCATGGTCCAGTGAGACTTTACTTTGCACATGTTAGTGAAAGGCAGGGGTAGCCTCCTGGGCACAAAAATGGTGTATGGGTACCTGCCACTGGTGTGCATGCAGGCAATGAATTCAAAGAATTCAATTAGTTGTATTGGGAACAGCTGTAAAGATAGACATTTTGGCAAGCTAACATTGAGAAATTGGGCATGGGGATAATTGTTCTTTGACTTCAGCAGCTGTAGAAAAAAACATCTGCCTTCTTAAGGATGCTGCTGGAGATATCGGGGAGGAGTTAGAAGACATATAGGGCGTACACACGGTCGGACTTTGTTCGGACATTCCGACAACAAAATCCTAGGATTTTTTCCAACGGATGTTGGCTCAAACTTATTTTGTCTACACACGGTCGCACAAAGTTGTCGGAATTTCCGATCGCCAACCACGCGGTCACGTACACCACATACGACGAGACTAGAAAAGGCCAGTTCACAACCAAGCGCGGCACCCTTTGGGCTCCTTTTGCTAATCTCGTGTTAGTAAAAGTTTGGTGAGAGACGATTCGCACTTTTTCAGACTCGTGGCTTTCAGATCGTTTTCTGCCGTTCAGTTTGTGCTTGTGGGTTTGTATCTGCTCTTCAGTGCGTGCAAGCAAGTTCCGCGTGACTTTAGGTAGTCATTGTATTCTTGTTCGTTCGTTACTGGTTTTCAGGTCGCTCTTCACAGGCCTTGCTGTTCTTCAGTGCGTTCTGTTACTTCGTTCTGAGCAGCCGACCGTTTTCTAGCCATGTTTCGTATGCGTACTCCTCGTAGAGTTCGTGCTGTGCGGGGGCTTGGTGTTGGGGTCCTGACCTTGACACAAGTCCAGTCCATGAACAGGGTGGGGAGGAGTTCATGGACCAAGAATTGGTTGCTTCAGCGTGACCAGTTCTGTCATATGCCTTTGCTCCGTGAGATCTGTGAGAATAATCCTGATGATTTCAGGAACTTTCTCAGGATGACGGACCCCGTGTTTCACCGTTTGTTGGCTTCGCTGACCCCCTATATCAGCAGGCAGGATACCTGCATGAGGCAAGCCATCACTCCGGAGCAGAGGTTGGTCGCTACCCTGCGGTATTTGGCCACAGGGAGAAGTCTGCAGGAATGGAAGTTCTCGACAGACATCTCCCCCCAGGCTCTGGGTATCATCATCCAAGAGACCTGTTCTGCCATCATACAGGTCCTGCAGAAGGAGTATATGAAGGTAAGATTTTTATCCTTTTATATCACATTTTATTGTATTGAATGTTTGCTAATATCTTGTATTTCTTTCCTCATTCCCTAATTACCATGATTGGAATATGCTGTGAATGTCCCCTTTCTCCTCATGCATGCTGGATTTTTATGTAATTATTATTTTATGTCCTTCATACATATTTGCCCTTCAATAACCTCCCCAGCATGGTGTCTCCTGCCCTATATTCACCTCATGTAGTCACTTAACAATGTATTTTATCTGCTCCATAGTAGTGCTTTACCCCAAACACCCCCTAAAATGTTTGGAAATGTTATTTTTGCTTTAAATTCAGGCAGAGTGCCAGAGGCTTTTTTTTGTGGTGTCCCCAAATAATTTTTAGTAACCCTCCCTCCCCCAACTGCTAAGTCAGCTGATCCCAATTCTCTATGTATCCTCAATCATCTATCTGCTGACTTTGCCAAACCCATACACACTATACCCACCTCTTTACTGGTCAGATTTATGGATGAATTCCCAAAGCATGTAGTGTAAGGGCCTGCCTGTATACTTTTCAATGGTACTGTTTCAAGTTTTTGTATTCTATTATTATCTTGATAGGTAATAGCAGAATGTCCAAATGTCCTCAAATGTGTACAGTGTGTATTTATATCTTTGTATTATGACACTTCTTACCTGTCCAGTGGTCTGCCAATAGTGTAACTAAGGAGGGTCTGTTCAAAGTAATACCCATTATTTAGGCATTCATCTCTCAATGAAGTGAAGAGGGTTACCTGTCCAAGATTTACACACCCCCCCTATAATGTTAGAAATGGCCCATATGAGAGGGGGGGGGATATGATAGGTGTACCTTATACTTTGGTGTTGTTAAATTCCCCTTAATAAATGCTATCTGGAGGTTGCCCCATAATGTTTGTGTATAATCTGCTTGCCATGTTTCAGAGTAAAAATAGTAATGTTTATTGTTTTTTCCTCAACAGTTTCCTTCCACGCCACAGGAATGGCAGACTGTGGCCTCCCACTTTGCCCAGCGGTGGGACTTTCCTAACTGCGGAGGGGCAATTGATGGGAAACACGTCCACATCGTCCCACCACCCAACTCGGGGTCGTACTATTATAATTACAAGGGGTTTAATAGTATAGTGATGTTGGCGGTGGTGTCGGCTAATTACGACTTCTTGTATGTGGACGTGGGGAAGAATGGCCAGATGTCCGATGGTGGAGTCATCGTCCAGACGGAGTTCTACAGGCGTCTCCAGAATGGCAGCTTGGACTTGCCAGCTCCAGAGGACAATGTTGAAGGACTCCCATTTGTGTTCGTTGCTGATGAAGCATTTGCGCTAGGGGACCACCTGATGCGGCCATTCCCGATGAGGACCCTCACCCCGGAACAGAGGGTTTTTAATTACCGGCTGGCCAGAGCCCGAAGATTGGTGGAGAACACATTTGGAATCCTGGCCAGCCGGTTCCGACTATTTCTGACACCCATCCATATGGCGGAGTATAAACTGAACCATATTATACTGGCGTGCTGTGTTCTCCATAACTTTTTAAGGAAACATTCGGCCAACTATGCTGGCTCAGTTGGGCCTGAGGCCGGAATCCTACATCAAACCACACTGACGGCGCTTGAAAGTGGCCGTCCTGGCTTGCCCTCCCTGAGTGCCCATGATGTCCGGTTACGCTACCTGGAGTTCTTTGCGGGTAGGGGGGCTATCAATATGCCAGACAATATGTGAAGCCTTTTTCTAATAAAAAAACAAAAAAATTCTCGGTGGACATTTACTGCTTGTGTTTGTTTTAGCTGACCCTGTCATAAATGTGTTGAGTCCAGAAAATGTCATGATTGTGTAACCTTATACAAAGCACTGTTGGCTGTTATTTCCTAAATGCAAAAACACATTTCACTACAAGTGCAGTTGCAACTGCACTGAAACAGCACTTGTAGTGCAAAGTGGATTTGCCCTTAGGAAATAGCCCCCATTTTCACAGAAAGCAGCAATTACATCACCACAAAAGTGTTGTAGCGTTGAGACAATAATCCACACATTCTTGATTAACAATCTTTTTAATACCTGCACAATCACATGTGCATTTACCAAAGGTTTTTCAAACAAACCAACATGTTTGTTGTATAACAATTTTTGTGGTGGCATTATCCAAAATCAAAATGTCCATTTTATAGAAAACAGGCCTGTGTAAAACCAGCAAGAAAAGACACAAATCTTGAACTTACAAACGTCACATTTGGTCAAATTTGAAGGCAATATCAGACATCAGTATTTAGGAACTGTGTTTGATATTGCGTTCAGATGGGGGGAAATCACCCCTGGAAAAGCCAAATTTGGAAGATGCACACCAATTTCCCAATGTCAACATGTGCTATCTGCCATCACGTGGGATCAAGGGATGTGTTTTGGGGGAGCAAGCCCTTCCTCACCGCTACTTTATTATTGAGGAAGGGGTTGCACCCCCAAAACGCGTCCATTGATCTCCCGTGATGGCAGATAGCACATGTTGACACACTGTGTGCATCCTCCAAATTTGGCTTTGGGAAAAATCACAAAAACATTTTGCACATTGTAGCACACAAAAGAAGAAAGTGATTTGGAGGGGTTTTAAACTCGCCCCCAAAACATCAATGATGTTTTTATATTTTGGAATAACATCATTGATGTTTTGCTTGATGTTTTCCAATTGTAAATTACACCCCATGATCTCCCGATCAGGATCTGGGCACTTTCGGATGTGAAAGGATCTCACAATCACCTAAAAAGAGAGGAACCCCAAAATAAATTTGGTTTAAAAAAAATGCCGCCATCCATCTCTTATCTGAGCCTGTGGTTGCAGACACTCACCTGTTGTGGTGACTAGTTCCACCACGTCTTCATCCTCCTGCTCAGCTTGTGTTGGGGGGATTTCCCCTTCTTCCAGAGGGGGGGGGGCTCTGGTCTCCTCGGATGAGGGGTGTCCTCCGAGTCTTTTCTCCCCTATGTCAAACAAAAATGGTATACTTAGCACACAGATATTTGATGGCAGAACTAGAAATAGGAAACATTGTTTGGAAGTGGGGTACAATTGTCAATGTTAGCAGAGTTCCAAGATGTCGTTTTTTTAGTGTCCTTTGTCAAGCTGCAGAACTTTACCTGTTTGGTACAAGCTTCACAGATGTAGCCCCCCCCCCTATAGTATACACTGGAGCACCTGTGTGGCCCCCCTAATAAAAATGGTGTTCTGGGGTCCCACACTAGTGCTCCAGTGTCCAGATGTGAAAACAGCTGCTCAGTGTCCTCTCCTTACACAGAATCTAGTTTGCATTTCATTCTAGTAACAAAGCCATCTACACAACCCAATTCTTTGAAGACAAGTATAGGGCGTCAAAATGGTGGCCAAATGCATATGGGCTAAACAATGGTATTTTATATTTGGAACGAAAAATGTTGGATCCGAACGAAAAATGTGCCCATGAACATGAAAGTTGCCATTTTAAAGTGTACAACAGTTCCTAAAAGCACATGGAGCAGCACGAACGTAATAAACATAAAGAATAGGAACACAGCACAACTACTTACTTTTTTGCAGTACTCTCCGGATCTTTCTGTACTGCTCATGTTCTCGTAATTTCAGGTCCGACCACCGCTTCCTGAGCTGTTCTTTCGATCGTCGTACCCCGAAATTCCGGTGCAGACTCCTGACCACTTTTGCCATGATCTTGGCCTTTCGGATATTGGGGTTGGGGTAAGGCCCATACTTTCCGTCATAGTCGGCCTTCTTCAGGATGTCCACCATTTCCAACATCTCCCCAAAGGACATATTTGAGTCCTTAAATCTCCTTCTGGATTGGGACGTTTCAGGCTCCGGCCTTTCCTCCTCCTCCTCCTCCTCCTCCTCGTTGCTACAATTAGCACGCACCTGCTGCCTATCCGCCATGTGCTCTTCCCCCACTGCGCCGAACGAAAAGGGGTGGGGAATAGACTAGAAAGAACGTCAGGGGCGGGCGGAGTTATACGCATGCGCAGTGTGTATAAAGCGTAACACACATGCGTATTACGTATGATCTGTGAGCGGAGGAAGGAGCATCGGAGACGCCGATCGTGATAACGAAGGTAAGATCTAAACTTGCGCCTATACTGCTTCAAAATGGAAGCCTATATTGTAACAAGATTAGGGGAGTTTGGCCTGACATTAGGGTTTGTCTTGTGTTGTGTCTTGCAGAGAAAATGGATGGGTTCAACGACCACAATTTCCTCCCCCTGTTCATAGACAAGTACAGGGAGCTGCCCTGTCTGTGGCAGGTCAGACACCCCCACTATAATCACAAACAGAAGAGGCAGGCAGCGCTGGAGAAACTGCTGGAGTTGGTGACGCCGGTGGTCCCCACAGCAACCATCCCCTATTTAAAAGCTAAAATTGGTGGCCTGAGGAGCACATATCTTAGGGAGCGCAAGAAGGTCACAGATTCCCAGAGATCCGGAGCTGCAGCAGATGACGTTTATGTCCCCAGGCTGTGGTACTATGAGAGACTGCGATTTCTGTCAGACCACACTGAAGTCAGGGAATAGCTCTCTACTCTTCCTTCCACGCTTCCTTCCACCCCAGCTGAGGCTTCCAATGTCCAACCTGGGCCTTCCAGCCAGGAAGAAGTGGAGGAGCCCAGCTGGAGTCAGGTATAGCATTCTTCTATAGATTTCTGGTCAATAAAGAAATGATGTTTATTAGATGTTATTATTGATCACTAATTTCTGATTAAAAAAAGTGTTTTACATATCAATAGACAGTAGTGGGCACCCAAAATTGCCACAAGAATGAAAACTGCTGGGCTCAGAATGATAGTCTGTTATATTTGTTAACATTGAATTTGCAACAGTCAGGAGGTGAAAATTGTGTGTGATTGATGAAGAAAAAACTAAAACTATGTCCCTTTTTCATACACAGGAAGACCTCAGCCAGGAGGAGGTTGTGGAATGTGGCAGTCAGGAGGAGGCGGGGATTAGTGGCAGCCAGGAGGAGGCGGGGCTAAGTGTCAGCCAAGAGAAGCCTGGGACCAGTCGCAGCCTGACTGAGTCTCAGGTCCCTCCCCTCCGCCTGCCACATAAACGAGCCAGGAAGGCCACTCCGAGTCCCGTGCAGGATTCAGCGTTCAGGCTGATCCAGGAGGCTTCTGCGTCCCTCAGAGCCTTACCAACTCCTGAAGAGGCCTTTGCCTGCATGGCTGCCACCAAATTGCAGGGCATGCAGGAGGGTCAACGCAGGCTCTGTGAGGACCTTATTTATAAAGTCCTACGTAAGGGGGTGAGTGGGGAACTAACACCCAAGATGGATGTCATTGAGATGGACGATCCTCCTCCTCCTCCTCCTCCTGCTGCCACAACTCCACCACCACAGCCACAGCGTGTAAGGAAGTGTGGAAAGAAGACCTGAGAGTGATGACCCTGGGTTCAGTCTGGTCTGACAGAAGATGCAGTCTCTTGTATAACCACAGCCTGGGGACACAGATGTCATCTGCTGCTTTCCGGATCTCTGGGACTTCTGGACCAGACTGCCCTCCCTTAGATAAGGACTCCTCAGGCCACCAATTTTGCTTAAAAATAGTTGATGTCTGCCCTGGGGGTCCCAGGCTTCGCCCACTTCTGCAGTTTCTCCAGCGTTGCCTCCCTCTTTGTTTAGTTGTGAGCCCTTACTAAAAATTTTTTAGGTAAATTATACTCTCCCGTGTGTGTTTTCATCCAAAAAGGACCGTTTGTTGGTGATGATTCAGGTACATTTCTAACATAAAATGTGAAATTAACAAGAGACACCAACACCAAACAATCTCCTACAGATTAAATAGAACAACATATCAATGGTGTTGTGGGAACTTGTCACCAAAAACACACACAAACATTTTCTGGAGTACAAATCAAAATCGCAAAAAAAAAAAAAAAACACAAAAAAAGAATCCACATTAAAGACAAAAAATATATAAAACATATACAAAAATATGTTGTCAGATGTGAGAAATCAAAATATATTGAGGGAATCACGATAAATAGTAAAGAAATAAGTTTGTGAGAAGTGTGTGTGAATATGAGCAGCAAAACTACTTAATTCTTGTCACATTATAAAGAAGAAGAGAGTGCGCTGTATTAAACCATTTTTAACATTGCAGTGTGACGAAAGTGCTGTATCCATTGCGAACGCTAAGTTTATCAGAACGAGCTGTTCCGTGTCGGAATTTCTTCTGAGCATGCGTGGCACTTTGTGCGTCGGAACAGGCCACACACGGTCTGAATTGACGCAATCGGATTTTGTTGTCGGAAAATTTTATCTCCTGCTGTCCAAATTTGTGTGTCGGAAAATCCGATGGAAAATGTCCGATGGAGCCCACACACAGTCGGAATTTCCGACAACACGCTCCGATCAGATATTTTCCATCGGAAAATCCGACCGTGTGTACGGGGCATTACAGTGAGGTTTAAGTCTACACTTGACCCTACTCAGTGGAACCATTTACTGATCCTTTTTCCATATGATGCACTAAAATATAAGCCTCTCACCCCCCTTTTTAGACTTCCCTCCCTATTGATTGAGGCAGCATATATTACAGCAGATGGAAAGGGAGAATCTTGTGGAGATGGAGTAGGAGGACAGGGAGAAAGCAAGGAAAAAGAGGATACTAGTCACATTGGAGTAATGCTCCCATTAAGCTTTGTGCTGCACAATCATGTGTCTCCTTATGCATGTAGTACCCAAATGACTGACAAGGCATAGATTGGGGTTCCCATTACCAAAGGGGGTAGCTTTGCTCAGACTTCATTGTCTTGGGACATCTTGATAGGGACCCAGCCTGGCCTGACAAGAACCCAGTGGCCTATCCTACCTACTATTGTCTACTGGTACCAGACCCCTCTGTGACCCCAGTACATAGAGCTGTTCTGAGAGAAGCTTCTTTGGAGTTGAAATCAGCAAGCAGTCCACACACAAAGATATTCCTTTTATACATTTATTTACATCAATATGTCAAACAGAATGATTCAGTCACATTGGAGGGCAGCGGCACATGGCTTCAATAGTGACAAACAATTCACAGCAAGTTGATAACAACATAAAGAGAGAGAACTGGAGACCCATTAGCTGGCAAGAAAGGGGTGTCCTAAAATCCCAGCATTCCTTAGCAGGGAGATGCAAACAGTCCCAGTTGTAAAAGTTGTAGGGCTTCCCCCAAATGAAGAGCTATTGTGGTGTTGGCTTACCGTCTACATGACGCTCAGTATCCTGACAGAGAATACAATAACAATTTCCCACTGTACAGGATTTCTCCTTCTCCTCTCTCATTGCCTTCTCCCCAATTTCTATATATATGTATTCCCAAGGTGCCTTTCTTCTGACAGGGAAAGAATTACCGCATTACTTAATCAGCTCTAAAAACCCGAGGCTCACTAATAGGTACATATTGTGGCCAAATTCTACACTTCCTTTTTGCACCTAATGATATGATGATTTGCTGCACTAAACTGTACTACATAGGTATGGGGTGATGGATTGCAAACAAAGGGCACTTTTGCCTGGGTCAGGAATAAGTTCACACTGCTGACCCCAAAATAAAAAGACCCTAACAAAATTAAAATAAAATAAACCTAAAACACTAAACTCCAACCCTTAGGCCGGGTTCACACTTATGCGAACTGAATGCGGGTTATCCCGCATTCCAATTTGCATAGAAGGAGATTCTGACTGTCTCTCAAATCGTATTGGCCAGCCGGGAGCAGAAGCAGGGGGAAGCCACCAAGGAGGAGACACAGGGGGAAGCCACCGCAGCTTCCTGCGACCTGGATGGGGTAAGTGCGGGGCTGGTGGGCGGACAGGCGAGCGATGGGCACATGTGCACTTTACAATCAAAACATACATCTATTTTTAGGTCCATTTTAAGCAGTTGAACTCCCTATCATCCTGCATTCCACCTGTTCTATTACTTTGCCATTAAAAGCCACTGAAATGCTATTTTATTTAACCACTTGCCGACCGCCTAACGTACATGTACTGCGGCAGGTCGTCTCTATTGCGCAAGATTACATACCTGTACGTCATTTCGTGCAATAGCCACTAGGGGGCGTGCACATGCCACCGAATTGGACAGAGGGGGAGCCAATCAGCGGGTCCGGCGGACCCATTGTCCGTCGGCCACCCACGATCGTTCCCAAGAGAGGCAGTACGGCAGTCTGCCTATATAAACAAGGCAGATTGCCATTCTGATAGGGAAGAAGCTAGAGATCTTGTGTCCCTGCTAAGCAGGAACATGGATCTCTGTCTTCCCCCAGTCAGAGCAACCCCCACACAGTTAGCAAGCACTCCATAGAGACACATTTACCCCTCTGATTGCCCATGATGTTAACCCTTTCCCTGTCAGTGTCATTAGTACAGTAACAGTGCATATTTTTAGCATTGGTCACTGTAATAATGTAATAAATGTTCGCCAAAAAAGCGTCAAAAGTGTCAGTTGTCCAATTTGTCCGTCGCAATGTCGCAGTCCCGCTAAAAATTGCTGATTGCTGCCATTACTAGTAAAAAATAAAAAATAAATAAAAATGGCATAAAAATATACCGATAGCTTTTGTGCAAACCAATTACCACTTGCCGACCAGCCGCTGTCATTATACTACGGCAGGTCGGCACGTTCCCGCGAACTGTCGTAGCTGTATGTCGGCCCTCTAAGCGGGGATAGCAGGTGCGCGCATGCTGCACGGCGGGGGTGCCGATGCGCACGGCCAACGGTCGTGATGACTGCCGGCCATTTGGGATCTTGGGCAAGAGAGTCAGAACAGGGATGTGTGTGTGTAAACACACACATCCCTGTTCTGTGACAGATTGTGTGTTCCTACTAGCTAGGAACACATGATCTTTCATCTCCTCTAGTCAGTCCCATCTCCCCCACAGTTAGAACACACACGAGGGAACACAGTTAACCCCTTGATCGCCCCCTAGTGTTAACCCCTTCCCTGCCAGTGACATTTACACAGTAATCAGTGCATTTTTATAGCACTGATCACTGTATAATTGTCAATGATCCCAAAAATGTGTCAAAAGTGTCCGATCAGTGTCTGTATGAACAACAGATCAGTCTCCTCTACCCTGACAGCACAGAGATCTGTCTGTTTACATTGACAGATCTCCGTTCTGTCTCTGTGTGGAGCGATCGCAGATGCCCTTCGGCAATCGTGACCAGCGGGCACGCGCATTATCTCCGGCAGCGCGCCATGGCCGCGCATGCCCCCTAGTGGTCTGAAAGCAAGCTGACGTATAGCTACGATGGTTTGCCCAGGGGAGCGAACCTGCCGCAGTATGCGGCAGCTGGTTGGGAAGTGGTTAAACAATAAAGGCTCTAACAAGTATTTGAAAACTTTGACACATATCTCTTTCATCTCTAATGAATTGGAGACCTGCTTTCAATTTCATGCAAAGTCTCTCAACAAGTTGTGTTTGGTCTTTGCAATCAAGCAGTTACTTGTTTGTCTCAGTGTACCAAGCCCAGCGTTAAGAGCAATCAACCCTAAAGATCATCTAATTAGCATCTTTACTGATTGAGGCAACCATTATCTGGAAAAAAGAGCATGAGGACTGTGATGCAAGAGGGCTTGTCTTAGGTGTTATGTCAAATTATTTCACAGACCCCTTATTGCTGAGCATGCTTCATCATTTTAAGTGTCAGGAATAACAGACATTGCCTTACTATCATTCATTTATCCCTTGTGACATCAAAAGTGTGTGTATTTCTTTAAGAGTCATCTCAAAGCAGTATAAACGTACATTACAATATATAATAAGGATTACAAATAGCAGCCTGCGGGTACCTTTTTTTATTTTTTATTTTATTTGTCTAAATGTTAAGTTATTTCACTATTTTTCTTAAGATGTACTGTATCTTTTTGTATTGTGAAAAGACATAATCCGCAACTCCTTGCTTGCTCTTTAAACTCTTCAAAATGTATTAGTTCTCCTTAAAAGACTCAGTGTAGGTATTCAGTGGCAGCAGGGAAGATCAGTTCACTGTAGATATACTTGATCAGACTGAGTATGATTTTAATAACGTTTATTAAAGCACACAACACCTATCCAACACCAATAGATCATAAACACAGCACAAATGAAAAAATAAATGTGACAGTGAAGCAAAACCAACAACCTAACTATAATACATTATATACAATTGGAGGGAAGCTGACATAACAGAGCATGACTAGGACTGGGACTGGGACCAAGGGGAGCAGAAATGGGGTAACAGGAAACAGGGTACTGGATGCAAAGTACAGGCTGTAGGATAATCAGAAAGCAGATATATGGCTAAGAGTCCATACACTGAAGCATTGATGCAAATCAAGGGAGGGGCTGTATACCTTCCAAGCAGTCAGCATTAGGGATGGGGGAATGGTTCGGGCAGAACTTTCGCTGTTTGGCGTTCAGCGAAAATATAAACGGTCACCCCCCCCTCGAACTGACCACAATGCATTGCAGCGCTGAACAGTGCACTGCAGGCCCTGATTAGCTGAAGCAGTGAAAGCTTCAGTCAATCAGGGCACAGAGCACTGTCAGAGTCATGATTGGACACAGTCATCATGACTTTATCCAATCATGGCTCATTCCTGCCCCACAGTATAAAAATATTCTTTCTATGGCAGCCATTTTCAGTGTGATTTCGGCATGGAGAGAGATAGAACAGGGCTCTGTTCAGTGCTATTAGTTAATTAGTGTGCTATACTGTGCTATTTTGCTTCATTATCAGTGTAGAATATTAGTTTAGTGTCAGCGTAGGGATAGTGTAAGTGTAGTGAGGAGGACCATCATTCAGCTTTGCATAGTGTGTAGCTAAAGTATGGACAGCTCAGATAGTTTCACTGTAGTGTAGTGAGACCATGTCATTCATACATAATTTAGTGTAGAGTAGGGACAGCCCATATAGTTTCAGTGTAGTGTAGTGAGACAATGTCAGTAATCTTGACATTAGTGTATAGCTAGAGTAGGGACAGTTCAGATAGCGTCAGTGTAGTGACAGTTGAACACCGTCTATTTAATGGCATTACTGCCAGTTTAACACCATTTACTTCTGTGTGCATTACTGCAAGTTTAACGCCATTTACTTCTGAGTGTGTTCCTGCCAGTTTAAGGCCATATAGTTTTGCGTGCATTACTGCCAGTTTAACACCATATATAGTTTTGCGTGCGTTACTGCCAGTTTAACACCATATAGTTTTGCATGCATTACTGCCTGTTTAACGCTATATCGTTTTTCCTCCGTTACTGCCAGTATAACGCCATATCATTTTGCCTCCGTTACTGTCAGTTTAATGCCATATTGTTTTGCGTGCATTACTGCCAGTTTAACACCATATAGTTATGTCAGTGTTACTGCCAGTTTAACGCCATATCATTTTGCGTGTGTTTCTGCCAGTTTAACACCATATTGTTCTGTGTGTCACTGTATGTTTGGCGCATTATATTGCAGTATATTATAGTGTATTTGTGGAGTGTGTTTGTGTAGTGTGAGTACTCAAATTAAAGTGCACCAAACACCTGTTTACATTAAAGTGCATCTACGTCCAGATTTCAACTTCTTCTTTACATTTGTTTATAAGCATCACCCCTCCCTCCCAATAATGTCTGGGAGGACAACAAGGAGAGGCAGACGTTCCCTTGGCACTGTAAGGGGGCCAGCAAAAAATGTGTCCACAGACAAAAGTGGATGTGGTGGTCAGTCCTCAGTCAGAGCATCATTTACTCTGTTTAGTGAGTTTACCCTTGCTATCCAGCCACAGCATGCAGAGGAGGTGGTGGACTGGCTTACTAAACCTTCCTCATCCTCTGTCACACAAGCAGAGACAAGTGCGCAGTCCCCTGCAGTTGACAGAGTGGATAAACCTGCCTCCTTGTCCACGTCTATTCCTGCATAGCCCCAACATAAGCCACTGAGGAGTCAGCTGAGTTATTTGACCACAGCGTTAGCCACTTGCTTTTGGTATGTATAGGGGTTTTTGCTTTTGGTATAGGTTTCATGGGCAAAATTAACACACATAGACCAATTTTTCATCACCTGTTTGACAGGTGCATATCATTGCAATTTTTTACAGCAAGGCCAATTCTTGCCTTAATCAAGATTACCTCTATAGGGTAACGGTGGGAAGGCGCCACCGACACTCAAAGACCAATTTTTACGTACCCGTTACTTATATCCAAAGTCAAAGTGACACCAGAATGTATCAAAAAAATCTCTAATCATGTTCCCTCTGCACTACATTGTGCCCTCATCATACACACTGGCTCCCTAGCTGTTGCTGAGCAAAATAAAGGCAACTTGCAGGGAAAATGTCATTTTTTCTGCAGCAGATTCTAGATACAGCCACTTTACATGTAGACTAAGGGGACCCCCTAGGCACTATATTGGAAGGAATTTGTCATTTTAATGCTTTCACTTTAAAAATGAAAAAAACACTGCTTATTTAAAAATGATGTTTTTCACAAACATTTTTTTTTATTGATACATGTCCCCCAGAGCAGAATCCGGACCCCTATAACCATTGTATGCCCAATTATTTGCATATAAGCCTTTAAAATGGGCACTTTTGATTTTTGACGTTCTGGTCCCATTGACTTTAATGGGGTTCGTTATTCGAGTCCGAACTTTCGCTGTGTTCGAAAGTTCTGTTGCAAACTGAACAGGGGTCCATTCGGCCCATCCCTAGTCAGCATCAGGTGGCGCCTAATTACTGGGTTCTGCTGGCTGCTGGGAGACACCCTCCAGTGGCTACCAGAACTGCACTCTTCAGCTTTGGGAACCACAGTAGTACCAGCAGATGATTCAGGTCCTGACAGCATATTACTATAAAATAAGTAAGGACTGACTGTGTGTAGACAGACAGCAGTTTCTGTTTGTGGCAGTATGTTACTTAATTGGGTTGATTTACTAAAGACAAATAGACTGTGCACTTTGCAAAGTACAGTTGCTCCAGAGCTCAATAATTGAGGTAAAGCTTCACCTTGCAAAGAATAACTAATCTCGTGCAAAGAAAATAAAAAAAAAAAGCATTTTTGATTGCACATGATTAGATGATGGAAGTCAGCAGGTCTTCTGCTCATTTACTAAGATCTTGCAACTGCAATTGCAGAGGGCAAGCTGTCTATTTGCTAATCAGTCTATCAGTCTATTTGCCTTTAGAAAATCAACCCCACTGTATCTCTACAGATGTTTTTGGTTGTGCCAGTACAGTAATTAAGTTTTTGCTTTGGACATGTTATTGGTTACAATTGTATTAAAGGATAAGTCCAGCCAAAGCTTATTTGGCTGGGCTTCTCCTATCGGTCACAGGAGTGCAATTTGTTTTGCACTCCTGTGACCTGTTTTCAGCAGAGAGCGGACTGAAGTCTGCTGACGTCACTGGAATCAGTCCAGGCACCACATCATCCCGACCACAGAGTCTGGATCTGCCAGGTGCCTGGACTGACACCCAGCTCAGCCTCTCAGTGAGCTGCTGAGAGCCTCAGATGGCTGCTCCCTGCCCCTCCACAGCTCAGTGCTCCAGTGAGCATTGGGGGGGCAGAGTGGAGAGCTAATGATTGACAGTCAGCAGCTCTCTGCTCAGGGAGCTGTGAAAACTGAGCCATGGGCGATGATCGATCCCTCGGTTTTCAGTGTAGAGTAGGGGTAGACAACCTCGGCCCTCCAGCTGTTTTGAAACTACAAGTCCCGTGAGACATTGCAAGACCCTGACAATCACAGACATGACTCCTAGAGGCGGAGGCATGATGGGATTTGCAGTTTCACCACAGCTGGAGGGCCGAGGTTGCCTACCCCTGGTGTAGAACCACCGGGGGAACAGATGCAGCATTGGACTGATGCTGCATCCACCTAGGTAAGTATTAAGCATGAGTCGAACACCCCCCAGTTCGGTTCACACCAGAACTTGTGAACAGGAAAAAAATTTGGACGAACACCATTAAAGTCTATGGGACACAAACATGAAAAATCAAAAGTGCTAATTTTAAAAGCTTATATGCAAGTTATAGTCATAAAAAGTGTTTGGAGACATGTCCCCGGGTCCTGCCTCAGGGGACATGTATCAATGCAAAAAACAGTTTTAAAAATGGCCGTTTTTCGGGAGCAGTGATTTTAATAATGCTTAAAGTGAAACAGTAAAGATGAAATATTCCTTTAACCACTTCAATACCAGGCACTTAGACACTTTCCTGCCCAAGCCGATTTTCAGCTTTCAGCGGTTTTTGCGCGGTCATGCTACACTGTACCCAAACAAATTTTTTATCACAAATAGAGCTTTCTTTTGGTGGTATTTGATCACCTCTGCAACTTTTATTTTTTGCGCAACAAATAAAAAAAGACCGAAAATTTTGAAAAAAAACAAGTTTTTCTTTGTTTCTGTTACTTTTTTTGTAAAAAGTATGTTTTCTTCTTCAATGAGGGGCACTGATAAGGCAGCACTGATGGGCACCGATGAGGTAGCACCAATGAGGTGGCACTGACGGGCACTGATGATGGGCACTGATAGGTGGCACTGGTATGTGGCACTGATGGGAACTCGTAGGCGGCACTGATGGGTACTTATGGGTGGCACTTATGGGTGGCACTGATAGGTGGCACAGATGGACACTGATAGGTGGGCACTGATGGGCATGGATGGGCACTGATAGGTGGCACTGATGGGTGGCACTGATGACAGACTGACACACCGCACCACCGATCGCCGCAATGCGCGCCCCCACGGGCGCATGGCGGCTGTTATCCTGCAGGGCGTCATATGACGCCCAGTCAGGATAACTGAACCACTGCCCAGCTGTCATTCTGCTATAGGTCAGGCGGGAAGTGGTTAAACATTGTGCCTGGGGGGTGTCTATAGTATGCCTGTAAAGTGGAGCATTTTTCCCATGTTTAGAACAGTACCACAGCAAAATGACATTTCTAAAGGAAAAAAAGTAATTTAAAACTGATTGTGGCTTTAATGAATTGTCGGATCTCAGCAATATAGATAAAACTCATTGAAAAAAATGGCATGGGTCCCCCCCAGTCCATTACCAGGCCCTTTGGGTCTGGTATGAATATTAAGGGGAACCCCGAACCAAAATTTAAAAAAAATTGCATGGGGGTCCCCCCAAAATCCATACCAGGCCCTTCAGGTCTAGTATGGATATTAAGGGGAACCCTGTGCCAAATTTAAAATAAAAATGGTGTAGGGGCCCCCCAAAATCCATACCAGACCCTTATCTGAGCACGCAACCCGGCAAGCCACGGGTAAATGGGGGGATGAGAGAGCGCCCCCCTTCTTAACCGTACAGGCCACATGCCCTCAACATGGGGACAAGGGCCTCATCCCCACAACCCTTGCCCGGTGTTTGTGGGGGTATGCGGGTGGGGGGCTTATCAGAATTTGGAATCCCCTTTAACAAGGGGGCCCCCAGATCCCGCCCCCCCCTATGTGAATTGGTAATGGGTACATTGTACCCTTACCAATTCATAAAAAAGTTTCAAAAATAGTAAAAATGACAGGAGACACTTTTGGGACAAATCCTTTATTAAAAAGTAAAAAAATAAAAATGTCCCGCGATGTAGATCCATTTCATGCTGCCCAACGGGCCGAAGGTTAAAAGCGCCCCGCTAGCGGCCAAAAAAGGGTTAAAACCACCCGCAAAGCGCAGCAGCACTTTGCCGGCGGTGTAGCCGCGCTGCCCTGTTGATTTTAATGGGCAGGAGCGGTGGAAGAGCGGTATACACACCGCTCCTTCACTGCTCCAATGATGCTGCTAGCAGGACTTTTTTTTAGCGTCCTGCCAGCGCACCACTCCAGTGTGAAAACCCTCGGGCTTTCACACTGAAGAAACAGGAGCGGCTCTTTCAGGGAGCTTTGCAGGTGCTACTTTTAGTGCTGTAGCGCCTGCAAAGCGCCCCAGTGTGAAAGGGGTCTAGGTCTTAGTAAATTCATTTTGGCATTGCATGCTCTATGTGCATTGAAGGAAGGTGGGGTGAAAGGAGGGCAGCACAAAGTAGTTTGCCAAAGGGAGAAAAACAACCAAATTCATGACTTTGTGAGCCCCCGCAGCACCTGCTTGTCATTTCTTAGGGGGATTTCCCTGGTGTTGACAATGGCAGAATATGCATGCACAATGTGTGTTAGCCTGGCCACACATCTCCATAGCCAGTGCAAGTAACAGGATAAAAATGCAAAGCTGAAATTTGCACACAGTTGAAGCTTCTGTAAGTGAGGGTGTTGGAGACATCTTGGTCAGGCAGTGGGGGAAGTCTGTTGATGTGCACAAACTTTTCTTGTTAATCGCAATTATCAAGTGATGGACAATCAACTCTCCTGGTTGCATGTAGTGCAGCTTGCTCCCAGATATCAGAGCAATGGGGTTGATTTACTAAAGGCAAATCCACTTTGAACTACAAGTGCACTTGGAAGTGCAGTCACTTTAGATCTGAGTGGAAGATCTGAAATGAGGGGAAGCTCTGCTCATTTTACCATCCAATAATGTACAAGCAAAAATGCTGTTTTTTATTTTCCCCGCATGTCCGCCTCAGATCTACAGCGACTGAACTTCCAAGTGCACTTGTGCAAAGTGCAGATTTGCCTTTAGCAAATAAACCCCTTTGACTTACAATTATAAGAATACTTTACTTAAACTTCTCCTGGCACAGGGACCTTCCTGGGAGGTTGCTCATTTCCAACGTAATTTGAAAGGATGAGGAAGATTTTTGCACATTTTTATCAGCAAAGTGGTTAAAATATATGTTTGTGCAGATGGCATTCTTCCTGACAGATGTAAAATTACACAAAAAAAAAAACATGCATATTATAAATGTGCCATTCGTGACATGACAGCAACGCAAATATGGTACAATGTATTGCAAGAGAAAATAGCTCTTGGCTTTTAGCCAACATGTCCATTCTTATACGATGTTGAAACTGTATGCATTTAAATTGTATCTAGAATTATTTGAAACTGTCACTTTTGAAAATGCCATATTAAAACTATAGAAGTACAGATTTTCATAACATCACTAAGAATCTGAAGTGTCACTCTGTCATTTTACACCTGTTTGATTAAATAGATAATGTAAACTAAGACAGAGAAGTAACTTCTAAAAAGCATAAGTTTTTTTTTTTGTTCTACCATTTTAACTGACTTTTTCAAGTATATATGATACCCATAGCTCCCAACTGTCCCTGATTTCGAGGGACTGTCCCTGATTTGGAGCAATGTCCCTCTGTCATTCCTCCTCATTTATCCCTCATTTTGGTCTGATCTAAATATATGTCTATAAAATGCACTTTTTAACTATCATAAAGTGTTTTCCAGTGCTAAACCTTTTATCTAATTTCTAAATTGCTGCATTTGTAAATTCCAAAAGCCAATATAAAGGAATAGTAGTGGTAAAAAAAAATCACTTGTGGGTTTAACCAATCTTGTTTTTTTGTACAATTTGTCTTTAAGGGGGCGTGGCAAGGGGTGTGTCCTATGCCTGCATGCTTTTGCTAATATGTGTCCCTCATTCCCATCTGAAAAAGCTGGGAGGTATGGATGGATACCCAGTGGAAGGTGTTCACATTGGCTTTATTCATTAAAGGGAAATGTGGGGAATCAAGGAATCATCTAGAGCTTAAAGTGATTGCAAATGATCACCTTGTAAAACAACCCACTCAGTTTGAAATATAAATACCCCTTTTCCCCTTTTTTATAAGTGATCACATTCCCTCTGTTCTCAGCTGCATAAGAGCTGGGGGGGGGGGGGAGAGATGCAGAAGCACACTGAGCTTCCCAGTGAATGGCTGTGCTGCAGGGGCATGTCAGGAAAAGTCTGAACATTGGAGGAGAGCAGGCTGAGTTCCCAGAATATCTAGAGAAATGACCATGGTGTGCTCTCCTGCTTAGTGTTTTTAATTGGAAAGCAGAGGGCCTGGCAGGAACACCAGGGATTTCACATAGAGGAAGCAATACAAAGAGAACAGAATACCTTCTCATACAAGTACATGGTACAGCAGGCACATATCAGGAATATGAAATGTTGGGGTAACAAACGCTTTAAATCCTTGAATATACACATCAATAACAGCTATGGAAAAAAAAAACTTAAAGGAGAAATACGCCCAGAGCTTGTTTGGCTGTACTTCTGTGGATCACAGCAGTGCAGTTAGATGAATCTGGGCCTTTCTATACTAATAAAACAACCATGCTTAAAGGGATTTTTTTCTTATGTGTTCCCTTTTAGTCTATTAACTATCCCCTTTAAAGCATTTAATATATCTAATTCTATGTGCAAAAAAAAAAAAAGTCTGTATTCCCTGCCAATGGACTGTTATCAGTTAACATTGTTCCCTGCTATCTCTGTGGACTACGAAACATTTCTCCTTATTATGGAGAAGAGAAGCAGGTGGTATGTAGTCCTAACATAGCATTATGTAATCCTTACACAATTCCTGTCCTAGGATGACAACACTGCTCAATATGGTTGAAACCCAAGGACAGGAAGTGAGTTAATGGCAGAATTAACAGGTTAAAACAGAGAAGAAAGTGTGAAAAAAAGAAAAGAAAATGAATGTACCCACCACTTCTAAGGGCTGATAAACTGCAAAAGTATCTTTTTTTGTTTTGATTTAGACATGCTTTAAGCATTTTTCAATTGCTATCTCATATCATTCAACCTTTATTAGAAAGTCAGCTGTGAATGTGCCTCTATAGTTTTCTTAGGGATGAGTGGAAACATAATAATTGCACAAGCTAGTGTTGTTCTGATTGTTGCACCTGCAAAAAATGTCAGTGTTGAAGATAAACTCAGCTGTCCTCCTTTCCCTCCCTCCTCATAGACTAATCATGGGATGAGCTCACTCTGGTGACATTTTGTTCACCTTTGCTTCACATCAAATCATTATGTTCTTTTTTTGGTGCACGTTTCAGTAATAGCTGAGGGAAGACAGTACAAACGACATTTCTACCCAGGCTACCTCCTCCTTGGAATAATAAATATTGTAATCAAGCAGTCTTTAAGGAAAAAAGGGGCTTTACAAAGTGATCTTAATGTCCTGACATTATTCACATTCACATGTCCCAGGAAGTAAGTGATTTGGGGCTGCGCTAATCCTTGATTTAGTCATGTGTCATTGCTGCTAGTGTAAGCGGAAAGCTCTGCAGGAGGCAGGTGCATAGGGTCTCATTAATTTTAACCATTGTAATCTGCTATCATTGTTCTGTGTGTGCTGATAAAATTATGGCAAATGCCACATGACCTAATACAGCTGGCATGTCTTCAACGAAAAGTGAGGTGTGCTGGTAATACTCAACCTAATGTACAGTATGTCATCATGCACTGTATAATATATATATATATATATATATATATATATATATATATATATAGTATAGGGGGATATATTGGTGAATATTTTATGGGCTTACACGAATGTTGCTGAAAAGTTGAACGTGGTGCTAGTTATTAATACAATCTTTTTCTTATTAGCAACCTTAGTATATGGACTTTGTCAGATGTGTAACTAAAAGTAACAGGTAATTTAGTACAAAATGTATTTGTAGTCAGAGTCTTCATTTGGAAATGCGATACCCTAACTACCAAGGCCTGAGGTGTGCCTTGGCCTGGCTGGTCAGTACGCCTGAAAAAGAGGGCATACCCTGAATGTTTGAATATAAAAAATGTATGATGTGTAAATACATATGAAGGTTTCGGGGGAAACGGGTGGGTGGTAACCCTGAATACAAGCCGACGCAGTATCAGGCAGAGGAGGAGGGATATGTACCCCTCAGACTCCTCCCACAGATACAAGCTAGCCTCCGGTCAGCCTTCTGACTTGTAGCCGGAGTCTTCACTTGGAAATGTGATAGTCTAACTACCAAGGTCTGAGGTATGCCTTGGTCTCGCTGGTCAGTATGCCTGAAAAAGAGGGCATAAAGACACAAAAGTAGGTGTGATAAGAAAGCTAAATGAAAGGTAGGTAACAAACCATCTAATAGGGTAACACATGCACGGGTGGCTTCAGTATGTATCAGCTCTAACAGGATGAACCCCAACGTCCCATGAATTGATGATAAGAAGGGACCCCCTGTTTGGAACCTGCAACTGCCTAAAACCCAAATAAATATCCCATAAATGATTTGAATTAAGCCCGATTTCCGAGAAAAGCCAGACATGGGAACGGACTGCTTGTAGCGAGAGAATACGTGGGGGGAAAGGGAGCAAGGGCTGACCCAAGGATCCCTTGCGAAATAATAGCAGAAAAGATCGAACGCTTCAACGGACACCAATTAAGTAGCTCAGTGAAATTCTGGCTGGGGATCAGACAAAAGATGACTGGTCTGATGTACCTGAGCAGTTCTCCAGGCAACATTGTAATCAAGAGATTAGAGCCGAGAGTGAAACCCAGAATAATGATGACATTTGGCCCAAACCTACCACTTTGTGGGCCGTCAAGGGGATGTTGGCTTAGCACACACCCTGAGAAAGACTATAGATCCCTGGGCGGTAACCAGGGTCTCCATGCAACAGGACATCAACTGAATGAATTAACCTCTGACCCCCCTGCAGGTACGCAAGACCCAGAGTGAAGCCAAGATACTACAAACAAAAGAATCTGATGAGATAGTGATGAGGCCCGCATGCAGGCCTAAAAATTACTTCCAGCAGGGCTGTATGAAGACCGGGGATGGGAGATTCCAACACAGCCCCTGACAGGAACATTACTTGGCTCAGACATATTAATCAGAAGGCCTTATAGACCAGACCAAGGGGATGCTGACCTAGCCTGCAGGAATGTAGGAATAGCAGGAGCTGGGGGTGCGCTGACACCCTGCCTCTGACCGCACGTGCCTTGATCACTTCCATCCTGACTTGCAACCATAACAGGTCGTGGAGAGCACATTTAGCCCACATGAATCTGCATTAATGAATAATGCCTAGAACATGTACCATGCAGGTAGATGAGAGTAACTGGGATGAAATTGGAAAAAAAACCTAGAGTCCCTGTGGCCGGGAAAGGAAACCCCTGTGACAAACTCTGCTGTGTGCTTAAGTATGGACCGACTCCTTAACCACTTACCCACTGGGCACTTAAACCCCCTTCCTAACCAGATCAATTTTTAGCTTTCGGTGCTCTCACATTTTGAATGACAATTACTCAGTTATGCAACACTGTACCTATATGAAATTTTTATCCTTTTTTTCACTCAAATAGAGCTTTCTTTTAGTGGTATTTAATCACCGCTGGGTTTTTTATTTTTTGCATTATAAAAGAAAAAATTACCGAAAATTCTGTAAAAAAAATGCATTTTTCTTCGTTTCTGTTACAAAATTTTGCAAATTAGTAATTTTTCTTCATATAATTTGGCCAAAATTTATACTGCTACATATCTTTGGTAAAAATAACCCGAATTGGTGTATATTAGTTGGTCTTTCTGAGGTTATTTCTCCAAGGTTATTTCTCACACACAGCATATGCATAACACAAATTACACTCCAAAACACATTTTACTATTCCTCCTGAGTATGGCGATACCACATGTGTGAGACTTTTACACAGCGTGGCCACATACAGAGGCCCAACATGCAGGGAGCGCCATCAGGTGTTCTTTGAGCATAAATTACACATATAATTTCTTGACTACCTCTTATGCCCTGTACACACGATAGGATTTTCCGATGGAAAATGTTTGATAGGAACTTGTTGTCGGAAATTCCAACCGTGTATAGGCTCCATCGGACATTTTCCATAGGAATTTCCGTCACACAAAATTTGAGAGCTGGTTCTCAAATTTTCCGACAACAAAATCCGTTGTCAGAAATTCCAATCGTGTGTACACAATTCCAATGCACAAAGTTCCACGCATGCTCGGAATCAAGCAGAAGAGCAGCACTGGCTATTGAACTTCATTTTTCTTGGCTCGTCGTACGTGTTGTACGTCACCACGTTCTTAACGTTCGGAATTTCCGACCAACTTTGTGTGACCGTGTGTATGCAAGACAAGTTTGAGCCAACATCCATCGGAAAAAAACATTGATTTTGTTGTCGGAAAATCCTATTGTGTGTAAAGAGCATTACACTTTTGAAGGCCCTGGAGCACCAGGACAATGGAAACGCCCCAAAAATGACCCCATTTTGGAAAGAAAACAACCCAATGTATAATCTATGAGGCATAATGAGTCTTTTGAACTTGTCATTTTTTTTCTACAAGTTTTTGGAAAATGTGGAAAGAAAATGAAAACGCATTTTTTTTACACAACGTTGTCCATTTACACAATGTTTCTAGCACATAGCATGTACAGACCAAAAATTACACCCCAAAATAAATTCTCCTACTCCTCCTGAGTACGGCGATACCACATGTGGGAGACTTTTCAACAGCGTGGCCACATACAGAGGATCAACATGCAGGGAGCACCGTCAGGTGTTTTAGGAGCATAAGTTTCAAATCTAATTTGACTATCTATTACACTTTTGTGAGGTACTGTAGTGGCATGGATGTGGCATGGATGAGAACTGATGTGGCATGGATGAGCATAAATAGGTATGGATGAGCCGTGGATGGGGATGGCTGAGCATGAATGATTATTGGCTGACTACGGAAGGGTACGGCTGAGTACGGATGGGTACAGCTGAGTATGGATGGGTATAGATGGGATGGCTGGGTATGGCTGAGTATGACTGAGTACGGATGGGTACGGCTGAGTACAGCTGAGTATGGCTGGGTATGGCTGAGTATGGCTGGGTACGGCTGAGTATTGCTGGGTATGGATGGGTATGGCTAATTATGGATGGGGTGGATGGGATGGCTGAGCATGGATGGATGGATGAGTATTGCTGTGGTTGGATGGATGGCTGAGCATGGATGGATGGATGAGTATGCTGAGTATGGATGGCTGAGCTTGGATGGATAGATGAGTATGCTGAGTACGGATGGCTGAGCATGGATGGATGGATGAGTATACTGAGTATGGATGGGAATGCCGAGTATGGATGGCCGAGTATGCTGAGTATGGATGGCTGAGCATGGATGGATGGATAAGTATGCTGAGTATGGATGGCTGAGCATGGATGGATGGATGAGTATGCTGAGTATGGATGGCTGAGCATGGATGGATGGATGAGTATGCTGAGAATGGATGGGTATGCCGAGTATGGATGGCTGAGTACAGCTGAGTATGGCTGAGTATGGCTGGGTACGGCTGAGTATTGCTGGGTATGGATGGGTATGGCTAATTATGGATGGGGTGGATGGGATGGCTGAGCATGGATGGATGGATGAGTATTGCTGTGGTTGGATGGATGGCTGAGCATGGATGGATGGATGAGTATGCTGAGTATGGATGGCTGAGCATGAGTATGCTGAGTACGGATGGCTGAGCATGGATGGATGGATGATTATACTGAGTATACTGAGTATGGATGGGAATGCCGAGTATGGATGGCTGAGTATGCTGAGTATGGATGGCTGAGCATGGATGGATGGATAAGTATGCTGAGTATGGATGGCTGAGCATGGATGGATGGATGAGTATGCTGAGTATGGATGGCTGAGCATGGATGGATGGATGAGTATGCTGAGAATGGATGGGTATGCCGAGTATGGATGGCTGAGTATGCTGAGTATGGATGGCTGAGCATGGATGGATGAGTATGCTCAGTATGGATGGCTGAGCATGGATGGATGGATGAGTATGCTGAGTATGGATGAGTATGGATGGCTGAGCATGGATGGATGGATGAGTATGGATGGGTGAGAATGGATGGATGGATGAGTATGCATGGGTGAGCATGGATGGATGGATGAGTATGCTGAGTATGGATGAGGATGGATAGATGGGTATGCTGAGCATGGATAGCTGAGTATGCTGAGTATGGATGGGTGAGCATGGATGGATGGATGAGTATGGATGGATGAGTATTCTGAGTATGGATGGGTGAGCATGGATGGATGGATGAGTATGCTGAGGATGGATGGATGAGTATGCTGAGTATGGATGGGTATGCTGAGCATAGATGGCTGGATGAGACTGCAATGGGCACATGTCAGCGCTGTGGGCACTACACATCCAGCTCACAGTGCTGCTGCCACTGATCTCTCCCCTCTCCCCTCGCACTGTACCAATAAGTACAGGGAGGGGAGAGAAGAACCAGACGTGACGCCAGTTTCTTTACTAGTGATCGCTCCGTCATTTGACCGTGATCGCTCCATCATTTGATGGAGCAATCACATGGTAAACGGCCGCTACCAGCGACCGTTTACCGTGATCCTCAGGACCCGTCGGTCACAGATGTTCCCAGGTGTGCGCCCCAGGGAGCGCGTGAGAGCGGGATTCTGGGAGGACGTCAATATATGCCCTCCCAGAGTTATCCGACCATGCTGCAGTTGCCATACTCTGAACCCACCCGTGTGGTTGAAGGGATGAACGTGAATTTGTTGCTTGTGAAGCGTGCGACATGCCCAAACCCAAGAGACCACAAACTAAAGACAATGACAACAGACAACCAGACATGAGAACACCACCCATCTGTGCCTACCTGAGTACAAGGACGTAAGCAGTAGGGATGAGCCGAACACCCCCCTGTTCGGTTCGCACCAGAACATGCGAACAGGAAAAAAATTTGTTCGAACACGCGAACACCGTTAAAGTCTATGGGACACGAACATGAAAAATCAAAAGTGCTAAATTTAAAGGCTTATACGCAAGTTATTGTCATAAAAAGTGTTTGGGGACCTGGGTCTTGCCCCAGGGGACATGGATCAATGCAAAAAAAAGTTTTGAAAATGGCCGTTTCTTCGGGAGCAGTGATCTTAATAATGCTTAAAGTGTAATATCCCTTTAAATTTCGTACCTGGGGGGTGTCTATAGTATGCCTGTAAAGGGGCACATGTTTCCCGTGTTTAGAGTAGTCTGACAGCAAAATTACATTTCAAAGGAAAAAAGTCATTTAAAACTACTTGCGGCTATTAATGCATTGCAGGTCCAACAATACACATAAAAGTTAATTGATAAAAACGGCGTGGGAATTCCCCACAGGGGAACCCTGGCCAAAATTTAAAAAAAAAAATGACGTGAGGGTCCCCCTAAATTCCATACCAGACCCTTCAGGTCTGGTATGTATTTTAAGGGGAACCCTGCTCCAAAATGAAAAAAAAAAAACGGCGTGGGGTCCCCCCAAAAATCCATACCAGACCCTTATCTGAGCACGCAACCTGGCAGGCCGCAGGAAAAGAGGGGGGGACGAGAGAGCGCCAGAAGAGCCAGAAGAACCAGAAGAAGAAGAAGATGGAGGTAGAAACCGAAGGAAGATAGAAGATAGCAGAAAGAAGAAAGAAGAAGCATTTAAATAAAGGAATTGTCAAAAACTGTCTCTTGTCATTTTTAGCATTTTTGACAGTTATTTAGTGAAATGGTAGGGGTACTTTTGTACCCCCTTACCATTTCACACAGGGGGAGGGCTGGGATCTGGGGGTCCACTTGTTAAAGGGGGCTTCCAGATTCTGATAAGCCCCCCGCCCACAGACCCCCACAATCACCGGCCAGGGTTGTGGGGATGAGGCCCTTGTCCTCATCAACATGGTAACAAGGTGTTTTGGGGGGCTACCCCAAAGCACCCTCCCAATGTTGAGGGCATGTGGCCTGGTACGGTTCAGGAGGGGGGGCGCTCTCTCGTCCCCCCTCTTTTCCTGCGGCCTGCCAGGTTGCATGCTCCGATAAGGGTCTGGCATGGATTTTTAGGGGGACCCCACGCCATTTTTTAAAAAATTTTGGCACGGGGTTCCCCTTAATATCCATACCAGACCTGAAGGGCCTGGTATGGAATTTAGGGGGACCCCCCACGTCATTTTCTTTTTTTAATTTTGGTTCGGGGTTCCCCTGTGGGGAATTCCCATGCCGTTCTTATCAATGAACTTCTATGTGTATTGTCGGACCGGCAATGCATTAATAGCCGCGAGTAGTTTTAAATTACTTTTTTTCCTTTGAAATGTCATTTTGCTGTCAGACTGTTCTAAACATGGGAAACATGCGCCCCTTTACAGGCATACTATAGACACCCCCCCCAGCTACGAAATTTAAAGGGATATTACACTTTTATTGTTTCACTTTAAGCATTATTAAGATCACTGCTCCCGAAAAAAACGGCCCTTTTTAAAACTTTTTTTGCATTGATCCATGTCCCCTGGCGCAGGACCCAGGTCCCCAAACACTTTTTATGACAATACCATGCATATAAGCCTTTAAAATTAGCACTTTAGATTTTACCCATAGACTTTTAACGGGTGTTCCGCGGCATTCGAATTTGCTGCGAACACCCCAAATTGTTTGCTGTTCGGTGAACTTGCGAACAGCCAATGTTCGAGTCGAACATGAGTTCGACTCGAACTCGAAGCTCATCCCTAGTAAGCAGTAATGATAAGAACATGGCTCGTGAATGAACCTGATGACGGCCCCCCACCCTAGTGTATGTAGTAAGTAAGCCCGAGTAACCTGCAGGGACAGGTAATTAAAAGTAAACCCTCAGGGCTGGTGTACTCACAGATTGTGGTGGGTAGTCGTACAGGTGTAATAATGAAACATGCATCATGTGACGTGTGGTATACAGGCAAGAAGATTGTGGCCAACAATTATTAAAAAATGAAACCTCAGCCCGTATGGATCTGTAGATGTGACAGATCCCGAGATGTGCTCCCTAGCTAACTAAACGGCTGAGGCAGAACATGCTAAGACAGAACACGCTAAGAACAGAACACGCTAAGACAGAAACCGCTGTGACTGATCCGTTATGACAAAAACATGGCATGACAGAACCCGCTAAGACAGAAACCGCTCTGACTGAACCCACTATGACTGAACCTGCTATGACTGAACACACTATGACAGCACTCACTATAACTGAACAAGCTATGACTGAACACACTATGTATGAACCTGCTAAGACAGCAACAGCTATGAAAGCCCCCGCTATGACGGACCCACTATGACGGACCCGCTTTGACCGAAACGCTCTGACACGCTGTAACTGAACATGCCATGACTGAACATGCTATGACTGAACACAGAAAAGAAGAAAAAAGAGAGCGCACCAGCCTAGTGCATTATCCTTGACAGATTTATTTAATTAAAAACAAGATAAAAACTACTCACAAAAGTCGAAGAAAAAATCGCATAGTAATCGCACAGAGGCGATTATTCCAGTGGTAGCAGTTTTCCAGGTCCCAGGAAGGAGGCATACGGACTACTGCTGGCTAACGCGTTTCGAAGGTTACCCTTCTTCATCAGAGCCTTAGTAGTGTTGATCTCATGCTGGCTTTTTATACACATGTCAAACTAAAACAGACTGATCAGGTAGGTTCTAGGGCTCCTCCCTTGATTGATGGGCGGTCCTCTAGGGAGGGTGAATCTTGGCTCGGTTAACATTATTAAAGGGCCATTACATATTGATTTATTAATTTATTTAATTAGTTGGTTCGCTTCCATTTCCATTATTATTGTTATTGCTAATGAAATTTATCCAACCCATAGCAAGTAAGCTGAAAGGGTCATGCCAATAGTTATCTATAGACAGGCCAAAGGCATCCCAGAGAATCTGCTCATCTTCCCTCACATCCATAAATCACACAGATGATAGAGAGCAATGTACAGTGTTCAGGGGTTTAAAAGTTTGAAAATAGGGGTGTACCTTATTGAATGTGGATCCGATGGCATCTCTTCTGCTTGAGTGCGTTGTCTCTATAGGGGCTGTGTCTGTGTGGGATACCATTGCTGACAAGTCCTGACTATTAGCACATTCCTATGCCCTGTGGGACCGGGTGGAACGCACGCCGCTAATTCACTTCCGGGTTGCGGTCCACAGGGCGGAAGTGCGGTCGTGATGTCACATCCCGTGCGCCCTTCGGCGCCTGGGATATGACTCAATATGGTAAACAGTGGCCTCCATTTTGCCGTAGGCGCAGATAGAGGCCAAAGTCAGACAGATAACGTCTGACTTCAGGCTAGAAGGAGAGGGGCTGATTAAAATGAGTCCATATATACAATAAATGAAAATAATATGTAATAGTATGTAATAATGATAGGGGAATTGGACCAGGGGAGGGGAGTTGTTAGAAAATCTGGTCTGGAACAGTAGCTAGAGGTGGCAATGCTCAGAACATGTGTATTTAGAAGCCAGCAGGAGACACACTAAAATTTATATTAAAAAGTAGTCAAATACATACAATATACATTCTATACAAATATATATATACATATATAGAAAGTAAAAACCTTATACACATCCATCGCATATACATATATGTGCATACAGTGATTATTTAAAAAACAATATTGTTAAAATTAAATCCGTATACAAGTACAAAGATCTGTGTACTTTGCCAGTATGATATAAAAAGAGAGGGGGGGGGGAGAGGGTTTTTTTGTTGTTGTAACCTCATATATACATTCATATAGTGGTTTTGTACATTATTGCAGATAGCCCAGAGGTTATTTAGTAGACATCGGCGAACGAGATATTACAAGAATTATATATATATATGAAAATAAAAATAAAAATAAAAATACAGGCCTGCTTCTCTACCCAATATACAAGCAAAGCGTTCGAAATCCAGAGTGTTATCAGAAAGAACTGGAATATTCTGAAGCACGACCCTGTTTTGGGTAAGACACTCCCCGATCACCCTAATATAGTTTTCCGGAAACCCCGAGATCTTAGGAGCCTGATAGCCCCAAGCAGGGTAAAAACATGTACCAGCAAACCAACTAATAGCTGGGCAACAATTTTTTACCAAAAAGGTTGCTACAAATGCGGTATTAAGAACTGTGGCACATGCATGTACATGTGGCATAGGAAAAAAACTGTAGTAGGGAGAGACGGGAGAATTCACCCAATTAAGCAATTTATCAACTGTGGAACAGAGTATGTGGTATACGGTATAGTATGTCCATGTGGGCGTCTATACGTAGGCCGCACACAATGCCCAATGCGAGTTAGAATTGGTGAACATAAATGCGGTATCATAAACTTAAGAGACAAATACCCAGTCCCTCGACACTTTGTAGAAGTCCACCAAGGGGACCCCGCAGGCATGAAAGTATTTGGGATTGAGTCGATTGGAAGGGAGCTGGATACAGGAAGAAGATACCAGAGGCTTTGCAAAAGAGAAGCCTTCTGGATCTTTACCCTTGGTAGTCTCGCTCCAGGAGGCCTAAATGAGGACCCAGAAGTACATAAAATAGTATAATATTGGCATCAAGTACTGTGGAAGGTTTATCTTTTAATCACATAATTAATTTTTAATTTTTAGTTTCTGATATTCACTAATGTATTAATTGATTAATTAATTTTTATTCTATTTTATGTGTATCCAATAGATTACCTGGCCCTATATATCACTTTTTTCGTAGAGATTTTAAGGTACTACTACTACACTTTCATTGTCCAAGATATTCTTTTAGATCTTATTTTAAATACAAGTGACAATGGAGATGGCAATGAAAATGGAAATATAAATGGGAATAAGAATGAAAATAAAAATATACATGTAACCTATGACTAGATCACAGCATATATAGGTCCTCCATGGAGTGTTATATATGTGTACACCTGTGTACATACGCGTATATTTATGGGCTGTATGTGTATGTGGTCTATAGGCAGTGACTCTATTTAATCTAATATAATATAATATATACTATATTAATATTCATTCTTATCGACCGACCCTTTATCCTTCTAAGTGTGGGTTATCTCCATTTCTCACTAAATATTTAATATTATATTTAATATATTTAATACATCTCAAATACAATCTTCATTAGTACTGTCATTCATTTTTTGTAATTATTCATTTTTTACTTTTTATAATAATAATTTTTGTATTTTTGTTTTTGTTTTTACTCTTGCTTCTATATAATAACATATGCTTCATTTTTATTTTTATTTTTATTTTTATTTTTATTTTCATATATATATATAATTCTTGTAATATCTCGTTCGCCGAGGTCTACTAAATAACCTCTGGGCTATCTGCAATAATGTACAAAACCACTATATGAATGTATATATGAGGTTACAACAACAAAAAAACCCTCCCCCCCCCCCCTCTCTTTTTATATCATACTGGCAAAGTACACAGATCTTTGTACTTGTATACGGATTTAATTTTAACAATATTGTTTTTTAAATAATCACTGTATGCACATATATGTATATGCGATGGATGTGTATAAGGTTTTTACTTTCTATATATGTATATATATATTTGTATAGAATGTATATTGTATGTATTTGACTACTTTTTAATATAAATTTTAGTGTGTCTCCTGCTGGCTTCTAAATACACATGTTCTGAGCATTGCCACCTCTAGCTACTGTTCCAGACCAGATTTTCTAACAACTCCCCTCCCCTGGTCCAATTCCCCTATCATTATTACATACTATTACATATTATTTTCATTTATTGTATATATGGACTCATTTTAATCAGCCCCTCTCCTTCTAGCCTGAAGTCAGACGTTATCTGTCTGACTTTGGCCTCTATCTGCGCCTACGGCAAAATGGAGGCCACTGTTTACCATATTGAGTCATATCCCAGGCGCCGAAGGGCGCACGGGATGTGACATCACGACCGCACTTCCGCCCTGTGGACCGCAACCCGGAAGTGAATTAGCGGCGTGCGTTCCACCCAGTCCCACAGGGCATAGGAATGTGCTAATAGTCAGGACTTGTCAGCAATGGTATCCCACACAGACACAGCCCCTATAGAGACAACGCACTCAAGCAGAAGAGATGCCATCGGATCCACATACAATAAGGTACACCCCTATTTTCAAACTTTTAAACCCCTGAACACTGTACATTGCTCTCTATCATCTGTGTGATTTATGGATGTGAGGGAAGATGAGCAGATTCTCTGGGATGCCTTTGGCCTGTCTATAGATAACTATTGGCATGACCCTTTCAGCTTACTTGCTATGGGTTGGATAAATTTCATTAGCAATAACAATAATAATGGAAATGGAAGCGAACCAACTAATTAAATAAATTAATAAATCAATATGTAATGGCCCTTTAATAATGTTAACCGAGCCAAGATTCACCCTCCCTAGAGGACCGCCCATCAATCAAGGGAGGAGCCCTAGAACCTACCTGATCAGTCTGTTTTAGTTTGACATGTGTATAAAAAGCCAGCATGAGATCAACACTACTAAGGCTCTGATGAAGAAGGGTAACCTTCGAAACGCGTTAGCCAGCAGTAGTCCGTATGCCTCCTTCCTGGGACCTGGAAAACTGCTACCACTGGAATAATCGCCTCTGTGCGATTACTATGCGATTTTTTCTTCGACTTTTGTGAGTAGTTTTTATCTTGTTTTTAATTAAATAAATCTGTCAAGGATAATGCACTAGGCTGGTGCGCTCTCTTTTTTCTTCTTTTCTTTTAACACTAGGACAATCCCATCCTTTGAGAGCAGCAAAGCCGAAATCCATAGTCCTTCTTGAACTCTTGGGACCTTTTAGCCAACACACCAGTGCGCAAAAGTATTTTTTGTTTCGTCTTTCTATGACTGAACACACTATGATGGACCCACTATGGTGGACCCACTATGACCAAACCACTCTGACTGAAGACGTTCTGACTGGAACATGCCATGACTGGAACACTCCATGTCTGAACATGCTATAACTGAATATGACTGAACACGTTATGACTGAACCCACTATGACTGAACCCGATATGACTGAACCCGCTAAGACAGCACCCGCTATGACAGTCCCCGCTATGACGGACCCGCTATGACAGTCCCCGCTATGACGGACCCGCTATGACCGAACCACTCTGACTGAAGATGTTCTGACTGAACACTCCCCGACGGAAACACACCATGACTGGAACATGCCATGACTGGAACACGCCATGACTGGATATGCTATGACTAGGGATGAGCTTCGTGTTCGAGTCGAACCCATGTTCGACTCGAACATCGGCTGTTCGATCGTTCGCCGAATTGCGAACGTTATGGGCCGTTCGCGCTAAATTCGTGTGGCGCGTCACGGCCCATAATTCACTGCGGCATCGCAGTGCATTGCTGGCTGATGATTGGCCAAGCATGCACTATGACCCGCATGCTTGGCCAATCACAGCGCCGTCAGTAGAGAGAACTGTAATTGGCCAAAGCCAGGGTGGCTTTGGCCAATTATGGCTCAGGGGATTTAGTACACACCCCACACTATATAAGGCCGCCTGCACGGCGGCCCTGTGTAGTGTGTGTTCCGGTGTGCTGAGAGATAGAGAGAGAGAGAGACAGTGTCATTTGATTTGAGTTAGATAGATTAGGCAGAACAGTCAGTCAGTTAGCTGCACTTACAGTGTATTGTGTATATATATGCATCCCAGGTGTTGCATATATATATATACACTGTATTCAGTTTAGCTAGATCCGTTCCTGTTATCTTCTATCTAGACTATTTACATTTAATGCAGTGCGTCCTGCTCACAGTGTTCAGCTAGATCCGTTCCTGCTATTTACATTTAGTGCAGTCAGTGCGTCCTGCTCACAGTGTTCAGCTAGATCCGTTCCTGTTATCTTCTAGACTATTTACATTTAGTGCAGTGCGTCCTGCTCACAGTGTTCAGCTAGATCCGTTCCTGTTAAATTCCTACTGACAGGCAGGCTTGTCTGGTTACAGTATATAAAGCTACCTGAAGAAAATTACAGGTGTTCTATTTGATCCTATTAGTACCACGGTCAGGCAGCTAGACTATTTACATTTAGTACAGTGCGTCCTGCTCACAGTGTTCAGCTAGATCCGTTCCTGTTATCTTCCTACTGACAGGCAGGCTTGTCTGGTTACAGTATATAAAGCTACCTGAAGAAAATTACAGGTGTTCTATTTGATCCTATTAGTACCACGGTCAGGCAGCTAGACTATTTACATTTAGTACAGTGCGTCCTGCTCACAGTGTACAGCTAGATCCGTTCCTGTTATCTTCCTACTGACAGGCAGGCTTGTCTGGTTACAGTATATAAAGCTACCTGAAGAAAATTACAGGTGTTCTATTTGATCCTATTAGTACCACGGTCAGGCAGCTAGACTATTTACATTTAGTACAGTGCGTCCTGCTCACAGTGTTCAGCTAGATCCGTTCCTGTTATCTTCCTACTGACAGGCAGGCTTGTCTGGTTACAGTATATAAAGCTACCTGAAGAAAATTACAGGTGTTCTATTTGATCCTATTAGTACCACGGTCAGGCAGCTAGACTATTTACATTTAGTACAGTGCGTCCTGCTCACAGTGTACAGCTAGATCCGTTCCTGTTATCTTCCTACTGACAGGCAGGCTTGTCTGGTTACTGTATATAAAGCTACCTGAAGAAAATTACAGGTGTTCTATTTGATCCTATTAGTACCACGGTCAGGCAGCTAGACTATTTACATTTAGTACAGTGCGTCCTGCTCACAGTGTTCAGCTAGATCCGTTCCTGTTATCTTCCTACTGACAGGCAGGCTTGTCTGGTTACAGTATATAAAGCTACCTGAAGAAAATTACAGGTGTTCTATTTGATCCTATTAGTACCACGGTCAGGCAGCTAGACTATTTACATTTAGTACAGTGCGTCCTGCTCACAGTGTTCAGCTAGATCCGTTCCTGTTATCTTCCTACTGACAGGCAGGCTTGTCTGGTTACTGTATATAAAGCTACCTGAAGAAAATTACAGGTGTTCTATTTGATCCTATTAGTACCACGGTCAGGCAGCTAGACTATTTACATTTAGTACAGTGCGTCCTGCTCACAGTGTACAGCTAGATCCGTTCCTGTTATCTTCCTACTGACAGGCAGGCTTGTCTGGTTACTGTATATAAAGCTACCTGAAGAAAATTACAGGTGTTCTATTTGATCCTATTAGTACCACGGTCAGGCAGCTAGACTATTTACATTTAGTACAGTGCGTCCTGCTCACAGTGTTCAGCTAGATCCGTTCCTGTTATCTTCCTACTGACAGGCAGGCTTGTCTGGTTACAGTATATAAAGCTACCTGAAGAAAATTACAGGTGTTCTATTTGATCCTATTAGTACCACGGTCAGGCAGCTAGACTATTTACATTTAGTACAGTGCGTCCTGCTCACAGTGTTCAGCTAGATCCGTTCCTGTTATCTTCCTACTGACAGGCAGGCTTGTCTGGTTAGAGTATATAAAGCTACTTGAAGAAAATTACAGGTGTTCTATCCCAGCTTAGTGCAGCTACAGGCCATTAGTATGTCTGGAAGGCCAAGAAGGAGAGGCAGACAGTCACAAGCCAATAAGAGAGGGCAAGCAGGCTCTGTGTCTAGTGCTGGTCGTGGAGACGGTGCATCCTCATCAGCACGTGGCCATGGGACACGCTTGGCCTTTTTTTCGGCAGCTGGCCGTGTTGAGCCGCAACATGCGGAAGACTTGGTCGAGTGGATGACCAAGCCGTCCTCATCCTCCTCATCCTCTCTCACCCATGCCCAGGGTGCTTTGTCTGGCAAAGCAGCGGCCTCTTCCCTCAGCTCAATGTCATCAGTGACTCCTTCCCTAGCTCCACCATGTCCTCATGAGGATTCCCTCGAACTGTTTGACCACAGTGTTGGGTACATGCTCCAGGAGGATGCCCAGCGTTTGGAAGGCTCTGATGACGATACTGAGCTTGATGAAGGCAGTAACATGAGCACGGACAGAGGGGGTGCCCAAGAAGGACAGCAATCTGGCAGTCATGCTCCCCCTGCTGCAGCATACTGCCAGGTTTGCTCCAGTGATGAGGAGGGAGGGGATGATGAGGTCACTGACTCAACGTGGGTGCCTGATAGGAGAGAGGAGGAGGAGGAGGAGGAGGAGGAGGAGGAGGAGGAGGCGGCGGCACATCACCAACGAGGCAGGATGCCCTCCAGGGGCCAGCCTAAGGGCAGCACATTGACTGCATCACACCCCAAAGCTCCACATGTGCAGGGCGCTGCAGTCTCTGCGCGTTATTCAAAAAGTTCTTTGGTGTGGGCCTTTTTTGAGACGAGTGCATCAGATCGCACCGCTGCTATTTGCAACATTTGTCTCAAGCGTATCTCGCGTGGCCAAAACATCTCCCGCTTGGGTACCACATGCTTGACCAGACATATGTTGACCTGCCATGCAGTTCGTTGGCAAGCGTATCTAAAAGACCCACACCAAAGAACAAAGAGGATCTCTCCTTGCTCCTCATCAGCTGAGATTTCCAACCCCACTAGACCTTCAGTCCTCTCTGAGACCTGCAGTGAGAGGAATGAAGGTGTAGAATTAGGTGTGTCACAGCCAAGTACTTGTGGGCAATCTGCTTTTGGTACACCGACGTCAGATTGTACCAGGCAAATTTCCCTGCCCCAGCTGCTGCACCGCCGAAAGAAGTTTGCTCCCAGCCATCCACATGCCCAGCGGTTGAATGCTAGCTTGGCAAAATTGCTAGCACTTCAACTGCTGCCTTTTCAGTTGGTAGACTCTGCCCCCTTCCGTGAGTTTGTGGAATGTGCGGTTCCTCAGTGGCAGGTACCCAAACGCCACTTTTTCTCACGGAAGGCGATTCCGGCTCTCTACCGGCATGTGGAAGGCAATGTCCATGCCTCGCTGGACAGGGCGGTCAGCGGTAAGGTGCATATTACCGCTGACTCATGGTCCAGCAGGCATGGACAGGGACGTTACCTAAGTTTCACGGCGCATTGGGTGACTCTGCTGGCAGCTGGGAAGGATGCAGGACAAGGTGCAGTAGTGTTGGAGGTTGTTCCGCCACCACGCCTCCAAAATGCTGATTGTGACACACCTCTCTCCTCCACCCCCTCCTCTTCTTCTTCCTCCATGGCCTCTTCCTCGGAACCAGCGGTGCTCCGTAGGCGTTCAAGGGGCTACGCAAGTACGCAGGCCAAAAGATGCCATGCGGTGCTTGAGCTGGTGTGCTTGGGGGACAGGAGCCACACTGGGGCAGAGGTTTTGTCAGCTCTGCAGGGGCAGGTTCAGAGGTGGTTGACGCCACGCCAACTTAAGGCAGGAATGGTGGTTTGCGACAATGGCACCAACCTCCTCTCTGCCCTCCGACAGGGACAAATGACCCATGTGCCCTGTTTGGCTCACGTCCTTAACTTGGTGGTGCAGCGGTTCTTGGGCAGGTACCCGGGCTTACAGGATGTCCTGAGGCAGGCCAGGAAAGTCTGTGTGCATTTCCGCCGGTCATATAATGCCAGTGCTCGGCTGACGGACCTCCAAAAGGAGTTTAACCTGCCCAAGAACCGCCTAATCTGTGACATGCCCACCAGGTGGAACTCAACGTTGGCCATGCTGCAGCGGCTGCACACGCAGCAGAGGGCCATCAATGAGTACCTGTGCGACTATGGCACCAGGACAGGGTCAGGGGAGCTTGGTTTTTTTTCCCCACGCCAGTGGGCCATAATCAGGGATGCATGCACTGTCCTGTCACCATTCGAGGAGGCCACGAGGATGGTGAGCAGTGACAGTGCATGCATCAGTGACACTGTCCCCCTTGTCCACCTGTTGGAGCACACGCTGCGTGGAATAATGGACAGGGCACTGGAGGCAGAACAGAGGCAGGAAGAGGAGGACTTCCTTAGCTCTCAAGGCCCCCTTTATCCAGACAGTGTTCCTGCGTGCCCGCCGATCACACAGGAAGAGGACGAGGAGGAAGAGGAGGAGGAGGAAGATTGTGTCAGTATGGAGGTGGAGCCTGGCACTCAGCATCAGCAGCAGTCTTTAAGGGATCAGTCCCAAGAAACACATGGACTTGTACGTGGCTGGGAGGAGGTGGCTGCGGACCATGTCGTTCTTAGTGACCCAGAGGACTCCGGACCGAATGCCTCAGCAAACCTACGCTGCATGGCCTCCCTGATCCTGCAAAGCCTGCGTAAGGATCCTCGTATTCGTGGTATCAAGGAGAAGGACCAATACTGGCTGGCAACCCTCCTTGATCCACGTTACAAGGGTAAGGTTGCGGACCTTATCTTGCCATCGCAGAGGGAGCAGAGGATGAAACATCTTCGGGAGGCCTTGCAGAAAGGTCTGTGCAATGCATTCCCAGAGACTGGGAGGTTACAAACTCCTGTTTCTGGACAACGTGTTGCTGAGGCTTCGGTCAGTCAAAGAAGGAGCGGTGGAGAAGGTGGCCGTCTGACCGATGCGTTCAGACAATTTTTTGGTCCGCAGCCCCAAGGTATGATCGGTTCCAGCAACCATCGCCAGCGTCTGTTTTACATGGTGCAGGAATACCTAGGGGCAAGATCAGACTTGGACACCTTTCCCACCGAAAATCCTCTGGGTTACTGGGTCTTGAGGATGGATCACTGGCCAGAGCTTGCACAGTATGCAATTGAGCTACTGGCCTGTCCTGCATCCAGCGTTCTTTCGGAACGCACATTCAGTGCTGCTGGAGGCGTGGTAACCGATCACAGGGTGCGTCTGTCCACCGACTCGGTCGATCGGCTGACCTTCATAAAAATGAATGAGTCTTGGATCACCACCAGCTACCAAGCACCTGATGCTGATGTAACCGAATAATTTTTTTTGAAATCTCAGATCCCTTCAAAGACTGCCTATGCTGATGCTGAGTGACTATCCCTGAGTAATTATCCTCTTCCTCCTCAATCATCACGCTGATAGCTTGTAAGAACATTTTTGGTTCTGGGCGCCACCACCAGTGCCTAAGGCACAATTTTTCAGCCCCTGTTTAACAGGGGCGTGTAATTACAATTTTTGATGTAATACTTTGCAGCAGGGCTCGTTCCTGCATTCCAACTAGAGTGTCTGTGAGGGGTTGCAGTGTTGTGGCACCAGCACCAGTGCCTAAGGCCCAATTTTTCTGCCCCTGTCTAACAGGGGCGTGTAATTACAATTTTTGATGCAATACTTTGCAGCAGGGCTCGTTCCTGCGTTCCAACTAGAGTGTCTGTGAGGGGTTGCAGTGTTGTGGCACCAGCACCAGTGCCTAAGGCCCAATTTTTCTGCCCCTCTCTAACAGGGGCGTGTAATTACAATTTTTGATGCAATACTTTGCAGCAGGGCTCGTTCCTGCGTTCCAACTAGAGTGTCTGTGAGGGGTTGCAGTGTTGTGGCACCAGCACCAGTGCCTAAGGCCCAATTTTTCTGCCCCTGTCTAACAGGGGCATGTAATTACAATTTTTGATGCAATACTTTGCAGCAGGGCTCGTTCCTGCGTTCCAACTAGAGTGTCTGTGAGGGGTTGCAGTGTTGTGGCACCAGCACCAGTGCCTAAGGCCCAATTTTTCTGCCCCTGTCTAACAGGGGCGTGTAATTACAATTTTTGATGCAATACTTTGCAGCAGGGCTCGTTCCTGCGTTCCAACTAGAGTGTCTGTGAGGGGTTGCAGTGTTGTGGCACCAGCACCAGTGCCTAAGGCCCAATTTTTCTGCCCCTGTCTAACAGGGGCGTGTAATTACAATTTTTGAAGCAATACTTTGCAGCAGGGCTCGTTCCTGCGTTCCAACTAGAGTGTCTGTGAGGGGTTGCAGTGTTGTGGCACCAGCACCAGTGCCTAAGGCCTAATTTTTCAGCTCCTGTTCAACAGGGGCATGTAATTACAATTCTTGATCTAATATTTCACAGCAGGGCCCTGTGAGGGCTTACAGTGTTGTGGCCACAGCAACACCTAAGGCCCAAATTTCTGCTGAGTATATAGGGCAGGACCCTACTTTCAAACATCTAACTTACAAACGACTCCTACTTGCAAACGGAAGGAGACAACAGGAAGTGAGATGAAATCTACCCCTAGGAAGGGAAATTCTTTCCTGTAAGAGTTAATATGGGAAAACAATTTCTCCTTTCCACTGATGCTTTCCAATCCTTGTTCCACAAAAAAACCCAAATTTTCAAAAAACATTATTCATTGGGACAAAAAAGTGAGGTGAAATCTTCTGAAGAGGAGGAAAGACAGCAAAACAAATGTCACAGGGGTGATAACCCTTCCCTATGTTTTCCAAAAAGCTTAGAAAAGATTTTTTGGCTGGAGCTAAACACGTTAAAAATGTTCAAAATTACAAACAGATTCTACTTAACAACAAACCTGTATACTGCTGTTCAGAGTATATAGGGCCTGGTGGCCCCACACCTTTCCTTATTTTAATTTGGGTGCGGGGTTCCCCTTAATATCCATACAAGACCCAAAGGGCCAGGTAATGGACTGGGGGGTACCCATGCCGTTTGTCTCACTGATTTTCATCCATATTGCCATGACCCGACATGACATTAAACCCGCAAGCAGTTTTAAATGAGATTTTTTCCTTTAAAAATGACATTTGGTGCAGGGACTGTTCTAAACATGGGAAACACGCGTCACTTTACAGGCATACTATAGACACCCCCCAGGTACGATATTTAAAGGAATATTTCACTTTTTTTTTTTTACTTTAAGCATCATTAAAATCACTGCTCCCGAAAAAACGGCCGTTTTTAAAAGTTTTTTTTGCATTGATACATGTCCCCTGGGGTAGGACCCGGGTCCCCAAACCCTTTTTAGGACAATACCATGCAAATTAGCCTTTAAAATGAGCACTTTTGATTTCGAACGTTCGAGTCCCATAGACGTCAATGGGGTTCTAACGTTCGTGCGAACTTTCGGTCCGTTCGCGGGTTCTGGTGCGAACCGAACCGGGGGGTGTTCGGCTCATCCCTAGCTATGACTGAACACACTATAATTGAAAAGGGCTATGACTGAAACACGCTATGACTGAACACGCTGTGGTTGAAAGCGCTGTGACTGAACATGCTATGATTGGAACATGCTATGACTGAACCCGCTGTGAGTGGAACACGCTGTGATTGAAAATTCTATGACTAAAGTTAGCCCAATTTTTTTGTGTAATGTGAAAGATGATGTTACGCGAGTAAATATATATCTAATATGTCTTGCTTTGAAATTGCACACACTCGTGGAATGATGACAAACTACAGTACCTAAAAATCTCCATAGGCGACGTTTAAAAAAAATAGAATAACAGAGGAGGTCTGGTGCTAGATCTATTGCTCTCGCTCTGACGACCACGGCGATACCTCACATGTGTGATTTTAACAATGTTTACATATGTGGGTGCGACTTACATATGCATTTTTTTTGCTGCGCAAGCTCGCGGGGACGGTGGCGCTTTAAAAAAAAAATTCTTATTTATTTTATTTATTTTTAGTTTTTTACATTGTCTCTGTAAAAAAAAAAAAAAAAACATTGATCACTTTTATTGCTGTCACAAGGAAGGTAAACCTTCCTTGTGACAGTAATAAGTGGTGACAGGCAGAGCCGAGACAAGGGGTGGGCAGGAGGGGCGGCTGCCCTGGGCATAGTGGAAACATGTGAGGTGCAGGGGCACCACCAGGAGATTGGGGAAGGGAATTTGTGTTGGGTGGGGGAATTTATGGGGCAACAGGAGGGGGAATGTGAGAGGTAGAGGATTTGTGCTAGGAAAGGGGAATTTTTTTTGTTTTTTTGTTTTTTTTTTTTTGGGAGGGGGGTAATTGTGCTGGAAGAATATGCGGAATGAGAGGATTTGAGCTGGGAGGGATGGGAGGCAAAGAGGTGCTAGGAGGGGGGCTGTCAGTAGGGGGGTGGATTTGTATTGGGGGAGGGGGGATTTATGCTTAGGGGTAAGCATGCAGATTAGTGCGGGGGGATTTTTGCTGACACACAATGCTCTTACATCTTGCGGGGGCGCAATTTGGCATGCTCACCCTGGCCTCTAGATGACCTTGTCCCAGCACTAGTGATAGGTACTCTTTATGGAGAGATTGGGGGTCTAAAAGACCCCTAATCTCTCCTTTGCACTTCAAAGTATTCAGATCGCCAAAAATGGCGTTTCTGAATACTGTAGTTTTTTTTTAAATCTGCGCCATTGGCAGCCGAGTAAACCAGAAGTGACGTCGCTTCTGTGTTTACACATAGGAGACTCGAGCAAAGCCTTTTCCGGCTTTGATTCAGTCTCTCTCTAGCCGGCGGAAGTGTCGGATCACAGATTGGGTCTCCCGTGGGACGGGAGATGGGAGACCTGGGAAGAGCGGTGGAAGGCGGCGGGGGGGGGGGGACATGCGCTCCTGCTCCTGTGGGATAACAACCGAGCGTCTTTTAGCTGCATCGGTTGTTAACCCTAAAGAGCCAACCACCCACCCACCCAAAAAAGCAGTACCAGGGTGATACCTGCAGCTGCAGACATAATCCCGGTATAATCCCTGAAAGCCGAGGCCACATATGTGCATACGGTCAGTGCTAAGGGGATAAGGATACATGATGCACACAAAGTGCGTACTGACCATTTAACATCACAGTATCTTGTGAAGAAACAGGCAATTTACTTAACTGACCAGCAACCTATTTGCTGAAACTTTACTTTGTAACATAACACCTGGCACCAACCCTATCTGAGTCCTCAGGCTAGGAAAAATAGAAGGTCCTCCCGCTGGGTCCTGTGGTTCCTCCTATTGACCCCTAATGACTGCAGGACACAGTTTCCTAACACCTTGTATAGCTTTAAGGCACCCTTCGAGCATATTACTTAACCACTTAAAGCGGACCTTCAGTAATTTTTTAATCTTTCCATCTATTAAATCCTCTGCCCCTGTTTTAACTTTGGATTTAACTTTGTTTTTTTTTTTCTGCCAGTAAATACTTTATACAGCCCACTTTCTGTTTCTTGTCTGGTCATTAGCCTAGGCTTATTACATCATGCACAGCTCTCTCTCTCACTGTCGTGAGAGTTTGGCCTGAAGGGAGGAAGGATGAGTCATAAGAGGGCCAATGAGAGCTGCAGAGCTGGAGGTGTGCCTCTGTGTGTCTGTGTAAATCCAGGAAGTGAACAAGCAGCAGTTTCAGCTGCCAACAGTTAAAATGGATGCAGCCAGACTCAGTGGAGGGAGATTTCTGCAGCATATTTGACAAGTACAGAATCACGGTTTATATAAAATAATACGCAAAGTGATTGGAGGGAAGCCTCAGAATGACAAAAATGTTTTTATTACAAATTAAGTGAGCAGACTGCAGTTCCTCTTTAAGGACTGGGCCTATTTTTTACACTTGGTGTTTACAAGTTAAAATATTTTTTTTTTTTGCTAGAAAATTACTTAGAACCCCAAAATATTATATATTTTTTTTCAGACACCCCAGAGAATAAAATGGTGGTTGTTGCAATACTTTATGTCACACTGTATTTGTGCAGCGGTCTTACAAACTCTATTTTTTTGGAAAAAATACACTTTTTGAATTAAAAAATAAGAAAACAGTAAAGTTATGCTGGCCATACACTATACGAAAAATCGGCCAAACCCATTTTTGAAAAACAAACATTCGGCCGTGAAACCAAATGATAGTGCCATCATGTAATGACCGATAAGTCATTCAGTGGACATAAATTAATCAATTTTTTAATTGTTTTTTTACATATACCTAGTGCAAACAGTTCGGATGGGAAACAAATTAACCTTTCAATTTATCGTTCGTTCGGCAGAAAATTTTTCGGCTCAAAAACATCCCAATGATTATCATTATCATTATTTTTTGTGCCCATTAACTGGCTGAAAAACTAACAAACTGTCTAAATGACCGAATTTTGACCGATTTTTCATGTAGTGTATGGCCAGCATTAGCCCAATATTTTTTACATTATGGAAGATAATGTTACGCCGAGTAAATTGATACCCAACATGTCATGCTTCAAAATTGCGCCAGCTCGTGCAATGGCAACAAACTGACAAAAATCTCCATAGGCAAAGTTTAAAAATTTCTACAGGTTACCAGTTTTGAGTTACAGAAGAGGTCTTTTGCTAGAATTATTGCTCTTACTCTAGCAATCGCGGTGATACCTCGCATGTGTGGTTTGAACACAGTTTACATATGTGGGCATTATTTACGTATGCGTTCTCTTCTGTGCGTGAGCAGGGAGGGATGGGGCTCTTTAAATGTTTTTTTTTTTTTCTTATTTATTTTAAATTTTAATTTTTACACTGTCCCTTTAAAAAAAATGGATCACTTTTATTCCTACTACAAGGAATGTAAACATCCCTTGTAATAGAAAAAAAGCATGACAGGACCTCTTTAATGTGAGATCTGAGGTCAAAAAGACCTCAGATCTCACATTTACACTTAAATGCAATAAAAAAAACTTCCCCTTTAAGACCATTGGACGGAAGTGACGTTTGACGTCACTTCCATCATCCAATGGTATGGAGTCGAGTGGGGGCCATCATTCCCTCACTCGACTTCATGCCTCTGAGGGGAAAGGATTGGATCCTCTCTGCCACTACCGACGGCTCTGGGAAGCGGCAGAGATGACCGGGACGTGGCCGGAGGGGGGTGGGCACCTCTCCTGCCACCGATAAAAGTGATCTTGTGGCGAATCCACTGCAGGTACCACTATTTAGCTGAAAGCGGACTGCCCGCCGTTTTTAAAAATACCAGGGTTATGGCAGCTATCTGCTGCCATAACAACGGTATTCAACATCAAAGTACCGACGTATAAAGACGGCGGGCGGTCCGGAAGTGGTTAAAGTGGTTGTAAACCCCATTAATGAAAGTTGAACTAAGCAATTATATTTGTAGCGTTTGCTTATCTCTCTCCAAAGCTCTAAGTGCTGTTGCTCTCTGGTGCTTCGTCCTTCTGTTATCAGTATGAAGGGTCATAGCATTATGCTGGGGCCCGCATGGGATGGCTCAGAGGGGGCTGCAGTTTTCTCTCCTTCTTTTCTATTGTTACAGGTTGCCATTAGTTGCCACTGTTTCTCTGGGCAACAACAGCCAGGGGATTGGTAGTCAAGGACCATCGTCGGATTGGATGGAATTGGTGGGCGCTAAGCCAATGCAGAAGGAGCCTATAAAAGGAACTGAGAACAGTGGCTCACTGACCGTTTGGAACCAGGACAAACGATGCAGAGCTCCGCAGCATGAAGCGCCGTTCGCCAAGCAGACGGGAAACACTCCTGTGTCGCCTTCTTGAGAAAGCCGAAGGGAAAGGCGGTGAAGAATGGCTCCTTCGGTGCTTAAGGGAGGAGCAAGGGTCGGCTCTGCCTGTGGGGACACCCCTCGCAAACTCGAAGTCAGAGGAAGGTTCGGCCTCTGTCGGAGGCAGGACTCGGCAGCAGCTGGGAAGAAAGAAGAAACGCCAGAGGATAGCTGCTTCTCCTCAGCTGACAAGTGGAGTGAGAGCTGGCAGTTCTATACCACAGAGTGCACCTCGTTTGAGGAAGAGCAGCGCTACTCAGCTTCCCCCTGAGGCAGCAGACAGTGAGCATCCATCAGTTCTAAATGATGGTGAGCAGTGTCATTTTTCTAATGTTTCTGAAGTGTCACTTCTGATTAATTCTTTGTCAAATGTTTTGCAACAGTTTAAAGGGGCACAGTCTAGTGGTGCTAGTAATAGTGAACAAGGAGCACAGGTCACTGGTGCAATGAATGTTATTCAACCAAACATTAATGGTCAGTTTCCAGGGGCACAAATGGTTGGTGCAAGGAATAATATACATGCAAGTAAGAATTTTCAGAGGGCACAGGTAACTGGTGCAACCAATATTGCTGGAAATTACACTGATAAACTAAATACAGGGGCACATTCTTATGGTGCTTTGGAGGACTTACCAGTTAATGATTATATGAATGAGATTAGTTTGGTATGGCAAAGTTTAAATGAGTCGCAGGTTGGAGATAATGACAATTTAACCCACACTAGGGCTAGTAACCCTCCATTATTTTTAATCCCTCCCTGCCTCTCACGCCCTCGGCTGTTGCAGTCGGGGAGACCTCTTTTAAGGAACCCCTACCATGTGAACTATCACCTTTGGGGTTCCATTTAGCTAAGTCTGTTAAAGAAAAGATCAAGAGGGGTGAATTAATTGACATATTATCACTATTGCCAGCTTCTAAAGATTTTTTGTCTAAATCGGACAGGCAGTCAGTGGATAGGTCTGAAGGAGACAGAAGGAGGGCTATTCCAAAGACCTTCCAAAACTGGTTGCAGGCTTTTTGCATTTATGCAGCAGTCATGGGTGAACATTTCCCTGCGAAGTGTTCAGGTTTATTCCAACATTTGGATGTTGTTGCCGAGGCTTTTCGTCATTTTGGTGGATCTGCATGGTTCACGTATGATGAAAATTTTCGTCAAAAATTGGCAGTCCACCCCTCTTTACATTGGGGGTCCAAAGACGTGGGATTATGGTTGAACCTCATGTTACCTCCTAAGCCTCAGTTCACTCCAAGGTTGGTGTCTAACCCACAGAATGCATTTTGTGAAGGATTTTGTTTTTCCTTCAATTAAGGGCAATGCAAGTTTCTCACAAACTGCAGATACAAGCACGAGTGCTCCTACTGTAACGGGAGCCATCCGGCTAGTAAATGTTTTCGTAAATCTGCAGCAGCAACCTTTCAATCACTTCCCGGGCACGCTCATGGGAAGATCCTTGACCCTGGTGAGCCTAACAAGAATGCTCCAGTGGTTAGAGCATTATCCCGATCGCAGGATGGCGGCTTTGTTAATTGAAGGATTCAGAGATGTTTTTTTGGTCCCTTCTTTCAAGGGCACGGGCTGTTCCATGGTCCAGAATTTGAAATCTGTTTATACTCATGCATCTGTGGTTCAAGACAAAATCTCCAAGGAACTGGCGGAAGGTAGGATTGCAGGCCCTTTTTCTTCTCCGCCATTTCTGAATTTTAGGTTCTCCCCGATAGGGTTAGTTCCTAAAAAAGAGCAAGGTTGTTATCATATGATACATCACCTTTCATATCCAGTGGACTCTTCTTTGAATGATGAAGTGGCTGGTGTTGAAGCCCCAGTTTGTTATTCATCCTTTGATGAGGCTTTGGTTATTTTAAGGTATCATGGACAGGGTGCTCTGTTAGCCAAAGCAGATATTAAGTCGGCATTTCGGCTGCTCCCGCTCCATCCGCAAGGATTCAATCCTTTGGGTTTTCAATTTTTGGGCCAATTTTACTTTGACAAATGTATGCCCATGGGGTTTTCTCTGTCTTGTTTATACTTTGAAGCCTTCTTGACATTTTCACACTGGATTCTGTCAGAACTTCGTCCCCGTGGGGGTTTTCTGCATTATCTAGATGATTTTTTATTTGTTGGCCCGGCAGGTTCCCCCTCTTGCCTAGAATTTTTGCAGCTGTTTTTCAACATTTGTGAACAATTTGGGGTCCTTCTGGCATCCGAAAAAACAGTCTTGCCTTCTACTTCTATCGAATTTTTAGGGATTACCATCGATTCCACGGTAATGGAATTTAGATTGCCCCTGCACAAAATCCAAAAAATGAGATTCATGATCTCAGTTTTTCTTTTAAGTAGGAAGGTGCTGCTGAAAGAGGCTCAATCTCTGTTGGGTCTTTTCACCTTCACAGTCCGAGTCATTCCAATGGCCAGGGTGTTTTCGCGCAGGTTTTATTTGGCCATCAAAGGTCTTAAAAATCCATATTCTCATATTCGTATCTCCAAGAGCATCTGGGAAGACCTTAAAATTTGGGATACATTTCTGTGTAATTTGAATGGTTCTGCCATATGGCAGCAAGACTTTGTTACTAACTGTCAGCTGAATTTCTTCACGGATGCGGCTGGGTCTTCAGGCTTTGGAGCATTTATGGATGGTCATTGGTGCGCAGGTGAGTGGCATCAGGATTGGTTACAGAAGGACATTCTTCAGAACCTTGTCCTTCTGGAGCTTTTCCCTGTCATAGTTTCCATAGTAATTTGGAAAGATGTTTTTACAAACCGCAAAGTCCTGGTTCACACTGATAATAAAGGTGTTCTTTTTGCGGTCAATACATTATCCTCTAAGTCGGAACCAGTGATTAAACTGCTACGTTTTCTTGTGTTACAATGCATGCGTTTTAATATCTGCTTGAAGGCAGAGCACATTGCAGGTCTACGAAATAACATTGCTGATGCTTTGTCTCGTTTGCAGTTCATGAAGTTTCGGATTTCCTCTGGGGCTTAATTTGGAGATAATACTTGGTAACCTTAAGAATTCGGTGTTGAAGAAAACGTGGTTAGATTATCGCCTCTCTTGATCCAGATGGTGTTCCTTTTGTCAAGATTCGGTTCTGGATACGTTAGTAGTAACCTCTTATGTCTCTCTGTCTTTCGTGTCTTCTTTGATGTCAAACCTCAGCCCAGCATTTGTAAGCAAGATCTTAGCGGGTGTTTCCTTTTTTCTAAAATTTGCGGGTTTACCATTTTTAACCTCTTTCTATCAAGTTAATCAAGTACTAAAAGGTTTCAGGAGGTCCAGACCTTCATTGGATAACAGGTGCCCTATTTCGGCTGCCCTGTTGGTTTATATTCTCAGGACATTAGAGGAAGTGTGCTTCTCACCGTTTGAGTTCTTTTTGTTCAGAGCTGCCTTTTCGGTTGCCTTTTTTTTTTTTTGGAGCCTTTAGGATTGGGGAATTCACAGCCAAAAATAAAAGGTCTTCGTCATTTCTTCGTTATTGCCATGTTGTTGTGTGTGATGGGTCCCTTAACCTTTTCCTTTGCAGGTCGAAATCCCTGCCGATAGGTGAGGGTCATTGGATATCTCTAGCTAGTTCTATCAACCGTACAATATGCCCGGTTTTACTAGTTTCTAAATATATGTCAATCAGACCCAGTTCTGACAACTCCTTTTTTATTCATCGGGATCTGTCCTCCTTGACTAGGTATCAGTTCTCAGTTGTCTTGGCTGCCTGTTTAAAACTCCTGAACCTTTCAGGTTTTTGTTTTTCGTCACATTCATTTCATATTGGGGCAGCCACCACAGCTGATTCTTTAGGTTTTTCAGCAGAAGCTTTAAAGAGAATAGGCCGTTGGGGGAGCGATAGATATAAGATATATGTCCGCCCTGATCTGCTAACTTTATAATTTTCTTTTTCAGGTTCTCCCAAAACAACTATTTGGATAGTAGGACATTCCTACATTTTCTGGGCTGCCAAACATGCCGAAACTAGAACCTACTCCGCTAATTTAGGTCTGGACACTGAGTCTTTCATAGTTTTGTGGTCAGGTATTAGGGGCTTGAGATGGCTTAACCTTAAAGATCATTTAATTCACTTAGCTAGTATTTGGCCTTCCCCCCAAGTTTTAGTTATCCATGCCGGGGCCAACGACTTAGGAAAGGTCAAGACATGGGATCTTCTGTGTGAGATGAAGAAAGATCTTTGTTATATAAAGCTTTTGTTCCCAGATGCTATATTGGCATTTTCTGAGATGATTCCTCGTCTTCTATGGTTATCTATGTAGACAAGATTAGGAGACGTCTCAATAGGACAATCCATAGCTTTCTAAGTTCATCCGGTGGTATATCCTTTTGCCACTTCGAATTAGAAGGTTTTGTCCAAGGTTTATTTAGGAATGATATGGTCCACTTATCTGTTATAGGCTTAGATACATTTAATATGGGTTTGCAAAGCTTGATCAAGACAGCCACGGTGTTGACGGGGCCTCGGCCGGCAGTGTTGCTGCTGGCCTCAGCCAGTGGGGAGTAGTCATCCAGCATTGTTTGGTTGGACACTGTTTAATTTGTTTATTTTAGCCAGGATGGCTTTATATTCTTTAAAAAAAATTGAGTACTGTCAGGTTAACCCCGTGGATAACACCGTGGCCATATAAATTGCCAAAATAAATAATTTTGTTTGAAATGTATTAACAGTGTATGTCTCTTTATTGATGAATCCCATCTGTGCTAGCCCATGAAGGGTCATAGCATTATGCTGGGGCCCACATGGGATGGCTCAGAGGGGGCTGCAGTTTTCTCTCCTTCTTTTCTATTGTTACAGGTTGCCATTGGTTGCCACTGTTTCTCTGGCGAGCAACAGCCAGGGAATTGGTAGTCAAGGGCCAGCGTCAGATTGGATGGAATTGGCGGGCGCTAAGCCAGCGCAGAAGGAGCCTATAAAAGGAGCTGAGAACAGTGGCTCGCTGACCGTTTGGAACCAGGACAAGCGACGCCCACCCACCTGCACTATTTTCGTCATGATGTTGTCCAAGTGGGGGAGTAGTCGTCCAGCATTGTTTTGATGGACACCGTTTAATTTGTTCATAATCTGCAATACTCTGCAACACTGTGCAATACTCTGCCAATACACTGCAAAACTGTGCAATACTCTGCAACACTGTGCAATACTCAGCAACATTGTGCAATACTCTGCCAATACTCTGCAACACTGCAATACTCTGCCAATACTCGCCTATACTCTGCCGATACTTTGCAATAAATTTTAACAGAAACAAAGAATTTTTTTTTTTTTAATCGAATTTTCAGTCTTTTTTGATTTATAGCACAAAAATAAAAAACCCAGCAGTGATTAAATACCACCAAAAGAAAGCTCTATTTGTGTGAAAAAAAGCACAAACATTTCATATGGGTATAGTGTTGCATGACTGAGTAATTGTCATTCAAAGTGTGAGAGCACCAAAAGCTGAAAATTTGTCTGGTTAGGAAGGGGGTTTAAATGCCTAGTGGTCAAGTGGTTAAAGAATTTCTGTATTTTCAATATTGCCCTCAAAGCTGCATGAAAAGACCATCTCTCTATTGGGCAGTATTTTTTTGGTTCTTCTTAATAAATTGATAGCAGCTCCTGCATGGAGCCTCACTGTCATGGATTACATTTATATAATTTAGCGTTATATAATTTTGTTCTGTGCAAACAATGTCACACACATGTGACGTGCTATGGCTTTTGGTACCACCCACAGCCTTTGGTACACCTGAGCTGAGGACCTGGATTATGGTCATTTGACTGTTGGAAAAAAAAGACATGAGAAAAGTTATATAAAATGTATGCAATGATTTTGGTGGTTCTATTGATTGCAAATGTTGCTTTAATTGTGTACACTTTAAGGAATTATTAGGGCTCAGGCTAACTGTTAACATTTTAATCAGGGAGAGGGTTAGGTTTTGTAGTTGCTTTAATGTTCTGATCAGTTTATCATATAGTATAGACATGTGCAATTCGTTTCATTCCAAATTTGTTTTTCGTGAAAATTAGACAAATTTGTTCATTCGGAAATATTAGAATTAACGGAAACCCGTTTAACTAATTTTCCCAAAGATTCTTAAAAAATTAGAAAATTCGTAAATTCGTAAATTCAAATATTTGAATATTCGAAAATCCGAAAAATCGAAAATCTGAAAATATGAATGAAAATCTGAAAATTTGGAAACCCAAAAATTTGAAAATCAGAAATAATAACTAATTAACTAACTAATAATAATAACTATTACTAACTATTAAATTATAGGTATTGGAATTTCCTTTTAAATTTGCCTGTTAGTGAACATAACGAATACAAATTTATCCAAAGTTACAAATTATCCGAAATAACGAACGTTGCATCTAAATGAATGGAACATAACAAATTGATAATAGTAAATAATAATAAAACTTTTTATTATTATTATTATATTATTATTTATTATTATTAACCACTTCAGCCCCGGAAGGATTTGCCTCCTTAATAACCAGACCATTTTTTGCGATATGGCACTGCGTAGTTTTAACTGACAATTGCGCAGTCATGAGAAGTTGTACCCAAACAAAATTGATGTCTTTTTTTACCACAAATAGAGATTTCTTTTGGTGGTATTTAATCACCGCAGCATTTTTTTTTTTTGCGCTATAAACAAAAAAAGAGCTCCAATTGTGAAAAAAAGCTATTTTTTTTTAACTTTTTGCTATAATAAATATTCCCCCAAAAAACATATTAAAACACATTTCTTCCTCAGTTTAGGCCGATATTTATTCTTTTACATATTTTTGGTAAAAAAAATTGCGATAAGTGTATATTGATTGGTTTGCGCAAAAGTTATAGCGTCTACAAAATAGGGGCTAGATTTATGGTATTTTTATTATTAATTATTTTTTTACTAGTAATGGCAGCGATCTGCAATTTTTATTGGGACTGCGGCATTACGGCAGACAGATCGGACACTTTTGACTCTTTTTTGAGACCTTTGACATTTATACCATTGACATAAAAATATCCACTGATTACTGTATAAATGTCACTGGCAGGGAAGGGGTTAACACTAGGGGGCGATGAAGGGGTTAAATGTGTGTCCTAGGGAGTAATTCTAACTGTGGGGGGATGAGACTGCCTGAAAGAGGAGACATATCGCTGTTCATACTTAGTATGAACAACAGATGTGTCTCCTCACCCCTGACAGAATGGAGATCTGTCTGTTTACATTGACAGACCTCCATTCTGTGTCTCTCAGGAGCGATCGCGGGTGCCTGGCGAACATCGCGGCTGCCAGGCACATGCATCAGCTCCGTCGTTGTGGTCTTAAAACGGCCGACGTATACCTACGGCAATTTGCCCAGATGAGCCAAACTGCCGCAGTATAACTGCGGTGGCTGGTCGTCTAGTGGTTAATTTGCTATGTTCCATTCACTTAGATGCGGAATTCGTTATTTCGGATAATTTGGAACTTCGGATAAATTCGTATTCGTTACGTTCAAAAACAGCCACATTTGAAAGGAAATTCCAATACCTATAATTTAATAGTTAGTTATTATTAGTTAGTTAGATATTATTTCTGATTTCCGAATGTCCAAATTTTCTAATTTACGAATTTTCGAATTTACGAATACCTCATCTAAACAAATGGAACATAATGAATTCAAATTTTCCAAAGTTATGAATTTATTCAAAATAATGAATTTTGATAATAACGAATGACCCGAAAAATGAAAAAAAAACAAAAAAAAAACGAATGAAACAAAAACGAAAACAAACAAATTTTTCGGCAGTGCACATGATTAATATAGTATAGTTATGGAAAAAGCATGAATTACTGTAACTTGTGTGGATGGCAAATGCACAAGTCAAGAATGCTGCATTTTCAAAGAAAAGTCAGCAAACACCTACAATTCACTATGTCTAAAGTAAAATATGTTGCCTACGAGCAGGCACCATACAGTGCTGGCTATTACCTTTCTTTTTCTGAAAATCCTCTGTGCCCTGTGTGAGATTACTTCCACTTTACTACTGATGCCTTGACTTTTTGATTGAAGACGTTAGCCCTGCCAACCCATTGTGCTAAGCTTTCCCCTTAATTACCTCCTGCTAAACCAGAACAGTGTTCAGCTTAGGCATCAACTTATCACAAGCATAGAAATAAGAATAAACTAAGAAGAGGCAAAAGAAATATAATCACTGTTTATTGGTGTTTTCAAAATTGCACAAGACTTCAGCTCAGACATTATATAACCAGTTACAGCATTTTTTTTCCTTTTGTGTTTTGCATAAATAAACAAAAGATGATCATTTTAATCACTCCTGCCAATGTGTTTTTTTCTTATCCATGGAATGAAAACAGACTTGCTGGCTAGATCATCAGATGAAAATAGAAGAAAGAAAGTCCTAAAAAAAGGAAACTAGTACAGCCACCACATTTAAGAATTGGTAAGCTGCATTTTATAAAATGCTTGCTTTTGGGTTTATTACTTCTTTAAAGCAGATGACTGACTATTCCTGTAAAAATTGTACATCAGCGAACCTTGAAATTTTGGTATATGCGACAATACTATATATTGTTTTGCACAGCTCCTAAAGACGACTAATATCTTGAGCACAAGGGTGCCTGAAGCAATAAAGGGGAACTTTTCAAAAGAGTGGATTATGCTCTGTAGTTCATGAACCAGTAAACCCTGAACTATGAGAAAACAGGCTGATTTGCACAAGTGTCAGAAAGTTTATGTTTGTTTGTGCCTAAAGCATGCATTCCAACTTACTGAAATGATAAAGAGGGACACCTTTTAGCACACAACGTGTAGTCACATCAAGGACACATCCATGCCACCACCCTAGTAACATGGACCATAAGAATCTAATATGTAGAACATGATTGGCTAGACCAAACAAGTGTTTTTTTTAACCTCTATTTTTCCTTTATACTGGTTTTTCAAAATAACAAATGCAGTAATATAGAGGTTGGATAAAATGTTTAGTGCAGCATAATTGTACATTTTCCATAGAGATGCATTCATCAGACCAAAAAAGGGAAAATTGTGGCTACATGATGGACAGAGGGATTTGGTCTAAAAATATTGACAGTCTGTCCAAATGAAGGGCACATTGGGGCGTGCACATTGGAGTGTCCATGCTCGCCGTGTTCTCGGGACCCGATGAGTTACGGATCGGGGTAAAGGACCAATCCCAACGGCCCTTTACCACGTGATTGCTCCATGGCCGGCGCCATGTCCAGTTTTCTCCACTGCTCCCACCAATCGAGTGAGTAGATGAGGGAGCAGCTGCAGAGTGAGGCTGCGTGAGTTTTTTCTTTCCTATTCAAAGTGCCCACCTGTGCCCCAGAAGTGCCACATCTGTGCCCTATAAGTGCCCCATCTATGCTCCATCAGTGCACATCTGTGCCATAGCAGTGCTCTACAGTACCCCATCAGTGCACATCAGTACCCAGCAGTGTTACATCTGTGCTCAGCAGTGCCACATCTGTGCCCCATCAGTGCTCTACAGTACCACATTAGTGCCCACGTCAGTGCCCAGCAATGCACCATCAGTGCACATCAGTGCCACGTCAGTGCCCCATCAGTGCACATCTGTGCCCCGTCAGTGCCATGTCAGTGCCCAGTAATGCCCCATGAGTGCACATCTGTGCCTCATCAGTGTCATGTCAGTGCCCAGAAATGCCCCATAAGTGCAAGATCGCAGTGCATTGACGGCTGCTGATTCGCCAAAGCATGCACCTGACCTGCATGCTTTGGCCAATCACAGCGCACTCTGCTGTGAGAGCCATGATTGGCCAAAGGCAGGGTGTCAATGCCCCACACTATGTTAGGCTGCTTACATAGCGACCGTACATAGTTTTATGAATGAGAGCAGCAAAATTACATTTGTAAAGGAAAAAATTTAATTAAAAACTGCTTGTGGCTGTAATGTATTGCTAGATCCTGGCAATATAGATAAAAATCATTGAAAAAAATGGCATTGGTCCCCCCAGTCAATTACCAGGCACTTCGGGTCTGGTATGGATATAAAGGGGAACCCTGCGCAAGCATTTTTTTTTTAAATGGCATGGGGGTCCCCCCTAAAATCCATACCAGACCCTTATCCGAGCACACAACCTGGCAGGCCGCAGGAAAAGGGGGGACAAGAGAGCGCCTCCCCTTCCTGAACCATACCAGGCCACATGCCCTCAACATGGGAAGGACCGAGAAATAAAAAGAGGAAAAACTCAGCCCCATTGAGAGGCATTCCCGCTACTGCAGCCTTTTTGCTTTGACAGCTGTTATGTAGCTGAGGGCGGGGCCAACCTCTTTTATCAAAGCAAAAAAACTGCAGTCGGTGAAAGCCTTTTCCGTATTTTTTTTCTCGGGTCGTCGGCGCTGTGATCAAAGATGAATGGACATCACGGGACATTTTTTTTTTTAATAAAGGAATTGTCCCAAACTGTCTGCTGCCATTTTTACTTTTTTAACACTTTATTTGGTGAATATGTAGGGGTACAATGTACCCAATACCCATTCACATGGGGGGTGGGATCTGGGGGTCTCCTTTTTAAAGGGGGCTTCCAGATTCCTATAAGACCCTGCCTGTAGACCCCCACAACCACCGGGCAAGGGCTGTGGGGAAGAGGCCCTTGTCCCCATCAACATGGGGACAAGGTGTTTTGGGGAGGACCCTAAAACACACTCCCCATGTTGAGGGCATGTGGCCTGGTACAGTTCGGGGGGCGCTCTCTTGTCCCCCCTTTTCCTGCAGACTGCCAGGTTGCATGCTCGTATAAAGGTCTGGCATGAATTTGGGGGGAGCCCCCACGCAATTTTTTTTATTTCAGTTTGGGGTTTCTCTTAAATTCCATCCAAGACCTGGAGGGCCTGGTATGGATTTTGGGGGGACCCCCACGCAATTTTTGTTTAAATTTTGGTGCAGGGTTCCCCTTAATAGATACCAGACCCAAAGGGCCTGGGAATCGACTGGGGGGAACCCACACCATTTTTAAACATGATTTTTTATGTATATTGCCAGGACCCAACAATACATTACAGCCGCGAGCAGTTTTAAATTACATTTTTTCCTTTAGAAATGTCATTTTTCTGAAGTACTGTTATAAACATGGGAAAGATGCATTACTTTACAGGCTGGCTAAGGACACACCCCAGGCACAATATTTAAAGGAATATTTCATTTTTATTGTTTCACTTTAAGCATTATTAAAATGACTGCTCCTGAAAAAACAGCCATTTTTAAAACTTTTTTTTGCATTGATACATATCCCCTGGGGCAGGACCTGGGTCCCCAAGCACTTTTTATGGCAATAACATGCATTTAAGGCTTTAAAATTAGCACTTTTGATTTTTCATGCTTGTGTCCCATAGACTTTAACAGGGTTTGTGTGTTTGCACAAATTTTTTGCCTGTTCGCAAGTTCTGGTGCGAACCGAACGGGATGGGGGGGTGTTCGGTTCATCCCTAGTTAAGATTTTATCCCTACTGACTAGAAACCCCAACAGCTATTGCAGTCAGTTTAATACCCATAACTTTTATAACATCTCTCTTGCTTGAAGTCTCTTCCAAAGAGTGGCAATAGCAGAACATTTGATGCAACTACAAGAAGGCAGAAACTATGGGGGTATGTTTGAAGAATAATCAACAATGGTCAAAGGAGCTCCAGTGAGGTAAGAATCAAGCTAAGGAAACAAGGTATAGGACCATTGGGCCAAGAGGTGCCCGGGGACAACATGGGGCAAGGCACCACAAGTAGGGTTATGTAATAAGAATGACCATAACAAGGAAGATTCCATGAGCACCCTGAGCAACCCTCTGGTATTACATCAAATCTTGTCAGAAAATTAAAATGAAGGATCCAAGGAGCCATGGTGACCCCCAGTGCACTGAACAGGAATAAACATGAGTCAGGAGCTGGATGTCCTGCTTACCGCAAAGTGCTCAGCCAGTCATCTGCATCAGCCAGAGTCCCAGAGATGGCTGGAATAACAACATGCTATATTTGATATTTCTTTCACAAAGTCTCTTACGGACATCATTGAAGGTTTTCCTCTTACGTTGTCATTTGGCTGGGAAATCCAGGAATAGGAGGATAGATGCATTGCCCTAAGAAGGCATGGAATGTTTGCAGGCTTCTGAAAGGGATCTCGTCCCAATCGCGGTAGTTGAGGAAGTGGACCAAAAAAAGTCTGGGATTGGCTCCAGAGAGTAGGTACATGATGCGCTCATTTAACAACATAGGTTGGAGAAACCTCTGTGAGGCCCAGCATATTCTCAAAGGACACCTCCCCAGACTCAGCTGGCTGATCACCCTCCCTGCCCTCCGAAAGTCCAAGGACTCTAACATTATTGTGCCTTAATCTAATTTCAGATTATCGGATTTAGCGACAAGTGCATTCACTGTGCATTGCAGATCTGCTACTGTGGTGGTTGTGAGTAGCTGTAAGGTAATATTCTGAATTCGGTTTCGGTCAGCTGACCTCTGATCTTATGAAGATCATTCCTTATAAGATTGCATTCTTCTGTGAGGCGATCTATGCGCAAGTTCTTGCTGTGTTCAATGGCGGCTAGGATCAGGGCTGTACCTGTCCTGCGATAGTGGTTTGGGGGGAGTTACTACCACTGGAAATTTTCCAGAGTCCCTAGAATTCATGTCTAATTTTGCCAGCAGGGCCTGCAGTTTCCTCACCAAGATGGCATCAGGCTTTGAAATGGGGTAGGTAATGGATGGCTTGGCATGGATAGTTTAACGGATCTTAGATGGCATCAGGACCCAATATAGGCGGGCAACACGCAACCAGGCAGGAGGTTGTATAGTCTATACCAGAGGCACCTGGTCGGTCATCTGCACAGTCAAGAAGGTGGTAGGCCACGTGGAGTCACTATAGAGGGTGTCCAAGAGCATCAAGGCCACATAAAAAAACACACACACCCTTAACCATATGAGCACTGCTAGATGTGTGGAAGAACTCACCAAGGAGGTCTTGGTGCTCTTCCAAGAGGGCAGCCGGCTGCAGGACTGAGAGTGATGGTGGACCGCTTGCAGGGTCCACTGCACCAAACAACCCCAGGGTAAGAGCACCTGGCTGGACTCCGGGAGCACAATATGTGGCTGCACACTCTGTCCTGCAGCAGAGGGATGGGTCCGTGCATGCTGGCAATATGGCAATGGATCAGGGGAAGAATGGCGGGGGAGAACTACTAGGGGGGTCTTCCAAGGTCTGTAGATGGCAAAAGCAGGGACTGGGAATCTCTGCTGGGCAGGATGGCAAGGTCTAAGTCCCGAGGTGCATGGATGACTCGAATTCTTGCCAAAACAGTGGCAGGCCGCGGATGAGGCTGGAGGCCGCCGAGCACTCAAATGGAACAACAAGACCAAAAATGACAGTGGGAGGGGAGGTAGAGAAGGGTGCAGGAGCAGCTTAGCAGAAAAACTGGTTTACAAGGCTAGCAGGCACACAGATTAAGGAGGATTGAAGAAAGGATTATCGAAGCTCCTCATATAGACATCCGCTGCGGCTCACATCTGGTCATGCCCCCCCTAGGGTATCTTGTTTAATATTTAAGTTGATAGGGCTCGTTCTTTAGTTTACACTGTTGCAGAATTCTCTTGCTACTGACCTTCTGCTCTCAGAGCTGCCTTTTTCTCCACAGGATGCCAGTGCATTGTTTGAAAGAAAAAAAGTGCAACTATGTTTATCTAAACTACCTTACAATATACCGCTTACATTCACTGCACTCCCCTATCCCCATACATAAAATAAAAGTTAGGAATATAATATTTGGGTTCATTGTGCCTGGCTAAAACTGCACTGAAGGTGGCCAATGTTACACTTCATTGGCTACATTTATGTGCTAATTCCCTCTGGTACTCTTTAGAATTGTTACATTGTATCTCTTGCTGCAAAATGGTATGTGCTCCTCAGCTCCATCGTGTGGCCATAATGCATTATTTTACTAATGCCCATAATAAAACGACATTTAATCAAAAGAGAAAATAGCTTAAAAAAATTATTTTTTCCCTTACTCACGCAAATTCTGTGAATGAATGGCTGTGCAATTTTTTTTTTATAAAAATACCCCATAATATATACAAAGTTTATTCTTTTTAACCCTTGAAGAATTAATCTGGCAGATCATGTCACATGTTGAATTTGATTAATTCATGTATTAATTTATTATTTTTACTTGTTTATTTTATACTGATACTTTTCTCTAACTAATTATTTAAAAAATTGTTATCAGAGTAATTTTGTATTTTGCTGCTTGTATACAAAGTTTGAGAAATGCTTCCTGCAGGCTTATGCTAGCTCTAAAAAGACAGCTACCTAGCTAAGATTTATCAAATACTGAATTTATTAAGCCATTTGATGCCTTGGTCTGTGTCTAGGAGAAATATGTGTCTCTTACATTGCAGCTGCCCTGAATATGTTCTAATCATAAATTTTACAGCTTTCAATTCTCATATGATTGAGTGTTTGTCTGCCGAGGTTGAGTTGAGAAATGGACAGGAGAGTTAGGCTTGGACAGCATTAAAAGGTTAACTACTCCATCGCCAGAAATTAAACAATAATTTTATTTACGTTGTTTTTTTTTTCTTCTTCTCTTAGCCAAAAGTCACATCTTAAAGGCCTAATGCAACTAAAACTTTCAATTTAACTAAGCGTAAATTATGCTCCTGCAACAATCTCTAATGTAAATTTGTTCATAGTCTAATCACTTCACTGTCTTTCACTTTGTCCATCTAATATCTTATAGTGGTTTTAACCACTTCACTACCCGGCCATAGTAAAATGACGTCCACAGATGGGATCTCTCCCATCCTGGGTGGACGTCATATGACGGCCTGGGCTTCCCGGCTGTCTAGGGGGCGCGCACGTGCGTCCCCTCCCCCTACAGTTATAATCACTTCCCTAGGAAACATTTAACCCCTCATCTCCCCCTAGTGGTTAACCCCTTCCCTGCCTGTCACATTTACACAGTAATCAATGCAATTTTATAGCATTGATCGCTGTATAAATGTGAATGGTCCCAAAAATGTGTCAAAAGTGTCCGATGTGTCCGCCATAATGTCGCAGTCATGAAAAAAAAAATCGCGATCGCCGCTATTACTAGTAAAACAAAAAAAAAAATTTTTTTTTAAAAATGCCATAAATCTATCCCGTATTTTGTAGATGCTATAACTTTTGCGCAAACCAATCAATATACGCTTATTGCGTTTTTTTTACCAAAAATATGTAGAAGAATACGCATTGGCCGAAACTGAGGAAAAAATTAGTTTTTTTTTTAAAAATTGGGATATTTATTATAACAAAAAGTAAAAAATATTGTGTTTTTTTCAAAATTGTCGCTCTTCTTTTGTTTATAGCGCAAAAAATAAAAACCGCAGAGGTGATCAAAAGAAAGCTCTATTTGTGTGGAAAAAAGAACGTCAATTTTGTTTGGGTACAATGTCGCACGACCGCGCAATTGTCATTCAAAGTGCGACAGCGCTGAAAACTAAAAATTGGTCTGGGAAGGAAGGGGGTGAAAATGCCCTGTACTGAACCAGTTAAAGGTTCAGATTTTTGAAAAAAAAATAACAAACATACTTACCTGCTGTGTACAATGGTTTTGCACAAAGCAGACCCAATCCTCCTCTTTTTGGGTCCCCCAGTGATGCTCCTGGCTCCTCCCCCTTGGCCAGTGCCACCATAGCAAGCCGCTTACTATGGGGTACTGGTGTGTGCTCGCTCCTGAGCCCTACTCTATGCATCCATAAGACACATAAAGCTGCATCTCAGCCTTACCCCCCACTCTCTCCTCATCGGCTCACTGGCTGTGATTGCTGCCATTAGCTCCCACTGCTGTCTCAGCCAATGAGGAGAGGGAGTCCCAGGGCAGCCAAGGCTTTTGTGCATAAAGCTGGATCGAGAGGGGGCTCGGGTGAGTATTAGGGGGGCTGTGATGGGAGATGCACCCAGAAAGTTTTTACCTTCATGCATACAATGCATGAAGGTAAAACACCATCAGACTTTAGATCTACTTTAAGCCTCCATTCTCATTGAGTATTTTTCTGCTTGCCTTCATATGCCTGGTTGTGTAGAATCCCATTATTTCTAATTGTCCTTGTTCACACTTGTACACTCAGTCATCCTAGGCTCTTCACCTTGCATGTACTTTTTTTTGAGCATCCCCCCAGAGTTCAATGGGAGCACCTGTAAATGTGTGTCTTTACGCCTGAAGCACTCCTCTACTCCAGTAGAACTGCTCTTCTCCCCTTGCCTGTAATATGCATGTAATATGTCTGTAATACAAAATGTCTGTAAAACAACTGAAAAAATGTTGAAAAAAATGCTTAAAAATCAATTGGAATACACTCTGCTCAGGTTAGGATGTAGGCCTAATAGATCTGTTTATAATTTGGTTATTTCTCAATTAAGCAATTAAGCATCGTTTTTAATTGCTTGCTGACTGCAGAAGACTAAGTGAGCATGCTGCAGAATCGGAGTACTTAATTTAGTGGGTAGGTTAAAGGATAACTGTACTTTTACCTAACCAAAGCCTTGCAGATCTTCTAGTCCTACCTACTGCTAACAGTTACCCCATTTACCAGTGTTACCAACCTCTCACAGCATTTTTTACTGACAAAACATAAAAAAAAATTACTGACAGACAACCGATATTTAAACCGAAAAAACACAATAGGGAAACACAAACAATAGCCATAACAATTAATTTGCCTGGTTTACACTTAAAAAGTCAACACAGTATGAAAAATTATTAGCTCCTGATATTTACAGACAGTTGTAAAAATTACAGATTTTTACAAACTGTCTGTACATTTACTGACAATTGGCAACCTTGCCATTTACTTAACTGGGATCAGCTATTCTTCATAGACTCTAATAAAAAAGCAATCTACTTGCAGTTTTTATAGAGATGAGACAGGGAAAATATTGTGTGCTCACAAGACTTCTTCCATTTAAAATTCCATTCTAAGTTATGAAGGCAACACAATAATACACTACTCAATGAACTTCAGTAGGGTTGTCATACTGATATGGCTGCTATTTTAATGGCAGATCTGTCAATTACATCAGATAGTGGGCATTTTGTATCAACTTTATAATTTATTGTGGAAGTCTTGTGTTTGCAGAATATATTTTGTGTCTGTCTTTAGAAAAATGAAATTCTCTAATTATCATGCATATTTTAAGAGTTAGGTTAGGTTTTAGGGTTGGGGAGGGCAAACTTTTAAAGGCTTGCTTTTGGGGGATGGTTAAGCATTTTCAAGACCTTTAAAAGTTTACCCTCCCCAATCCTAAAACCTAACATAACTCTTAAAATATGCCAGATATAGGAGAGTGAAGTTTTAGGGTGGTGCTTTATTTTAGAAAATACTTTTTACTCTGTTAACTATGCACACCAGTTTTCCATACGGGGACCCTTGCTCGAAGAACTGCTGAAAATAAATGTTTCAGTCTCTCTCTTTGCATAACGATACTCTAGTTCAGTGGTTCTCCAGATTTTAGGTATTACCTTGGGGAAATGCAGACAAGAATACTGCAATCACTGAGCAGCAAATTATATCACCTGTGATGTATTTCAGTTATCTTGCAAACCTGGCCTGTTAGTGGGTCCTGAGCACAGGCGTTGAGAACCACTGCTCTAGTTGATAATGATTGCTCAGTTTTAATTCTAATAGGGCGTACACACGGTCGGACTTTGTTCGGACATTCCGACAACAAAATCCTAGGATTTTTTCCGACGGATGTTGGCTCAAACTTGTTTTGCCTACACACGGTCGCACAAAGTTGTCGGAATTTCCGATCGACAACCACGCGGTCACGTACACCACGTACGACGAGACTAGAAAAGGCCGGTTTAGAACCAAGCGCGGCACCCTTTGGGCTCCTTTTGCTAATCTCGTGTTAGTAAAAGTTTGGTGAGAGACGATTCGCGCTTTTTCAGACTCGTGGCTTTCAGATCGTTTTCTGCCGTTCAGTTTGTGCTTGTGGGTTTGTATCTGCTCTTCAGTGCGTGCAGTCAGTTTGTATCGGAGTTTTCTGTGTGATCTTGCCTGCTCGTTGCTGTTTTTCAGGTCGCTCTTCACAGGCCTTGCTGTTCTTCAGTGCGTTCTGTTACTTCGTTCTGAGCAGCCGACCGTTTTCTAGCCATGTTTCGTATGCGTACTCCTCGTAGAGTTCGTGCTGTGCGGGGGCTTGGTGTTGGGGTCCTGACCTTGACACAAGTCCAGTCCATGAACAGGGTGAGGAGGAGTTCATGGACCAAGAATTGGTTGCTTCAGCGTGACCAATTCTGTCATATGCCTTTGCTGCGTGAGATCCGTGAGAATAATCCTGATGATTTCAGGAACTTTCTCAGGATGACGGACCCCGTGTTTCACCGTTTGTTGGCTTCGCTGACCCCCTATATTAGCAGGCAGGATACCTGCATGAGGCAAGCCATCACTGCGGAGCAGAGGTTGGTCGCTACCTTGCGGTATTTGGCCACAGGGAGAAGCCTGCAGGACCTCAAGTTCTCGACAGGCATCTCCCCCCAGGCTCTGGGGATCATTATCCCGGAGACCTGTTCTGCCATCATCCAGGTCCTGCAGAAGGAGTATATGAAGGTAAGATTTTTTTCCTTTTATATCACATTTTATTGTATTGAATGTTTGCTAATATATTGTATTTCTTTCCTCATTCCCTAATTACCATGCTTGTAATATGCTGTGAATGTCCCCTTTGTTCTCATGCATGCTGGATTTTTATGTAATTATTATTTTATGTCCTTCATACATATTTGCCCTTCAATAACCTCTCCAGCATGGTGTCTCTTGCCCCTATATTCACCTCATGTAGTCACTTAACAATGTATTTTATCAGCTCTATAGTAGTGCTTTACCCCAAACACCCCCTAAAATGTTTGGAAATGTTATTTTTTATTTAAATTCAGGCAGAGTGCCAGAGGCTTTTTTTTGTGGTGTCCCCAAATTTTTTGTAACCCTCCCTCCCCCAACTGCTAAGTCAGCTGATCCCAATTCTCTATCCTCAATCATCTATCTGCTGACTTTGCCAAACCCATACACACTATACCCATCTCTTTAGTGCTCAGATGTATGGATGAATTCCCGAAAGCATGTAGTGCAAGGGCCTGCCTGTATACTTTCCAATGGTACTGTTTAAAGTTTTTGTATCCTATTATTATCTTGATAGGTAATAGCAGAATGTTCAAATGTGCTCAAATGTGTACAGTGTGTATTTATATCTTTGTATTATGACACTTCTTACCTGTCCAGTGGTCTGCCAATAGTGTAAGTAAGGAGGGGCTGTTCCAAGTAATACCCTGTATTTAGGCATTCATCTCTCAATGAAGTGAAGAGGGTTACCTGTCCAAGAGTTCCCCCCCTATAATGTTAGAAATGGCCCATGAGGGGGGGAGGGGGAATATGATAGGTGTACCTTATACTTTGTTGTTGTTAAATTCCCCTTAATAAATGCTATCTGGAGGTTGCCCCATAATGTTTGTGTATAATCTGCTTGCCATGTTTCTGTGAAAAAATAGTAATGTTTATTGTTTTTTCCTCAACAGTTTCCTTCAACGCCACAGGAATGGCAGACTGTGGCCTCCCACTTTGCCCAGCGGTGGGACTTTCCTAACTGCGGAGGGGCAATTGATGGGAAACACGTCCACATCATCCCACCACCCAACTCGGGGTTGTACTATTATAATTACAAGGGGTTTAATAGTATGTTGGCGGTGGTGTCGGCTAATTACGAGTTCTTGTATGTGGACGTGGGGAAGAATGGCCGGATGTCCGATGCTGGAGTCATCGCCCAGACAAAGTTCTACAGGCGTCTCCAGAATGGCAGCTTGGACTTGCCACCTCCAGAGGACAATGTTGAAGGTCTCCCATTTGTGTTCGTTGCTGATGAAGCATTTGCGCTGGGGGACCACCTGATGCGGCCATTCCCGATGAGGACCCTCACCCCGGAACAGAGGGTTTTTAATTACCGGCTGGCCAGAGCCCAAAGAGTGGCGGAGAACACATTTGGAATCCTGGCCAGCCGGTTCCGATTATTTCTGACACCCATCCATATGGCGGAGTATAAACTGAACCATATAATACTTGCCTGCTGTGTTCTCCATAATTTTTTAAGAAAACATTCAGCCAACTATGCTGGCTCAGTTGGGCCTGAGGCCGGAATCCCAAATCCATCAACACTGACGGCGCTTGAAAGTGGAGGTCCTGGCTTGCCCTCCCTGAGTGCCCGTGATGTCTGGTTACGATACCTGGAGTTCTCTGCGGGTAGGGGGGCTATCAATATGCCAGACAATCTGTGAAACCTTTTTCAAATAAAAAACAACCAAAAGAAATTCTTTGTGGACATTTACTGCTTGTGTTTGTTTTAGCTGACCCTGACAGAAATGTGTTGAGTGCAGAAAATGTCGTGATTGGGTAACCTTATAAAAAACAGTGTTGGCTGGTACTTCCTAAATGCAAAAACACATTTCACTACAAGTTCACTTGCAACTGCACTGAACCTGCACTTGTAGTGCAAAGTGGATTTGCCCTTAGGAAATAACCCCCATTTTTGCATAAAACAGCAATTACATCACCCCAAAAGTGTTGTAGTGTTGAGACAATAATCCACACATTCTTGAGTAAGCCACTTTTTTATACCTGCACAATCACATGTGCATTTACGAAAGGTTTTTAAAACAAACCAACATGTTTGTTGTATAACAATTTTTGCAGTAGCATTATCAAAAATCGAAATATCCATTTCAGATAAAACAGGCCTGTGTAAAACCAACAAGAAAGCCAAAAAACTTGAACTTACAAAGTTCACATATGGTAAAACCTGAAGGCTATATCAGACATCAGTATTTAGGAACTGGGTTTGATATAGCGTTCAGATGGGTGGAAATCACCCCTGGAAAAGCCAAATTTGGAAGATGCACACCAATTTACGAATGTCAACATGTGCTATCTGCCATCAGGGGGATCAAGGGACGTGTTTTGGGGGAGCAAGCCCTTCCTCAACGCGACTTTATAATTGAGGAAGGGGTTGCACCCCCAAAACGCGTCCATTGATCTCCCGTGATGGCAGATAGCACATGTTGGCACACTGTGTGCATCCTCCAAATTTGGCTTTTCTAAACATTGAAAAAATTTTTGGAAGATTGGACCACAATAAAACAGGTGATTTTGTGGGGTTTAAATTCGCCCCAAAACATCAATGATGTTATTATTTTTTTTAATAACATCACTGATTTGTTGCTGTATGTTGTACAATTCGAGATTACACCCCATGATCTCCCCGATCAGTATCTGGGCACTTTCAGATGTGAAACGTTCTCTCTCCCTTACATCATGATCACCTAAAAAGAGATAAAGAACAAAAAAAAAGGTCTCAAAAATCTGCCAACATCCATCTCTTTTACCTGAGCCTGTGGTCGCAGACACTCACCTGTTGTGGTGCCAATCTCCACCACATCTTCTTCTTCCTCCTGCTCAGCTTCTTGTGTTGGTGTTATTTCCCCTTCTTCCAGAGGTGGGGGGTCTGTGTTCTCCTGGGATGAGGGGTGTCCTCCGAGTCTTTTCTCCCCTATGTAAAACAAAAATGGTATAATTAGCACACAGATATTTAAATGCAGAACTAGAAATAGGAAACATTGCTTGGAAGTGGGGTACAATTGTCTATTTTAGCCGAGTTCCAAGATGTATATTTTTTATTGCCCTTTGTCAAGCTCCAATACTTTACCTGTTTGGTACAAGCTTCACAGATGTAGCCCCCCCTATAGTATACACTGGAGCACCTGTGTGCCCCCCCTAATAAAAATGGTGTTCTTGTGTCCCACACTAGTGCTCCAGTGTCCAGATGTGAAAACAGCTGCTCAGTGTCCTCTCCTTACACACAATCTAGTTGGCATTTCATTCTAGTAACAAACCCATCTACACAAACAAATATTTGGCATCCAAGTAGGCCCCAAAAAATGTGTGAAAATGCATATGGCCTAAACAGTGGTGTTCTAGAGGCCGAAAGAAAAATGTTTGATACGAACGAATAATGGGCCCATGAACATTAAAGTTGCCCTTTTAAATGTTACAATTAATAAAAGCATATGGAGCAGAACGAACGGAATAAAGACAGAAAGAATAGGAACACAGCACAACTACTTACTTTTTTGCAGCACTCTCCGGATCTTCAGGTCCGACCACCGCTTCCTGAGCTGATCTTTAGATCTTCGTACCCCGAAATTCCTGTGAAGGCTTTTGATCACTTTAGCAATGATTTTTGCCTTTCGGATGTTGGGGTGGGGGTAAGGCCCATATTTTCCGTCATAGTCGGACTTCCTCATGATGTCGACCATCTCCAACATCTCCCGAAACGACATATTTGTGGCCTTAAAACGTCTCCTTCTGGATCGGGACGTGCCTGGATCCGGGCTTTCCTCCTCCTCCTCCTCGTTGCTAGAATTAGCATGCACCTGCTGTAACTCCGCCATCATGCTCTTCACCCACTGCGCCGAACGAAAAGGGGCGGGGAATAGACTAGAAAGAACGTCAGGGGTGGGCGGAGTTACACGCATGCGCAGTGTGTATAAAGCGTAACACGCGTGCGTATTATGTACGATCTGTGAGCGGAGGAAGGAGCATTGGACACGCCGATCGTAAGAACGAAGGTAAGAGACAAACTTGTGCCTATACTGCTTCTAGATTGAGGCCTATATTGTAACAAGATTAGGAGAGTTTTGTGTGACATTAGGCTTTGTCTTGTGTTGTGTCTTGCAGTGAACATGGATATCTTAATGAAAGACAATGACTTCATGTCAGTATTCGTAGAGATGCTAAGTGAGTTGCCCTGTCTGTGGGAGATTACCCACCCCCATTTCAAGAACCAAGCAAAGAGGAAGGCAGCACTGGAGCATATGTGTGCAATTGTGAAGCAGGTGATCCCCACGGCAGACATCACCTATTTAAAGATTTTCATTGGTGGCCTAAGGAGCTCATATCTGAGGGAGCGCAAGAAAGTCCTGGATTCGCAGAGATCTGGAGCAGCAGATGACATCTATGTCCCCAGGATGTTGTACTATGACAGTCTGCACTTTCTGGCAGGCCAGACTGAACCCAGGCCATCCCTCTCCAGTCTTCCTTCCACGCTTCCTTCCCCCCTGGCTGAGGCTTCTGACGCCCAACCTGGGCCTTCCAGGCGATATGTGGAGGAGCCCAGCTTGAGCCAGGTATAGCATTCCTCTAAATATTTCTGCTTGTCCAATCAATGATGTTAACTAGATGTTAGTTGGGAGTACTAATTTAGGATTGTGATTGATGAAGCAAAACATTACAACCATGTCCCTTTTTCATACACAGGGAAGTCTCAGCCAGGAGGTGGCCGGGCCGAGCCGGCTGGCTGATCTGCAGGTCCCTCCACCCCCCCTGAAAAGAGAAAGTGGCAGTAGGAGGAATACCCTAGAGGAGGCTGCTATAGCATTCTTTTGGAGGGCTACAGAGGTCCTGGGAGCACCCCACACCATGGAGGAGAACATTGCTGCCTTCATAGCCTATAAAATGCAGAGGATGGAGGAGGGCCAAAAAGTCTTGTGTGAGGCCCTCATATCGGAGGCTCTGGAGAAAGGTATGAGGGGCCAAATTACACCTCAGACACATCTTTGGGATGGTCCTCCTCCTCCCTCTCCTCCAGGTCCTCCCAGTTCTCCTCCAGGTCCCCCCAGTCCTCCTCCTCCTCCAGGTCCTACTCCTCCTCCTGCCACATCTCCAACTGCACAGCCACAGCCCGGAAGGAAGCGTGGAAGGAAGACCAGACAGTGATTGCCCTGGGTTCAGTCTGGTCGGCCAAAAGATGCAGCCTCTTGTGGTACCACAGCCTGGGGACACAGATGTCATCTTCTGCTATCCAGATCTCTGCGAATCCCGGACCAGACTGCCCTCCCTTAGATATGGACTCCTCAGGCCACCAATTTTGATGTTGAAGAATTGTTGTCTGCCGTGGGGGTCCCAGGCTTCGCTAATTTCTGCTGTTGATCCAGTGTTGCCTCTCTCTTTGTTTGGTTCTGATCCCTTAATAAAGGATTTTTGTTTTGAATTATACTCTCCTATGTGTTTTACTTCAAAAATGACAGTTGGTTTGTGAGGATTCAGGTACATTTCAAATATACAATGTGAAATGAACAAGGGACACCAACACCAAACAATCTACTTGAGATTAAATAATAAAAGATATCAATGGTGTTGGGGTAACTTGACACACAAAACACACACAAAAATATTCGGGAGTAAAAATAAAAATAACATTGAACAAAGATCAGCCTTGGAAAAAATCCAAACATTAAAGAAAAAAAAAGGCTTAAAATCCCAAAAAAATAAAAAATATAAAACTGTCAGATGTGACAACTAATAACAATATATTCAGGGAATCCCACTAAAAAAACACAAATAAAAGTTTGTGAGAAGTGTGTGTGAATATGAGCAGCAAAACTACTTAATTCTTGTCACATTATAAAGAAGAAGAGAGTGCGCTGTATTAAACCATTTTTAACATTGCAGCGTGACGAAAGTGCTGTATCAATTGCGAACGCTAAGTTTACCAGAACGAGCTGTCCCGTGTCGGAATTTCTTCTGAGCATGCGTGGCACTTTGTGCGTCAGAACAGGCCACACACGGTCGGAATTGACGCGATCGGATTTTGTTGTCGGAAAATTTTATCTCCTGCTCTCCAACTTTGTGTGTCGGAAAATCCAATGGAAAATGTCCGATGGCGCCCACACACGGTCGGAATTTCCGACAACACGCTCTGATCGGACATTGTCCATCGGAAAATCCGACCGTGTGTACGGGGCATAAATGTCCATTTATTGAATGTGCCATACAAACAATGACACACATCATGGTTGCAGTAGCCGGAACAGAGGTTGACTAGATTTGCACAGCTACATTTTGTTTACTCAGTGATGAGTAGGCAAAATGTAGCTGTGCGAAACTAGCCCACCTCTGTTCCGGCTACTGCAACTGTGGTGTATGTCATCGTTTGTATGGAACATTCAATAAATGGACTTCAAGAACGTCGGTGTGCAGCCAATTTCTTCTTCTACGGCAGGCGAGCTTGCACCCGTGTGAGGAGCCTCACACTACTCATTGTTCCTGGAGTTTCTCACCTGGATCGGTGATTTTCCTTTGCTTTAATTGTACATTTGTTTTTTGTTTTTTTCAAATAATTTTTATTAAGGATGTAATATACACCATACAATGAAGAAGCACTGAACCCCCATGTCAGATATCAAGCACCACGTTTCTCTCCATGTAGGAAGTGTGTGCAATTTTGTGCAGGTTTCTGACACGCAGTGATGTGAACTTAGCCTTCAACTAGGGTGCCTTGAAAAAAAAGTTTGAGATACACTGCCCTGTCCTAAAATGAAGGTCTGGTATGAATTGTTGGGGTCCACTCCATCAAAACTGTTTGGGGTTCTTCTTAAATATTCATATCAGACTCTAACTTTGATGAGGGTCTAGCATGAATTTTAGGGGGTACCCACAAAATATAACAATACATTCGGGAATTCATATAAGCACAACCTCCATTGAGCAAATCAGTTGAAAGCCTATTTATACCGCTATGCAAATGGCCGTCAATCCCACTATGTCTGGTACATAGGAATTGGGAAGAAAAGAAGAGAAAGGGTAAAAAAAAAAAACAAGGGAGGAGAGGAGGAGGGGGGGAGAACTAGGGGGAACATGAAGTGTGGGGATTAGGATAGTGGGACTGGTTGTACCTGCTCCCTCTCTCCCCCTCCGCTTGTTGGTGCAATTTGAACCATCACACTCTGCACAGGTAATATGTGCGCCAATCCATTGTCTAAGAGTTAGAGGTTCGGAAACGCTTGGTAGTTTTAAAGTGAGTCCAACATGCCCATGTACTTGTAAATTTTTGTATTCACTCTTGGGAAATATAAATAAGTTCTTCCATCTCCTCTATTTTAGAAAGTCTAGTGAACCATTCTCTGATAGTCGGAAGGACTTCTCGACTGTCAATGTATCGGAACACACAGTCTCACCACATTCACCATGTGCACAGCTAAAGATTTGTAGTAATCTTTTTTAGACAGGACTGAATTTCAAGCTACTACTGTATTACCTTATTCACAGGCCTAGGGAGGCAATAGGTCCTGCAGACCTTACCGCGTTAATAATCTTACCCAATTCTGGTCTTGGTGAAATTTGGAATGTTATTGCTGTATTATTTTGAGCTACCATCGTTACTAATATGTTTAATATGAATTTTTGACACCAATACTATATCTTTGTACCAGCATTTCATGTATGTACTGCCCCCTTGCTCTCCTCCTCTTTAACTAAATGGGATGGAAACGCTTGACCTTACCAGGTCATGGTTTCATTTAAAGGCCCCAGGGATGGAACTACATGTCCTTTACAGGACATGGCTTCGTTAAAGTCCCTAACAAACCCCCACTTCATTATTACACTTCTCATCGGGGAAAGAAGTCTGCAATTCCTTTTGCCACGATATACGTGCGGGATCTCTAATGGTGTGAGACTCTTCAAGGAGCAATGAATAAATGAAGGATATTAAGTGTCTTTGTGGAGATTTTCATGTACATAAGGATTCAAAGGGTGTGAGTTGTCTTGTCCATGTTGATAAAAATGCCTGTGTAGACAGAAAGTTTTGTATTTGTCTGCACGTCCAGAAAGGAAAAGAATTGGTGAGAGAGATGTCAGTCAAATTCTCATATAAGTGAGGGGTACCTTTCAAGAAGAAGTGGTGTACCACCATATCTTTGTAGGGCCATTCCCGACTCAGAAATTAGCCTATGGTGACGGAGGAAGTCAGGGTTTCCTTTTATTGTGGTTAGGGGCACTGAAATGGAGGAGAAGGCTTTAGATTTTGCTGCCTGTGTGAAGGCTGCTAGGGAGGGTTGAATGAGTGGATGTGTCAGAGTCTCTCTTGGCCAGTGTCGAGGGAGTAGCCAGGGGAGATTATGAATTGGAAATTGTATGAAGGAGGTTTCTAGATATACCCATAATTTCTTGGATTCGTGAATATTCCAATCTGCAATTCTGGTGGCAGGCCATATAGTATTTGTGAAGGTCAGGTAAGCCAATTCCCCCCTTAATCTTTGTAAGGAGTTTCTCCAGATAAACATTGAGCAGGCTTGTCTGTACGTCGCAAAGAAGGATGGCTAAAGGTGGATTGGGATGGTCTGCATTAAGTATAGAAAGAGTGGGAGAACAGTCATTTTAAGCAAAGCCAATCGGCCAATTAATCCCATCCAGTCCTTTAGGTTGAAAATTGCATTTGTACAGGTCTGACAGTTTGGTGGTAATCTGGATTCCTAGGTAAGTAATTGTGTCCCTTTTCCATATAAATAGAAAGGAGCTCTGGCAACGTTCTACCTTTTGTGTGGTGAGGGAGACATTCAATGTGTGTGATTTTGTATAGTTGATTTTGGGGTTTGACAAGGTACCAAAGTGTTCTATGTTTTTTAATAAAGTTGGTAGAGTGATATGCGGCGACCTCAGCGATAAAAGGATGCCGTCCACAAAAGCAGCAACCTTAAATTCTCCATCTCCTATCAGGATTACCTTAATGTCGGCATTCAATCATAATTTGTTGAAAAAGGGTTCCAGGGAAAGGATATAGTTCAGGGGGGACAGAGGACAACCCTGGCAGGTCCCATTGCTAATGGTGAAGGCGTTCAACAGTTGTCCGTTAATCCAAACACTCGCGGAAGGATTGGAATACAATGCCAAGATATGGGCCACCATGCGCATCTAGCGATAAAAGAAAACCCAGGGTTTTAGATGATGTCAGCCAGTGGTGGAGGTTTAACGCTCAGATGGTGTTATCCCTGGCTTCTCGACCTCGTACAAATCCCACCTGATTTAGAGATATGAGGTTAGGCAGGAGGGGTAACAGTCTATTGGCCAGTATCTTTGCATATCATTTTATATCCACGTTTAGCAGGGAAATGGATCTATAATTTGAGACTTGGATTAACTTAATCTGGCGTAGTGCCCGATATGTCAGTGTAGATGTGCCTGAAGAGGTGTCTATCTCGGGTTTCAGTGGAACATTAAAGTCCCCTCCCAAAATGACTATTCCCTCTTTGAAGGGAGATAGTAGTTTGCATATCCTTCTAAAGAAGGAGACGGGGGGGTCATTTACTATAGCGCCACTGCACTAATTACAGCAAATTAGTCCTAATTGCTCTAATTAGAGATAAAACGGTATTCACTATAGTGCTGGCAAAAAAATACTCCCAAAATCGAATTTACTATAGTTCTCTGAAAACAAATAGTGCCCAAACCCTTATGCCCCGTACACACGGTCGGACTTTGTTCGGACATTCCGACAGCAAAATCCTAGGATTTTTTCCGACGGATGTTGTCTCAAACTTGTTTTGTGTACACACGGTCGCACAAAGTTGTCGGAATTTCCGATCGCCAACAACGCAGTGACGTCAAGCACGTACGACGAGACTAGAAAAGGCCAGTTCAGAACCAAGCGCTGCACCCTTTGGGCTCCTTTTGCTAATCTCGTGTTAGTAAAGTTTGGTGAGAGACGATTCGCACTTTTTCAGACTCGTGGCTTTCAGATCGTTTTCTGCGGTTCAGTTTGTGCTTGTGGGTTTGTATCTGCTCTTCAGTGCGTGCAAGCAAGCTCCGCGTGACTTTAAGTAGTCATTGTGTTCTTGTTTGTTCGTTACTGTTTTTCAGGTCGCTCTTCACAGGCCTTGCTGTTCTTCAGTGCATTCTGTTACTTCGTTCTGAGCAGCCGACCGTTTTCTAGCCATGTTTCGTGTACGTACTCCTCGTAGAGTTCGTGCTGTGCAGGGGCTTGGTGTTGGGGTCCTGACCTTGACACAAGCCCAGTCTAAGATATTGTATATCTTTCCTCATTCCCTAATTACCATGATTGGAATATGCTGTGAATGTCCCCTTTGTCCTCATTCATGCTGGATTTTTAGGTAATTATTTTTGTACTCCTTCATACATATCTGCCTTCAATAACCTCCCCAACATGCTCTCCTGCCCTATATTCACCTCATGTAGTCACTTAACAATGTATTTTATCAGCTCCATAGTAGTGCTTTACCCCAAACACCCCCTAAAATGTTTAGAAATCTGATTTGTGCTTTAAATTCAGGCAGAGTGGCAGAGGCTTTTTTTTTTGTAGTGTCCCCAAATCATTTTTAGTAACCCTCCCTCCCCGCAACTGCTAAGTCAGCTGATCCCAATTCTCTATCTATCATCAATCATCATCTGCTGACTTTGCCAAACCCATACACACTATACCCATCTCTTTTGTGCTCAGATGTATGAATGAATTCCTGAAAGCATGTAGTGCAAGGGCCTGCTGTATACTTTCAAATGGTACTGTTTAAAGTTTTTGTATTCTATTATTATCTTGATATGTAATATCATAATGTCCAAATGTGCTCAAATGTGTACAATGTGTATTTATATCTTTGTATTATGACACTTCTTACCTGTCCAGTGGGCTGCCCATAGTTTAACTAAGGAGGGGCTGTTCCAAGTAATACCCTGTATTTAGGCATTCATCTCTCAATGAAGTGGAGAGGGTTACCTGTCCAAGATCCCCCCCCCTATAATGTTAGAAATGGCCCATGAGAGGGGGGGAGGGGGAATATGATAGGTGTGTAAATGAAGATAAACAGTGTAGCGCTAAAGTACAAACTATGTGAGAAAATAAGGTGACAGTTATTTCACAATTAGATAAAGACTAACCGTATCTAGTCTCCAAATTACATAAATTGGAGAAGTGAGTCCCAAATGTGTAATCTAATGACATGTGAAACATACATTCATCAGTGATGAGAAAAACATAAGAAAATATATATAGTGTAAAATAATAATTGGGACAAATAAAGTGATAACTTAATGTGTCCACATTCATAGAGAAAGTGAAATATATATGGCAAGCTTAGTAATAATAATAATAAAATGTCCACAATTTAAGTGAGAGGTATAGCCTCCAAATGAGTCTGGAAATGATCTAGTCCCAGTAAATATCATGCAGATAAAACGAATTCCATACAGTGCAGATGATACATTAGTATCTCCTCCGTAATGATCCGAAAAATAAGGGATAAGGTACTCTTACCGACTTTGGTGGACTCACAGGCCGTCGGCGGTGAGTCAAAAAGGCTTGCACTGTCTTAAGATGGAAGACAGTATAAGAGTGGACCACGCGTTGGTAAACCTCTTTCTTCTGATGGGGGACCAGGATCCTGCCCGGATGGTCTAAATGATCACCGTCCTTGTCATCATTGGTAAACCATGTATAAAGAAAGAAACAAGTATAAGATAGGTGTATCTTATACTTTTGGTGTTAATTTCCCCTTAATAAATGCTATCTGGAGGTTGGTCAAGAATGTTTGTGCCTAATCTGCTTGCCATGTTTATGTGCAAAAATACTAATTTATTTTTGTTTTCCTCAACAGTTTCCTTCCACACCACAGGAATGGCAGACTGTGGCCTCCCACTTTGCCCAGCGGTGGGACTTTCCTAACTGCGGAGGGCAATTGGTGTTAAACACGTCCACATCGTCCCACCACCCAACTCGGGGTCATACTATTTCAACTATAAGGGGTTCAACAGTATCGTGATGTTGGCGGTGGTGTCAGCTAATTACGACTTCTTGGCAGCTTGGACTTGCCACCTCCAGAGGACAATGTGGAAGGACTCCCATTCGTCTTCGTTGCGGATGAAGCATTTGCGCTGGGGGACCATCTTATGCGGCCATTCCCGATGAGGACCCTCACCCTGGAACAGAGGGTTTTTAATTACCGGCTGGCCAGAGCCAGAAGAGTGGTGGAGAACACATTTGGAATCCTAGCCAGCCGGTTCCGCCTATATCTGACACCCATCCATATGGCGGAGTATAAATTTAATCATCTAATCCTGGCGTGCTGTCTTCTCCATAGCTTTTTACGCCAACATTCTGCCAACTATGCTGGCTCAGTTGGGCCTGAGGCCGGAAATCTACATGATACAACCCTGACGGCGCTTGAAAGTGGCCGTCCTGGTTTGCCCTCCCTGAGTGCCCGTGATATCCGGTTAAGATACCTTGAGTTCTTTGCGGGTAGGGGGGCCATCAATATGCCAGACAATTTGTGAAGCATTTAGCAAATAAAAAAAACAAATTTAATCTTTGGTGACATTTACTGCTCGTGTTTGTTTTAGCTGACCCCGACAGCAATGTGTGGAGTCCAGAAAATGGTGTGATTGTGTAACCTTATACAAAGCACCGTTGGCTGTTATTTACTAAAGGCGTATACACTTTTTATACTACAAGTGCTCTTGAAACTGCACTGAAAATGCACTAGTAGTGCAAAGAGGATTTGCCCTTAGGAAATAACCACCATCTTCTCAGAAAACAGCAATTACATCACCACAAAAGTGTTGTAGTGTTGAGACAATAATCCACACATTCTTGATTAACAAACTTTTAATAGCTGCACAATCACATGTGCATTTAGAAATGGTTTTTAAAACAAACCAACATGTTTGTTGTATAACAATTTTGGGGGTGGCATTATCAAAAATAGCAATGTCCATTTACGATAAAACAGGCCTGTGTAAAACCAACAAGAAACACAAAAAACTTGAACTTACAAAGTTCACATATGGTAAAACTTGAAGGCAATATCAGACATGAGTATTTAGGAACTGTGTTTGATATTGCGTTCAGATGGGGTGAAGTCACCCCTTGAAAAGCCAAATTTGGAAGATGCACACCAATTTACGAATGTCAACATGTGCTAGCTGCCATCACGGGGGATCAAGGGACGTGTTTTGTGGGAGCAAACCCTTCCTCACCGCTACTTTACTATTGAGGAAGGGGTTGCACCCCCAAAACCCGTCCATTGATCTCCCGTGATGGCAGATAGCACATGTTGGCACACTGTGTGCATCCTCCAAATTTGGCTTTTCTAAACATTGCTCAAAAAGTTAAAAGATTGTACCACACAAAAAACGAAAGTGATTTTGTGGGGTTTTAAATTCGCCCCAAAACATCAATGATGTTATTATTTTTTTGAATCACATCATTGATTTTTTTCTTGATGTTTTCCAATTCTAAATTACACCCCATGATCTCCCCGATCAGGATCTGGGCACTTTCTGATGTGAAAGGATCTCGATCCATAACCTCACGATCACCTAAAAAGATAGAAACCAAACAAAAACAGGTATCAACAATCTGCTGGCATCCATCTCTTACCTGAGTCTGTGGTCACAGACACTCACCTGTTGTGGTGCCAATTTCCACCACATCTTCTTCCTCCTCCTGCTCCACTTGTGTTGGGGGTATTTCACGTGTTTCCTTTTGCAATGATCTTGGCCTTTCTGATATTGGGGTTGGGGTAAGGCCCATACTTTCCATCATAGTCTGCCTTTTTTAGGATGTCCACCATCTCCAACATCTCCCCAAAGGACATATTTGTGGCCTTAAATCTTCTCCTTCTGGATTGGGACGTGTCCGGATCCGGGCTTTCCTCTTCCTCCTCCTCGTTCCTGTAATTAGCACGCACCTGCTCTGACTCCGCCATGGGCGGGGAATAGACTAGAAAGAACATCAGGGGCGGGCGGAGTTACACGCATGCGCAGTGTGTATAAAGCGTACCACACGTGCGTATTACGTACGATCTGTGAGCGGAGGAAGGAGCATTGGAGGCGCCGATCGTCAGGACGAAGGTAAGAGACATACTTGTGCCTATACTGCTTCTACATTGAGGCCTATATTGTAACAAGATTAGTAGAGTTTGGCGTGACATTAGGGTTTGTCTTGTGTTGTGTCTTGCAGTGAAAATGGATATCTTGAATGATACAGACTTCATGGCAATCTTCATTGACATGTTCAGGGAGCTGCCTTGTCTGTGGGAGATCAACCACCCACATTACAGGAACCAAACAAAGAGGAAGGCAGCGCTGGATCAATTGTTGGCAATTGTGAAGCAGGTGATCCCCACGGCAGACATCACATATTTGAAGATCCTAATTGGTGGCCTGAGGAGCACATATGTAAGGGAGCACCAGAAAGTCCAGGATTCGCAGAGATCCGGAGCAGCAGATGACATCTATGTCCCCAGGATGTGGTACTATGACAGGCTGCATTTTCTGGCAGGCCAGACTGAACCCCGGTCATCCCTCTCCAGTCTTCCTTCCACGCTTCCTTCCCCCCCGACTGAGGCTTCTGACACCCAACCTGGGCCTTCCAGGCAGCAACATGTGGAGGAGCCCAGATTGAGCCAGGTATAGCATTCCTCTAAATATCTCAGGTTGTCCAATCAATGATGTTAACTAGATGTTAGTTTGGAGTACTAATTTATGATTGTGGTTGATGATGCAAAAACTAAAACCATGTCCCTTTTTTATACACAGGGGCAGTCTCAGCCAGGAGGTCTCAGCCATGTCCCTTTTTCATACACAGGGGCAGTCTCAGCCAGGAGGTGGCCGGGCCGAGCCAGCTGCCTGATATGCCGGTCCCTCCCCTACACCTGGAAAGAGAAAGTGGCAGGAGGAGGAGTGCCCTAGAGGAGGCTGCCATAGGCCTCTTTTGGAGGGCTACAGAGGCCCTGGGAGCACCACACACCGTGGAGGAGGACTTCGCTGCCATCATTGCCTCTAAAATGCAGAGGAGGGACAACAACTCATGTGTGTTGGAGGTTCTTAATAAGGGGATGAGGGCCCAAATTATATCTGATACACACCTTTGTGAACTCACACATGGTCCTCCTCCTCCTCCTGCAGATTCTCCTCCTCCTTCTCCTCCAGGTCCTCCTAGTCCTCCTCCTCCTCCAGGTCCTACTCCTCCTCCTGCCACAACTCCAACAGCACAGCCACAGCCCGGAATGAAGCGTGGAAGGAAGACCAGAAAGTGAGGACCCTGGATCCAGTCTGGTCGGCCAAAAGATGCAGCCTCTTGTGGTACCACAGCCTGGGGACACAGATGTCATCTGCTGCTTTCAGGATCTCTGGGATTTCTGGACCAGACTGCCCTCCCTTACATATGGACTCCTCAGGCCACCAATTTTGATGTTCAAGAATTGATGTCTGCCCTGGGGGTCACAGGCTTCGCTAATTTCTCCTGTTTATCCAGCGTTGCCTCCCTCTTTGTTTGGTTCTGAGCCCTTAATAAAGGAATTTTGGTTTGAATTATACTTGCCTATCTGTGTTTGACTTCAAAAAGGACAGTCTGTTTGTGAGGATTCAGGTACATTGCAAAAATACAATGTAAAATTAACAAGGGACACCAACACTAAACAATCTCCTTGAGATTAAATAATAAAAGATATCAATGGTGTTGTGGTAACTTGACACACAAAACACACACAAAAATAGTCTGGAGTAAAACTAAAAATAACATTAAACAAAGATCAGCCTTGGAAAAAATACAAACATAAAATCGAAAAGAAAAATGGCTTTAAAACCAAAAAAAAAAAAAATTTATAATTGAACAAATAATTGAACAATGTGACAAATAACAATATATTCAGGGAATCCCAAGGAAAAAAAAAACAACAAAGTTTGTGAGAAGTGTGTGTGAATATGAGCAGCAAAACTACTTAATTCTTGTCACATTATAAAGAAGAAGAGAGTGCGCTGTATTAAACCATTTTTAACATTGCAGCGTGACGAAAGTGCTGTATCCATTGCGAACGCTAAGTTTACCAAACCGAGCTGTTCCGTGTCGGAATTTCTTCTGAGCATGCGTGGCACTTTGTGTGTCGGAACAGGCCACACACGGTCGGAATTGACGCGATCGGACTTTGTTGTCGGAAAATTTTATATCCTGCTCTCAAACTTTGTGTGTCGGAAAATCCGATGGAAAATGTCCGATGGAGCCCACACACAATCGGAATTTCTGTCAACACGCTCCGATCGGACTTTTTCCATCGGAAAATCCGACCGTGTGTACGGGGCATTACTCTGCTAAAACCTGGAGTAGTGCACATGGAAATAATGTTTAGAGCATGATATAATTGCCTAAATGGTACTGAAATATGCGGTATATTGTTTAAAGATAATCTGCTTTTAAACTGTGTGAAAAAGTGATTTCTACACTGAAATATCTTTTAAAGTCTGAGAAGAGATAAATTCCCCATCTCTGTACAACTAGGTGCCAACACAACTGAGCATGCTCAGACCTGCAAATAGCTCTCATTTTCATTCTAATGGGGTTGATTTACTAAAGGCAAATCCACTTTGCACTACAGGTGCACTGCAAGTGCACTTGAAAGTACAGTGAAAGTGCACTTGGAAGTGCAGTCGCTGTAGATCTGAGGAGAAGATCTGAAATAAGGGGAAGTTCTGCTGATTTTATCATCCAATCATGTGCAAGCTAAAATGCTGTTTTTTTTTTTCTTGCATGTCCCCCTCAGATCTACAGGGACTGGAACTTCCAAGTGCACTGCAAGTGCACCTTCAAGTGCACTTGCAGTACACTTCTAGTGCAAAGTGGATTTGCCTTTAGTAAATAACCCCCAATGTCTTTTTTACAGGGCGCTATGGTAAGTACCAAAATGAGCGCTGTGTTAAAGAGCATTTTTTGGGAGTGAAAATTGGCGCTATTATAATCCAATGCAAGTTTTAGACATTGAGTCTAATGGTGCAATTATAACTTCCCCAAATAAATCCTTTTAATGTTGAGATGAAATATATCTTTCTCTGAAATAAATTTTCTTTGCAACATTGTTGCTTCTACTTAATCTATTTTGTTTTTAAGAATGCTAGAATGTGGAATGTTTTGATGTTTTGGTAAAATATATTTTTCTCTGTCACTTTCACTTATTACTCTCCATCTCACTACAATCTTTACCTGAACTCACACAGGTGTCTTTACAAACCACAAACAATACCATTGCTGATGCAAATTTAAAATGAGTTACAATTTTTTGTGATTTTTATTATTTCCAAATAATCATAATTTGGGCCCAAAAAATTAAATCAGAAATCAAAATGTAATTCCCAAAAAATTGAGGGTAATATCACTATTCTACACTTACCCACAAAGAACCACCGAATATCACAGAATAAATCAAGAAGAATAACTCTTGAGTAATGTAATTCCACCACCTGTATGTCCAAAGAAATGCAGTATTTATGTGTGAGAGGTTCTCACATGTGGCAGCTCCGTAACTTAGAGGTTAGAACTTCTGCTTAGCACCCCTGAGTGTCTGGGTACATATCTCAAACATGCTGCTTCATGTAGAGAAGTTGTCTCATCTCCCAGGTCCTGAAACTATGTATAAATGTAGTAATTATGTGTAGGAGGGTTCCACCACCATTGTAAATCTTGTCAGATACACTATGTAGCCAAAAGTATTGGGACGCCTGCCTTTACACACATATGAACTTTAATGGCAGCCCAGTCTTAGTCCATAGGGTTAATTTGATTTGGCCCACCCATTGCAGCTAGAACAGCTTCTGGGAAGGCTAGGAAGGCTGTTCACAAGGTTTAATGTGTCTATGGGAATGGTTGACCATTCTTTCAGAAGTTCATTTATGAGGCCAGGCACTGATGTTGGATGAGAAGGCCTGACTCGCAGTCTCTGCTCTAATTCAGCCAAAAGGTGTTCTATCGGGTTGAGGTCAGGACTCTGTGCAGGCCAGTCAAGTTCCTCCACTCCAAACTCGTTCATCCATGTCTTTATGGACCTTGCTTTATGCACTGATGTGCAGTCATGTTGGAACAGGAAGGGGCCATCCCTAAACTGTTCCCACAAAGTTGGGAGCATGAAATTGTCCAAAATGTCTTGGTATACTGATGCCTTAAGAGTTCCCTTCACTGGAACCCAACCTCTTAAAAAAAACCCACATCATAATCCCCCCTCTACCAAATGATTTGGTCCAGTGTACAAAGCAAGGTCCATAAAGACATGGATGAGTGAAGCGCCAACACCAGCCATTGCCCTGTCAAATTGCCCGAGAAAATTTGTCAGTGCCCGTCCCGAGATTAGACTCTGGATCCGCCCCTACATCCACCTGTGGATCTATCCATCCTGTGGACTTCTATTTGATACTCCTTACTACTATGGAGTGTATGGACTAATTATTATTAATTCATTTTGGGCATATCTTGTTGTTTCTCCTCCTTCCTGTCATTGATCCCTTATGGTCCACCTTATAGCTGTCCGTTAGCGCTGACTCACACACTACCTGCAAATTCTGTGTGATATATTACATGTAGAATGGGGCAATTTGTATTTTTGTTCATCCATCTCTGAGATTTACAAAGCTCTACTACATAACACAGTCCTGCTTGTGTTGATTTTAGCCTCTGGAAGCTCAGTTACACTTTCAGATCTCTCTACATTCTGAGACTGAAAACTAAATTGAGAAGTAACAGACTGATGAGCTCTTTTCTCTGCCACTCTGCTCTCTCATTCTATCAGCATGCCATTTGCACTGACTGGGTCATTGAACTTCTTTTTTCTACCCTACTCTATGTTCTGCTGTGAAGGAATTGCAAAATGTTGATATCAGATCAGATACAGATATTTGCTCTACTTGCATTAAAAATCAATTTAAAGCTGTATTGATAGATACGCACCTACAATAACTTGAGTATTTTACATCTGCCTGGAGTTCAGCTTTAAAGTGGTCGTAAACATTCTGTGTGCTGCTTCTCCCATGGCCCATTCAAATACTCACCCGAGCCCTCTCTCCATCCAGTGATGTGCAGGGGAGCCTCAGCTGTCCTGGATCTCTCTCATTCCTCATTGGCTGAGACACAGCAGTGGGAGCAATTAGCTCCCACTGCTGTTAATCACAGCCAGTGAGCCAATGACGAGAGAGCGGGGGCTGGGCCGAGCAACGGCTCTATGGGTCTTATGGACACACAGAGCGGGGCTCAGGAGCAAGAATGCACCAGTGCCCCCATAGCAAGCAGCTTGTTATGTGAGCACTGGTCAAGGGGAAGGAGCCAGGAGCAGGGACCCAAGAAGAAGAGGATCGGGGCTGCTCTGTGCAAAACTATTGCACAGAGCAGGTAAGTGTGAAATGTTTGTAATTATTATTATTTATTTTATTTTTTATAACAAACCTTTAATGTCACTTTAAAGACAATTACAGATTTACTAGAGTTTATTTTAATTGTCTTTAATGAGTTAGGACTTTTGTGTCTCGGGCCTTTTTAATTTTCTTTTGTAATAATAAAGACACATGTTTTACTGTACAGAAAATAATAATTGCTTATCAATCATAAGCAAACTGTTAAAAAAATACATATTATTGCCTTAACATGCTTTTTCCTCTTCTTTAATATACTTTCTTAAAAGCATGGCAGAGGTTAAAATCACAAGCGTTTTCATTTTAACGGTAAATATAAAATAATTTCTCCTCTCAAAGTCATTGATATCAATACACTTTGAGAGAAACACCGGAAACATTATTTGGTGTCACAATAACATTGAAGTATTAGTGTTGTTACATTTATGGCAGATTTGTTACAGATCCTTGAAAGTTAATAAAGAACGAGCTAAGGTTTAATGCCTTTCTCAAAGTATTGTCTGCTAACATTGCTTTAAGAAGACAATGCAAGGTTACTGGCTTTTTTTTCCCATCAACTTTCCTGGAAAACAAAAACTGTATTTTTCTTTGGTCTTATGTAAAATGCATTAAAATTATCAAAGTATACAGCAATGATTCTGTGACACAGACTAGAGGAAGCCTATGTAGAAAACAGTGTGTGTCCTCATTAATATCCATCTTCTTTGTCAGGGTGCTGCATTTTGACAGAATGTAATCTGAACAGTATACATGTTTCCTGAGAGGTCTCTAGGGATATATACTTTACTTTCAATCAACTTTAAGTACTTTATTGACTATGTGCTTTTCCCCTGCCCTGGCATTTGTCTTTCTATCTGGAATTGTAGAAAGTGACACAGATCTAGTGTACTTATGATGATGCTACATTTGGAAGGAATCTTCTTGGCATACCTTAACTGTAAAAGTGTAACTACTAGCTGTTAAATGAATGGAACGGATCAGGCTGGAGTCCTATTTGATAGGCATTTTTGTATCAATATAATGTTGTATGAAATACCCTTAAAGTATTTCTAAAAGAGGGGTCTTTGGGACTTTATATGAGGAGATGACATTGTCATCAACCTCCATCCCTATTAAAATACAGAAATGGAGAACAAGTAAGCAGGGCTTTGAATGAAGTATGCGGAGGGTCAAGTGTTGTATGGAGTTATAATTAACATATCTATAATATGTGTAAAAGAGTAGGACATTTGTCTCATAATAATTTATATTCGATAGAAAATTGATATACTAAACACATAATTAAATACCCGCATAGAGTAAAATATTGAATGACAAACTTCATTTCATACATAAGTACATAATTCATAATTAATCCAAAAAATGGAAAAATGGATAGCACATGATACATATAGAAAAGCCCAAAATTTGGTAGCACGATTGAAATATAATCAAATACATAATGCATGAACAAAATCCAAAATTATGTGGTAGGCTACAGTATATGATTTAAACACGACATCTGTTAGCGCAACGCATTTTGTGATTTGATGTCACTCATCAGGAGAAAAGCGTATACATGTGCAAGGTATCTCTGTAATGATATATTATGCATTTCTAGTTGGTCTAATATAGTCACAAGTGTAAAAAATATAAAGATAAATAGGGGTAAAACACCGCATATAATACTTACAAGGTATCCATGTGCAATTGATATGGTACTGAGGGTCATGAGTAGGGATGGGCCGAACACCCCCCTGTTTGGTTCGCAGCAGAACATGCGAACAGGCAAAAAAATCTGTTCGACCACGCGAACATCGTTAAAGTTTATGGGACATGAATGTGAAAAATCAAAAGTGCTAATTTTAAGGGTTAATATGCAGTTATTGTCATAAAAATTGTTTGGGGACCTGGGTCCTGCCCCAGGCGACATGTAGCAATGAAAACAAAGTTTTAAAAATGGCTGTTTTTTAACAGTGATTTAACCGGTTCCCGAGTGGCGCATGCCGATGTACGTTGGTAGAATGGCATGGCTGGGCAAATGGGCGTACCCGTACGTCCCTTTAAATTTGCTGCCGTGCCATGGCATGCGCGTGCGCCAGCCAGGAGCTCCATGAGTCAGGTCGCAGGGGATACCCGCGATCGCCTCATGGAGAGGAAGAACGGGGAGTTGCTAATGTAAACAAGCATCTCCCTGTTCTGCCTAGTGACAGTGTCACTGATCTCTGCTCCCTGTGTTCGGGAGCAGAGATCAGTGATGTGTCACACATAGCCACACCCCCCACAGTTAGAAACACTCCCTAGGACATACTTAACCCCTACACTGCCCCCTAGTGGTTAACCCCTTCACTGCCAGGAATCAGTGCATTTGTATAGCACTGATTGCTGTATAAATGACAATGGTCCCAAAAATGTGTCAAAAATGTCCAATGTGTCCATAATGTCGCAATCACGATAAAAATTGCTGATCACCGCCATTACTAGTAAAAAAAAATTATTAATAAAAATGCCATAAAACTATCCCCTATTTTGTAAACGCTATAACTTTTGGGTGAACCAATCAATAAACGCTTATTGCGATTTTTTTTTTACCAAAAATATGTAGAAGAATACGTATCGGCCTAAACTAAGGAGAAAAAAGTTTTTTTTAAATATTTTTTGGGGATATTTATTTTAGCAAAAAATAAAAAACAATGCTTTTTTTTCAAAATTGCCGCTATTTTTTTGTTTATAGCGCAAAAAATAAAAACTGCAGAGGTGATCAAATACCACCAAAAGAAAGCTCTATTTGTGGGAAAAAAGGACGTCAATTTTGTTTGGGAGCCACGTCGCATGAACGCGCAATTGTCAGTTAAAGCAACGCAGTGCCGAATCGCAAAAAGTGCTCTGGTCAGGAAGCGGGTAAATTCTTCTGGGGCTAAAGTGGCTAATAATGCTTAACGTGAAACAATAAAAGTGAAATATTCCTTTAAATTTCATACCTGGGGGTTGTCTATAGTATGCCTATAAAGTGGCACATGTTTCCTGTGTTTACAACAGTCCGAGAGCAAAATTACATTTCTAAAGGAAAAAAGTCATTTAAAAGTACTAGCGGTAGCGCCGGCTGCTATAATGAATTGTCGGGTCTCTGCAATACACATAATAGTCATTGAAAAATACGGCCTGGGATTCCCCCACAGTGCATTATCAGGCCCTTTGGGTCTGCTATGAATATTAAGGGGAACCCCGAACCAAAATTAAAAAAAAAATGCATGTGGGTCCCCCCAAATTCCATACCAGGCCCTTTAGGTCTGGTATGGATATTAACCACTTCAGCCCCGGAAGGATTTACCCCCTTCCTGACCAGAGCACTTTTTACAATTTGGCACTGCGTCGCTTTATGCAATGTTGTACCCAAACAAAATTTGCGTCCTTTTCTTCCCACAAACAGAGCTTTCTTTTGATGGTATTTGATCTCCTCTGCGGTTTTTATTTTTTGCGCTATAAACCGAAAAAGACCAAAATATTTGAAAAATTGATATTTTCAAATTTTTATTATTAAAAAAATCCAATAAACTCAATTTTAGTCATACATTTAGGCCAAAATGTATTCAGCCACATGTCTTTGGTAAACAAAAAGAGTCAATAATGCCTCGTTTCCACTGAGTGGATCGGTTCGGGTTGGTACAATTTGAATGGCCTAGAATGATCAATTTTTCAGCCCCTGTTAAACAGGGGCTGAAAAATTGGGCCTTAGGCACTGGTGCTGGTGCCACAACACTGCAATCCCTCACAGATACTCTAGTTGGAGCGCAGGAACGAGCCCTGCTGCAAAGTATTGCATCAAAAATTGTAATTACACGCCCCTGTTAAACAGGGGGTGAAAAATTGGGCCTTAGCCACTGGTGGCGGCACCCAGAACCAAAAATGTTCTTACAAGCTATCAGCATGATCATTGAGGAGGAAGAGGATAGTCACTCAGCACACCAGGATAGTCACTCAGCATCAGCATTGGCAGTCTTGAAGGGATCTGACATTTAAAAAAAAATTATTCGGTTACATCAGCATCAGGTGCTTGGTAGCTGGTGGTGATCCAAGACTGATTCATTTTTATGAAGGTCAGTCGATCGACCGAGTCGGTGGACAGGCGCACACTGTGATCGGTTACAAAACCTCCAGCAGCACTGAATGTGCGTTCCGAAAGAACGCTGGATGCAGGACAGGCCAGTAGCTCAATTGCATACTGTGCAAGCTCTGGCCAGTGATCTATCCTCAAGACCCAGTAACCCAGAGGATTTTTGGTGGGAAAGGTGTCCAAGTCAGATCTTGCCCCTAGGTATTCCTGCACCATGTAAAACAGACGCTGGCGATGGTTGCTGGAACCGATCATACCTTGGGGCTGTGGACTAAAAAATTGTCTGAACGCATCGGTCAGACGGCCACCTTCTCCACCGCTCCTTCTTTGACTGACCGAAGCCTCAGCAACACGTTGTCCAGGAACAGGAGTTTGTAACCTCCCAGTCACTGGGAACGCATTGCACAGACCTTTCTGCAAGGCCTCCTGAAGATGTTTCATCCTCTGCTCCCTCTGCGATGGCGAGATAAGGTCCGCATCCTTACCCTTGTAACGTGGATCAAGGAGAGTTACCAGCCAGTATTGATCCCTCTCCTTGATACCACGAATACGAGGATCCTTCCACAGGCTTTGCAGGATCAGGGAGGCCATGCAGCGTAGGTTTGCTGAGGCATTCGGTCCGGAGTCTTCTGGGTCACTAAAGACGACATGATCCGCAGCCACCTCCTCCCAGCCACATACAAGTCCATGGGTTTCTTGGGACTGTAAATGATCCCTTAAAGACTGCTGCTGATGCTGAGTGCCAGGCTACACCTCCATGCTGACTCAATCCTCCTCTTCCTCCTCCTCCTCCTCCACCTTCTCCTCCTCATCCTCTTCCTGAGTGATCGTCAGGCACGCAGGAACACTGTTTGGATAAAGGGGGCATTTAGAGCTAAGGAAGTCCTCCTCTTCCTGCCTCTGTTCTGCCCCAAGTGCCCTGTCCATTATTCCATGCAGCGTGTGCTCCAACAGGTGGACAAGGGGGACAGTGTCACTGATGCATGCACTGTCACTGCTCACCATCCTCGTGGCCTCCTCAAATGGTGACAGGACAGTGCATGCATCCCTGATCATGGTCCACTGGTGTGGGGAAAAAAACAAGCTCCCCTGACCCTGTCCTGGTGCCATAGTCGCACAGGTACTCATTGATGGCCCTCTGCTGCGTGTGCAGCCACTGCAGCATGGCCAATGTTGAGTTCCACCTGGTGGGCATGTCACAGATTAGGTGGTTCTTGGGCAGGTTAAATTCCTTTTGGAGGTCAGCCAGCCGAGCACTGGCATTATATGACCTGCGGAAATGCACACAGACTTTCCTGGCCTGCCTCAGGACATCCTGAAAGCCCGGGTACCTGCCCAAGAACCGCTGCACCACCAAGTTAAGGACGTGAGCCAAACAGGGCACATGGGTCAGTTGTCCCTGTCGGGGGCGGAGAGGAGGTTGGTGCCATTGTCGCAAACCACCATACCTGCCTTAAGCTGGCGTGGCATCAACCACCTCTGAACCTGCCCCTGCAGAGCTGACAGAATCTCTGCCCCAGTGTGGCTCCTGTCCCCCAAGCACACCAACTCAAGCACCGCATGGCATCTTTTGGCCTGCATGCTTGCGTAGCCCCTTGAACGCCTACAGAGCACTGCTGGTTCCGAAGTCAGCACAGGAAGAGGCCATGGAGGAAGAAGAGGAGGGGGTGGAGGAGAGAGGTGTGGCAGAATCACTGGTAGTATTTTGGAGGCGTGGTGGAAGAACAACCTCCAATACTACTGCACCTTGTCCTGCATCTTTCCCAGCTGCCGGAAGAGTCACCTAGTGCGCGGTGAAAGATAGGTAGCGTCCCTGTCCATGCCTGCTGGACCATGAGTCAGCGGTAATATGCACCTTACCACTGACCGCCCTGTCCAGCGAGGCCAAGATATTGCCTTACAAATGCTGGTAGAGAGCCGGAATCGCCTTCCGTGAGAAAAAGTGGCGTTTGGGAACCTGACACTGAGGAACCGCACATTCCACAAACTCACGGAAGGGGGCAGAGTCTACCAACTGAAAAGGCAGCAGTTGAAGTGCTAGCAATTTAGCCAAGCTAGCATTCAACCGCTGGGCATGTGGATGGCTGGGAGCGAACTTCTTTCAGCGGTGCAGCAGCTGTGGCAGGGAAATTTGCCTGGTACAATCTGACGTCGGTGTGCCGATAGCAGATTGCCCCAAAGTAGTTGGCTGTGACACACCTAATTCTACACTTTCATTCCTCTCGGTGCAGGTCTCAGAGAGGACTGAAGGTATAGTGGGGTTGGAGATCCCAGCTGATGAGGAGCAAGGAAAGATCCTCTTTGTTCTTTGGTGTGGGTCTTTTAGGTAGAGGACACAGTGCACTAACTGTAAATACTGTAGCTGCCTGCCTATGGTATTAATAGGAGCAGAACAACAGCAATTGTCTCCAGGTAGCTTTAGGTGCACACTGTGCAGAGGACGCACTATACTAACTGTAAATACTTTAGCTGCCTGCCTATGGTATTAATAGGATCAGAAGAACACCACTGATTTTCTTCAGGTAGCTTTAGGTGCACACTGTTAAATCAAATTGGGTATATGGAAGCTTGTTTAACCATGTATTATATATATGGTATGTACCCTAGAGATGTGGTTGCCTTTCAGCCCCTAAACGCCTGCAATACAACAAATGTCCCAAACAGGGGGGGACCAAGAGAAAGTGGGGCTCAGAGAAAAGGCAGACCAAAATGTAAATGTAGTATCAAACAAGTGTTTATTGTGGTACAAAAATATGATACATGTAGATAAAAGAGCATAAACCGGTAGCTAAACTGCCCTGGATAAAAGAATTGATCGGTGACATGAGACCGACCAATACAAACACAGACGGGGGGAGGACACTACAACATGTAATCAAGGACAAACAAGCAAACGTCCGAACATCAAGGCAATTGATGTCTGCTCAACCTGCTACAATGAGGAGTGTTCAGCTATGCTGAGTGAGGTTGCAAACAGACATCAATCCCCCCAGGGGGCGGCTCGAGCCAGGGATGATAGAAGGGGGGAGGGGAAAAAAGGGGGCTGGTGGAGGAAAGGAGGGTAGGAAAGGAGAGGGATGAGGGCCGTGGAGAGGGGCACTGATATAGGCACTAATGTGGATCACCAAAGCATCTGATAGATGAGGAGTGTAATGGCCATGAACAATGCTAAAGTTCTACTGGAGATACAAAATCCAATGATGTGAGTAGCGGGGTGCTACAGTAGACGTAATAGCTTTATCTGGACGTCAGGCTAATTAGCCGCTAGGATTGCTTTTACATACAAGCCGACCGCTGGGTTGAGCGAAAAAAAGAGATTGATCGGTGGGTATGCCCACCATTAGAATACTTCCCTTCATCCACCCACTTCTAATGATGGGCATACATGCACCATTTATATATGCCGAAGCATGGGGGCATCCACCCCAAAAGTTAGGAGCAAATCGCTCCTCCTCCCCTGCTGCCCCCATGCTTCGGCATTAATGCTCTTTTTTTTAACTGTGGTGCTGAAATCACCTCCGACAGCGCTGGAGTCATGGCTTCATGTATCGTGGGAGCAAACGCTGTTGCTGTCAAGCTAAATAAATCCGTGCTGCAACTGAATGGCGTACCTGCTAAGTAAATGATGGTTAACAATAAAACAAAGTAACATTACAGTATAACAGTAAGACTTACCATACTTGCAAAGCAAATACAAAAAAAACATAGTAAAACATTTTTTAACGCAACCTGTGCCTAAAATATATATATGCCGAAGCATGGGGGCATCCTCCCGCAAAAGGTAGGAGCAAATCGCTCCTCCGCCCCTGCGGCCCCCATGCTTCGGCATATATGCTGAAGTATGTAACTGTGGTGGTGAAATCACCTCCGACAGCGCTGGAGTCACGCTTTTATGTATCTTGGGAGCAAACGCTGTTGCTGTCCATACCTGAACTGCAAACATGATAAAACATAACAACAATAAAACATTGCAGAATAGAATACAGAAAAAAAGAGCAGAACAATAGAGAGAGAATAGAGGGAGAGAGAACTATAAAACAACAACTATTTTTGTTTTTTTTTATTTTATATTTTTTTGTGTATTTTTACTTTTTTTTTTTTACATTTTTTTTTATAACTGTAACTTTTGTAACTGTAACCCGTTCCAGGTTTGGGTCTCTCAAAATGCGATGGAATCTTGGGAGATCCTGTGAAAGTGTGCCTAGTCTGTGCAATGCTGTACCCTATGCTAAAACTCAACTAGTGTATGGTAGCGCTCAAAACATTCCTCTCATGCAGCCGGCTTACTGCATTTGGATTGGGAAGGTGAGGTGGAGCACCGTCTGGAAACAGAAGGGCTCTGACGATCTCTTCCTGGAATTTAAGGAAGGATCCAGATCGTCCTGAAGCTCTGTATAACACATGAGCGTTCAGCAAAGCCAATTGAAATAAGTATACAGACACTTTTTTATACCAGCGTCTGGCCTTACGGGCAACTAGGTACGGCGCCAACAACTGGTTGTTGAGGTCCACCCCACCCATATTTTGGTTATATTCATAGACACAGAGGGGTTTCTCCACAACACCAGTCGCCGTAGTAATTTGGACCATCATGTCTGCATGAAGGGGGGTAAGAACGAAAACATTCTTATTATCCCTCCACTTCATAGCGAGCAAATTATTACACTGCAAGCAGGCTCTCTCCCCCAGCCTAAGACGGGAATCTACAAGCGGCTGGGGAAAGCCCCGGCGATTAGGTCGCAAGTGCCACATGCTCCAATCTGATGATCAAAAAGGTGACTAAAAAGTGTCACACTCGTGTAATAATTGTCCACATATAAGTGGTACCCCTTTCCAAATAAGGGTGACACCAAGTCCCACACAATCTTGCCAGCGCTTCCTATGTAGTCAGGGCAGTTTGTCGGCTCTACGTGACTATCTTTTCCCTCAAAAACCATAAAACTACATGTATAGCCTGTGGCCCTGTCACAGACCCTTATCCTAGCACGCAACCTGGCAGGCCACAGGAAAAGAGGGGGGACAAGAGGGCACCCCCCCTCCTGAACCATACCAGGCCACATGCCCTCAACATGGGGAGGATGTCCCCATGTTGATGGGGACAAGGACTTCATCCCCACAACCCTTGCCCGGTGGTTGTGGGGGTATGCGGGTGGGGGCTTATCAGAATCTGGAAGCCCCCTTTAATAAGGGGACCCCCAGATCCTGCCCCCCCATGTGAAATGGTAATAGGGCACAAATGTACCCCTACCATTTCACAAAAAAAGTGTCAAAAATGTTAAAAAAGACAGGAGACGGTTTTCCCGCTTCTTCTTCAATCTTCTTCTGGTCTTCATTCGGTTTTCTTCCTCCATCTTGTTCTTCCCCCGCTTCTTCCTCTGCTTCTTCCTCTACTTCCTCCAATCTTCTGCTTCTTCCTTTAGTCTTCTCGTCCGCATCTTCCTCCGGCTTCTTTTTCCCCGCTTCATTCTCCGGATGATCCGCATCCATGGGAGGTTCCTGCTGTGTGACGCTTCTGTTCTTCTGACAGTTCTTATATAACTGAGGGCGGGGCCACCCGGTGACCCGCCCCCTCTGACACACCGAGACTTCACCGGGACTTCCCTATGGTTCTCCCCATGGTGTCAGAGGGGGGCGGGGTCACCAGTTAGGTAACTGGGTGATTATATGGGTTATATAAGAACTGTTAATTATAACTCCACACAACACTTGGCCCTCTGCGTACTTCATTCAAAGATCCGCTTCCTTATTCTCTTTTCTATAACCCTTAAAGTATATGTTACCCCAACATTTCATATTTCTGATATGTGTCCAGTGGCGGAAGTATAGGGGTCGCTGAGGTCGCCATGGCGACTGGGCCCCATGCTGCAGGGGGCCCTTGAGGGCCCCCCTGTTTATCTTGTTAGGAGGAGCGGCTGAGATCGATCTCCCTATTGTCGGCCGAACTGTAATCGGCACTGTGCAGGGAGCTTGTCACACTGTTCTAAAGTGAAAGCAGTGTGTGCTGTGCTCTTTGTCTCCCCCTACAGTGCAGTACCCGGCAGGAAGAGGTGAGGTAAAGCACTGCCGTTTTTTTAAAAGGGATTCTGTATGTGTGTTCTTATATGTGTGTTCTTATATGTGTGTTCTTATATGTGTGTTTATATGTGTGTTCTTATATGTGTGTTCTTATATGTGTTCTTATATGTGTGTGTTTATATGTGTGTTCTTATATGTGTGTTCTTATGTGTGTTCTTATATGTGTGTTTATATGTGTGTTTATATGTGTGTTCTTATATGTGTGTTCTTATATGTGTGTTCTTATATGTGTGTGTTTATATGTGAGTTCTTATATGTGTGTTCTTATATGTGTGTTCTTATATGTGTGTTTATATGTGTGTTTATATGTGTGTTCTTATATGTGTGTTCTTATATGTGTGTTTATATGTGTGTTCTTATATGTGTGTTCTTATATGTGTGTTCATATATGTGTGTTCTTATATGTGTGTTCTTATATGTGTGTTTATATGTGTGTTTGCATGTGTTTATGTGTGTATTTATATATGTATATGTGTTTGTATATTATGTGTGTGTTTATCTATGTGTATGTGTGTGTGTGTGTGTGTTTAGATGCAGTGAAGGCATGTGCATTAAGGGCGCACGGGCGCCGCCCTCTCTTTCCAGCCACCCCTCTATCACCAATAGATAGATTCATGCATTGCATGAACCTATCTATGGCCGCCGCTGCCACCCCCAATTCAGGCGCCCAGCCCCTTTTTGGGCGCAGGGAACCTGAATTACAGCGGCGGGGGGTGTTTTTGAAGCACCGGATTAGAGCCATAGGCTCTAATAGGCATCAAAAAAGGTGACCTCACAGGCCACTCAGCTGTGTTAGAAAAGCGAATGACTATTCGCTTTCCTAACACTAAACTGCCTCTCCACCAATCAGGTGCTCGGGTCTGTTACCCGTCACCTGATTGGCTGAAACGACAGGCGCCGCTATTGGACGCCTATCAGGAGGAGAGGACGGGAGATGTGGACAGCAGGAGACACATGGAGGACCCCACTCGTCACAGTCACCCGCTGCCCCACCAAGACAGGGTAAGTGCCGATGAGCGGTCGGGGGTCACACTGGGGGCATTCAAGGGCACACTGGCAGCATTTAATGGGCACACTGGCAGCATTTGATGGGCACACTGGCAGCGTTTGGCACAGTGGCTGCGTTTGATGGAACACTGGCAGCATTTAATGGGCACAGTGGCAGCATTTGATGGGCACACTGGCAGAGTTTGGCACATTGGCTGCAATCGATGGCACAGTGGCTGCGTTTGATGGCACACTGGCAGCATTTAAGTGGCACACTAGCAGCGTTTGATGGGCACACTGGCAGCGTTTGATGGGCACAGTGGCTGCATTTGATGATTTTTTTTCAAAAAATGTTTGTGCCCCCCAAAAAATTTTGAGCACCAGCCGCCACTGTTTAGATGTATGTATGCACATTTTATGTATGCACGTTTAATCCTGATACCCTATATGTGTACAATCAGGACTGATTTTTTTTTTCTTGCTCGTTCAAAGTACCAGCAACAAAATGTTGTTCCTCTGAAAAGTGATCCATGCTCAGATCACTTTTCAGAGGCATTTGACAGCCAGTAAAGAGGCAATATGTTGCCTCCTGACCACCTGTTTTAACCCCTTAAAGTGATTGTAAAGGGTTTTTTTTTTTTTTAAATAACAAACATATCATACCTTCATTGTGCAGTTAGTTTTGCACAGAGTGGCCCCGAACACCGACTTCTGGGGTCCCTCGGCGGCTCTCACGGCTCCTCCTCTTATCAGACATCCCCCTAGGAAAAGCGCTGTCCAGGGGTCAGGGGGGCCCTTCATGATTTCTTGCATCGGGGCCCTGAAGGTTTTAGTTACGCCACTGTATGTGTCTGTGCTACCATTTACTTGTATAAAAAAAGTATCCTCTTCTCATAATTGTAAGGCAAGGATGATGCGTGTTTGCAGCACGTTTCCAAAATACGTAGCAAAGCATGCCTCTTCTGTGCTGGTTTCTGCACGTTCAGAAACACACAGATGTGAATGTAGCCTAAATATTAATGACACCCCAACCACGGTTAACAGTTGCATGTTTTGTTTTCTGCAACAAAATGCGCTACAATTGAGCCAAAAAGTGCACTGAAAAAACACATGACTCTCCACTTCCGAAAAGGTTCTTGAGCTACTTTGGGGCCTTTTTAATTGAATGGTCTGCCCTATGCATGACACGCATTTATGTGTGAAAAACAGGCAAAAAAACGCGAGTGGGAACACGTGTTTTTGCTACAGTGCAGTGCATAGTATATACTACAGTGCAGAGCAGAGTGTACATACTACAGTGCAGTGCAGAGTATATAGTGCAGTAAACGAGTATATAGTGCAGTGCATAGAATATACTACAGTATAGTGCAGCGTGTATATACTGCAGTGGAGAGTCTATATTGCAGTATATAGTATATACTACAGTGCAGGGCTCAGTATATAGTTCAGTGCAGAGTACAAGGAAAAGAGAGTGGGACATAGGGGACAGTGGCTGATGTTGGCCCCATAATGTTCACACCCTAAAATGGCTGGACTATACCGGTACAGGTAAACGATGATAGACAAAATATATAAAAGAAGTTTATTACAAAAAGGAAATACATGGTATATAAATTAAAATGCAAAAACAGAAATTCAAAGATCACCAAAGAATATCTGAAAATTACAAAGTATTGACTGGTCTGGTTCTCGACTAGTTTCACGATATTATCGCTTCCTCAGGAGGACCAATCTATAAGACAAATAATATAATGCAATACAAGCAAAAACATTATACAGTACACTACAAGTAGTGATCGTAAAAACAGCATGTAGAAAGGGGAAAAAATAAAACATAATTGCTAGTTCGGCTTACCCTATAATTGGGTGATCGTGTGCGGCACCGGGGCGCCCAAACAACTCTCCCCCGCGGCGGACAAGGGGGATAGTTTAGAGCCCTCTAGAAAAGCATAGCATAAGTGGGGGGCCACAAAAATAGCTGATGAAAGGATACAATGGATTTAGCCAAACACATGTTGAGGGGGCGGAGGGGGAGGGAAGGGAGGGCCAAGGGGAAAAGGGGAAGGAAACTGGGGGGAAGGGGAAGGAGAAGGGGGGGAAAAAGGAGGGAGGGAAAAAGGGGGGGAAAAGGGGGGGCGGGGAGGGAGGAGGGAAGGAGGGTAAGGGTAATGGAACATGGTAAGGGGATGGGGGGGGGAAACTGGGAGGGACACCAGGGGAGGGGGTAGTGGAGGGAAGGGAAGAAGGGGGTGGGGGACAGGGTGACGAAGAACAGACAAAGCACAGGGACAGGGAAGATAGAGGGAGGGGGGGAAAGGGGAGCAAACAAGAGGGATTACACTAGGTTACAATAGGAACATGTAATGTGGCTCACCATAATGGTTGGAACGAAGGGTAATACATATGCTAGCCACGAAGAGACTTGCGATGGCGTGGGGTCGGGTGGCCCGTAATGAGCAGGAGAGCCAACCAATTCCAAACACTGGGGCATCATGGAGGATACAATGTGTGGAAGTCCACCACTAAGGGTAGATAACCACAGGGTTGCATGGCAGTCTGTCAATAAATAGTATCAAATGTAACATGAGATACAGGATAAAATCCAAGTGAAGGTATCTAGAATAGATAGCGTCGGGTAGAGGATAATATCCAAGGTAAGAGAGCATAACGTACCTATAGATGTACACCAGTGAGGTGTTGAAGGCCTCCCTTCCATCCCAGCCCCACGTCAGCAGTCTATCATGGGGAGAGCTCAGACGCTCACTCACAGGCCCGAGGGCCCATTAAGTGAGCTCCCCAACCCGGAGACGCCCACGACGCTGCCGGCCGGCAAGCGTCTGGCGTCACCGGGTCAGTTTCTCCGCACTGCGCAGGTGCGCGGATCGCGCTACTGCGCAAGCGCGTTCAAGGCGAGCCCGTGGGTAGGAAACCCTGGGCTCCACAAGAACAAGCAGGAGACGAACACCAAAGCGTCTTCTCCTGCCAGGAGAAACACATGTCCGCCGCATGGAAAGGCACAGGCAGCCACGGACCACACAGGGCACCTAGGGTCAGCCGAACAAAATAAACAAAAACATTAAACATCATGACAAAAAATGGTAATAAATAAATAGCAGTATGTGTAAAAGAAATAAGAGTGGCAAAAGTGCAGAGTATATATTACAGTGCAGTGCACAGTTTATAGTGTAATGCAGAGTATATAATACAGTGTACTGCACTGTGAATACACAGTGTTGTGGTGCTACTGAAGTGTTGGTGTATCACCACTGATCCCATTTTTTCATTAATCTTTATTTTTATTTATTTTTTGCAGTATCAGGTTCTGTTGCTGCATTATTCTTATTTTTTTGTTTTGCATTTATTTTATTTTAGTTTTTTTTGTGCAGCAGCAGTGAAAAAAATTATCCACATTTGCTGCATCGTTATTTTCCTAAAATATATATATTTACATAGTTACATAGTTACATAGTAGGTGAGGTTGAAAAAAGACACAAGTCCATCAAGTCCAACCTATGTGTGTGATTTTATGTCAGTATTACATTGTATATCTATGTATGTTGTGGTTTTTCAGGTGTTTATCTAATAGTTTTTTTGAAATTATCAATGCACCACCCATGGAAGGGAATTTCACATCCTTGCTGCTCTTACAGTAAAGAACCCTCTACGCAGTTTAAGGTAAAACCTCTTTTCTTTGGTATGGTTCAGGAAGTGGGGGGCTTGCTCGCCCCCCCCTTATCCTGACTTGCCAGGCTGCATGCTCGGATAAGGGTCTGGTATGGATTTTGGGGGTGACCCCATGCCAATTATTTTTTTCAGTTTTGGCATGGAGTTCCCCTTAAAATCCATACCAGACCCGAAGGGCCTGGTATGGACTGGGGGGGGGGCCCACGCTGTTTATTTCATTGATTTTTCATCATTATTGCTGGGAGCCGGCAATACATTACAGCAGCGAGCAAGTTTCCATTAAATTTTTTCCTTTAAAAGTTTCATTATTGCTGCGGCATGTTCTATACATGGCACACATACACCACTTTATAGGCAGACTAAGGGGACCCCCCAGGCACAATATTTAAAGGAATATTTCATTTTTATTTTTTTTACTTTAAACATCATTAAAATCACTGCTCCTGAAAAAAACTATCGTTTTAAAAACTTTTTTTGCATTGATATATATCCCCTTGGGCAGTACCGGGGTCCCGGTACTGTTCCCCCAGGACCCTCGGGTGCAAACCATCTGGTCCCAATGACTTATTAATGTTAAGTTTTCCAAGTCTATTTCTTAATCTGTTCTCTGTTAGCCATGAGGGTACTTCCTGTAATGTGGCATGAAGATTAAACACTGCAGTTTTGGTTACTGAAGGCCCCCGATTCCCTCGTGAAGACTGAGGAGAAGAATAAATTCAATACCTTCACCATCTCCCCATCCTTTGTAACCAGATTTTCTTCATCATTCTTTATGGGGCCAATATGGTCTGGCCTCCTTTTCTACTGTTTATATACTTAAATAATTTCTTGGGATTTTTTTTGCTCTCCTCCGCTATGTGTCTTTCGTGTTCTATCTTAGCCGACCTAATTGCACCCTTACATTCCTTGTTGCATTCTTTGTAAAGTCTGAATACTGATGATGATCCTTCTGCCTTGTATTTTTTGAAGGCCTTCTCTTTTGCTTTTATATGCATTTTTAAATTGGAGTTAAGCCACCCAGGACTTTTGTTCACTCTTTTAAATGTATTTCACAATGGGATGCGCTGGCTAATGCCCTTATTTAATATGCTCTTAAAGCAAACCCATTTTTCCTCCATGTTCTTTGTTCCTAAGATTTTATCCCAATTTATATCTTCTAGCAAGGTTCATAGTTTGGGGAAGTTAGCTCTTTTGAAATTCAATGTCTTTGTATTCCCCTTATGTTTCCTATTTGTGTGATTTATACTGAAGCTAATTGACCTGTGATCGCTGTTTCCTAAATTGCCCCTTATTTCCACATCTGTGATCAGGTCTGTATTGTTGGTAATCAGTAGGTCTAGTAACACTTTGTTTCTAGTTGGTGCATCTACCATCTGACCCATGAAATTGTCCTGCAAGACATCTAGGAACTGGCGAGCCTTAGACAAATGCACGGTTCCTTCTGCCTAGTCTATGTCTGGATAATTAAAATCCCCCATTTTAATGAAACTTCCCATCCTTGCTGCTAATCCAAATTGTGATAGGAGGTCTGTCTCCCCCTCCTCCCTCAGGTTAGGGGCCTATGGCCTATAGTTGAAACAGTGATGTATTTTGCGCTTACTCTGAATGAGCAGCTAACACAACAAATAGAATGTTTGTCAAATAAACCGGTGAAACAAAGTGTAGCGCTAAAAGGTGAAAAGTGATGAATATGAGGTAAATTACATAAGTGAAGAAAACACTAATTTTAACGTGTCTATATTAACAAAAAAAGTCCATCATTGTAATCTCTAGGTGAATAGGGCCATAATGGTCTTCAACCTTGAGATGAAAAATACCGTCACCACAATAAGTGGAAATATAATAAATTGTCCTATGCTCCGAGATAGCATAAATGGAAGTAGTATGGTGATGATTGTTCATCAATCTATTAAAGACAAGAGTCCTCGGAGATCCTATCAGAAATAAGTAGAATCCACCTCAGTGTCCTCTATAAAAACGTGTATAATTCCCACAACCAGTAAATCAAGAGGCTTACCGGAGGGTTTGAACCCGAAACAGCATATACTGTAAGGGTCAAACCAGCTTGTATTGCCCACCTCTGTGAGCATGTGCAGTGCTTGGGGCGGGTCCGGTGGTGAAACACCACCGGACCCGCCCCAAGCACTGTGCATGCTCACAGAGGCCGGGCTCTGACGAGGAGGGCTGTTCGGTGTCGGTGTTCTTAGGCACACCGAGGAACGTGAATGTGACCGGCACTGGCCGTATTCTGGGATATGTGACCACCCGTGCGGAGAGGATACTTCTATGCAAACAGTTGGGACTCCCATCTCCCCAGGTCGCCAAGATCCCCCCCATTGCCTGTGGGCAATACAAGCTGGTTTGACCCTTACAGTATATGCTGTTTCGGGTTCAAACCCTCCGGTAAGCCTCCTGATTTACTGGTTGTGGGAACTATACACGTTTTTATAGAGGACACTGAGGTGGATTCTACTTATTTCTGATAGGATCTCCGAGGACTCTTGTCTTTAATAGATTGATGAACAATCATCACCATACTACTTCCATTTATGCTATCTCGGAGCATAGGACAATTTATTATATTTCCACTTATTGTGGTGACGGTATTTTTCATCTCAAGGTTGAAGACCATTATGGCCCTATTCACCTAGAGATTACAATGATGGACTTTTTTTGTTAATATAGACACGTTAAAATTAGTGTTTTCTTCACTTATGTAATTTACCTCATATTCATCACTTTTCACCTTTTAGCGCTACACTTTGTTTCACAGGCCTATGGCCTATAGCCCCATTTGGAGCTCTACCCTTAAGGATTCCACCTCTTCCCTAGCTCACTTAGTGATATCATCTCTCACATTCACTTGTACATTATTCTTGATATACAGGCATACCCCTCCCCCTTTTTTACCCTTGCTATCCCTGCGATAAAGAGAATACCCTTGAATGGTTGCCAGACAATCATGAGAGCTGTTGAGCCAAGTCTCTGAAATTCCCACAAAGTCGAAATCCTCCTCGTACAACAGTATCTCTAGTTCTCCCATCTTATCCGCCAGGCTCCTGACATTGGTGAACATGCCGCGCAATTTAGACCGGTCTCATACTGTCCTCTTATTGGGTGTTCCGAGATTGCAAATAGGACTTGTTACTATACTTACCTCAGGTTTAAGTGCTTTAGCCAACCTACCACTAATGCCCCCATTACTACCCTCTGGAATATGCTCCATGCTGACTATCTCTACCTCTGGACCCCTCCCGCCTAGTTTAAAAGCCCCTCTAACTTTTCTGCCATCTTCATTCCCAGCAGATCTGCACCCTCCTCATTTAGGTGCAGTCCATCCCTTCTATAGAACTTGTGACTGACTGAGAAGTTGGCCCAGTTCTCCAGGAACCCAAACCCCTCCTTACTACATCAGCTCCTTAGCCACTTGTTTACTTCCCTAATCTCCCTCTTCCTTTCTGATGTGGCTAGAGGTACAGGTAGTATTTCTGAGAATACTACCTTGGAGGCCCTTTTCCTCAATTTAGCTCCTAAGTCCCTAAAATCATTCTTTAGAACACTCCATCTGCCTCTGACTTTTTCATTGGTGCCATTGAAGATCACCATTGTCACTTCCTGACACTAATACTCAACAATACACAGGTACTCAACAATACAACACACAGGTACCCAACAATGCAATACACAGGTACTCAACAATACAATACACAGGTACTCACAGCTCATCTGCACTCAAAACCCACTTGCAGTCCATGTGCACTCACAGCCTACGTGTACTCGCAGTCCACATGCACTTGCAGTCCACGTGTACCCACAGTCCATGTGCACTAGCAGCCCACATGTACATACAGTCCACGTGCACTCGCAGCCCACGTGATCTCGCAGTCCTTGTGCACTCACAGCACTCATGTACTCACAGTCCATGTGCACTCGCAGCCCACGTGTACTCATAGTCCACGTACACTCGCAGCCCACATGTACATACAGTCCACATGCACTCACAGCCCACATGTACTCACAGTCCATGTGCACTCACAGCCCACGTGTACTCTCAGACCACATGCACTCGAAGCCCACGCGCACTCGCAGCCCATGTACACTCGCAGTCCATGTGCACTCGCAGCCCACATGTACTCGCAGTCTACGTGCACTTGCAGCACTAGTGTATTCACTGCCCACGTGCACTCACAATACACAATACAGGTGAACTGACAATACACAGGTACACACAATACTCAGGTACTAACAATGCTCAGGTACTATCGATCTACACACACTACTCAGATATCCAATACACAGGTACTTTCAATACTCAGGTACACACAATCCTCAGGTACTCACAATACTCAGGTTCCCACAATACTCAGGTACACACAATACTCAGGTACTCACAATACTCAGGTACACACAATACTCAGGTACTCACAATACTCAGGTACACACAATACTCAGGTACACACAATACTCAGGTACTCACATACACTGTCAGTCAGGTTTTGTAGTTTGTGTCTCTGTGTCACTCTGCACAGCCTCCCCTTGTAATCTGACACTAGCAGTCAATCACCTTCAGTGCCGCCTCTTTACTGATCAGTCTCTCACTCTCCCTCTGGTCTACTCCCTCACTTACCCGCCCCTCTCCCTGTCAGCCTTCCACCTCCCGGTCCCGCTGGATGTCCTACCACCTCCTTTATCTGCGTCTGTGGGGTAATCCTGTCCTCAGTAAACCCACTCCCACACCACGATGTCCCGCTCTGCCACCGCTGTAGGTCCCCGGGTCACCCGCAGCCACTCTTGGTCGTAAGGGGGGTCCAGTCCGGTCGTGGGGGGGTCCAAACCAGTCGGGGGGGTCCATCCGCCATGCTGCCGTTCTTGGGGGGATGGGGTGGTTCGGTCTGGTCCTCTGCTCCCTGCTCACACATTATCTCTCACTCCACGCTGTCCCAGCACTGACTTCTACACCAAAAACTCTGCAACAGCACCACCTAGTGAGAGAATGGCACACTTAAGCTTACTGACTGAATATAGATTCTACACTGAATATCTATTCTACACTAAATGCAGGGTGTATATATATACTTTGGGCAATTATGGCTCTCTCAGCAGAGCGCGCTGTTATTGCCCAATGCATGCAGGTCAGGTGCATGCTTTGGCCAATCATAAGATGCCAATGCACTGCAATCTCGCAGTGCATTATAGGTCGTTCCGCGGCGCTCAAATTTGCTGCGAATGCCCCATAATGTTCTAAATTCGGCGAACGGGCGAACATCGGGTTCATCCCTAATTGCTGATGAGAAAAGGTATTTAGCAGTTTATATGTACTAAAATAATTGCATTTTCAAGTTCTGTTGCTGTGGGGGGGACCAGATATAATGAAAGCAGGATCCTGGGTTTAGTAGCACTTTAAAAACTGACCACACTAGGCAGGAGAACACATCGTGGTCAGTTCTCTAGCTATGCTGGGAACTCAGTGTGCTCTCCTCCAATGCTTAGAGTTGTCCTGACATGCCCCCCCCCTGCACAGCCTTTCTTTGGGAAGCTCAGTGTACTGCTGCTTCTCCTCCCACCAGCTCTGCAGTGAGAACAAAGGGAAGGTACTCACTTATAAAAAAGGTATTTATAATGTTTTTTTCATATCTATACAAAAATGTTTTGCCTTTTATTTCTATTTTTAACTTAATGGGTTGTTTTACAAGGTGATCGTTTACAATCACTTTAAGTCTGCCTACTCCTGGGTGTTCATGGCTTTGCCCCCTTGGTGTGGGCTATACATACAAGTTGAGGCAGCCCATCTTGGTCTTGGACTTTCCACATAGAAACTAGCAGGAAGCCCTACTGCAAGATGCAACTCTTCTAGGAACACACAACCACCCTTTGGGGTGCCCCGTGAAGATACTGAAGCCTTGCTTACGAGGTATGACATGGGCAGCCTGAATCAGCCTAAAATCGCTTAGTTAGTGAGAAAGAACTGATCTGCGTCTGCAATGAGAAAGACTGTGAACTATTAACCCTATACTTGCAGGAAGCTTCAGTAAAATTAGCAAAATGTTTGGTCTGAAATCCTTCAAAGGGGTGCATTAAGGTTCATGGACTATCCAAAAGAACAGGGTCTGTAACATCAAGAGGGATGAAGAGGATAAGTAAGAAAGCCACTATGAAGGAGTTAATCATACAGTGGAATTGCCGGGAAGATGTCTAATATGCTGTTGCTATGAGTAATCTGGTCTGGTGGTAATGCTATAGCAGTCAGCCAGTGGAAAGGTAGTAACAGGCATGGGGGATGTTGTAGTAACCTGCATGGAGGTAGCGAGGGGGTTGGTGGTCTGACTCCCTCCCTAGTGAACAGTGCCCCTTTGTATCCAGGACCAAACTAGCAGCACAGGGAAGCTATGGACCTAGCTGGAGGTACTGGGAGAGCTAGAGAAGTTGATCTACGAATAGTAAGACCCCTTTCACACTTCAGCACTGCTAAAGTGCCGGTTGTTTTTTCGGTGCTTTGGTGGTGCTTTTCAGGTGCCAGCAGGGTGGACTTTTTAAGGTCATGTGGCAACATGACCTTTAAAAAAAGTGCTTTTTTTAAAAAGCTTTTTAAAGTGCTTTTAAGGCACTTTGTAAGAGCTGCTCATTCATTTCAATAGCTAGAGGCATTTTGGGAGCGCTATTTATAGCGCTCCCAAGCCGCCCCAAAGATGCTGCTTGCAGGACTTTTCCTTACGTCCCGCAAGTGCACCGCCTGAGTGTGAAAGCACTCATTGCAAAGAATGTGAGGCAGTTTTCAGGTACTTTTTAGAGGCTATTTTTAGCGCTAAACACCTGAAAACTGCCTCAGTGTGAAAGGGGTCTTAGTGCTACTTTGTCACTAGGAGTGAGGTGGCAAAAAACGGTTAAGCTGGTGGAGTGGGACACAGGTTCTGTGGTGTCCCCTCAAAATGCTGCATTTGGGAAGGAAGGTGTACAGTGTCATGGGAAGAGAGCTTTACAGTAAAGTGCTGCATCTGTGCAAGGCGAACGGCTCACTCCTTAGTCTGGGGTGCCATCTTAATGCCGATTCTCGCATGACTGTGGCCCCATCTAGTTCCCGGGTATTAGTGAGCAGGTACTCAATGGGTAACTGTTTAGCGTGAAGCAGGCCTCGCCCACATGGTATCCTTTGTTTTTTGGTTCTTAAAAGCTTCTAATCACGTAAAGACAATGTATGTAAAGGCCTTTAAAGCATCATCATAGACATAATGCCAGCACAAACTGACATTTCTCTAATCCCAGATGATTATCTGTATTTATTCAGATTTTGTTAAAACTAAGCATTGCTGCTACTCGAGTTTAATGACAGATAGTGTAGATCGACAGCCGACTGTAAAGTTGTACCACATTCAAAATATAAAATTATACAAAAAGAAAGGGTTTCCCTATTGGTGGACTTTTTAGGCACATATAAAAAGGCGAAGAAGAGTATATAAAGTACAAATAAAGTTTATTAAATAGAAAAATACTAAAAAATATGACAATAGTGTACTCGAGTTTTAGCATTCATCTTCACACTCAAAACTGGATTTTAACCCATCTGATTATATTTGTTCTTCGGTTTAATCCACTGGTTTAATCTTCTTTGCGCACATAATGTAAGTTATAAAACATCTCTCCAGATATATCTGTTAGTTTTGGTGGCATGGGGAGGAATATCAGCTGCTATGTACTGTAGCTCTTGATGTATCTTGAGAGTTTGTACAATTTTCACTCCTGTCACTGGTTTAATCTTCTTTGCTCAATTAGTTTTTAAGGTATTTTCAGGTTTTTGACTATTCAGTTGTCTCCTTGGTATATAGTAATCAAAGTGTGATTAGCTTTTTTTATTTATTTACCTAATATATTCAACACTGCTGCAACAGTTGATGACTCCTGTGACATGGTTGTCTCTGTTTTCCTCCCAGTACCAGCCTACACGTGGCCACCTCTGTATAATAAAGCAGTTCATAAAGCATTACAAAGCTCTGCTCTCTCTTTGCATGCAGATCAGGTATATGCAGAATGGCAGAAGTCTCTGATGTAGTTACCTGAATAAGGGAGTAAAAGATGATTCATTTGCAAATTGTGTCTGAGAGCAATCAGGCACCAGCAGATTATTCGGTGGCTCAGGCTAATACCGGAGACACTCACTTTATTTTCCCACACATTTTATATGTACCTTTTGTATTCCAAAATAAAACCTATTATTTTAAAGATTTTGTCATTGTTGTGATTGTTACATTGCGGTACAGGATTTAAAGAAAAAAATGTCAGCTGAAATGCAAAACACTTTTTATGACGTTCTGAATTGTAAAAGAATAATGTAAAAGTATATCAATCTTTCCATGTTTAAATACTGTAACAGAATAAGCACATTTCATAGAATACTCTGCAGTCTGATTCACAGTGTTAACCACAATTCATTTTTTATTCTTTTTTGTGACCTTTTCTATTGCCAAAACTCACATATATTAAAGCTAGATTTCTGGTAGATATATATACAAAAAAACACAAATTATTACATTCATGTGGTTTTTAATAGGTCATTAAATATATCTTGAATGCAACTTGTGTAAAAACCTGAATTTCACTTGATTTTAGCCTCTTGTAATTCCCCATACAACAGACTGGGAGAGGGAGGGGTAGTGCTCAGGGCCCATTGAGGTGTTCTACATGCAAATATGTTGACAAGGAACATATTGTCAGAAGGAGAGAAGAGAGAGATGACCTCATGAGTCTACTGCTGCTGCTGCTGCTGCTCCTTCACTGTCCGATTACAGGCAGAGGGTGGGTGACAACCAGGCTTTGTTGGTTAACTGCAGTATAAATAATAAGCAGTATAAAGTGTAGGACAAGGTGTACAGAAATACAAATCCTTTAGCTGGTAAAACAACCCTGTTAATGATGAACTATATGGAATTCAATTTGAAAGTGTACATATGGAAACATTATAAAAGTAAGGTATACTTTATTACCATCATTATTTTTTGCTAATTTTCCTTTTAAATGAGCTGTACTGGCGACATGTAAGGAGTGCCTATTTAAAACTTAGGAGCACAGGAGTAGTGACAGATAAATCTGTCCTTGTTACTAACTGATAGGGATGGGCCGAACACCCACCTGTTCAGTTCGCAGCAGAAAAAAAAATTTGTTTGAACACGTGAAAACCCTTAAAGTCTATGGGACACGAACGTGAAAAATCAAAAGTGCTAATTTTAAGGGTTAATATGCAAGTTATTTTCCTAAAAAGTGTTTGGGGACCTGGGTCCTGCCCCAGGGAACATGGATCAATGCAAAAAAAAGATTTAAAAACGGACATTTTTTCTGGAGCAGTGATTTTAATAATGCTTAAAGTTATACAATAAAAGTGAAATATTCCTTTAAATTTCATACCTGGTGGGTGTCTATAGTATGCCTGTAAAGTGGCACATGTTTCCCATGTTTACAAGAGTCCGAGAGCAAAATGATATTTCTAAAAGAAAAAAAAGTCATTTAAAAGTACTAGCGGTAGCACCAGCTGCTATAATGAATTGTCGGGTCTCTGCAATATACATAAAAGTCATTGAAAAAAATGGCCTGGGATTCCCCACAGTGCATTACCAGGCCCTTTGGGTCTGATATGAATATTAAGGGGGACCCCAAACCAATTTTTTTTTTTTAAATGTGTGGGGGTCCCCCCAAATTCTATACCAGGCCCTTCAGGTCTGGTATGGATATTAAGGGGGACCCCGCGCCAAGATTTTTTTTTAAAATGGCGTGGGGGTCCCCCTCAAAATCCATACCAGACCCTCCAGGTCTGGTATGGATTTTAAGGGGAACCCCGCGCCAAAATAAAAAAACCAACGCAACCTGGCAGGCCGCAGGAAAAGAGGGGGGATGAGCGCCCCCACACTCCTGAACCATAGCAGGCCACATGCCCTCAACATGGGGAGGATGTCGCCATGTTGATGGGGACAAGGGCCTCATCCCCACAACCCTTGCCCGGTGGTTGTGGGGGTATGCGGGCGGGGGGGCTTATCGGAATCTAGAAGCCTCTTTTAGCAAGGGAACCCCCAGATCTGGCCCTCCCGTGTGAAAGGGTAATGGGGTACAAATGTACCCCTACCATTTCACAAAAAAGTGTCAAAAATGTTAAAAAATACAAGAGATGGTTTTTGACAATTCCTTTATTAATGTCTTCTTCTTTCCCTGCTTCTTCTTCCATCCTCTTCTGGTCTTCATTCGGTTTTCTTCCTCCATGTTGTTCTTGCCCCACTTCTTCCTCTGCTTCTTCCTCTTCTTGTCAGAGGGGGGCAGAGGGACCTGGTTACGTAACAGGTGACCCCGCCCCCCCTCTGACACCACGGCAAAAACCATAGGGAAGTCCATGTGAATTCCCCGTGCTTCAGAGGGGGCAGGGTCACTGGGTGGCCCTCAGTTATATAAGAACTGTCAGAAGAACAGAAGCGTCACACAGCGGGAACCTCCCATGGATGCAGATCGTCCGGAGAATGAAGCGGGGAAGAAGAAGTCGGAGGAAGATGCGGACGAGAAGACCGAAGGAAGAAGCAGAGGATCAGAGGAAGAAGAGGAAGAAGCGGAGGAAGAACAAGATGAAGGAAGAAAACCGAATGAAGATCAGAAAAGAAGATGGAAGAAGAAGCAGGGAAAGAAGAAGACATTAATCAAGGAATTGTCAAAAACCGTCTCTTGTCTTTTTGAACATTTTTGACACTTTTTTTGTGAAATCATAGGGGTACATTTGTACCCCATTACCATTTCACACGGGGGGCCGGGATCTGGGGGTCTCCTTGTTAAAGGGGGCTTCCAGATTCCGATAAGCCCCCTGCCTGCATACCCCCACAACCACCGGGCAAGGGTTGTGGGGATGAGGCCCTTGTCCCCATCAACATGGGGACATCCTCCCCATGTTGAGGGTATGTGGCCTGGTATGGTTCAGGAGGGGGGGGGGGCGCTCTCTCATCCCACCTCTTTTCCTGCGGCCTGCCAGGTTGCGTGCTTGGATAAGGGTCTGGTATGGATTTTGAGGGGGACCCCACACCATTTTTTTTTTAATTTTGGCACGGGGTTCCCCTTAATATCCATACCAGACCTGAAGGGCCTGGTATGGAATTTGGGGGGACCCCCACGCATTTTTTTAAAAATTTTGGTTCAGGGTTCCCCTTAATATTCATACCAGACTCAAAGGGCCTGGTAATGCACTGTGGGGGAATCCCAGGCAGTTTTTTTCAATGACTTTTATGATTATTGCAGAGACCCAACAATTCATTATAGCAGCCGGCGCTACCGCTAGTACTTTTAAATGATTTTTTTTTCCTTTAGAAATGTCATTTTGCTCTTGGACTGTTGTAAACACGGGAAACATGTGCCACGTTACAAACATACTATAGACACCCCCCAGGTATAAGATTTAAAGGAATATTTCACTTTTATTGTTTCACTTTAAGCATTATTAAATCACTGCTCCCAAAAAAACTGTCATTTTTAAAACTTTTTTTGCATTGATACATGTCCCCTGGGCCAGGACCCAGGTCCCCAAACACTTTTTATGACAATAGCTTGCATAGTAACCTTTAAAATTAGTACTTTTGATTTCTCCCATAGACTTTTAAAGGGTGTTCCGTGGCTTTCGAATTTGCTGTGAACACCCCAAATTGTTTGCTATTAGGCGAACGGGCGAACAGCCAATGTTTGAGTCGAACTCATGTTCGACCCAAACAGACAGCCCATCCCTACTGACTGATATCTCAATATGGATGTCATACTACTCCCTTAAATACAATCTTTTGCTAGGTGTAAGCCTGAACTCTGACCTCTCCTTTTGGCCCCACATCCATTCATTATACATATATTGCCACCTTCATCCCCAAAACATCTAATGACACCAAAAGGCTACTAATTCACTCCCTTTCCTATTGACCTAATTTTACATAGGCTATCACTCATTGGCAGACTGGTTGGTGAATTGAGCTATGGACTGTTTTTGTCTTTCATGTGATTGCTCTTCCATGTGCTCCTTGCTGTGAAGGCCAGTTATATGTGGGGCAGGGGCCATTTGTTTGTTTATCACCCATTCAGTCTATCACAAATGCAGCTGCCAAACTTATCGATCTTGCCAATCATTCAGTTTCCCCCAACCCTCTTTGCCAATACCTCCACTGCATTGCCCAATGAATACAATTCAAAATACTAACTACAACATACAAAACCATCCACAACTCTGTCCCAAGCTACATCACCAACCTCACCTCAAAATAGCACCAAAACACTCCTCTTATCTACTTCTAGTCCCCTTGACACCTCCTCACATTCTCACTGCTGGGACTTTTCCAGAACCTCTCATATCCTCTAAAACCCCCTATCCCAAACTGTTCGGTTATCTCCTACTCTGTCCAACTTTATGTGATTCCTGAAAACTCATCTATTCAGGGAGGCCTTCTGCCTTCACCTAAAAACTGTACTCCATCAGCTCATCCCTCACAGTTATTACCTTTTGTATCACTTGACCTATTTTTAGATTGTAAGCTCTTACAAGCAGGGATTGGCAAATCTTGCTCAAAATTCCTTGAGCTTGCTTAAGGATAAATCCCACTGAAGATTTTAAAGGGCAAATCCTGTTGCTTATTATATAAATTTTTATGGCTAATAGGCAAACTACTGTCCAGAAAAAAGCATGGGGAACTGGGCACTGCCATGGCAGACATGCCAATGCAAAAAAAAAATGTTTTTAATTGCCATACGGTAGGAAGAGGGTCTTTTTTAGAAAATAAACAAGTCCTTCAAAGAACTTGCTTGGGGAATGCCATAAAGCTGTATGTGGTGTTACAGAACAGTATAGTTTTTACAGACAATATCAGCGACAGCTAGGGATGCGCCGAACACCCCCCCCCCCCCGGTTTGATTTGCAGCAGAACATGCAAACAGGCATAAAGTCTAAAGTCTATGTGAGACTAAAATCTAAAGTTTTAAAAACTGACGTTTTTTCAAGAGCAGTGATTTTAATAATGCTTAAAGTGAAACAATAAAAATGAAATATTCCTTTAAATATCATGCCTGGGGGGGTCTCCTTAGTCTGCCTGTAAAGTAGCACATCTTTCCCATGTTTATAACAGTACCACAGCAAAATGACATTTCTAAAGGAAAAAATGTCATTTAAAACTGCTCATGGCTGTAATGTATTGTCGGATCCTGGCAATATAGATACAAATCATTGAAAAAAATGTGTGAGTCCCCCCCCCCCCCCAGTCCATTTCCAGGCCCTTCGGGTCTGGTATGACTTTTAAGGGGAACCCTGCACCAAAAATACAAAAAAAAAAAAATTGGTGTGGATCCCCCCCCCCCCAAATCCATGCCAGGCCCTTCAGGTCTGGTATCGATATTAAGGGGAACCCCACACCAAAAAAGGGCCTGCCTTATATACTCTGCAGAAAAATTGGGCCTTAGGTGTTGGTGGTGCCAGAACACTGTAACCCCTCACAGTTACTCTTCTTGGGTGCAGGAACAGGCCCTGCTGTGAAATATTATATCTAAGATTGTAATTACATGGTCCTGTTAAACAGGGGCAGAAAAATTGGGCCTTTGGTTTTGGTGGCTCCAGAACACTGTAACCCTCACCGTTACTCTTATTGGGCGCGAGAAGAAGGCCCTGCTGTTAAATATTATATCAAAAATTGTAATTATATGGTCCTGTTAACCACTTCAGCCCTGGAAGGATTTACCCCCTTCCTGACCAGAGCATTTTTTGCGATTCGGCACTGCGCCGCTTTAATTGACAATTGCGCGGTCGTGCGACGTGGCTCCGAAACAAAATTGATGTCTTTTTTTTTCCCACAAATAGAGCTTTCTTTTGGTGGTATTTGATCATCTCTGTATATCATCTTTTTATTTTTTGTGCCATAAACAAAATAAGAGCGACAATTTTGAAAAAAGCGCATTATTTTTTTACATTTTGCTATAATAATTATCCCCAAAAAATATATAAAAAAACATTTTTTTTCCTCAGTTTAGGCCGATCCATATTCTTCTACATATTTTTGGTAAAAAAAAAATCGCAATAAGCGTTTATTGATTTGTTTGCGCAAAAGTTGTAGCGTTTACAAAATAGGGGATAGTTTTATGGCATTTTTTTTTTTTTAAATGTTTATATAAATTTTCCAATACAAAAAAGAAGGTACATAACTCTCCTCCAACAGAGAGTCTACAACAACATCTTAACAATAACATTCCATTATGGACCCACTTACATTCCTACCCCCCTTCTCCCCCCCACCCCCCCTCTGCAGATTAGGGTACTCCCATTATACCTGGGCTATCCAGGATCCCCTCCCAGTCAGTCCCACCTTGTTACCTCCTCCAGGTAACTCCATGACCTTTTATACTTCCGCCATCCTGCCTATTTATCCACTCGGTCCTCCCCCTCTTCCAAATAGGTTCCCTCTCCAACCACACACTCCATGTTATATATTTCATTTATACAGAAGAGCCAGTCTCGAATGTTTGGACTATTTGACTCTAACCAGTTCTTCGCAATCTGCCTCTTGGCCGAGTCCAGGAGTATAGGAACTATAGAATTTTGATATTGCTTGATGGGCTCTTCTGTACCATGAAACAAGCAAACCCATGGATCTTCTACCACTGTTTTACCCGTGATGGCTTTAATCAATTTTATTATTTTTTCCCAAAAGATTTTAATGACAGCGTACTCCCACCAAACATGCGCCATCGTCCCAACAGCCCCGCACCTCCTCCAGCATTTATCTGATCTTGCCGGGTCAAACTTGTTCATTTTGTCTGGGGTGGCATACCACCTTGCTAGACATTTAAAATTTATCTCAGTCCTCTTACTATCTACTGCTGATTTGTGTAACATCTTCAAAATTTTACCTAATGTGGAATTACTACAACGTGACCCTAATTCCCTTTCCCATGCCTTGACATACTGGGGCACCTCCAGCTCTTCCCTCTCATTCAGAGTTTTGTAGATTTGTGAGACCAGGCCCCTCTGCCGCTCCCCCTCCATGGATCAATAGCAAGGTTCTCAGGTTTATCTTTTAATTCAAAATACGTGCATATGTTCCCATCTCTAATTACATTTTTTATTTGTAAATTGTCCCTTTTAATCCAATTCCCTCCCACCTCCCTCCTCCCTGGTTCAAAAAGATTATTATCTTTAAGATATATCAAAGGTGAGTTGTACGACCACTTATTGTGAATGTGAACCTGGTCCCACAACTTCAATGCATTTTGTGTTAGTGCAGCCGTCTCTGTGTTCAGTGCTCTATAATTGGGTGGGTTCCAAATTATGTGACTTAAGTCCTTACCACTCAAACTGTGTTCTATATTTACCCACCTCTTATCTAGAACCCCCTTTGACCATTCTATAACTCGTGTAAGTACCACCGCTTTATAATATTTATTAAAATCTGGCAACACCATTCCTGCTTTTTCTTTCCTCCTACTCAGGACCGATCTAGCAATTCGTGATTTTTTGCCGCCCCAGACAAACCTCGATATTAAGCCCCTTAAGGCCCTAAAATACAAGTGGGGGAGAGGGATAGGTAGCATCTGAAACTTATACAATATTTTGGGCGTTATAGCCATTTTCACCGCATTAATGCGTCCAATCCATGAAAGGGGGCGGGAGGCCAGGCCTCTTACTTCTCGTCTAATTTCATCTAACAGAGGGATGTAGATGTTCAAATACAATTCCTTCAGGTTGTTTGATAACTTAACCCCCAGATAGCTAATTGCTTTCCTCCAAGGAAAGGGAAACGACCCTGCAAGCTTCTTTTCCTCCTGCGTTCCCACATTCACATTGAGCACCTCGGACTTCCCAAAGTTAATTTTAAAATTTGAGATATCCCCAAATTTTTTTAGAATCCTCAGAATATTCGGGATCGAAATCCTAGGTTTTGAAATAAAAAACATCACGTCATCGGCGAAGGCTGCTAGTTTATGTTCCTCTGCTCCTATCCTCACCCCACTACAGTCTGGGTTATTACGAATGGTAGATAGTAAAGGTTCTAATGTTAGAACAAATAGTAGGGGGGACAATGGACACCCTTGCCTAGTGCCATTATCCATCCGGAAGGGCTCAGAGGACACTCCGTTCATCTTTACAAATGCCGTTGGCCTGGTATACAGTATTTTAACCCAGGAGATAAATCTCGGGCCTATTCCCATTGTTTCTAGTGTTTTAATCATCCACCCCCAGTCTACCCTGTCGAACGCTTTTTCTGCGTCCAATGACAGGAATAGAACTGGGGGCCCCTCGTTTGATGGACTCTGCCAGGAGTACTGCCCGCACTCCATTGTCTCTACTCTGCCTTCCCGGTACAAAACCCACCTGATCTGGGTGAACCAGAGTGGTCATTCTATCTCTTAATCTTCCTCCCAGGACTTTGGCGTATAACTTTACGTCAGCGTTTAATAATGAAATGGGTCTATAACTAGAGCACTGCTCCCTATTTTTACCTTCTTTATGAATTAATGTTATAGCCGCTACCAGGGCCTCACCCCCCATTGTGCAATATGGGCCCAGTTCATTCCAGTAATGGCTCAATCTGGGAACCAGAATCTTTTTAAATTTTTCCAGGTATAGTGAGGTAAATCCGCTTGAGTTTTGATGCTGTATATTTTAAAGAGTTTAACATCTTTTGGAACTTTGAAAGCCTGCACAAGGCGGTTCCCATACGTTTTTTCCAAGTCACTACAAAGCATGCAATGCCATTGAAAGGGGTTTGCTTATGGAACACCCCACCACTTCCTTAAGATCTACATGACCTCCCACATCCGGAAGATTGCGCACACCTCTCAAGTTCCTGGTATTATCTGGATGAATACAACAAACTCGTGAGACCGCATCCTTCTTGGAGTATATACAGCCACTCACCACCTAAGCCTTGTCCGACCCAATCCGGCGTATGCCCCATTGGGTCCACCTCATCTGGTAAGCCTCCTCAACTCTTGGTGGTAGTGAGCGGATTTTCAGTCAAGATGTCTATATAAGTCTTCAATATTTTGTCTTAACATATTGCCATATAGACTATGTATCTTTGAAGTTCATATGAGGACTATATGCTTAAAAGCAGATACAATTGATCCTCCTTACTGTCTATTGACTTGTTTACAGTTTTATATGACATTGTTCAGCGCCACACTTTTTTTGTTGTTTTTCCATTTTACACTTTGTTGGTCGTGTTGGCTGCTTCCTTGTCTTTCGTTTGAGGGTAGCGCCGAATTATTCTATATCTAGTCCTTAACGTTATAGGACATCAATTTTAGTTCAGGCATAACTATAATTCATCCCTCTTTCTCTCCCAACCTCTGAGTACTCCCTCTCTGCAGATGAACACCCCCCTCCCCTCCCCTCCCAACCTCCTCCAACCCCCCTTCCCGGCCCTACCGGCCATCAGCCCACGTATATGAATTCGTCTAGATCTCATATCGCGAGCCTCTTTCCCAGGGGTGACGCTCCTCAGGTGGCCACCGGTGCCCTCCGCCCTGTCACCGTAAATGACAAGGTAGTGGGCTAGTGAGACCAAGGCGGACAGTCCCGTCAGGCCGGACATCTCCTCTTAAACCCCTCCAGCCCGGAGCCTTTTTATGTTACTGTTGTTGCCACTACCTCTACCCCCCCCCCCCCCCCACAGAACCTTTGAGTCTCAGTCTTCAGTCTCCAAACTCCTCCCCTGACTAAACGCAGGATGGGTGAGATTGAGAGGAGGAAGAAAGAAAAAAAAAAAAAGTCCTCCAAGGGAAAGTCCTCACTCCTCGCTTCTTATTACCCGGTCTTCTTGTATCTTTTCTATTTTCCTGATGCAGGTGCTTCTGGTGGGGTGATCCCTAGATTTTCGCAAAAGTCCAGAATCTCCTCCGGAAACCTCATTTTGTGTGTTCTGCCCTCCTTCATTACCAGTAGGGATGTTGGAAACCCCCAGCTATATTTTAGATTAGCCTTTTTAAGTTGGTCCAACAGGGGTTTTAGTTGCCTTCTTCTTGCCAATGTTCCCGCTGATAAATCTGAAAAGATTTTTAAATCTTTATTATCAAAACTTAAAGGGGGGGTCCCTCTGAGATTGGTCCATATCTTCTCCTTGTCTTCATACGAGTGGAATTTGACTATTACATCTCTTGGAATATCTTGTCTTATATTTGGGGGTTTTCTGATTCTGTGAACCCTTTCAATCCTCAGAACCTCATCTTCCCTTCTTCCCAAGATTGGGTTAAAAATTTTCTGTAACTTGTTCCTTAAGTCCTCATTATGTTGTTCAGGGAGGTCTCTTATTCGCAGATTTTGCCTGCGACTTTGATTTTCTTGTTCTTCTAATTTGTAAATCAATAAGTGATTATCATTTTGCATTTTCTTCATTTGCTCTTTTAAGTCCTGTATCTCTTTCGCCTGGGAATCTGCGGCCCCTTCTATTTCTTCCACTCTGCGCAATAGATGGCTCATGTCTGACCGAACATTTAATATTTCTGATTTAATAACATTTTCCAACTTAGTGAACATTTCTGTCATCTCGGTTTTTGTTTATAAAGAGTGCAGCGTTTATTGGCTCCTCTAAATCACTTAAGGCTCCTGCGCCCACTTGCTCCATATCTTCTCTGGGCTTCTCCTCCTGTCCCCCTTTTTGTTTCAACTGGGTTTTTTTGTCTTTCATTCCCGCTTGTTTCATATCAGCTGCAGGACTTTTGGCACTCACTTCCTTAAGGTACTTCTGTATTGTACTTGAATTGAGACTCTCCCTGGGGGTCTTGGGTTCAGCTGTTCTCTGATTGCGTCCTCTCATGCTTCACTGGCTTGCTTTTGGAGATAACAAAAACCTAGCCAATAGTCACGTACCCCCTTTCAATCCAGTATTCAGTCCCTGCTGCTCCGTATAGGACTCACTGCTGAATCTACTCAACTATAGTTAGTTTCCGTCTGTCCGGGGGTTGGACGCTATACAACGCCTCTGAACCTTCCTGATTCCAATACCCCTTTCTGCGGGTTCCCCACCTCCTTTCCATTGTCACTTTTTGCAGTCAAACACTGAAATCCAGGATCAATGGTCCCACTCTTATGTTACCCTTTCCTTTTCTCCCCCTTATTTCTTCCCCTTTCCTTCCTCCTCCTTTAATTATCATCCAGCCTCACCAGTCCTTATCGTTTGTCATTAAACAATTTAAAAAATTACATAATCATACCTGGGGAGGTGATCTTCTACAGTGCAGTAAACTCACCAGTTCCTTGTTTTGCATAAAACTGTGGTGTTTCCGCGTGTTCTGTTAACGACCTGATCCAGGGTGGGGATGAGGATAGGGGGGTTACCGCAATTCACATATCTTTGCTGTCTGCGTCTTTTAATTTACAGTTAAAAAAGCTCTGTTGGGGAGCGCTGACACATAGTGGTTCTTGTCCAGACTCCCTTGTCACTCTGCCAGCTCCGGAGTGGCGTTCGACTGTCACTCTCCCCCGCTAAGCACTCTGCGAGAGGATCCAGTTCTCCCTCCGTTGCTGGGGTAGCAGAGCAGCTCGGGTATTAACCTGGTCTCTCAGGGCGCAAGGCGGCAGCGCACTCTCACCTCGCCGCTCGCCTCGTACATGCCGACCCGCTCTGTCCTGTGCGCCTCCACCCTCCACTCCGGCCGCCACCTTCAGGCCCCTCCCCCCGTCAGATGTCTCACGTCTGCATCACCTCAGTTTTATGGCATTTTTATTAATAATTTTTTTTTTTTACTATCAGCGATTTTTATTGTGACTGCGACGTTATGGCGGACATGGCGGACATTTTTTACACATTTTTGGGACCATTGTCATTTATACAGCAATCAGTGCTATAAAAATGCATTGATTCCTGTATAAATGACACTGGCAGTGAAGGGGTTAACCACTAGGGGGCGGGGAGGGGTTAAGTATGTCCTAGGGGAGTGATGTCTAACTGTCAGGGGGATGGGCTGGTGTGTGACGTCACTGATCTCTGCTCCGATGACAGGGAGCAGAGATTGAGTGACACTTGTCACTAGGCAGAACGGGGAGATGCTGTTTACAACGGCATCTCCCCGTTCGTCCACTCCGTGAGGGGATCGCGGGTATGCCCGCGGCAAACGAGTCCGCGGGACCCGCGACCCAACTCACGGAGATCGTGGCAGGCGCGTGGGTACGGTTACGTTACTTTGCGCAGCCATGCCGTTCTGCCGACGTAAATGTACAGGAGCCGTTCAGGAACCGGGTTAAACAAAGGCAGAAAAATTGGGCCTTTGATTTTGGTGGCTCCAGAGCACTGTAATACCTCACAGTTACTCTTGTTGGGCGCAGGAACGGGCCCTGCTTAACTATTATTTCAAAAATTGTAATTACATGGCCCTGTTAAACAAGGGCAGAAAAATTGGGCCTTTGGTTTTAGTGGTGCCACAACACTGTAACCCCTCACAGTTATGCCCCGTACACACGGTCGGATTTTCCGATGAAAAATGTCCGATCGGAGCGTGTTGTCGGAAATTCCGACCGTGTGTGGGCTCCATCGGACATTTTCCATCGGATTTTCCGACACACAAAGTTGGAGAGCAGGAGATAAAATTTTCCGACAACAAAATCCGTTGTCGGAAATTCCGATCGTGTGTACACAAATCCGACGGACAAAGTGCCACGCATGCTCAGAATAAATAAAGAGATGAAAGCTATTGGCCACTGCCCCGTTTATAGTCCCGACGTACATGTTTTACGTCACCGCGTTTAAAACGATCGGATTTTCCGACAACTTTGTGTGACCGTGTGTATGCAAGACAAGTTTGAGCCAACATCCGTCGGAAAAAATCCTAGGATTTTGTTGTCGGAATGTCCGAACAAAGTCCGACCGTGTGTACGGGGCATTACTCTTGTTGGGCGCAGGAACAGGTTCTGCTGTTAAATATTATATCAAAAATTGTAATTACATGGCCCTGTTAAACAGTAGCAGAAAAATTGGGCCTTGGGCGGTGGTGCCACAACACTGTAACCCCTCACAGATGCTCTTGTTGGGTGCAGGAATGGGCCCTGCTGTGAAATATATCAAAAATTGTAATTGCATTCCCCTGTTAAACAGGGGCAGAAGAATTGGGCCTTGGGTGGTGGTGCCCTGAACCAAAAATATTGTTGGAAGCTAGCATCATCAAGACTGAGGAGGAATAGGATAGTCAGCATAGGCAGTCTTCAAGGGATCCCAGATCCATAGCAAATTCAATCAGTTACATCAGCATCAGGTGCTTGATAGCTGCTGATCCAAGACTGATTCATTTTTATGAATGTGAGCCTTTCAACGGAGTCTGTGGACAGGCACACTCTTTGATCCATTACAAACCCTCCAGCAGCATTGAATGTGCATTCAGAAGGCACCCTGCCTTTGGCAAATTATGGCTCTCTCAGCAGAGCGTGCTGTGATTGGCCAAAGCATGCAGGTCAGGTGCATGCTTTGACCAATCATCATACAGCAATTGCACAATGCATTATGGGGCGTTCCACAGCGCTCAAATTTCCAGTGGACACCCCATATGTTCGGTTCATTTTAGAACAAAGGAACACCCAATGTTCGAGTCGAACTTACGTTTGACTCAAACCGCGGGCTCATTCCTAACGACAGCTTACACTGGCAGTGCATATTTGCCTGTGGAATCTATTTCATTCCTTGACAATTGTAAAAGATTTTGGCTTCCATACAGCAGCAGCACAACAATTTGATCCAGTTGAATTTAAAAAAAAAAAGGTATTTTTCAGGTAGCATCAATACATGCTTTTTCATCAAACTTCCCAATTTCTTTCAAGTTCTCCTCTTTCTTTCAAGCTCTCATTAAGAATTAAGAGATAGTGGAAGGGGCATGCCTGAATTCCGAATTGTAAGGTGTGCAACTGCCAAGGCCTGCCCCAATCCTGACATCCTGCAGTAATCTTGCTGTTTCTACTGGAGCGTACCCTCTTCTATCTACACTCCACTACTGCTGTGGATCCAAGGCACCCCCTGCAAGGGTCAAAATTAGGTAACAAAGTGCCCAAACTCCCAGGGAGTAACTTGTTAGACTCAGCAGATAAGCAGATTTCATACAGTAAGATACAGTCAGCTAAACTGTGAGTTGTACATTGCAGGAATTTGCTTAACCCATCTCGGATCTCTATAATATCCCCCCTTTGGCTCACCTCTTACTATACTTTAGTGGCAGACATCTACACCGTGCAGGTGCAACTGGGGTTAACACTGTTATGAGGCATCCAAGACTATTATGTTGAGAGCTAATCTATCAGATCATTTATTGGCATTTATGTTTTGGGGACCTTATGGTCACTATTGGATGGTATAGTTTACCTACTGATATGATTGATCGGTCATTGACTGACTATCCCTTTAATCATGATACTATTGTACTCAACTACATAATACAAAACCACCATAGAGATGCTCCCCCAAGCCTATGATCCTGCTGATAGATGTTAAAAGTCTACTTTATTTATAAGCCATCACCCACGTTTGTGAGGTTACCAGCAAGCCTGTGTCTAATGACATACCAACTATAGAGAAAAAAGTAAAATAAGCGCTTGAAGAAGCGAACACTGCGAAACAGGTATAGCATACACACTACAATACTTACCAACTCCAGCTCCACTGGGAGTACCCACCAGGGTGGCCATATGAGGTGGCCCTATATATATATATTGTCAATTATAAAAGTTTTTGTATTTTTTATCAGTACCTATAAAGTCCATGTTTCTGTCCAATTCACCTTTTACTGTTATCATCATTTACACAAAAAAATATAGAAGGTTGGGGGCGGAACAGAGGAGTAATAATGAGGGGATCCAGGGTGGTTTGATTCTGGGACAGGATTATAATGGGTAGGATGAGGTAAGAGTATAATATGAGTAAGCTTTCAGGTTAAAGATTCATTTTTCAATCACTGTATATACGGCAGTTTGCATCACTATCCCTTCATCCTTGTTTCTTTACAAGATTTAGATTGTTGTAGCACTGTCCATGAGTACCATGGAGCGAATAGATTATGTTTCAGTAGGTTTTTTTTTTCTTGTTCAAATATTTTATTGACAAGATTTAAAAGAGACATACATAGAGTATTAATATATACAAACTAGCCCCCAGACCCCCAGAACATAAATAAACAAAAATACAACAGCCAATTGACTGGGTCGCAGCCCACAAAGATGTATAAGGAAAAACAATGATAGGACAATTCAATGCATAATGATTGCATAGTACCATGTTACCTGAGGCTAGGAGATGCCACAAGCACCTACTAAGTTTAAAGAAGAGAGAACCCTCAGGGCAGTAATACCAGTGGGTGATAACATGAAACTCGGTATGCAAGGGGCATCTAACAATATATGGAGTGAAGAGAAGATGCTGGAAAACCATAGGGTGGAGGAGAATGGCGATGGGAGGGGATACTATGCATATCTTAAAACTCTAATACCTGAAGGATCAGATGTGGCTGAGATCGTATTTCTTAAAATGAGTTATCCCAAATCAGGGGTTCGTATGAGATCTGACAGAAGAGAAGAGGAGGTAGAGGAGGGACAAGGTGTGGAAACTAGGTAGAAAGAGAGAGTAGACAGAAAATAGGTCCGGAAAGTCAGGGGGCAGGGGTAGTATAGGAAGGAATAAAAGAAAACATCCAGACAAGGGGAGAGGTCGAAGGGAAGAAAGGTCCCGGGGGGGGCGGTTATAGGAGGGAATTCAAGATCCATATCAGAGTGGCTCTGATGTCACGTTTCCGGGGCGGTGGCTCAAGGGGACAATAAAGATTCATCAAAAACTGAGTGGAGGTAGTGATTTACCCAGGGCTGCCACAAATGTTCATATTTTTGGGTTCTGTCCAAAAAGACTGCTTCTATTTTGGCACGGATCATGGCTCTGGTGACCCTGTTTTTGGTCTCTACATTATTAATATGGGGAGTTTACAGAAAAAATCAGTCCAAAACTTTGACCAGTGGACAGGTCCACTAAATGTTGTGATGGGTGCCTGATTCTGTACAGCCGTGAAAGCAATAGAGAGGGCACTGGAACATGGTACCAGCGCATGAGGACTTTGTAGTTCGTCTCTAGCGCCACGATATTTTGTGAGGCTGATGTTTTTATTTTTTAGTACATAACCAAAAAATATCAGTGTCAGTGTTCCTTTTTTCTTATTGCATCTCCAGCATATGGAAGGTGTGTGCATGTCAATTTGATGCAGAAGTCCTGAAGTCCTGTACAAGAATGATAGAATTTTGTTGTTTGCTTCTTGAGCATGTTTGCTGAAAGAGCATAGGTTGGCTGATATTTTATTGAGTTATTTCTCCCAATTTTGTTTGCAAGGTGGGTTTAGGGTATCCTCTGTTTCTCTAAGAATAGAGTAAATCCATGAAATGAAATGGTTTTGTGGACCTTTCTTTGAGTATATGTTCTTAATCAGCAGAAGGGGCAAGTGAAATTCAGTGTAAGGGAGGGTTGCATTAGGAACTGTTGGATTTGGAAGTATATCCACCAGGAGAGTTTTCACAATATTGTCCAGGGTTCTACTGTATATCTAATCCAGGGAGGAGTTTTTCCTTGTCAAAAAAATGCCCCCAACTGGTAAAGGTCAGCCAGTAGTAAAGAATTTTTTTTTCTAAAGATTTTGCCAATAGCCCCAGTTAAGGGATGTCTGTCAACACAATCAAGGGCGGCACAGTGGTGTAGTGGGTAGCACTTGTGCCTGCTTGGGTTTCCTCTGGGTACTCCAGTTTCCTCCCACACTCCAAAGACATGCTGGTAGGTTAATTGGTTTCTGTCCAAAAAATTGGCCCTAGTATATGAATGTGAGTTGGGGACCTTGGATTGTGGGCTCCTTGAGGGTAAGGACCGATGTGAGTGTGTGATGTATGTGTGGAGCGCTGTGTAAATTGAGGGTGCTATACGGGTACCTTAAATAAATAATAATAATAGATGAGCATCTTAATGAGGCACAATGTATAGGGATAGGGACAATTGTAGACACACACCCAAAGACTGGTGTCTTTATTCAACCTTACTAACCATGTAACAATCCACCATCCTGATATAAGCATGGAGGAGTAGTCAATGGGCTTACCTGTTGTAAGAATACAATAGTACAGTGGTGGGGATTCCGTAATCCACATTGAGTGTGTGGATGGAGGAATCAAGTCAGTTTTTTCATTCAACCTTCTGGCTGAATGAAAAAACCTGACTCATGTATGGGCTGCTTAAGTTACCCATTAATCCTATGGGGAGAATTAAAGTGATTGTAAAGTCTCATTTTTTTGTATGAAAATACAAACATGTTATTCTTACCTGCTCTGTGAAATAATTTTGCACAGAGTAGCCCATATCCTCCTCTTCTTGGGTCCCTCGCCAGCTCTCTTGTCCCCTCCCTCCTATCGAGTGCCCCCACAGCAAGCAGCTTGCTATGGCACCCGAGCCAAGCCACAGCTCTGTGTGTCCATTCAGATACAGAGCTGCGGTTCGGCCCACCCCCTCCTTCCCCTGATTTGCTAACTGACTTTAATTGACAGGAGAGGGAGCCAATGGCGCTGCTGCTGTGTCTCAGCCAATCAGGAGGGAGAGTCCCGGACAGCCGAGGCACTCATGCACATCGCTGGATAGAGATGGGGCACAGGTAAGTATTAGGGGGGCTGAGGAGGACTACACACAGAAGGTTTTTTATCGTAATGCATAGAATGCATTACGATAAAAAACCTTCTGCCTTTACAACCAATTTAATATTTTTAAAATTATATTTCTGCCCCAATATATAGATATATATATATATATATATATATATATATATATATATATATATATATATATATATATACATATATATATATCTATATATATATAGATATATCTATATATAGATATATAGATATATCTATATATAGATATATATATCTATATATAGATATATCTTGAATAACTCACCAGTATATACCGAAATAGCCGTTTCATAAAAAAAAGATTCTATGTTAATGTCATTCCTTTGGGAGGGTAAGCCAGCAAGGATATCAAATAATAACTTACAATTTCCACTTCTGGAGAAAGGCTGGCCCCTCCCAAATCTTCAAGTGTTTTACATTATTGTTATTATACAGGATATATATAGCGCCAACAGTTTACGCAGCGCTTTACAACATTAGGGAGGACAGTACAAGTACAATACAATTCAATACAGGAGGAATCAGAGGGCCCTGCTCGTTAGAGCTTACAATCTAGGACATGGCTTCCCTGCTTACCCATGCCCTTTGGTGAATCTATCCTGAAGCTAATATTGCTACTACAGCAGTGAAAGCAGCTATTCTTACATTGCATGAGTCATTAAAGAACTTGAAACATAGTAATGTGGGGAGGCTCTAAAATAGTATCTATAGCACTCTTCATTAAGCCTCACTAACTCTATCTATTTGATGAAAGTTCTGCCTACTCCCCTAACAGCACCTTATAAAGTATATAACTTACAACTGCAGGAATTGTTTCCAAGGAATGATGGATCCTTTTGGGTCCAGTATGGGGTTAAATGTAAATCACGCCTATATAATAATGGCAGGTTTAAATTCTTTTAGACCTTCAGCAGGCTTGCAGTGCACCATATTCAGCATGTTTTAGATATCTTAATTTAACACATGCAGCAGCAGCACAGTTTGGCCTAAACAACGTCATTTTGTTAAACTCTTTTTTATTAAGGTTGCTTATTCAGCCAGAGCACCACAAGCTAATATCGACATATTACAAGGTATACAGAATTACTTCACTTCTAAAACCAACAGACTTATAGGGACTAAATCCCAGTCGTGTAGTGATATATCTGGATATATGCCTGATTTGTGTTAATTTATTTGAACATTATTCAGGTAACATTTTTTTCATTGTATCGACTATACCCAACATATACTATTCAAAATGGCAAAACATTTTCTCCCTCATGCTACAAATGTCCAGGCCATACTGGAACTCTGTATCATATGGTTTGGGACTGCCTGGTTATAAGCTCCTTTTGGTCTAAAATTGTGTTTTTTACCAGTGCTTTTCTGAATTTACACAAAATATGTACCCCAGCTAGATGTTTGTTGTGCTATATGGAAAATTCTGATCTTTCTAGCTGTACAGAATTTATTTTGCATTTATTATTCTTCTATGCCAAAAAAGGTAATAGCTATTTAATGGAAATCCCATGAACCCCCATTCAAATGCACTGGTTATGACTTAATAATAATGTAATACCTTTCAATCTACAATATCTACAGAATGACATTCCCCTGTAGATTTGTTTGTATTCTTTATAACATATTGTTTCCTTATGAGCAAATAAAATGATTGAGAGTAATGAAACAATGCTGTCTTCTTAATACAAACGTGTTGATGAGGATGGTGATCGTACAGTACAACTGACATAGATTCATTCTTTTGATTAGAAATATACCGTAGAGAAGTAATATTGCCTAACCATGAGAGTTTTTCTACATTTTCTTTCTCCATAAGTATTTACAAATTGTATATTTTTTATATAAAGATAAAACTAAAATTTCTTATAAAAGAAAGAATTAGGAGACCACAGACGATACAGCAGTTTTAAAATGACTAGCAGTAGGACAGTTTTATTAAGGTTTAATAGGTCAAAATGTACAAGAGACAAAGGGGCTGATTTTCCTTTAGCTTAGTGAATGAGGTGAAGCTCTGTGGACTTCAATGATCCAATCATGTGCAAGCCAAACTACAATTTTGTTTCCTTGCATCTTACTGGGTATTCTTTGTGGATTTTTACCACATTCATGAAAATCCCCTCACAAAAAGAACAACAGCCTATTTGTCTTTACCAAAGCAACACCAGAGAACATGGGAAGGTGTGTTACTAAAGGAATAACAATTTTAAACAGTAGGGCCAGACCCAAATGTACTAGAGACAATAGTTCCAAACAGCTCACAGCCAGTGAGGAGGAAGCAGAGGTAGGGCCATGCCCTGTACAGTGTGTCTTATGGACACACAGAGCAGGGCTCGGGAGCGGGCATGCACGAGTGTCCCCATAGCAAGCAGATTGTTATGGGGGCACTCGGAGAAGAGGGGCCAGGAGCGCTGGCAGGGGACCTGAGAAGAGGAGGATCGGGGCTGCTCTGTACAAAACCATTTCACACAGCAGGTAAGTATAACATGTTTTTTATTTAAAAAAAAATAATAATACCTATAATATCACTTTAACAATAACAAAGTGGTCACACCTCAGTTGTGAATGCCAACAACCCTAAATCTTTAAATATACCTTACTATACTTAGATTGGACTTTTCAAGTATTATGCTGATACACACAAATGTAAATTTATAAAATGTAATTGATTAGAAACATGTTAAAATAATATAGATAAAAATAAAAGCAATATATCTGGCCATGATAATAATCAGAGTAGGGTACAATTCTCTTCACCCCAACATGTTTTGAATAGACTTAATTTCTTCCTCAGAAGTACAAAAATCTGTAAGAGACCAAAGCGATCATGGTAACATATGGCCAACATCATTGTTGTGCTGAAAACCCACCCGACAAACCTCCCAGGGAAATTCCATTTTGGACTACAGGCTGGATGGTGCTCTGAGTAATTTCTTCCCTGTACTTTGTTCCCTGTCTCAATCACTCACCAGGCTATTTGAGATCAGGCCATTATTTGAAGTGTGGGTTGGTCATAATTTCAAGGAAATCTTGTACTATGCCAAGCAATACCTATATAGAAGAAGTGGCACCTTGGGTCCTGCTGAGGGAAGCACTCACTGGTGCCAGGTTTGCCAGGTGGCTTTTCAACACAGCAGTGATGTTTGCCATATGTTTACCATAATCACTTGGGTCTCTTACAGATTCTTCTGAGGATTAAATATAGTCCATTCGAAACGCATTAGGAGTGAAGAGATTTGTACCCAAAATGCTCTGATCATTATCATGGCATGGTAAATTTGTTTTTATTTCTATCTAGGTAATTTAACATATTTCTAAAAAATACAATATTATAAATTTACATGTGTGTGTATAAGAAGAATGCCAGAAAAGTCCCATCTAAACTGATTAAGCTTTAATGCTTAATCAGTCGAAAAAGATACAACAATAATTAACGCCCATCTCAAGGCTAACTCATCCTGCAAATTTTGTTTTCTTTCTTAATTTGAAAAGAAGATACTGTATACTCAACTTGGTCTGCTGTCCAGGTCCTTTGCCGACGCTGTTTGTGGGTGTGGAAAACTGCTAATCCAGTGCTGCAGACACCAGCCAGTCCCCAACATTTCCCTCACACTAGCATCACTGCTGCAAAATTATAATTTTGGATCCTGTGATGGCCCTGCCAATGGACAGCCAATAGGAAGTTTCCATGTCACTGCTTGCATGATGAAGAACTCAAGGCTGAAGAGTCAAATGATCATAGCTTTAGGCGAGTAAACAGGGCATTTAGGTTTTTTGTTTGTTATTGTTTGTTTCTTTGTTTTTGTTTTTTATGTTATTTCTTAGTTAGAGAGGGGTGAGAGGGGGATTAATATTTGCATGAAGATGGGCCTTAAAGTGTCACTAAACCCACATCATAAAATAACATCAGTAAATGCTGTATACATGCTGTTCATACTCACTCTATGAGATCTGTTTTTTGTATTCTGCAAAAAAACAGGTGGATCCTGCTGCTCTTCCACCTTCTGTTCATGCCCTCAGTTCAGCTAGGGATTTTGCAGATGTGGTGGCAACTCTGCACATGCTCAGTTTTCTGTGAATTTTTGCTGAGCATTTCCTCCCTATCACATCTGAGCAGCCCATGTGACTACAAAGTCACACATGTGGGCAAATACACAGGGGTAAATGACAGCCTTCTACCTCCTTCTCCTTTATGCCCACTAACCAACTAAACACAATGGAGGCAGGATAATACATGTAGATTAATGGAGGCTTCCCCTCCCTGTTATTCTAAGACATAGGCTGGAAGGACATACAAGAGAAAAAAACTCTGGAATTCTCTGTATTTCTTGATAACTTTATTTCAATCTCATAAAAGCATCACAGACACCGCTGGAACAGTCGATGGTAACACGTTTCACGTCAAATACTGTGCTTACTCAAACCTCTGGATGGAGGTGCATGACACAGCTTGTGACTTTCAGAAATTCGCCCACATCGTGTTATTGCAAAAAATATTAAACATTTGATTTCAAATATATATTTGTGTGACAATTTAAAATAGTTTATTGAGGGGGCGCATGCGCGGCTTTCCAAGATGGCGGACGTGTGACTTGTGAACTCCGGTCACGTCCCGAGATCCACAGCCCCTGGCAAGCTACACTAGCCACCGATCGACTCTGGGGTAAGCGTCAACACCTCCTCAAGCCCCCCCCGGCAAAATTGGGGATCAACGGTCGTTTTATCGTGCCCCACAGCTCCAGCGGCCCTCCTCCACTATGGATTGCTTCCTCGCTAGGCAGCAATCCCCAGTCTCAATTTCACAAGGGGATCTGGAGGACTATGTCAGCACGCTGATGGTGGAGGCCCCTTCTCAGCACACCCACCCTCCTCACACATCCCTCACTCCACAGCTAATACTGACTCCTGAGTTGATGGATCTCAAGTTCCAGGCCTTGGCCCAACAAGTAACCAGGGACATAGCCCAGGAGATGGGAAAGATCTCCAGAGAGCTTAGGGGGGACATAGATGCCCTTGGAGAACGCAACACTGGAGACAAAATTTGATGAGACTCTGCAGTATATACAGGCCCTTGAAGAGGAGAATGCTCTTCTCAAAAACTCTGTATCTCAGTTACAGATACAGCAAGAGGACCTTGAGAACAGAGAAAGGCGCCAAAACCTTAGGATCCGCGGAGTCCCTGAAAAGATTGCTCACAACAACATACGAACCTACCTTCTCGGCCTTTTCAATACCCTGGCACCTGAAATAGTGGACATTGATTGGCGTATGGACCGTGCTCATAGGTCCTTGGCCCCTAAACCCCCTGCGGGTGCCAGGCCTCGTGATATAGTGGCGCGTTTCCACTTTTATGAGAGCAAAGAGGCCCTGACAAGAGCTACTCATAACAGATCCATCATTGAATACATGGGAGACAAACTCCAAATGTTCAGTGACTTATCCCCCATCACTTTGGCCAAACGTCGCTCTCTATGACCCATCACCACCCATCTCCAACAGCATAAAGTCCCTTATTACTGGGGCTTTCCTTTCCACCTAAATGTCACCATGGAAGGGGTCCAACACACCCTACGTGACCTCATGGAAGGAGATGTCTTTCTTAAGCACCTTGGATTGCCCCCGCTTCCTGCAGAGACCGACCAGACCTCTCCTGCCACCCCATGGCACCTCGCGGCTCCAGTCAGGATTTGGACCCCAGTGAGAGGTAGAGGTTCGAGGGCCTATTCTACTCCTCAACGCTTTCAACGTTCCAGACCACCCACTTGATCCATTGCAGAGTCTCCACTGGATTTTCTTTTTTCCCTCTCCTGTGGGAACACGATCCCTCAGTCGATCCCATGTGGGAGACAGTTTTGCCTCATCATTGGGCTTTCTACAAGGTTCCTATACATTGCCTTTTCCATTGCCTGTGTTAACATTATTTGTATCCTGTACTGTTGCCAAATGGGAGCCCTTCCCCTCCACAACTACTTGCAGTGCGGAAGCTTTGAGGGGGTCCAAAAGTGTTAGCAGCATTCTCGGATCATCAATGTCCACTATCACCTGAAATAGTGGACATTGATTGGCATATGGACCGTGCTCATAGGTCCTTGGCCCCTAAACCCCCTGCGGGTGCCAGGCCTCGTGATATAGTGGCGCGTTTCCACTTTTATGGGAGCAAAGAGGCCCTGACAAGAGCTACTCATAACAGATCCATCATTGAATACAAGGGAGACAAACTCCAACTGTTCAGTGACTTATCCCCCATCACTTTGGCCAAACGTCGCTCTCTATGACCCATCACCACCCATCTCCAACAGCATAAAGTCCCTTATTACTGGGGCTTTCCTTTCCACCTAAATGTCACCATGGAAGGGGTCCAACACACCCTACATGACCTCATGAAAGGAGATGTCTTTCTTAAGCGCCTTGGATTGCCCCCGCTTCCTGCAGAGACCGACCAGACCTCTCCTGCCACCCCATGGCACCTTGCGGCTCCAGCCAGGATTTGGACCCCAGTGAGAGGTAGAGGTTCGAGGGCCTATTCTACTCCTCAACGCTCTCAATGTTCCAGACCACCCACTTGATCCATTGCAGAGTCTCCACTGGATTTTCTTTTTTCCCTCTCCTGTGGGAACACGATCCCTCAGTCGATCCCATGTGGGAGACAGTTTTGCCTCATCATTGGGCTTTCTACAAGGTTCCTATACATTGCCTTTTCCATTGCCTGTGTTAACATTATTTGTATCCTGTACTGTTGCCTAATGGGAGCCCTTCCCCTCCACAACTACTTGCAGTGCGGAAGCTTTGAGGGGGTCCAAAAGTGTTAGCAGCATTCTCGGATCATCAGGGCGGGATGTCACGCTCCTCCCTCCATATTGGAGACTGCCTTGCTCCCCTACAAGTCCTCAGGCTGCGGCCGAGGCCCCCTGACAGGCTTTTGCCTCTCAGGGTTATTCCTGATGTATTTTCCTTTTGGGCCAAATTGTTCTAAATTGGTTCCTTTTTTTGTTTTTTTGTATGAACCAATTCACAACATTTTTCTCCAGAGGTTTTTTTTCTTACTAATTTTTATTATTATTTTTATTTTATTTTTAATTATCTTAATTATCTGTGTCCTTATGTTTATTTTTATTTTTTTCTTGTCAGTATTAACATCATCAGCCTTATTATTGGTTATCCTCTCTACAATAAGTTTCATGGCAGATTGTGGTTTGCTAACAGCTTATTCTGGTATCTTTACACTGTTGCGCTTGCGCCCATTGTTTTAAATGTTTTGTGGCCTAAATGCTTTGACCTAACATGGCTTTAAAACTAATGTCATACAATGTGAAAGGCCTGAATTCTATTAAGAAAAGGTGGCTGGCATTGCGGGAGTTCAGGATCTCCGGTGCGGATGTGATGCTGGTTCAGGAGATGCATTTCCGAGCCCGAGGATCCCTGAAATTTGCCTCTAAATAGTTCCTGCTGTCCTTTTTGTCAGACTATGACTCAGGTGTTTGGTAGGTTCTACGACAAACTTTATAACTGTCTCACTCCCAACCACCATCCCCCATTTGAAATGTCAGCTTTTGAAGAGTTTTTGTCCAGCTTGCGACTTCCCAAGTTAACAGACTCAGATGTACAGACATTAAACGCCCCTATCACGGAAGAGGAATTAACTGACACTGTCAAGTCCTTGCTGAATCATAAAGCCCCTGGTCCAGACAGTCTTCCATATTCCTACTATAAGTCTTTCGTTCCTATTCTGTCAACACATCTGATATCCCTATATAATTTCCTACTCCAGGCAAAACTTCCTCACCAACAATTTCTCCACTCATTTATCACAGTCATACCGAAACCTGATAAGCACCCTGCATTCCCGGACAATTATAGGCCAATAGCACTCCTGAATTCAGATTATAAGCTATTCACGAAAATTTTGGCCAACCGTCTTTCGCAATTTTTGACGAAACTAATTGACAGAGACCAGGTGGGTTTTGTTCCCACCAGACATGCAGGAGATGACACTCGTCGAACCATTGATGTTATTGATATGCTGAACAGAGTCCGCTGTCCCACCCTGATATTAAGCCTCGATGCCCAAAAGGCATTTAATAGATCAAGCTTATATGTTTGCAACTCTCACTAGATTTGGCATTTGAGGTCCCTTTCTTCAAGCCCTGAAATCCCTTTATTCCAACCCCACATTACAGGTCCAACTGGCTTCTTTCACATCTCGTTCGTTCCCCATGTCCAGCGGAACTAGACAAGGTTGTCCCCTATACCCCCTTATCTTCATCTTATGTCTGGAGCCTTTGGCGGAGGCTATCGGATCCCACCCTGACATAAGAGGGGTTCTCATGTGTCAAAGGGAGTACAGACTATCCCTATTTGCTGATGATGTACTCCTTACCCTAACTAATCCTCATACCATCCCTCCTGGCCTTGCTGTCCCAATTTGGCTCCCTTTCTGGATACAAGGTTAATACATCAAAAACTGAAGCCCTGCCTCTTCACATATCTCCAGATGACCTCCTAATGCTTAAAAAATCATACCCATACCGTTGGTGCACAACATCTCTCAAATATCTAGGGATTCAACTTATGCCTACATACTCATCCCTTTATTCGACCAACTACCTCCCCCTATTTAGGAATATAAACGCCATGCTGACTCGTTGGAATCACCTCCTGATATTCTGGATAGGTAGAATTAACGTGCTAAAGATGTCCATTATGCCAAAATTGCTATATTTCTTTGAAACACTCCCGGTTTCCATCCCAGTGGCACAGATAAAAATTACTTAAAAGGTGGTTTCTTAGCTTTATATGGAGAGGAGGAGCCCATAGCGTGGCCAGCTCAGTGGTCTTCTCCCCTAGAAGTCAGGGGGGTATGGGGGCCCCGGACGTTTATAAATACTGCTTAGCCTCCCACCTCCGTGCAGTAGTGGCCTGGTCCAGTCTGAGACCCCCAAGCCGATGTGTGGAGATTAAGATGGGATCTCTTTTTCGACCCATCCATGCTCCTTAGTCTGGTCCCCTGAGGCTACAGAGTCTCTGCCTGGGTCCCATGCTATTCTCACTCAAGATATGGAGTTCTTGCCTCCCCAAGTTCTCTCTCTCTTCCATATGTCCCCCCACTCTAATGTACTTTTTAATCCTTTAAACCCTGATAGCCTCTCACATCCCCATATGTTCCCCTGGGCTAGGGAAGGTATGTTTCAACTCCGACACTATGTCAACCCAGTCTCCCACAAACTCTGATCCTTCAAAGACCTACAATCTAATAGCTAAATCTCAAACCATTTACTATACTCATACCTCCAAATCACTCACTATCTTTCAAAACTTTCTCCCACACTTATTCTCGCCAAGCCAATGTCCTTTGAACTTTTAAGCTCTCAGGGTCCATACCAAACACAATTCATTTCTAATATATACCAAATTCTCCAGGAAAATGCCCCTCTCTCCACTCCTACATGAACAAATGGGCGCAACTTACCCAACAACAAATTTATGACACACAGTGGCTAAAATCTGGTCCTCAACCTCTAAGATTTCTCGGTGTGTAGCACAGAAGGAGACGGCATATAAAGTCTTATATTTTTGGTATAGGAGCCCGGAGGTTATACACCGTTATGATCCCTCTCTCTCTCCTCTATGTTGGAGATGTGGGAAGGTTAGAGGGAATCAATACCACACCTTTTGGCAATGTGAATTGATTGTTCCTTTTTGGTCCAAGGTGCTAACAAGGTGCTCCAGCAAATATTTGATGCCCATTGCCCTATGGACCCAGTACACTTCCTTTTAGGTCTCCCATTCCCAGACCTGGGGAAGGCCTTGAACAAGCTCGCCTCCTTTATCTTGCTAGCAGCAAAAAGAGCTATACCTGTCTGCTGGTTGTCTACAAATCCCCCAACCCAAGATCAACTTTTGCAAAGTATTAGGGACATATGCAAAATGGAGCACTTGAGGGCTATGGTGGAAGACACATCAGATAGGTTCGACAGGATTTGGGCTCCCTGGGATAGTTCGTCCTTTGGCTCACCTCTTTAGTTATTTGAGACCCCCTGGTGGACCAGGTATCGAGCGGTTCCGGACTTCCCATACAGACCTACTTTCATATAATACCTGGCACCTACCCCATTTTGTCCTTGCTCTAAATATTTACTTTGTATAACCATGTGATTTTTCTGACAATGCCTTATTTTATGTTTTTTTTTTTTCTTTGATTTTCTTCTAATTATTATTTGTTATAATTTTTGATCCCTTTGTTTACGTTTTTTCACACTCTTGGATATATGCTTGTTTTCTTTGAAACATTTTTCAATAAAAATACAATTTATAAAAAAAAACAGTTTATTGATATTAATTATTTAATTTTACTCTGTATTCCAAAGGCTGTTTTTTGTTTTGTTTTTAACATGAAAGAGCTGGGTCATGTGACAGCTGTATATCGATTAAAAAAAATGTACTTCATTTTTTTTTTTTTTTTTTTTTTTTTATAAAATAATTACAGTGCCATCATCCACATACAGAAATGGAAGGGACAATGTAAATTAAATAGTGCGGGTGTAGGATCACTTTAAGTCCTACCACAATACTAAAAATGACATGCTAGAGGCAGTCATGCTCTACATAATTTTGAATCTTCCTTGTTAAAACCACCTTCTGAAGTTTCCTTTTTATCACCTAATGTCTGCCAACTTGACCATCACATGGCCAGATGGTTAGAACTGCTGTATTTTATAAGAGCAAATTAACAAAAGATGGTCCCAATGAGGAAAAAAAATAATATTCCACATGCGTATGTGTGATTTAACAGCAGTTTAGCTATTTTATGGCAAATTCATATGGATTAGTAGCTTTCAGTTGTTGTTTTGCAAGTATTTTGACATTGTTCAGACTAGGAAAAGTAGAAGTAGCCACAGAGAGGTGCACTAAATGGTGATTGAATGTGAATTGATGCATTTAGCTGCGAATGTGTTTAGGTGTGATTATTCTGCTCTGATTCCAAGAAAGCATGGTTTTGTTTTTTCCTTCAAAGATGTCTTGCAGCATGTGATGCCTTTCTACTGCTCTTCTTTCCATTGTTCAGAGAAAGGAGTCCTCCTCTGACTGGCTGCTCTTTCTTGTATAATGTGTCCCAACCTGCCTCATGCATTTTTTTTTCAATGGATCAAAAACTTCTAAAAATGCTGGTGAGCCACTTTTTTTAGCGTTTATAGGCATTCATCAGTGTTTTTTGACGTTAGAGTGTTTTTACAGCTGAGAACAGCTGAAAAACTCTTCTCAGAACCCACTATTTTTTGTTTTTTTTTAAAGCCAAAAAACGCCCCAGCCAAAAACTACTGATAACAGCCTATGTGTGCATGAACACATAGGATAACATGATGGGGAGTTTATTGACTGTAGAAAAAAACGTCTGAAGCCAAAAACAGCTGCTGTAAAAACATCCAAAAACGTCCAGTGTGCATGAGGCCTCAAAGTTATATTCACTCAAATGTACTTAATTACAAGGGTTAACCTGGGACACCTGATCTGTAGCAGTACAAGGCTGCTTATCCCAAAGGGTTACATGGCTTTATCTCTCTAAAGTTAAAGTTCTTTCGATACACCAAGGTTACACCTGTTCTTGACTTGTCTTTCGGTAAATGACACTGACCACTTCTTCCCTTTAAAGTTCTTTTACTGACAAACTTGAGGCTCACATGTACATTTTACATCCTTCTCCAAATACACATACAGATGATTGCACACAAACTGGTTACGCAATTTGGTTGAACTGGTACATTATCCCTGGTGGTTTTACAAAGAACAGGTGCAAAATAACATAGTTACTCATCCCTGAGATGGAATTAGTCCATTAGCATAAAGTCCAGGGCAAAATCTATTTGGATCCCTCAAGATGGGCCTTGGGGGTTGGTCCTCTGCAAATATGTATATTTTTCCAAACAGACAGGATATAACACATCTGCAAAGGAAGAAGTCACACGTGACCTAACCCCTACAGCAATTGGCCAGAACCAGGGCCGATGTTAGAAATCATGGGGCCCTGTACAGCCTACCTGACAGGGCCCCCTTTAACCCCGCACTTGACTCCACCCCTGGCCCCGCCTCAAAAACAAATTTCAGGTTTGTTGCTATTTACATATACATGCAGGACCAACATGCGTGTTTGCAATTGCACATGAACGCAGAGGGGCGGGGTCATTTTATTTTATTATTTAATTATTTATATTATTTTAAATTACACTTTATCTTTAATTTATTTTCTCTTTTTTATTGCTAGTACAAGGGATAAACAGCATCCCTTGTGATCGCATGGGCAATGACAGGTCCTCTTTATGGAGAGATCTGGGGTCTATTAGACTGACTGATGAGATGTAGAGGGACCGGACAGATATAGATGTCGGTTGGACTGTAGATGGGTTGGAAATCAATGAACATCCATCCCAGTGCTCCCTATCCATAATACAGTCTGAGGACTTTGTGATACAGTATCGGATGTGTAAGTCGGGAAGGAATCAGTGTGAGCAGTCATGTGTTCATTGTGGACAGTGAAGATCAGTAATGACAGCCGGGAGGAAGACCAATCAGCTGTCTCTATATACCAACAGTCACAAACCCCGCCCCCAGCCAGGCCTCAACCAATCAGATCCTGTATGGTGCGGCTCCTCTCCTGCTGCTGTGTGAGGACTGTGGCTGGAACTTCAGAGCTGTGGAGATACTTCCAGGAGCCAGGTTTTCCTGCTGGAGGGGGTGTACAGATGACCGGAGCCGGGCCCCCAGAGTGCAGGTGATGCGGAGTTGAGCTGAGTGGAGAATCACAGTATCACTCCACTAGGGAAGGTAATGGGCAGCAGCAGCCGGGACTAATTGAGTAGCCAGGTTACATGTGGGGCAGAATGATGTACATGCACCCCGAAAAAGAAGAAAAAGTCCCTCAACTACGCTCACCTCCTGGGCCCCTCTGTTTACCTGATGGGGCCCAGGAAAATGTAATTATACTCCCCATAAGCAAGTAGGCACGGGGGGAGAAGTTTAGCAAATCCTATCTTTTTATTATGCAGTAATAAACTGTAATGTTGCTGTTGACCCCCCCTGGAGCTGATGGGGCCCAGGCCCGGTACAACAGGACCAATTGTACTGTCTTACCAGCAGCCTCGGTAAGAACATTAAAGGTCATATTACACCAGGATCATAATAAAATAAGCAAACACAATAAAATAACAACAGATTAACAGCATACAATAGAAACCTGCCTATAGGCTGACCCAAGAAAATATTAACATGTTAAAAAGTGTGAAAGCAGAGGAACATCTTCAACTTTTAGTTAGTTTACTTTTGCATGAGATACCATAATTGATGTATATATGTTAATATATCTTTGTAATTATATTCAATTCTACTTATATTGATTTACAACCTCTGGTGTATGGGAATAGTGTCTAACGTGACAGTTGATGTTCTAACTTTCTTTTTGCCAGTTCAGTTATCTTGCCACCGGTGTCAGCTTTGCTTCACTACATCATTTCTATCAACTAGGTGTGTCTACTATATCAACAATAATGCACATGACATGCTTTATTTTGTGGGAAAAGTAAAAATCTGAATACACCTGGTAATCGTGGCAGATGAGGCCTTTGGGCTTTCAACCTGTCTGCTAAAGCCATACATAAGGCATAAACTGGACAGCCAGAAACACATTTTTAATTACAGACTTAGCACTGCTCAGTGAATGGTGGAATGCATCTTGTTTTACTTCACAAAGTGGCCCATTCTTCTATCCTCTATGCAACTTGATATGAAAAATGCAGCAAATGCCATGCTGGCAAGCTACATTGTGTGCACATATTTGTGCAGGAAGAAGATACTGTCCCATGATCTCTAACAGAAAGTTTACAGAAAAAATACTGTGAGCCCAGTGTGGAAGTACACATGAATTTCTTCATATTTTGCAATTATTTGCATCAAACATAACCACAGCTACTTGCAGCTCCTCTGATTACTTGCAATTAGCTGCAAAAACCATAGACGCAGCTCTCACATATTTTCCCAAACACACCTAACAACTATACAAAGCTTATCACAGCTATTCACATAGTATGAATGAAGACATCCACTGATATAGTCTGTGTACAGCTTCTAACCTCGGCTTGTTCAATTAAGCTTTGGTAATAAAACCTGGAAGTGCATTGGTTTCTATGCAAAAGTGAGCCTGATTTTCCACTTTCTAGCTTTAGTAAATAAACCCCATTGTGTACTTAAAAGTGGGGTATGCCTGTATAGCTGTGATTAGAAAATCACTCTAATGGCTGCTATTCTTATCTTCCTAATCATCCATGTGAATGCATCCATGTGTTCTCTATTTGGGTGGCACAGTGGTGTAGTGGATAGCACTCTTACCTAGCAGTAAGAAGGGTCGCTGGTTCGAATCCCAACCACGACACTACCTGCCTGGAGTTTGCATGTTCTCCCTGTGTCTGCATGGGTTTACTCCGGTTTCCTCCCGCACTCCAAAGACAGGTAGGTAGGTAAATTGGATCCTGTCTAAATTGTCCCTAGTATGTATGAATGTGAGTTAGGGACCTTAGATTGTAAGCTCCTTGAGGGTGTAGGGACTGATGTGAATGTATAATGTATATGTAAAGCTCTGCGTAAATTGATGGCGCTATATAAGTACCTGAAATAAATAAATAAATATTTGTCTTACATTTCATGTGAGGCTGCACATCACATGCACTATTCCATTTTCAAGGTAGTTCCTTGGTAGAACAGATTAGAATATGTGATTCAATATACCAATAAGTCAGTTTCTACAATTGGGTTATTTTCTGGTAAGTTTGCAACTGTGCTTACGGCAAAAACTACAAGCTCACTCTGACCACAAGATCTGAGTATACAGCCAATTACTCTTTCAATATAACTATAATTGTTTTATCCATTTTTACTTTTGCATTCTACATGTACTGTTCACACTAGTGCAGGGAATTTTTGATCCATTTACAATGTGATTTTGTAGTGCAGCTGCAGTGTGATTTGGTGTGTTTGTGATAAGTTTTTAATGTGTGTTTTACTATTGAGACTTCTGAGTCATTGGTTGTTAAGGAGCTGGAACCGCTGATGTCCTAACA